>NW_027526335.1:122578572-123178572 GCF_048455015.1 Haemaphysalis longicornis | reverse complement strand
GAGCAGCGAAATAATGTCATGGTGAGGTATAAACGGAGTCGAGGTGATTGTGAGGTGCAGGGGGATGTGCGCGAACATTGAAAAAGTAAACATGACTAGGACAAGAAGAAATCGATGGAGAAGTATTAGACAGAAGGACGGGGAGTATGATAGAAGAGGGCAGAGAAGGCAGATATTGGAGTAGTGTGAGCGGCGAAGCTTACCGTAGTTGCATGCGGCGTTCACTTTCACAAAATTATTAAATACACACTGTGCACACCCACGCGCAATAATTTCAGACCTCGAATGTTAAACCTCGAGAACACGAAATGAATTCAACTGCGGCGCTTTTTACAAGTTTGGAACGCTATATGCATACGTCGCATCATGCCGGAAGCGAACTTCATGCATGCGTTCCACGCGAACTTCCTTGCGCGCTGACACGTGTATTCTGTTCTTCGAGAGAGATCGCAAAGAAGCCGCCGAAACTAAGCGAGGTAGCGGAGTTGTCTCAAACAGGTGGTTCGCGATTAATGGGTCACTGGTTTGAGGTAATTTGGCTGTGTATTTCTGTTGTGTATTTCCAAGGTGCCAGTTGAACCTTAGATGGAAGGAAGAAGCCGCCCGGTGGAAAGAACCCGACAAGAATGATAAGAGCATTATACGCGAAACTCAGGGGGTAGTTTCGGTTAAAAAATTTTTTTAATAACATTAATAAACTCCTACACAGACACACGAAAAGTATCGACACGAATACGCAAACTCAAGGGATAACAAACAGAGCCTGCCTCTGGCTAGCACAACAGGGCACACACTCGAAGACCAGGCTGACAGACTCGCACAACACTTCCAACACGTGTCCAGTTCAGCACACTACACAAACACTTTCATAAAACACAAACAATCGACCGAAAAGACGTCTATACTAGATAACAATAGGTAAAAATCTTATAACTCAGAGTTTTCACTGCATGAGCTGAGGGCTGCTCTGAGCACGTCTAAACGCTCAGCTCCAGGCCTAGCCAACCTCACAAATACAATGATACAACACCTATATGAAGACACATTTGAAACACTTCTACATCTATATAATAAAATATGGCTTTCAGGGCACCTTCCACACTCTTGGAGGGAGGCCATAATAGTGCCTTTCTTGAAAGAGGGAAAGGACACGTTGTCCCCCTCAAGTTACAATCCCATTGCCCTAACGAGCTGCCTGTGCAAGCTTCTCGAGAAGATTATAAATCGCAGGGTAGGGTACTTCCTTGAGTACAACGGTCTTCTCCAGCGCTGCCAGGCAGGCTTCAGGGTAGGGCAATCGACGAACGACCAAGTCGTCGCACTTCACTCGTACATCAAGGATGCCTTCGTGCATAAGTAGTATTCTTTAACCGTGGTTTTCGACCTCGAGAAGGCGTACGACACTGCTTGGCGTTACGGGATCCTTGGTGACCTCAAGTCATTCGGTGATTTGGGTAACATGCTAAACACCCTTGTTAGTTACTTGTAAAAGAGAACGTTTCGAGGAGAGCTGGTTGTGGACTGTAAAAGGTTTATGTGCAAGAAAATGGCGTGCCGCAAGATAGAGCGTTGAGCTGTACGCTTTTCATAGTTAAGATTACCTGCCTAGGAAAGGCACTGCCACCTACAATCTCTTATTCTATGTATGTAAATGACGTCCAGATATCCTTTAAATCATGTAATATATCAATCTGCGAACGTTAAGTCCAGCTCGGGGGCAAGAAACTTGCCGGCTGGGCAGATAAAAATGGTTTAAAACTTAATCCTGCAAGGAGCTCTTGTGCTGTGTTTCACCAGGAAGCGTGGAGAGTACCCGGACCCAGACATCACTCTTAACGGCGTGTCGATTCCTGTGAACAAGGAGCACAGGTTTTTAGGTATTTTATTCTACGAAAAGCCTACATTCATTCCGCATACCAAACAGCTTAAACGTAAATGCTTAAAAACAATGAACATTCTTAAGGTCATCTCACACCAATCTTATGGGGTCGACAAACAACTCCTGCTGCGCTTTTCCAAAGCATTGGTGGGTTCTCGGCTTGACTACGGCAGTGTTGTGTATGGGTCGGCTACAAAAACAGCAATGAAAATTTTCGACCCATGGCTGCATCTTCGCCTTCGCCTCTCCTGCGGCGCTTTGCGCACTAGCCCTTTCAAGAGTCTGTATGTCGGGTGTGACAAATGGTGCGTAGGGTATCACCGGAAGTATGTTGACTTGCTCGATGCATCTAAGATCGTGTCTCTCACGAACCATCCTTTTAATCCTATCATGAACGATACATCAAAGTTGCATGTCTTTTTAAAAAGGCCATGTGGTACCACTACTCTATCTCCTGGAGTTTCCAGAGGTGAATCAAAAGTGAAATAAATGCGCGCCTTCGACAAGTGGACGTACTCGCACTACCCAACTGCGTCCCACGCGAAAGTATGATTCTAGGAATGCTGTGGCGTTTGTTTAAGTTCACCTGTCAAAGAATTTGAGACCGAAAGACGATGGAACAAAAGCAAAAAGGGAGACGCAAACTAGATGTACCAGGAAGCACACCTGTTGAAGTAATGCGCTACAAAAGATACGAAAGCAAAAGCGAACAGAGCGGCGCAAATACGATGTAGCAATACAGAGTCGTTGATAAACATTACCAGGCTATTGCTGTCAAAGAACGTGAGTAGACTTGAATGCCCCGAGAAAGTCTTTATCGTCTTTCTCTCCGGGCCCTGTGAACGGCTGTACCGCATTGATTCTCTTCGATTCCACCTTCTTTCTGCACACGTATGCTACGAAAAAATCCCGGGCCTTCTCCACTGCCATGAAACCATGGGGTAGGCGAAGCCTGCACTGTGCACCCGTTTTTCCCACAGGAAAATCGCGAATGGCAAAGCGTCCATTGCAGAACATAGCATTTCTGGAGCCAACGTGCGTTGTTGCCCCTCTCTTGCCCGAGAGTGCGCTAAGGCGCCGGGGAAGCGCTGGTGGGAGGAGCAATCGCACGCTTGCTGAGGTGATGTCGCTTCAGCAAGCGTATTTTCAGGTAGCATTGAAAGCCTATTTCAAGGCGTAATTTAAAAAATTTATGTTATTATTGCGAACAAATCTTGAATATTCTTGTATTCTGAATTAGTTTAAATCATATTAATTCATTTTAAACCGGCTTTCAACCATAGCTTTACAACTTGATTTACCGTGACGACATGAGCCCATGGTGCTTCGCTCCTAAAACACCAACCAGAGAGGGACCAATAACTTCTCTTTAATAGTGTAATCAATGGGAACGTCAAAGACATGCTTCGTCATGCGGCAAACGTTTTCTTCACCGCAATAACACCCTTTCTCTACTGGTGCGCCCTTTAAAGACACATCTGAGATAGATGAGTAACCAAGCAAACCGGTCATTCGTACCGGAATAATTTGCAAAGGAATGATTAATATTAAAAATACCCAGCTTGAGCTCGTGGAATGTGTGCATGTGTACGTACCGGGAAGAGGAAATGGCCCTCAAGGTATGGGGAAGTGTTTTTGAGCGTATGGTGAATTCGTGTACATGGAAGGCCGTCACTCGCTGTGTAGATTACCGATATTCTCTTGAGCGACTCCTTGAACTAACTGCCATCCGGGTGCCGTTGCAAAGGTGATGCACAGTTTCTAAATCACAGATAAGTATTGGGTTCAAATTGACAAAAAATCTGGTCTTTATCTTGTTTCTTTTATGAAAAACCAATGCCCTTTGTTATCTTTTATTGCATATTTCCTTCGTAATCGGAATGTGCAGGAAGGGTACGTAGAAATCGCCCGTGCAGAAATGGTTTAGCAGCTGAAAACGAAAACAGACGTTTTGGCTGAACGCATAATATATTTCGTTTTCTGTGGGAACACGAGAAACGAAGCAGACTTGTAGCCTCCACCTTCGCCAAAGTAAAACCAAGTATTTCAAGTTTTCTGTTTTTTTATCGCTTCATTTTCAGCAGTTATCCTACACATACTGATATTTAGGGCCATTGCTTTCTGGTTCTCGCTTTTTAAGACATTTGCTTATTTGGCTATGTCCACGCAGTAGGAAATGAAGCACGGGAGTTTAAACCGAATTATGGTTGCCTCAAACCTCGGATATCTGCATTTCAGGATAGAGAAGCCTATACGTTGGCGACGCCATTTTGGGCCACTCCATCGCCGCCACAGAAAGAAAGTGAAAGACCCGGTATAATTTTCGCCGCAACGCGGTTTACTCACGGAGATCGAATCGACTTTTCTACTTCGCGTTGATGTGTCTTGTGGGAAACGAAAAAAACAAAGCGTTGAGGACTTTGACCCAATATCGGCAGCACGGGACCGCATAAGGGTATCTCCAAACTGTACGGAGGGGTAGGTATTGAATCACTCTAGAGGGTATTGCATCGCGCCGCCGCATAGGAAGGCGGCCGAGAAACACCAAGCGGCACTCTGGGGGTGCATGCACGCTGCCCTAATATATAAAGTCCTGACGATTGAATATATCAAATAGGGCATGCCGTATCTAATATCTTTAACTGTCGCTCTTCTGGCGTGTCTGACTGGGCGTGACAGCTTTCAAAGGGAAAGAGCATGCTGTACAATGCCGCTGGTCGCATTGCCGCTTACAGCCATCAGCGTCGAGTGGGACCGTCACTGTTGAAGTCGAGAAAGCTCCGTGTTTAAAATATGCCTCATTGTTCGCAATATATAAAGTGCAAACATCGTTGTCCTGCTTGCGGGTGAAATACTGTTTCCTTCCTTTAATCGTCGTTTGGTTTAAGTTAGTCGGGTGTCGTTAACCAACTGGTCTAACTTAATGTTCTTCTTCCTAATCCCACTTTGGCTGCAGATATTAATCAAGCGAAGAGTAAATTGCGGTAATATTGTTTCTTCACCAAAAAATTTATAGAGAACTTCACAGTACCGCGGTTTCCAGCAAGCTAGCGTCCAGAAATTGCGAAGTTTTCTTTTGCTGGAGGGTGATGTTCTTAAAGATATCATCCCCCACGTGGCTGGCGATAGGATCCTAGGTAAGCGGAACAACCAAGGAAATGAATACTTCGTGCCTTAATCTACCCAATGCTTAAATCGACCTGGTGTTTGCTGCATGTCCCCACTTTTCGTTTCTTACATTTTGACTGTTCTACTTATTTCACGCTGCTGTTGGTTCATTTGCTCTCATTATTATGCATGTCTTCGCGGCATTGCCTGGTTGTATGTACGCTACGCGCAACGTAATTGAAACAGCGACTTTCTCTACCTCCTTCTAATTGATTACTTCTCTATATTAGCTGGATCGAGGGCATTGAACCGCCCTCGCTGAATGTCTAAAAAAGGTTCAAGAAAGTAGAAGTAAAAAATGAGAGGGGAATGTAGGCGTTACTATTTGCTCCTACTGCTTTGCATTTTTATTTTTTGGCATTCATTTTCAACGGGCTACTGAGTTGTTTCGCTGGGTATTGATTTTTGTGCGCAACGACCAAGAAAAATAGGCCGAGAGTAGCGTGGCACACAGGAAACACATGACATGTGCTGTTGGTATATCTCCTTGTAAAGCCTCACCTGTACCCTTTTATTGCCTCGGCAGGCTATTGCTGCGAAAAATCGCACTTCCAAGTAATGGTTCTTTGTCGCAGTAATGGTGCAAGCACAGGGAATTGGACGAGCAGTGGCCGCGCACCTTGTTTTTCCTCTACACACGACGTTTAATGGAAATGGCGTTTCGACCACTGGCAGGAAACGACCCTAGCGCGTCCAGTCAGTCACCAATTTTGTGTATTCTTTTTGCATACCACTAAATATTTCCCGTTTTCTGACTTCTTGCTACAGAAAGAAGAGCAGCTGCGCAATGTATTTCCGTGAGATAGTCAGCACTGCCTGGGTACATTTAAGGTATGGCACCACCTTTTTTATAGTTTTTTGAAGTTTCTCCGGGTATTTTTTATTTCACATGTGCCTTATAAAGGACCGTATTTTATAAAATTCACAAGCTAATAATACTGAAAACAGCATTATTAAGGTGTTATTGAAAAAAAACACCCCAAACTTGGCTGGTACGGGAACGTTCGTAACTATTGAATGGAGTGCACGAATTTCACTGTTTTGGCACAGAGGTAGCCAACTACCTATACTGTGCAACTAACTCGGGTGTTCACGATTCGATATATGGGAATGAAGTGAAAGTAAAGTACCAAAGAAAACAGAAAATTGTGTCATTTGTGTGTGCTTTTCTTTAAATGAATCATGGTTGCAACAAAACCCACCAGCCGTTTTCAAAAAATTCTAGTTCCTTGCACAGGCCAGTGATAAAGAAACGAGCCTGCGACGATTCCTTGAAAAAGAATTATTCATTTTGGCGTTACAACTGTTCGCCAAGAAGAAATAGCAAAAAAATTGGGCTTTGAGAAAAGCAAGAATAAAGTTTCTTTATTCGTATACAAACCGGATAGTCTTTCCCTGAAAAGTTAAAATTCACCCTGTTCGCGAGCACCAAGAACTTGATTTGCATCACAGCCCAGCGTAGAAACTGTGTGGCAGAATTCCAGTCGAATTCTTCAATGTCTGCAGTGTTTAATCTCTACCTGTGGGCGCCCGTAGGCAGGGCACACGTCCACGCAGCGCGCCATTAGCGAATTTCGCTCGCACCAACTCACCATCGAGCAGGAGCCGTACGAAGTTTGCGCTGGTCTTCTTCCGGCGCATGAGCGTGTTCACGGTGCGGCATCTGTAGTGGAACAATTCCTCGGACTCGCGAACCTCCCGGATGTACAGCTGCCTTCCAGTCGTCACCACGTAGTCCTCTGGGAGGCGATAAAATGACACAGTCAGGACGCGACGAGAGTTGAGACCATCCGGAGTAAATTGTCTTGCGCACGTTCGAATGAACTCGCAGGTTCGCCTGAAAATCTTGTAAGTGCAAACCCGGCACGTACTTTAACGAACTTCTCTTCATCCGCCCACGGTCTTTATTGTGTGTTTGTGTGCGTAGGTGAGACGTCAAGTTGGTCTGTGATACCCTTCGCACTAGTAGAATCAGATGCACTTCCTACTTCACACGAAATGGCGTCGTTATTTCAAAAAGTAAAAGTTCTTCAGAGAGCTCTGACCTCTATGATCAACTTTCCAGCTTTCCTGCTTTCCCTTGAAGATTTACGGTTCTGGCCTGCAGCGATATTTGTACTCAACAATTTCAAGGACTCAGTTTTGCTTACGGCGAAGCGACGTACTGTTTAAGGCAAAATTGTATTATCACAAGGAATCAAGGTTATGATACACAGTAAAGAAAGGACTCAAGATACCACTGCAGAAAAATTCAGAATGGGTCTGGTCTGTGCTAGTTGGTACATAATCTCCCGTGGGAAGCAGCTTCAATGCAAACAAACACAGAGGAAGTGGGAGAAACACATGTTCCTCTCTCTGTCTTTGTGTTCGCTTACATTCACGCTGGTTACCATCGAAGAGCAGGGGAATTTGTCGGCCAAAAGAGAGACGCGCGTCAAGAAGCACAGCGGGCAGTCAGCCACCGCGAGTAATCGGCAACAAGAGGACGACTGTATGCCGTGCCGTGTTATACGATCAGTAACACACATCACCCTAATGCGAGATGGCGCTAACGTGCGTGAGAAAGTTAGCGACAGCTTAAGCCGAAGCACGCATACTAGTCTATTCATTTATTTATTTATATTTCAAGTATCCTTACCAACACAAGCTTAGCAGAAGGGGGTGGGTGTTTTGAGAGAAAAAGTTACAAGTAACAAGTAACAAAGCGTGAAAACAAGTAACATAAAAAAACATAGCCTGGCAGTATAGATAGAGAAGGACATAATAAAATACGGTAGTGGTAGTTTTGAACACACATGTAGAAATTTTCGCGCTGAAAAGAGCAAACGGAGAGCATTTATCGTTTCTCAGAGCAATTATCTTATGACGGTTCCGCGTACACTTCGGATAATGAATCAATCGTCATGATTAGCCGCCACACCTTTTATATCGAAGCTTTAGCTTTCTCAATTACGCCGCTGTACGCCACAACGCACTGCAGAAAAGCCAGCCAACTTTCTCTGACGGTGATCCCAAATGACAGTAGGTAAAGTGGAAGAAAAAAACGCTTCCCGCGGCCAGAATCGAACCTGGGTCTTTATGGAACCGCCGCCTATCCGATTGCTCCATTTGGACATGTTAAAAGCAGTCTGGTAAACTTAGACTACAGCCAAAGAATTTGTTACGAGAAGAATGGCGTTGATCTGTGTGCTGTAAGGCTGTTAGCCACAAGACGATAGGCCCAAGTTCCCATTTTGAGGTTTAGGACGTTAGGTCTAACGTGAAATCTTGGGGTTCAACACTCAAACAGCACCCACTCAAAGAACTGCTTACTGCATGCCAAACAGCAGGCACATACTCACGTCGTGCACCCCAAACCCAAACGTTAGGTCTACGGAGTACACAACCGAGAGTTGTGGGTATTCTAGAACAGTGGTATGTACCTCCAGAGTAGCACGTACTCGCAGTGCGATATTAGACAACCGAAGAATCTATCACAAGAAAGAAATGGTTCAACTTACATTTAGGACGGCTCAGCGCGCAATACAACGGAGGATGATATGTTTAATATTAAGAGACAAGAAGAGAGCAGAGTGGGTCAGGGAACAAACGCGTATTAGGGACATATTAGTAGAAATTAAGAAGACGAAATGGACGTGGGCAGGGCATTTAATGCGAAGGCAAGATAACCGTCGGTCATTAAGGGTGACAGAGTGAATCCCTACAGAAGGCAAGCGTGGCAGGGGGTGGCAGAAAGTTAGATGGGCAGATGAGTTCAAGACGTTTGCGGGATAAATCGGTCGTAGTTAGCGCAGGACCGGGGTAATTGGAGATTGTTGGGAGAGGCCTTTGCCCTGCAGTGGGCGTAGATATGCTGCTGATGATGATGGTGGTGGTGATGAGGATGAGTGCCAAAAAATCACGCTGACTTTGTTACGAAGGTCGTTCCAGGCAGTTGTAATCCCTGGTGAGATGGAATATTAAAACAAGACAGTATTACCAAAGAATGGATGTTCCTCTTTATTCGCTGCATTCTCAATTTCACGTACATGTTCCCTCCAGTCATACGCAACTGCCAGCCTCTTGGTGTCATACCAAAAAATTTGCATTTTCGGAACATCCGCATGAGATAGCTGCGGTCAAAGCATTAGAACAACACGAGAAAGCACCCAAGTTTTCTTGCAATTGGCAGCGGCAGATTCGATAAAAAGGCTTAGTGCGCTTTCTGATGAGCGACCGCCACGTGTAAATGAACAGACGACCCCCGCGGACCTTGGCACCACCACGTAGCCAGGCAACAACAAAACCGGACTCTAAGTTTTGACTCCCTTTCCGTCAGATCCTTTGCACGTCTCGAGGCTTAGTCTACCGGAGAAACCAATGAGAGCATGCAATTTTACTGTTTTCCTAGTATAAAAGGAACCATTGCGGCGAATCAAAGGATCCGCTTGATGATAACGTACACTAGTGTTAGCCCTGACGTAATCCCCGTCAAAACACACACAGACGCACACACATACACGCACGCACGCACACGTACATGCACTCACACACACGCACACGCACTCACACTCGGACACTCTCGTTCGCACGCCCGCCCGCACACTCACACTCACGCACATAGTCAAAATTTCAAAAAGAAATAAAAGGTTTCAGGGCTTTAATGTCTTGATATGACTGTTTACATTGCCCCCGGCACAGTGTTGTCGAGCATGCATTTGCGATTAGTATTGATGTCGACTTTACGGAGGTTTATGTACAGCGGTCAAGCCCGCTATACAGTAGCCTGTTATTTGTAGTATTGGTTTTCCTCCGTTGCCAAGTGTATTATGGCGGAGTCTGTATTACAAGCATTCCGAAACCATGGAATAACATTTTCTTCTCGGTGTATCTGGGTAGAGTAGTAACATACGGGTTACAAACTTTCTATTGCAGTTAAGCCCACTTATGCGAGTATAGACACCTTCAGCGATAAGGTAAGTAATGACACGATCAGCGTGAAAAATGTTGTCGAAGAGACGCGAGATGAAAGCAGAAAAACAAAATATAAATAAAATGATTTTTTTGCGCCGTCGGCAGCGGCGTCAAACCCAAGATACAACTTGTCTCAGGACGAACAGGAAGAAACAAATAGGTCGCAATGTTCTGTAAATTGCATCCAGTCAATCTCCTTTCATGTACAAAACAACACAGAAAGATACTGCTCCAAAAACTGAGTTCGGCTGCGGGAAACTGTGCCCGATTAATTGAAAAGTAAACGCCATATAGAGGACTCAGCTATTAGTGCTGGACACTTCATATGAGTTCCCCAGAAAAACGTTCGGTTGTATTGTTTTTACTCCGAGTGACAACAATGAGATAAGTTGTTTTGAGTAGGTGGTGCATCCAGTCCGCTGGCAGCCGTTATTAAAGACTGGTGTTAATCGACCAGATTTAGGGGAAATCCCCAAGGTGGAGTACGTTTCTGTGAAGGAAAGTTTGACATCCACCTAAATGCAGCCAAATTCGTCCTGGACCAGGACGAATTTTTCTTTAACTGTGAAGTTTCTGAGAAAGCTGTATAGCTTTCCTTTGTAGCCGTATGGCTGCATTTAGGTGAATGTCAAACTTTCCTTCATATTAAAGACTTCGTGAATTTTATTTACGAAGTCTCCGAAAGCCCATGTCAACGCGTCCTATGTGATGAAAAGATATGACAAGAAAAACGTCACTGTGGCTGGTAATTATTTCAGAAGCTTCTACCACGAGACGGTTCATTCTCATTTTTTATTGCCCGCATAAATGCAAAGAATGAAAACCTAATCACATGGTTGTCGGATTAGTGTGTCTACTTGGAGTACTGCCACTCATTTCCAATGTCCCTTAATTCCACGTATAAATGCTTGCACACATTCTTGTATTCACCATACTACCAGTGAAAAAAATTATTGTCTTGTAAACTCCTTAGTTTTCTTTATGGAAGCGATTTAAATACTCCCGTTTCCTTGCATACGTTTTAGAAGAGGTTGATAGGTTAAGACGAAGCTACCTTTGCGCATGAAGCGCTAAAAGCAGTCGCTTACATTTCGGGAATCGCAACATTTTAAACTTTCCGCGGTATTTGTGGGCTAGCTGTGAATAGGCAGCTCAAAATGACAGACTGAGAATTAAATTCATCTTTAATTTTGTCCTATCCAAGAGAAGTTATTTTTTGCTGCGCACCTAAATTACTAACCCTTGATGCAACGAAAACCCCCGGCATCAAGAGGCACTTTACAACTTTCATATATTGTAAAATAGAGCTCGCCGGCTTTCTTCTCGATTGCGGAGAACACAACCTAAAACAAACAACAACAGAGTAAAACCAGGTCCGTGGCGCCACTGGCCATCGCTCTTGAAAATTAATGTTTTAGAGATGAATTTTTGACGAAGCTGTACCGCAACATGCCACCTTGGATCGCCACGGTGCGTAAATGCCATCACGGGAACCTGCCGTAGACCTGCACAGCCATCTAGATGAGGAAAAAATTGCGACGTTAAAATTTCAAAGGTGTGGGATGGCAGCAATGAAGACACCAACAGAACAAAGTTTGTGAACAATGGTGAACCAACGTTCTTCACCATTACTAAGCCGTCGTTTGGTCTGATGGCAATGAAATCGTGTGCTACCCACCTCTGTCTTACTACAATAGTAGTAAATATTCTACTCGCATCCATTACACCTCGGTAAATGCCTCTTTACCTACTTGTTTGCTGAAGTTTGGATGTTGCGTGAGGGTATACAGTTACTTATTTCTAGATCGGTTCGCTCTAGTTATCGCTAAGCTCGCCCACATTTCAATGGTCCTGGCTGGGTTGCATTCTGCTGTCAGAAAACGTTTACCTTAGTAGACGTGTACATTATATTACAATAATTGCCATGAGTGCCATTCATGACGATAATACCACCATAAACATATACGAGGCACGCAGAGTGCCTCAGAAATACAACATTAAAAATGAAGCGCGTGCCTCCATTGCTGGGCAACGGCTGGGCACACGCACAACCACGTAGAGGTGCAGAGATTTCGGTGGCGTCATAGGCAGGCTGGGCTCGCCTACTGAGCTGAACAAAGCTTTACAGCTGCCGCTCTATTCCATAACACCTCTGGTTAAACTGGCAAGTACCCGTTAGGTATTTGTCAGAAATGGAACGGATTCTTGTTCCACAGCGCTAATGTACCCCCTCAGAAGGGCTTTTTCTAAAGCATGGTTATAACGCGACATTGTATTCGCCGCCCCGTATAGCTAACAGTCGATGTACCACATGTAGAAACATTGCTGGAAGGCATTTCACTCGCACTGTAATGTTTTCGCATTCCTACAGTACCGCACCCTTAAGTGTCAATCAAACACTTGTAGCCCGACAAAGCTATATATTCATAGCGAAGACCACGCGTAGTTTATGGTCATGTTAAATAAGGTGAACCGAGTTCCAATTATTCTTCAAATGTGGCTCTTCGATTGCAATCGCTTAAAACCGCTGTGCAAGTAGACATGTTCACTGATTACCTGCCGGAGCGGTAAGCCTTCTTCTGGTGTCGGTCTTCGAAAACATTAAAAACACAAAGCTTCTGCCACCATCAATACGAAGCAGTACTTTGTTCCTTATACCCAAAAGAACCTTTCATGCTACGGTACCCACTGTGGAACACATCGAGCCTATCAGTCTGCTGTCAACTGACTACAAAGTCTTAGCCCGCATCCTGGCCAGATGGCTCGAGATGGCTATGAGATAAGTTTTCGTCAAGGGCACATGTCTGCAATGTCATGGTATATCCGGCCTTCTTTAACGCGGCCAGAGTCTTGTCTATCGACGCAGGATCCGTTCCCGAGCTGTACAGGACGTTCGCGGTATTTCTCTACCGATGCATATACATTTTCTGGAGCGTAAAAGCTGGGGCTCTTGGGCATAGTAACGTAGAGCTTGAGCTGAGGGTGCGGCGATCGTTGTTCTGCCATATCGTGGGCATGCCAACTGGTTAAGGAGCACTTTTGGTTTCATTATGGCTTCCGATGTCCTCTCTTGCGCTGAAGCAAAACAACTTCTTGAGCAATCACCCGCATTCTCGCTCGTGCATCTAAACACTCGTAGCCTTCGTAGGCATTATGACGACCTTGTAGCCTTCCTTTCCATTGTCGAACACTCATTTTCCGTTATTTGCCTATCAGAGACGTGGCTGTCGGCAGACGAAGGGGATCTATATGCTTTGCCAGGCTATGAATCTGAATATTGTCACCGTGGCACAAATCGTGGTGGCGGATCTGCAGTACTAATAACTTCATCAATACCGTACAAGCGCCGTCAGGATCTGTTCTTTGACAATATTAATTGTGAGTCTGTTTGGCTTGAAGTAGAAGCTTCTGCTATACCATTGAACAATCGCCATACAATCATTGCATCCATCTACCGTTCTCCCTCATCCTCGAATTCCGAGTTTTGCCTGCAGCTGGAAAGAATCCTTGCTACTCTAACCATAGAAAACAAAAACATTATTATTTGCGGTGACGTGAACATAAATATCCTTGATACTAACACTCCAGTTTTATTTGGAATATGTTAGTTGTTTTCTTAGTTTTGGCCTACATTCTCTGATTCACTCTCCGACTAGAAGTGATATGAATGGGTCTAACACATTAATCGACCATGTACTGTCGAATATCTTTGCTGATTCTAAGTCCGGGGTTATTGACTATTTATTTACCGACCACTATCCTGTATTTTTCTGTCTTGATGCCTGTATTCCCACAAACAATAAGCATAATACCAAGACTGTATTCAATTCAGCGGAATTTGTTGAGAGGGTGCGTAGTGCTGACTGGGACTTTGTTGCACGAGAAGAATGTGGCGAGGTAGCGTTTAATAAATTTTCGGCAAAAATAAGCGCATTCATTGCAGAATGCACAACCACAAGCACCGTCACACATTGGTTTCGTACGCCTAGAAACCCATGAATTACTCCTGGTCTCTTGCATTCCATATCTAAAAAAGAAAACATGCGGAAAAAATAAAAATCTCAGCCTTCAAACATCTCTCTAAAAACACGCTTAAAAGATATTCAAATCTAGTTTCAATGCTGCTCAAGAGGGCCAAGGGCGACTATTATGGAAAGCAACTAGAAATGAACGGTACTGATACCAGGAAGAACTGGCAGTTAATAAAAAAAATTCTTGAACAGCAGCGAGACCGCGTGTTTATCAAAAATAACGCTTGATGGATGTTCCCTTACTGAGCCACTCGATATCGCTAATGCTTTCAGTGATACTTTTGCATCAAATTCCTCCGATTCACTAGTTGACCTTCCTTTTCCCATTCTATCTCGTTCCCCTCAATCTTTTTATTTACGTCCGACATCTGCAGACGAAGTCTTTCAAACCATGTCATCTCTTAAAACCAAAGGGCCAGGCTTAGATTCCATTCACCCGTCTAGGATGAAGCTCGTGGCACGTGAACTGTCTCCTATTTTAGCTAAAATAATTAACAAGTGTTTAAAGCAGGTGCATTTACTGATGCTTTAAAAGTAGGAAAAATAACGCCTGTTTTCAAAAAAAGGTGATCGTTTGTCAACTAATAATTACCGCCCGATTTGTGTACTTCCTTTCTTTAGCAAAGTAATCGAAAAGCTTTTTTACTTGCATCGTATGCAAAAGAAGGGTCTGCGGTTAATTCATAATCTCCCAAACTATACCAATACATATACATACTTTCAACAAGATTGCATACTTGATGTTCAGTCATTGTATAATCAACGACTGGCTGAAACGATTTTTCTAGAGTTCAATACTAACCGAGACCTTTTTCTTTTTAATTTCACTAACACTGAAGTGGCATATAATTTCCGGCATAAAAACTTTATAAAAGCACGAACTAGAACTAATTATGACACTCAAACACTTAAATGGCAAATTCCTAATCTTTTGAACAATCACCCTGTACTATTTGACATGGTTCAACACACTGCCTCTGTATACGCCTTTAAACGGAAAACCAAAATGTATTTTCTCCATGATGTGTAAGATTTTTCTTGTAGATCTGTTGACTTTGTGATTTTTACGCTATATTACTTTTTCTGCGCAAAAACGAAGAGTGGACACGGTAATTTTATTTTTGTTACATTTTGTTATGCAAGAAAAGCGTGTAATTCTCTTCAGTTATGTCTTCTTAGTATGCTTTATTTTGGCATATGTTGCTGTTGTTACACCGGAAGTGTGCATGCTTGTTGTATGTATTTTTCATGTATAGCTGCTTCTGCTGTCGCTTGCGCTGTCAGGTGCTAGGGGCCTAGTCAGGCGAGTATTGCAGTCGTCTTTGGCGGCAGCTGCTGCACCTGGGGCGACTGCAATGCCTTAGCACCAATGCCTCAGCACCATGCCTCAGACTGCCTTTTACCTCAGCACCTTGGCAATTTTATTGTCAGAAGTTCAATAAACAAACAAACTTGCGTTAAATGTCCTATCTGCTTAAATTTAACCTACTCTCTTCCCACCAATTTGGTTTTCGACCTGGCTACTCGACAAAGCTCGCCTTGCTCAGCTTTACTGACCGAATTAAACAAGCCGTAGACGATGGGTTACTTACTGGAGCAGTTTTTATTGACCTCACTAAGGCTTTCGACACAATGCACCAACGAATCCTTCTACGTAAACTTGAGTCTTTCGGAATTGTGGGTCCCCCTTTGCAGTTCATTCGCGATTATTTAACAAATCGATCACAGGTAGTTTATGTCTATAACATTGCGTCATCTGCTAAACTGGTTACCATGGGCGTCCCTCAAGGTTCAATCTTAGGCCCTCTTCTATTCCTACTTTTTATTAACGACTTACCTAGTTACCTTAACCATACTGTCTTCTATACGCCGATGACACTACTATTTTCCCATCCAAGAAAACAAGTGCTGAACTTGAAAGAAGCCTAAACTCCGATATCTGTAATATTTATCAATGGTGTGTTAACAATTATCTTAATATGAATCCCTCAAAACTACATTTGTAGTGTTTTCATCCGCACAGAACACATTTCCTACACCAGTTTCCGTATCTCTTAACAACCACGTTATTTCTGTATCGGATCACGTTAAGTTCTTAGGCGTAGTACTAGACAAACATTTGAAATATAACTATCATGTACTGTCAATATTAAAAAAAGCTTCTTTTGGGATTCATGTTCTCATTAAAGCCCGCCATTATTTCCAGTCACGCATTATTTTATCATTATACTACGCCTATATTCATAGCCATTTTTCCTATTGCATTTCATCCTGGGGTAATACATGTGCCAGTCACCTAGAGCCCCTTCAACAACTTAAGAAGCGGGCACTACGTCTGATCGCCTTCGCTCCATTTCAATCGCCTTCTACGCCACTCTTTATTCATTTTTCCGTGCTTCCAATTAATCATTTATTCACTCTAAAGTTAGCTATATTGATGTAACGCCTTGTTTATCATCGTCTATGTATTTCAGGGCTATCCACGCAACATCTTGTCAATACTATTAACACCAGATTTTCAGCCTGTCACAATTTCCTTCTCCCTAAAGTGCGTACCAATTATGGAAACCTAACTCTTAAATTTACAGGTGTATCCGTCTGGAACAACATACCACTTGAAAAAAAGTTACGTCCTACATTCTATTCGTTTCGCAAACTCTTTAAAGAGTACCTGATCGCAAAAGGTGTTGTTTGCTAAACTCTACCATCGTGCCGTGCTTCCAATTTATACCATGTTAGTATCTCTTTTACTTACCATACCACGTGCTGTTACACGGAAATTTTCTTGCCTTGTTGTTATGAAATGTTACCCATTCTTTGTTTAATTCGTACAAAGTGTTTTCACTGCTTGCTGCGTTTTTATTGCACTAGACTTATTCTCGAACGGAGGTCCCCCCGACAGTTTTCTAACTTCGGGACCTAAAAAAAAAAAAGAAATCATAGGGACGATTTTCTGCAGGGGGCTGTCACAAATGTAAGCTGTAATTTATTCGGACAACCAGTTCTCACATTGCCCAAAACTACAATAATAAGAACGTTTGCTAATAGGGTACTGCAACAAAGAGAACGGCCGTAGCAGTAATGGTCGTGCGCTAGCATGGGGATACCTGATGGACACCCTGGTGGACGTCTAAGCAAGTTCAAAGTGGTCGATGTGACCCACAGCTCTTAATGTTTCCTTTCCTCCGGCGCTCATCTCTTGCGTCACCTTAAACATTTTCGTAATCATCGCAACAAGTTCAACTTAGTTGATTTCACGCGATGCGTATACTACGCCCGACACTTAAATTTTATCGCAGTGGTCGAAATCAATGCATTTACAGTCGCACTGCGGTGCAATATGCCGCCTCATATGCGCGGAAAAAAATAGACCAGAACAGAAATTCACAGCACAGTCAGACTACGAGCAGGCTGCTGGACGTTGTTTTACAGAGGATATCTGCTCAGGGTGGTTGGATATGCGGTGGCTGACCAAGCAACTTATGCGGCCCATAGCTAGCCGAGCGCATTAACCTGATTCTATTTAGTCGGTATGATGCCGCTTCGCTCGCGTATCCTGTAGCACAGCCGTCACAACTGCCAATGTCGACAGACGCCACAAAAAATAACCCACTCCGTAGCCAGTTGACCCGGCCAGCACTTTAAGCATGGAGTATGTTCTAGTGAAGCGCACGTAATTCATCGCACGTGGGATACGCCTCTCAGACGCTTTCGCCACCCATTACCTGCGCAAGACGCGCCGAGTGACTTCTCCTGTCTGCGAGACTTTCAATGCTCGCGAGGGTATCAATCAGGCACTGTGTCCTCGATTGAAAAGGGCGGCTCTTCATGAAGGTGGTACACACCTGCCTGAAACTCGATGATGTAATCATTCCATGGCACGTGCAGAGACACGGAATGCAAGCATCCGGATGACTTTCCTCCTTGACTGCGGCTTACGCCGAGTTCTGTAAACGCTTGCCCGAATCATTCAAGAGTGCGCGTTGTGTGTGTTCCTTCATTTTATATTGTATATGTTCGTTTTTGTCCACTCGCATGTTTCTCCTTCCTCCGCCCTTTCCATTGCCATATTCAGTAAACGCCAATTAGTCGTGTTGCTAGGTAACTACAGTTTATCAATACAGTTCTTCCTTGCTCTGTCTCTCTCTCCATTTAAGCCATACAGAACGCGAATTTCGCTGTACAATTAATTCTGTTTGCGCTCTTAGAGGGCGAACGTCTTACGGCTTCCCCTGGATATAGCTTTTCACTCGTACATTGCGCGTGTGATATGCTGGTTCCACGAGGCTGGATTCGTAGCTTTTCACTGGGAAATTCTGAATTGTATACGGTCGGTTGCCGTGCCCAGTTATTGTATTTGGCCAAAGAGGACATTTGCTGTCAGGAGCTCATGACCGGCTCACTGATTTCAAGTCCGCTGCAACATCAGCGTATCCATTTTAAATCTTATATACCTACTTGCCGGTACTGGGAACGGAAGATGAGAGCTGGCGTAAGAAGCTGACGGTTTATTGATTAATTCCCAGCGACCTTATGCTTTCGTATTCACGGTACGTAAGCAGGCGTAGAGGGATAGTGAAGTTATTTGTAAACGTTCCGGGATTACTAGAACAAATTGTAGTCAGGAATTTGTAGAACATGTTTCGACCACTCTAGCTGCGTCTACGCAACTTTATCCAGTAGAAAAACCATTTCCAAAATACCTTCCTCCTCTCTGCATCCTCCTCGACGATTTCACAAAATGTTCTGTATGAAGCTCAATAGAGACGGCTCGGCTTGGAGGCTCTTCTGCCCGGCTCGCAGCCCCTCAGATAGAATCAGTAGGCCTAGTAATTAGTCAGCCAGCCGCTAGCGGGTCGTCGCGATTGGTTTCCTCCGTTGCAAATAAGCCGCGACACCATTGTGCCTGGAAGAATGTGGATTTACTTTGTTCGTTGGCTGACTGAACAAAACTCCAAGTCCAAGTAGCTCCAAACAAGCATATATACGACGATTCGCTGACTGGTACGCCAGTAGAAACATCTAAGGCTCATTACAGGTGGGAGAGGAGGCAGCTAAGTAATGTAGTTACGAAGGAGTTAAAATCAACCAAAAAATGTATTTACAGCCTAAAGCCAAGGTGCGTGAAGCACTTTTTGCGCTGGGTTAGCGGCCACCACCACAACCACACACTTGCGAACGCTTTTCTACCTAAGTGCCGTCGCCAGAGACGGGATATCTGTGGGAATTGGGAATTTGGGGACGCTTACGGCATAAGCGTTATACAAGAAATGTTTATCTAAGAGGCATGGATTGCTAAAATAAATAAAAATGTAAACAGGCCATAGAGTACATGCTTTATATTTCCGTCCCTCACAACGCTGGCTTTTGGCAGAGTGGCCCGGAGCATGAAGCCGGTTGTGCAATTCGCAAGTTGGAATTCCCGATAGCGGATGTTTTTTTTTTTCATTGATTTGTTGGTTTTGCGTTAAGATTTTTTCTACTGAATTCTCCATTCTTGCGCTGTAACATTCATTGCTCCACCAGCGAGTTCGCAAAACGCATGGAGAGTGACACTGACGCGCGGGTGAGTTCTCGTTGACGTGGTGTTGGCATATGCACTGACTGCTCGCGGGCAGATTCCTGAATCAGCCTACTGTAGGCCCGGTGCGAACGCGCCTCTTACGATACAGGCGCGAGCCAGGAAAGTTCAAATGGTGAGGGAAACGCGCATCGTATTCCAGCGTCTCCGGTGACGTGAAAGGCATTCATCTACTGCGCACGCCTCTGATAGTGATCTATACGACTGTGAGCCGTGGTGGCAGGCTTATCTGACTCATTTTACAGCCTAGAAGGTGGCAGAAGTGTGGTATGCAGATTACTGAAATATCGAGAATGCCCAGTCAACGGTAAAGTCGAATGTTAAGTATGTTGTTTCATAGAACGGACACCAAAACTGGTTTGAAATATAAGCTTGGACACCGTCCAATCAGAGTAGCATCTCGTATGGACATATACCATGCACGGAGCAGGTATACGCACATACGAAATGGCATAGACGCCATACGCGGTGCGGTCTTCGCAGACCGCGCTTAGTAGTATTTCTTTTTTTCAGGCTCTACATAATAATATGGCCCCATCGACCAAATAAACGATGCAAAGAGTGTTTATTGCAGCCAGTCTACGCAATGCAAGAAAAAACTGAAGCTTGAAAAGTTCACTCAGTGTCCCTGTGTGCCCCATTATTTTCGCGGTGGTGGATGGCTGAAAAAGGCTGTGCAAGGCCCCATGTGCTCTGTAGAGTCGACAGGGGACGGTGTCATTGGCCATACAACGACACTATAAAAATCGAAATGACAGCTGCGCCAACCACGGAATATTTCGCGAAAGCGAAATACTCCGCGGTTGGTGCGGAAATATTCCGCGAAAATTGATTGATTGATTGATTGATTGATTGATTGATTGATTGATTGATTGATTGATTGATTGATTGATTGATTGATTGATTGATTGATTGATTGATTGATTGATTGGAACGGGCCCTAGTAGCGTCTCTAGCAAAGCCCGCGGCAGGAGCGGACATTCTTCTTAATAAAAATGAAAGCAGTTCCACTCAATGTGAAAGCAGTAGGAAGTGCACAGCAGTGATTCGCCATAATGAGCTGTACTGCTGTTATCCACTTACTGCTGCCACCCCAAGCAATTGAAATTTCTCGCCTTCGCAGTGCTCGCGCGCCCTCGGCCTGAAATTGCGCCAGCGGGAGTTCTGTTCTCTTTCTGCCTTTCTGCCCGCACGTGCCGGCGTCGCACTGCCACATTTTGCGTTTACTATCGTAAAAACAAACCCAACGGGCGTCCTTAACTAAAGGAACACGGGCGCTGCCGGTTAATTGCGTATATTTTTGCTCAAATGTATTTATAGTTTTCTTTGCGCTAAACAACGGGAAGGTGTATGACAAGCACCAGCGTTTCACGAGTTTCGAACGCTTATGACTACATAAACCACTTGGCTTTCGAAGCCTCTGGGGTACGCCGAGAACAACAGCGTTACTCCGAAACGCCGCCTTGGTGCTCTATATACTTGGGTCGAGCGAGCGAGCGAGCGAGCTGGGTCGACAAGGCGAGCGCCTAAAGTGCTCTGCATTTAAAGGAGTCCTCAAATGCACTGCGCATTTGTGGTTATTAATCACATGCCTACAATTCAAGCAGCAACTGTCAGAGACGCGTCGGGGCTGATGCCTAACTTATGGTTGTGAGCCCGTACGATGTCAACCGCTACCCGCACTTGCAAAACGACGAGCAAAATCTGCACTTTTCCGATGGCTACTGGAGATGGCAGCGTGAGGACTGAAATAGTATCGTTTGGGCTAACTTGGAGTCGTCAAATACCGGGTTCGCTCCCTGCGCGTTTCACGTGCTTGTACCCTGAGTGGATACTTATTACTCATCTGCGCAATAGATTTTGCTACGACATCCTCTCTCCACGCAACTGGGTCAGATCGCATCATCAACGCAACCAAATGTTGCAAAGCTGCGTACTTGTTACAAACGTGTCTGCCAACCTCCCCTCGCTTGTTGTCATACCCTTATCGGAGCGACGAGAGACTGCATAGTGTCACTGGAGGGCATTATCGACTTCTTCTTCCCGCGTTCAACGCCGAAGCTCTGAAACACAAATACGGTTCCTCGTTCGAAGAGGGTGCCTGGGGGTTCTTATCTTTCGTGTTTCATTACTGAAGAACGCGTCGAAGAAGGTCCACTTTGTCCACTGGGGAGCGCCTAAGTTTAGCTACAACCTTTTTTGACTTTCGCCGCCAGCATATTCGAGCTCCTTATCGATCCAGTGTGGGCATCCTCTTCCTGCAATAGGGTAGGCCGACAAAAACACCGTTTCGATCAGGCTTGTCCCATGATAAATGGTCGTTCCTCCCGACGGCCCGCACTACCTTACTCCCTCATGAGCCGCTTCTCGCTCACAGATACGCACTTGTGTTTTCATCATTAAAAGCGTTCCAATAGGGAAGTTTTTCTGAAACACATTGCATCGCAACGCTTGTTATCCGGCAGCCAAGCACTTATTGATACTTCAAATTTGCTTTCAACACTAATAAGAAAAAGTGTTGGCCTTCTACAGTATGTGGAGTTCTGCTGACTATTATCTGTTATCCACACATGCGCGAAAAGCCCAATCAAACGGACAAAGGTGAGACAACACTATCTAAACAAGAGGCCAAATGGCGCATCAGGAAAGGTTCGAATGGAGTCATTTAAGGGAAACCCCCTTCAAGATAAGGGCAATGCCGGAGTGATTAATACTTGCTCCCCTCGAGCGGCCGGTCGCGGAGTGTGTGTGCAAAGTGGTCGGTGGAATTTCTGCAGAAGAGGCCGGTGCGCCGCTTTTGTCTGGGAGCTAGGTGGCCATTTGTTGGGCGGACGTCATCGTCGTTTTCTCGCGACATTGTTTGCAAATATGGAATGACGGCGGCACTGGAAAAACGTGAGATATTTTCAAGCTTAAAAGGAAGCGGCCGCTAATAGACGAACGAATGTTTTCGTGCTTCGGCTGTCTGCCTTGTTCTTGCAGATGTTCACGAACAGCAATGCACTTTAGAGCCACACACTCTGCGTGGTACGCAATAACGTTTGTCGTAGAGTGCAGGAGAACAAACAAAGGGAAACCAAATGCGTGTTGAATCGCAGTAATGTTCGAATTTGTAGGCACTTGATACTGTGCACTTTGACGTCAGCAGCGAAACGTGCATGGGCTAAAAGCGGAGGAAACACCGATTAGCTTGTAAGAGAACTTTCGAAGCGGTTTCACCTACTGAATAGTCTCCCCCTCTGAATACGAGGCGATCTCACGGAAGCTTACCAGCCCGTGCAAACACATCAAACAAAACAACATTTGACGCCAGGAGTGCAGACACTATGCTTTGCTTCAAACGCATATATACGAATAAAAAAAACCCAGCCAAAGTAAATGCTTTCGCAGTACCCTTTCATAAGAATGCGAAAAAAAAGCGAAGACGACCATGTGTAGAAAATTCGGCGCACGTTAAAGATCCTCAGGTGGTGAAAATTTATTCGGACCTCTCCACTACGGCCTGCCTCATTGCTCAGCTGTAGCTTCGGCCCGTTAAAATCGACAACCTAATCATACTTCCACGATTGCTACTGGGCTGAGTCAGCTGAGACGTATTTGTTCTTACCTCGATCGGCTTGGCTTTCTGATACATTTTGCTTGGAAAATAATGAAATACCATTCCTTTTCGCCTGTTGAGGAGAAAAACCAAAGCTCTGTTCTCCAATACATGGCGCGTCACCTGCTTCTCACAGCCGTAAACGTTTTCCTGCCATCATTATTGGAAGTCTAGTTCGCCCACAAACGTGTTCCAGAATGCAGATGAATCATCCGTGAACGGCTTGTGAGGAGCCATAACATTTTCTAACTTCTTACGGCAGCTGTCATTGTGGCTGACGAACAACGCGTAGAAGAAGTTTATTGAAGTGCGTAAGAAAAGTGCATAAGCAAAAACACTACAGACTCGGGTCGAAAAGTTAGTGACTCATAGCGGGACCCCCGATGAGTTTATACAGGGGTAATATAATACAAAAACACATTGGTAGCAACATTGCAACACTATAAGATGTTTCAAAAAATAAAAAAAATGTGAATTTAATGTATATGTGCGGATTGAGCAGATAAATAGTCGGTAAATAAGCGTTGCACATATTGAGGCCGTAGTTTTCTTAACCAGAATCAGTGATTGCAAATAGGAGTTCCCCTTCCTTTGTTTGTATTTGAGGTTAGCGAAATGTGAGTGAATCGGTCGTGAGAAGCCTTACCTTCAAGGTGTAATGCCTAGCAATGATACGGATTGAAAGATTTCCCTGGATAACCACAAACGAATTGTAGTGATGCGTGTTTCTCGCTAATCGCGGAGACGAAAACTTTAACTATATTGAAGGTATCACTATCTGCCCTTTAGTTTTACCAACTTAAGAATTTGTTCGGCTAGCTTAAAGATGAAGTTGTTTTAGTCCATCGGGCAGAATCAGTCCTTGATTATTCTACGCGGAGATGACGTTGAGTGCGATTATATATATTGCCTACCACGTGGCTGATTGATTGAAATATAAAAAAGCCGCATTGACACATTGACAGCGTTTTTAGCGCTCTTTAAAAATTCAGGCTTCACTGGGGGATTGTCAGCACAGTAGCTGGTTAAGGCGTTTTAATTTAGATGGAATATTTTAAAGCTTGGCGCCTAAAAGCTATTTGACCACCGTAGCTCCAGGTTCTCGAAAGACGCCACTCAGAATGATTTTTATCGTGGCTGACAGGCGGGGTAATTTATACAAACCCACCATTAGCACGTAGCCCAACATACGGTTATTGGACAGCGAACATACACGTCTGAACCTATACGAGTGGTCCAGAACGCAAGTACGAGCCTACATCTAAAAAGATATCTTTTCAATACAACTTCATAAAAGTCGCGTGTCAAAGCGCCGCTTCCAATTTAACTTGAAGGCACTGCCACAAACTCGTCCATAAAGTTTCTTGAGTGGCACTTACTGAACTTATTTGAAATGCAAAGCGCTGCCTAAGACTGGATGTGGACACTTCCGCGAGCGGAAATCTCGTCTGCCCGTCATCGCTTCTCTCGCACTCGTTTAATGCAAGTGCCGCATTTTCGAATTCTTATTTGAGTCTGGTTTGAAGGGCACTCATGCATAGAGGTACTTTGAGTGCCCGAACGTAGCCCTTCGGTATTTCATGCCCGGTCGAGGGAAAAAAAAATAAATGGATAGGAACTGTACCGCAGAACGGTAATTTCATTGGGAACACACGAGTATTCTGAAACAACTAAATGGGTATAGAATAACAGTTTGATCTAATGTCATGAAGGTATTGATGGCGCAGGCAAATTATAGCATGAAATTTAAAAACAGCGCAGGATTGAGATAAAGAAAGCGAGTCGAGTCGGGGTGTGTAAGGCCAGTTGAGACCGCGCTATTAAAAATTGTCAGGGCACCTAAGACCTTCTTATAATGTGTGAAAGCGAAAGCAGTAGTGTCATATTGTGGAATGTGTCCTCTCCTGACCATATAGATCATTTGCTTTTGCATCGTTTTTTTCTCTCAGTTACTATGACAGAGAACATTGGCCTAAGCTATGTCCAGATTTAAACTTCCGTGGAGCCCAGAAACGTCCGTCTCCTTGTTGGTAGAGCCAAGGACAGCGAATTTATTTAAGCTAGAGATTGCTGCACAGGAGTTTTAGCACCCGGCTGCGGCCGTTCGCCCAATATTGCCTTTTCCCCAACAGCACCCGGCTGCGGTTACGAAAAACGACACCGAGTCTTTGGAATGGGACACCTTTATTAAGAGTTCCGTTCCAAAGGTTCGACCCGGCCAGCTCCAGCCCCCCACTGAGTCGTTCTTTGCCATGTTCACACCTAGCTCGTGCCACTATCCCATATTGTCAATCTGTAACGTTAGGCTTAATTTCACGGCTTCCCATATCTCTGTTCGCACTGCTCGTGGACCGCCATACGATTGCAGCCTTCAGTGGATGCCACATAGTGACGGTATTGAAGTCACACTGGAACATACAATGATCACATCGCTAAGTGGATAACACAGCCAGAATGAACATACTTCGCTGCTTGGCTAATTTTTAATTCCTTCTATAGCAAACCCTTCTTGTGCGCGCTATAATTAAGAGGCTTAACTTACTCCAGTATGCCTAAGTACATATCCCCAAACCCACTTTTATATGTACGAACGCATTTACTAGATCAACGTTTCGCCATCTAGATCCGTCGAGCTATAGCAGCGTTCAGTTTGCATGTCCGTTTCGCATTCCGGAAGTGCTTGTTTCGAATTCCATGCAGGTCCAATTTTATTCATGTTTCAGCTCAACTTAATTGCCTTAGGTTCACTTTCTGCACCACGTTAAACTTACTGCCCCGAGCATGCCCCATTCGTCAGCAGCGGCCTATAAGCGAACAAGCTAGCACGCAAACAATCATACAAACAAAACATCCCCCCCCCTCCAACCCCCCGAACGCGTCGTCCATCAATGACACGTGGAGCCTCGAGGTTTCGCTACACGATTTACGAGTTCCGTAACCTTTGGGGAGCCGTAGCAGAGTAGCCGCGCACGTAATCGGAGCGCGCATAAATATTAGGCGCAAACTGAATTTTGTTGACGCAGAACAGAAACACACGGAATGGTTTAAAATAAACAGCTTCGCCGTAATAAAATGTCTCTTTTAACCCTAGTATTCGCTGGAAAGGGGTACCCTCATGATTCCTGCATCGGAACATTCTAAATGCGGGATAGGTGAGTGCTTTTAGATATACCGCGACTTCCGCGTCTCAGCCAGTCATGTGCCGTGGAAGAAATTTTCCCTTTTGGGGGAATTTTCGGCTATAAGTTTAGCCAAAAAGAAAAAAAAAGGAATCCTTCATAACTGCATGGAATTTTAGGAGTCGGGGAGTAAAGCGGAAAATAACGTCAGTAAAGCTGACCTCGCATGATTTATTACTTTATTTCCTTAAAGAGGTTTGGTTAACACTCCGTTGGATTTATGCTCAAATATCCGCAGTCGTGTTCCCGCAAGTCACAAGTATTCAAGACTGCTTCCAATTTGGTTCATAGAACAGAACGGAGCATAGAAGGAAGAATACTTCATGAGAAATGGCTAGCAAAGCGTGAAAGTGCGCCGGCTGAAGGGCTGCAAACTGTTCGCATGTATTTCTGCGCAGTAAACAAAAAAGTATTTAAAGTGCGCCTCTCCGCGTGCTTTCAAAAAGGAATGGCGAGCGCAGTGGCGTCGATGAACTAAAATTACTTCAAGTACCCGAAAATGCCCTGTTCTTTTTCGTACGACCAGCTGTAATTTAGAGCTTTAGTTTTCAAAATAAGCATGCTGTTTGGTACCAAACGTGAAATGCTTTGTCAACTGCTTCTGAGAGCCACAGGTAGTGGAATTTATTTCACGCGGAAACTCTGATTCTCTGAACGGCGCAAAGCAGACATCTCAAAGTAGGCTACGCAAAGTAGACATCGGTGGCGTAGGGTAAGCCCCCAAAGCGAACATGAATCTACGTAAGGATATATCAGCTGCAAGAGAAGAACTCAGGAAAATTCGCAGGGAATTCTCGGCAAACCCGCAAGAAAAAGATGATAAAAATCGGGGATTTTTTAAACCTCGAAACGGGAACTTTTCTTCCCAGTACGAAACATCACTGCTTCTCCGGAGCACGTTTTTCATATATATGGATGTAGTTAATAGGTTCAGCCCATACGTCTCGCGTGTTTCTTTTGCAGCGCTCGGACGTTGCTGCTAGCCGGACCGCACGCGTGTCGTTAGACCTATTAGTTTTCTTCTGGCACGGAAGGCTCGTCAGCTCTCCAACACTCGCTCCACTTGTGCTTATTCCGTACAGGCGTGAAGACACACCGTAACCGCTTGGGAAGCCATTTATTTTCCGCGTATTGACGTGGCGGCACTATCTGCTTCAGACTCTCGTAGGCCAGAGACAATAAACTGTAGTGTACTGGGACGGCTTTAGTATAACCTTGCACGCCCTAAAAAGTGCGTAAAGATTAAAAAATGACTTGAACAGGACAAGGAAGGCTGGACGCCGCCAATTGAAAGCGTACTACCTCAAACTGTGCGAAGCATATAAGTGAGTGTGTCTTCTTCCATACCATATGTACAGGTGCAACAAAATCAAAACGGAGCGCGGCTTCGTGAAATTAGAATAATTTCTAGTTTATGCAGCTGTCAGCATAAATAGAGTATGTGCAACCGGATTTGAATTTATAATGACTTTCTTGAAAAGTCCATTCGAGGTTGCTGGCTAGGCACATAACGGAGCAATAACCTCAAAATCTCCATCCCGTGCTCTGTGTACTTTTTGTTTAATCTGTACAGAAAAGAGGAGGTGTTTAAGAGCCGCCATAGCCAGTTTTCGAGAATTTGTACTCAGCGTCACAGCCCAGAAACTCCTGTCTTTGTGTAAGTGAGGAAACGAAGTGTGTAGGGTTGAACCCGAAACACTAGCTGCCACGCTGCCGTTCACGAGGTGGCAAGGACTGCTTTAACTGGGTCTTTTGTAAGGGAGTAATGTAAAATTAAATATTTTTATTGTTAAGGAAATCATTATCTCGGGTATTTCACAGCTCCAAGCGAGAGGGTCTTTTTCCAATTGTTTGTATGTCTCGTTAGAAAGAAAAAAATACACCTGTTCTTTTTTTGACGTCCCCCAAGATTTCATGAAACAGCATAGCTCTACTACATACTAGCGGGAAACTTCTCACTGAACTGACATGCCGTCATGGGAGCCGACATTGCCACTAGACGCGTTCAATTCTTCTTTGGACTGTATTGAAGCGTTTCTTCTTGTGGGTTCTGACCACAGAGGAGAAATATTTTCTTTTGTTGTTTACGTTGCAGGAAACTTTTAAACATGTTTATCTATCTAAAAAAATGTCGCGAAAAACAATAGAAAATACACAGGTCGAGGAGCTACTAGCAACTTTCGCACAATTTTTTTTAAACTTTCTAAAAACCAAGTCGCCCAAAGTTTTACTGTGCTAAAGTTTTGAATCAGTTTTATTAGCTGTATTTTATAATATTGACATGAATTTAAGCAGGCTATTAGAAACAATACTTACGCTTTTTCAGCCACAGCCTAAGTTTAAGCCCGTTGCTAAGCCATAGCAGGCAGAACAGGAACGGGAACTCCCGAATCAAGACAGCGCGCTCCTTGAAGCCCGGCTTGAATAGACACTAGCATAATAATTCGCGTTAGTGTATCAGAGATATTAATGCTCGACCCACTTAACAACATGCTGCGCACAATGGAGCTTCATACCATTAGTGTGAATCTTTAAGGTGCGAAAACGACGACTTTAATTGCGCACTGCTGCTGTGGCTGCTGCGCTACGGCGCAACAGCCGCAGCGCAACTCGCTCAGCAATACTTGAAGGAGCACTGAGCGGATTGCAAAAGGACGTTATTGCTTTCGAATTCACAGGTCACAAGAAGCGGCTAGCTCTCGTCAGAATAGTTTTTCTTGTATCTCCATAGAGGTCTTCCCTCTGTGGAGGAAACGAGTTAAAAATAATCATTTGACGCTCCTTACCTATACATTAGGTCATGACACGCTTCGAGTGGACGGCTGTCATTTCGACGGACTGGCGCTTACAACGCGCTCAAATATTGTACTCAATAATGTTATATTTTTCTCATCCAGAATAGGAATTCTAATTGCTCATGTTGAGCTCCGTAGAAAGACGCCGTTTGTCCACTCAACCGCCGCAGTGGGCGCAATGCGAATTAGACTCTACAAACGTTCAGATTAGTGGACGATAATTGGTTCTGGGGTGTAAGAATAACCAACAACGCCCTGCAAGACTGAAATAGCAAGTTGGAAATTTTGACATGTTTATACGCTGCTGTCGTTACTCGCAGTTAGGAGGTTGCGATTTGTCTATATCTAGCACAAGCCAATTTCACGTGTATATTGGCTATCTAGGTCTAACAGTAAAAAACAAAATGTTCGTGTAAAACATTAGAGACCTTTTTTAGGGCGGTGTCACGCTTAGATCTCGTATTTATCCTGTACATAGTTCCAAGGGAGAGGGAGTTGAAAAGAGTCACCCCCGTTGGTGTTTCTGGTTATGACGTATCCTTCAACACGCTGCCACGACGTCACGAACACGTGGACTCTCAGGTGCTCCGGAATGGGGCACTGCAGGAGCACCGAGTTTCCGACAATCACATGTCTGTCCGACAACAGCATCTCGTAGTTGGAGTCCAGCACTGCGCGGGACAAGCATGAAGCCATAAATGGAAGGACTATTTCGTGGGTGCAGTATATAAACGAAACAAACAGAACTATTATTTCGTTTTACCGAAGCTTGTATTGAACTGCGAGCTGCAAGACGCAGTTGTGTACAGTCGTAGCGACCGCCCGCTGCTCCGTAAAGGGGACAAACGGTCTAACTTATGTGCGGGTTAGGGATTGTGGAAGGTGGGCGTCAACGACGGGAAAGGCGACAACGTTATCGCGTTTTGCTGAGGGACGACAGGCGTTCACTAGATGGAAAATGGAAAATTACCATTACGCGCGTACTTTATTTTCTCTTATTGTACCATGTGTTGTACCTCCAGCTCTAAGACACACAAAATGATGCACCGTCGTCAAGGGAATGGACTGCTCCCAAAAAGGGAGGAATAGAACGTGAAGCAGGATGCGTAAGATCCCTCGATCGGTGGGTAAGGGTTACCGCGGTATGAGCGAGAGCGTGTCCCTGATCCTGCTGATAGGCATTGGCGAGTGAATGGACACATTATTATTTGTCCCGAGAACAGGGGTCAATTGCTCTTGTCAAGAATAATAATGGTTTGTTATTCGCTTCTCGCAAACCTGACGCGTGGTTCGAGGAGGAGTGCTTGTGTGCGCCGCTGGAGTGAGATTGAATACACACTTCTCATAGTTCATGTTAGCTCCGATTTAGCCAAAAGAGTAATCAACCGCCATTTTTTACTTATACCACGCGAGGAACATGCTTTAGCCGCAGAAAAAATAATTAAGGCTGCAGCATTCACTTAAGGCTGATGGCATTGTTTTGCGAGTGGTAACTTCGAGTGTATGAATATGTTACAAACATTTAGGAACCTCCTCTTGTGCACGCAGAAGAGTGCGGTATTTGCACTAGATGCTTACACAAAGGCTAAAACATGAGTTCTGGGCAGGGGTAGATACTTTCGTTTTGATTAAAAGGGTGGGCCCGTTGACTATAAAAAAGCAGACCACTGAAAGAAAGCCAACTTTGCCAATGGGAGGGAATATTATGATGATGAGGAAAATGATCATTTTGATGATAACACAAGGAAAAAACGTTTCCTCTCACCGGAAATATTCCCGTCTACCTCGCGTTATGAAATCTATATTTATTTATGCCATCATCGCATTCAGATCACGGGTCATTTCCTTTAGGTTCATGGCGCGTCCGTTGGCTTTGGCCTTTGGCTGAGTTCAAATGAGCTTTGGCTTTGGACTGTGGCTGTTTGGAGTTTCACAGTTTTGGTTTTCACAGTTTGTATGTTGGACGTCCACAATCGCTGGGGGCGGGGATGGGCTCTAAGCTTCCTGTTAGGCATTCGTTCGCTGTTGCGGGTGTTTTCACTCATTCGCAATCAGCGATCAGTTTGCACTTTGAACGCCGACGCTTGGTCTTTGATTGAAGTGGCTTTGATTTTGGCACTTGATCATTTTGTCTTCACACTCTTATATCTATTTCAGCCATCATCGTCCGCAAACGGAGAGGTTTTGATTTTTTTATGTAAATACCGCGAATTCACGTAAGTAGAATATATCCGGGAGAACGGCGATAAAACAAGTCATGCGCTGCTCAGGTATTCTAAAACTTGAATATTTATGCAGGCCCGACCTGCCTTTTTTCTCTATGGCGGCGAGCAGACCACTTCATAAGCGATACCAAAATAACTGGCTTGGTCAGAAATGTCTGTCTCGCGTCCCGCCAAATCTCGATACTATGACCAAAGTATGCTTCCTATAAAAAGACCAAGTTCTTCTAATAGTACTGTGGCTTCAATTTACAGCAGCTACATTCTAATAGGGCCGAATAACACACGTGGCACCGTAAAATCTATTACATCCAAGCACATGACAACGCGTTAAATTGATGTGCCGTATTGGTCCTCGCCGAAGAATTCTCCTCGTACATAACTTCGCCCCAAGGAAGCATATTTTATACCTTCATTCACGTTCTAGACTAAAAAGTACCTTGGCCATTGCTGACAGTTGGTAGCATGACGAATGATGTAAAGACCTTTTTGCTGTTTGTATAACATTACTTCCTGCCTTGCATCCCAATTCGTTCCTAGAAGCTGCCCACCATAAAAGGGCTCCACTTTACGAAGTAGACTTTGACAAATGAATTCGTGCGGGCTGTAACGGCTTTTCTGTCATACACGTCTGATGCATACATTTTCGCAGTGGTGGCATCTGGTCCGTTAGTATTACGAAGCCTGGAGCCTAAAAAAGAACTAGTGTCGGGGGCTGTAAGCAACTTGAAGGAGACGAAGAAGAACGGGTTGACGCATGTAATCCGAAATTATTACAACGGATGTCGCCGGGGAGCAGAGACGGACCTCGATCATTTGTAACGGAATCCGGAATGCGTCGGAACCCGGACCAAATACACGCATTTAGCGCTGGTTTATGTATTGCCACGTTTACGACCGAAACGCTTAAATAGCGAGTGCATGGAACGTGTAGAAAGGACGTTTCGCGTGTTAAGATTACGAAGAAAAGGGTAAAAGTAACATAACTTACTAGGTGTTACTGAATTGCCGAGTGTCTTAATTAAAGGTTAAGAGCATCTTTTTACAGTGAGGCTGTAAGGTCCACTTATGAGTTAGCGGCCAGGTGCCCGGGCTGCGCGTGAGAACGCGCCGCTCTGTCTGGCGACGTAGCACTGCCGACACTGCGCTGCAGCCACCGCTAATTCGTCGCGGCGTGCGCGGGAGACGGATTGTCTGGCCCTTCGCATTCCTCAAGGATAATCCCTCATTGAGAGGGCAGACAGAGGCGCCGGATTCCAGGAACGCCTGCCGGACCCGCTGGGATTACCGGCGTCTCCATTGTTGTCGCGCCCTGGTCAGCATGACGCACTGTCGCCGTCTTTCGTTTTCGCCCCGCGGGGTCGCTCGAACTTGCTCGTCTACGAGCGTGCCGTTGACCCGAAGGTGGCGGCGCCTCAATGAATATTCCGTGGCGTGCTGAGTGACAGCTGTCTACATGTATTTGGGCACGCCCATACGCGTGTACGAACGCTACAGGGGCGTTCCCGAGAGAGTATGATCTCGAGGTTATATAAGACCCAACTTGGCCGTTGGAAATCGTTCTTGTCTGAGCGCTGAGCTGGCAGTTCCCGGCGAGACAAGGAGTCTCGACCATTAACGCTAGGTTGGGATTTGTGAGCCCCCTAGTCGAGGTTAAGATCGCGTCGGAGGTTAAGGGTGCAGCGCCGCACCGGGCAACTAGACGGATCTTGCGGCGAGACAGGGTCTCGGCCGTTGTTTCTCGAGCGGTTTGTGTACGCTCCGAGAGTAGGAGAGTTAGACGAAGCTGAGGAGCTCGAGTGATTTGTGCACACTCGGAGCTAGCGTCTAGCTGAAGTTTGCAGTTTTTCTTTTTATTACTCATGTACCCAGTTTTCATACTGTAAATAGCTGTACATAAACTTCCGTTTCACTTAATCAACTTCAACGCCTCGAGTTCGTCGATTCGACCGCCATCTCCAAGAACTTCAACACCATCACCCAGCCAGCCTCCTGCCAAATCAACCGGAGCCCGGGCGATTGGGTTCCTGATCGACACCGGACTTCGGGGAAACGATCTTCCCTGAGGCTTCCCTAGGGTTCTGACCAAAATTGCGTGCGTCTTTTGAGTCGCGCTGACAAAGAATCGCATGCGCGCCAGATTTAGTGCAAAATGCTCTATACCTCTCAATCTGATGTAGGTAGATTGAAAAATACATCCTACTTAAATCTGCGGATAATCTTGTTTTTGGCAGGAAGTAGAAGTTTTCGGAGTATTTTTCTATAATCTACAGAAAGTGATTAATGACTGTGCTAGGAATCAAAACACACACACAGAAAGGATATCTTTGGAATCACAGCAGCTATTACGCTGCTTGTTTGGTAAAATCACACAACATTCGCCGGCAATAATATTTATCCCCGGAACTTCAGACTGCATACTGAAAGCATGCATCGATGTATAACAAAACAATCCGCTTTCCGGACAGGCCTCCACTATTTATTACCTCTCGGCTGCTGCGTGCTGAGGCGCATTCGATATTCGTCAGGGGTTATTGAAAGAGCCGTAGGGAAAAATGTCGAAGGCGGTGACCAGTATGAGGGCACCAGTATGAATGCACTTGACTTTGTCGCGAACTGATGACTCTTCCTTCCAGTCATTGACAGTCGGCATCCCACATCTACATACGCTGTCAAGGCACCATCTGGATGTTCAGTAAAGTGCGTTCGGAAACGAGTTTACTCCCGATATGTTGCATATGTGGAGGAGACAAGGCCACACGTACACTGATTATCTTGGTGACCTCGCAAGACCACCATGTCCCCCAAAATTCAGGGAATCTTGCTTTCACGCTCAATACTTCAATGGCGAGGCTGCCCAAAAATTCAGGGAATCTTGCTTTTACGCTCAATACTTCAATGGCGAGGCTGCTGTAGATGAGCATTGCCGTAGACGTAGTGAAGTTTCAGAATGATTGTTGGTTTGTATGGTTGCGGTGCTAGTAATCGTTGTCCTATGCATCGAAGAGTCATCGTCTTCTTCGCGGCGAATTGTGGGCGCAAAATTATCCTCAACAGTGTAGACTTCCACACGCTCAACTGGCGAAGCTTGCACTAAGTCGCGCAAGGCTTGAACCATAGCGAATCTGCTGGATTTTTGTATACGTGAGCCCTGAAGTACACGTAACCCCGTGTTTTAACAAGTTCGAAATTGCTTATTTACGTGCTCACTCGCTGGATTGCACTGTGGTAGTAGTAGTCATAAGCGTATGCATCGATATCGTCGTGTCCCTAATGCCAAGCATTACATATGCGGTAGTCCAGCTCCACTGCTAAAATAAAACAAAATGGGCGTTGTCTGTTGTCTTCGCGGTGAAGACTGCGGCAGAACACAAAGTTGAGCTGCTGTTATACCAAAAACGTTAAACTCGTCTCGAGCCCTGATTACACCCCTAGCATAAATGTGGCCGAACTCATCAAACAATTTTCCTGCCTTGTGAACGTTGACTGATGCTAAGCTGCGGAACTTCGTCAGGCGGCACCTCCCCAACAGCGGAATAATCAGCCAAGGCCTAGAGAAGAAGGCAAGACTGGCGCCGGCCTTCGTTAGTACTCGTGGCACTGGTCCCACAGGCCGAACCTCCTCTTGAGTTTCTGCGGATCGGATTGACATTAGATTTCAAGAACCACTGTTACGCCAATATATACTAAAGGAAGTTCGAGCCATATTTCTTGTAAAAACACTGCTCTAAATTGAAATTAACAAAGACGAAGGACGGGGGAACACAAGGTGCAGACTTACGAAAGCGTCGAGATGTTAAAAACCATATGATAATTATTACTTATGGATTACAGATTGTTGTCATTAAACTTCTGCCTCAAATCCTGCTTGAAGCTCTACAAGGCCAACCTCACCTATTCGCGGACTTCCGTCTAAACACTGCGGCAGCTTTTACAAAAAAAACTATTTCCGGCGGTGTGCAGATGCCGTGAACCAAGGATATCAGATGATTAGAAGTTTAAACGTGCAGTACCTCTACAAGTAAGCGAAATCTCTTAATTCTTATCTGCACAGGTGTAGTGACAAGCTAGTCGGCGTGCACTGACAGAAATTAGAAGTGGGCGTCTACAGAGGAGAGTACGATAACTAAATCCACAGGTGTTACACGGTGAAATAGCAGTATTACATGAAGTAAAAACATGATTGACGTGAAGAATAACTCTCTCATGCGGTGTCCCAAGACACCAAAAGAATTTATGCTGCAATAAATTTGGGAAACAGTCGCAATCATGACCCCAGGGGACAACTTCCACACACGCCAGCGACCAAGCCACAAGCGATTGTATCTGAGACACTGTTTTTCTACCGCTGTTTATTCCGCGCGCCACCAATCACAGAATATTTTGCCCGAGCTTATTTAGATCGTAAAAAAAGCACTGTGACATGGAGTGGTCGATATTAAAATTGACGGTGTTAGTCGAGGCTACTGCTTTAATCAATGTGGTCCTTTTTGTCCCCCAGGCCAACACACGCCTGCCGACAGGACGCGAATGCGCAGCGAAGCAGCAGAAAAGGACGCGCTATCAGGTCGAAGTTCATTAAAAACGCTAATAACTCAGGCAATTTTAACACCTTCTGCCCCGTTTATATTAAAGGGTCATTGAGATCACCAATTCGGATCTCATTATGTCTCAAGTATTGAGAAAAAAGCCTTCGCTGCTCAGGCACGCACGCGAAAGTGCCCTGTGTTACCTTTCAACGATGAACCGGGTACGCTGCGATTCTTCTCAAAAGCTCTTTCTTCTTGACGCAGCTCCTTGCGTCTTTTCGTTTTCCTGGGGCGTTCATCTCGTTCAATTTCCAAACCTCTGAGGCATTTCACCGTGACGTGCCACGCTATATTACACCGGTCGCTGCTGACAGGAGGCGTACATTTTTCACCGATTTGACACTTTATTGAAAGCAACCCGTCTGTTGAAAGTGCTTGCGAATTTGCTTAGTACTTTCGAAATTCGCCATCTCGCATTTTTGTCTTTGCGGTAGGGGGTCTCATTCGTTTTTTTATGCATTAAAAATTCCCCATCTTTCGGTCTTCTCCACAAAGCAGGCAATATCGCGCGTGCATACTTCCTTTACTTATCCATGATGTAAAAGGCAAGCCATTATTTTAACTTGCTCTAATTTGAAACGATGTTTTTGCCAACAGAATTGTAATACGTATTCTCTGGAGGGTTTTTTCGTGATTTTAGAGCGCCGCCTTGGCAGGTAAGTGGAATAAGAGCCTGTGTTTTAAATGCAGCAGTGAATTTGAAAGCATAGGAAACCGCATGACCGATGAAGCTACAATCAAAGAAAGAAAAATGTGACAGGTTCTTTTTGCAGCCGCTAAAATATGAGAGCCTCTCGTCGACTGCAACACCTAATGTGTTGTACTAGTGCCTGCTGTTTATTGATTTTTGTCAAGAATGCGGGTGTGTATAGCTTTTCCAGTTATAAAAAGTTAGTGTGCTGTCACGGAGCTGTAGGCTGCGGCGATGGTCATAGAATTGCGGCTTAGGCAACTAAGAAAACAATGAGAAAGATGAGTGTTAGTGAATTCTTACGAATGCGTTAACATTGCATTGCAAGAGTTTTATGGGGCTATCTCTATAAAGGTATAAGAATGGTCTCGACGGGAATGCGTTTCTTCTGTTTCAGAAGGGTGTAACTCGGCGTTTTTCGCGTGGTGCTTACGAGCAGCTTATGCGCACACTTTCAACCGTGAGTCGTTGTTCTGCGTCGAAGGTAATCTTTGATAGCTTAGTCGGGCAATCGGCAGTCTGGGGCTTCCTCTCTAGTTCATGACTCTCTCCATTCCGATGCCTTCGTTCCTCTTCCGTCCTCTTGGCCGCCTACTCTAATGATGATGGTTGTTCGATGTTAATCTCGCAAGGCCAAGTAGAGAAAAGAGCGCCAAAACAGTAGTTTTGTATGAGGGATAAAGTCGTAAACACTAAAATTGCTCAACAAAACCAAAGTTCAATCAGTCACAAAGAAGGAGGATGACTGGAGTAGAAGGCCAGGTTGTGATTGTGTGTAAGATAAAATTATGTCTAAAAACTAGTACGCGTGATAGGAAATTCGGTGTAAAAATTTGATTACGCTGAGAAGCTTAGAAGGACGTTGTAAAGGAATTATGGGATCATCCGCCAAGAATATTAATGGGCTAAGGGGTAATAATGTATAGTTAATAGTTATAGTTAATAATCTATAGTTAATAATGTATAGGGTTAATAATGTATAGTTAAGGGAAGTGTTTGCGTCTTGTTGTGCGGACTGCTTTGCATGTGATTAGAATATGAATTGTGGACAGGCCTTCCCGACACCTGCTACCCAAGGGTCTTGGAGATCCGGTGAGCAGATGGGAGTTTGTTGCGTGTGTGTGGCATATTCGTAATGTGGCTAGGGCAATTTCGATGAATCTCTTGTGTCCGACAGTTCTGCATCGTACTAAGGGGGGTTTTGTTATGTGTAACTTGTTGTCTGTCTGTGTACTCCGGCCGGTTCGTCAAGTTTTGCGATGGTACTGTCTTGTGTGTGGCTTGAATTCGGTGTAGGGTATTGTTGTTACTTCCGCTGTATTTGCAACTGCTGGGGCTGTGGCCGTTTGATCCGCGGTATCGTTCACCGCGATTCTAGCATGGCCTGGAACGCAGCACAGGATTAGTTGAAAATTTTTAGCACGTACGACATTTTGGCCTTAAAATCTAGATCCACGACGTGGTTGTTTTTGGGTCTGTGCGACGAGAACGCCCGCACAACGCTCAAAGAGTCTGTAAAGATGACGTAGTTAGGAACCTGATTTTAAGAATGTGCTGTACGATGAGTGAAATGCCGTATGCTTCTGCTGAAAAGTCAGTAGTGTGTACGCTCATAGTTTTGCAAGAATTAAAATTTGGACCATTTATGGCGCAAGACACCATAGTTGAACTTTTTGAGGCATCCCTGCAAAATTCGGCAGATTTATATTTATCCTGAAGGGACAAGAAGTGCCGCAGAATTTCAGTTCTCGGAACCCTGCTTTTAGCCATTATCATAAATTATAAATCATATGATACAGGCTGAAGTTGCCACGGTGGCAGAAGGTCAATAAATGATTATGTGTATACATCTCACAAGCCAACCGAAAGACCTGAAGCTTCTTGTGTAACTCTCAGTGAGGTGGGCAAGGAAACACACGTACAATTGAAAAGAGCTGGGTTGTGTATGTATGGTTGAGGACAGTTTTCAAAGGGTGGTTATTTAATGGTCAAACCTTAAAAGCATATATTATATCTATGTACGTTCGTTGATGTTCAAGATAGCATTTCTTACATTCAATGTACAGGCTCTGGGCCGGGCTAGTTCGGGACGCGCCAGGCGAAAGGCGAAGGCCCAAGTGCAGAAACGGAAAAAGCATCTTGAGAGTAGTTTTTGATGCCACCCATACACAACACTCCAGTAGTCTAGCCGAGATCCGAATAAGGCGGTAAAGACACGTACAAGTAGTTATTTGTCTGTACCATAAGATTGGTGGGAGAGGACCTTCAGAATGTTCAGTGTTTTCAGGCATTTATATTTAGGTCGCTTGATGAGTAGAATGACCGTGAGTGTTTCATCAAATGTGGCACCTAAAAACGTCTGCTGCTTTTTTGCAGGAAGAGATGCACAATTAAGGATAATCTCAGAATCCGCATTATTTCTGGGCTTTCGGGAGAGCACCACGCAAGTAATTTTGCCGGGGTTCAGTTTAATACCGTAACGCCCACCCAGCCAGCAAGTTTCTAACACGAAGCTCTACTTGACGTTTGCAAATTGATAGGTTACACGATTTAAAAGATATTTGAACATTTTCTACATAGTTAGAAGAGTACATGGTTGATGTCAATGCCTTTCGGAGGGAGTTCACCTCCACCTTGCGGCACAACATTTTCCTGCACATGTATCCGATACAGGGATGACCCAAACTTAACACGAAATGTCCTGCAGGACATGTAAACAGAAATAGTCTTTTCAATGTGACCTGACACAACAAATGACTTAAGGTCGCTAAGGATCCCTATCGCCAGCCTGTATCGTAAACCTTTTCAATATCGAAAAATACTGTAACGGAGAACTGGTTATGGACAAATGCATCCTTTATATAGTATCCCAATGCAACAAGTTGTTCGTTTGTCGATCGCCCCACCCTGAAGGCTGCCTGGCAGCTCTCGATAAGACCATTGTACTCCACAAAGTACGCGAGCCTCCGGTTAATTATGGCCAATGGGTCGATAGCTAGCGGGAGAGGAAGGGTCCTTCCCCTCTTTCAGGAAAGCTACAACTATAGCCTCCCTCCAAGAGTTTAGAATGTGCCCCGAAAGCCATATTTTGTTATATATGTGGAGGAGTGTCTAAAGAGCGTCTGCGTGCAGGTGCTGTATTATTGTATATGAGATGTTGTATGGGCCTGGAGCTCAGCGTTTACACGTGTTTAAAGCAGCCCTCAGCTCATGAAGGGAATACTCTGAGTTTTAGGAAGTGGTGGACGGGTTGATATTACACAAAGGCTTCTTGTCGGTAGACAGTTTGTGTTTAATGAAAGTTTCATGTAGTGTGCAGAACTGGACACGTGTTAGAACTGTTAAGCGAGTGCGTTAGCCTGATCTTTAAGCGTGTCTCCTGTTGTACTAACAAGGGGTGGACCGTGTGCCTGATGTTCATTGAGTTTCCGTATTCTTGCCCATACCTTGTGTGTGTCTGTGTATGAATTTATGGATGTGATGAAGGCGTGCCAACACCCACTTTTTGCCTAACCGCGCACAGGTTTCCCAAGTGCTTTTGTTCATCTAAAAGGACATCATGTTCTGCGACGTGGGGCGCCAACAAAGAATACCCCTCGCCTTGTTCTGGGCCTCGCGCTCCCGCCTACAGTCCTCATTTCACCACGGCCTCCTTTGGTTTTGCGGGGCACCGGAGGCGTGGGAAATGAAATTTTCGGCGGCGTCGAGGATGTGCGCCGCGAGCATTCAGGTAGCTTCTTTTATGTGTAGATGTTTTATATATGTGTGGTGTAGTTTGGATGCTTCTGGAAATGTATTCCAGAAGGATATTGCTTCATTACCCCGATTATGGAAAGATGGACTACTTGGGCCTTTCCCTATATATGCAAGTGAGGCAACGAAATGGCCTTTATCATATGGGTCAGTCCCCACGTCCCACTCAAGAAAAGGAAAGAGAACTGCGGTTCCAAAAGCCACGACAAGATATGAGTTTGTGTTGTGCCCTATGTTATGGTATGTAGGCTGTTTCTTATCGAAAACGCATGCTCCGGAGTATGTTAGAAACTTCTCTATCAGGCGTACTCGGGCAACCGTGACTGAAGAGCCCCAAAGAGAATAGTGCGCATTCAAGGCGGCTGTGAGGATGTAAGGTTCGGGCAGCTGGTCAACCAGCGCCTCGAATTCAGAGCTCAAAAGTGCAAAATCAGAAGGAATGTGACGGCAGCACACCGTTGTCAACCTAATAAATAATATTGTGCGAATCGCTACCGCATCGAGGACTGTGGTCATAGTGATGGCAGGGCATGCTAATCATTTCTGAGTGGTTATGGACAAACCGCTTGATGAGTGTAATCCTGTCTTTTCTAAACACTATAAAACTGTTCAAGAGATTTGTGTGTATGGAATTCAGATGCGTTTATTGAGGCACATAACATTTGGCTGATTAGAATGCAATATTTCATAGGCATCATAGGCATAGGCTTGATAAGTTCGCAAATGAATTAGCTGCTTTCCGCAATTTGGCAAGAGCAATGAGCTGAAATTTTTGGCACGCTGCCATTGCCATCACGCCGGCATCCCAGGTATTGATGAGACCTCACCTAATTTAAACACACAGCTCCCAGTTAACCCACCTGCAAAACTTTCGACATTTTGTTGACTTGGGAAATCCTGACGGGCAGCGTCAAAGTACCTCAGTTATTTGTGCCGCTGATAAACCATTCTCTATTGTGGGCTAACTACGTTATGAGCTGCGGCAGTGGCTTCTGGGGACTTTCGCCGGGAATTTACCAATGTGAAACAAATTTTGTTCACCCGTTGTTTACACCTGGACTTGTAGAGTGGCGTCCGCCGAAAAATGCAATTCCCCGAGAATCAGCCACCCTCCAAGAAGCTTCAAAGCGCTAATAGATATCCTAAAAGCGGTGTGCGGGAAATGTATACGTTGTTGGTATATATGACGGGCTACTTTTTATTGTAGAATTACTATTGGCCATTGTGATAATAAGGGCAAGCGAAAAGATAAAGCAATTTCAGCAAACCTGAAAGCTGTCAAGTGCGTTGGAGAGATTCGCTAGAGGGGCTGTGGCACCCTCTCTTTAATAATTTTAGTACCGGCCTGGCGTTATTACGGCATATAGCCAGGAGAGGGCATCGCAGTCCCTGAATACTTGAGAACTCACGTGCAACAACTTAACAATAAAGGAAAGGGCAACGCAGCTCTAGGGAAACATAGAGCTGTGTGGTTGTATATCAAATATGAAGTAGTGACAGGAATGGGGAATGAAATATTGGTTGCGGGCCTGACATTTGCCAATGCAGTACTCTGCTTACAATTAGACCCGCTTTCATGTCTTGAAGGGAACCAGAGGACGGTAGGCCGTTTGTCCTTAGAATCACATGGTAAAACCACTAACGAAGCAGTGCAGGGAGATATGAGCTGGGCGTAAGAGCAATGTACCAACGTAGGTGGACATCTAAAGGGTTCAGTACTTATACATGAAAAGCGTGGACACGCAGTGGCTAAGGAAGACTAGAAGGCTAACGAAGAAATACAGAAAGAACAGTGGAGAATCAGATACAGCCAAGGTAACCAAAATAGAGCAAGACAGGTAGAAGGAAATAAATGGAGAGAAAAATGGAAGCTAAAACGTCATAAGAGATGTACAGGGCAGATAATTGGCCGTCAGAAAGGAACATTTCTACGATAAATCGAAGAGCAGTGCGTTGCTGTTTGCGAGTACAGCCACACGCTTGGAACAAAGTGCTTTGTGGGGAAGAATACACATGCGTGGTCTGCGGAAATGACACAGAAAAAAAGTGGCACATAGTGTAGGAATGTGACTGCAGCAATCCAAATCTTCATGAGGGAAATATTGGGCTTCCTGAAGCTTTAGGATTTCAGGGCAGCAAAAAGGGAGTTAACTTCAAGACTATCGAGGCGACTAAAAGAAGATTAGAATGCTGGTGAAAGAAAAGCAGAGAGGGGAATAAGCCTAGGACCGCTACCACCTCTAACAGAAAAAAGTATTTTGAGCCTGCCCTAAGAGCCGCGCTAGAATTAAGCGAAGAGTATAAAGCATAGGTATATTAGTTTTTTTGTAAGATGACACGTCATTACCACGTACAAAGGGGATACCATTTGCAATCAATCAATCAGCTTCAAAAAATTGATTGTTTAGTCAGTCACGCCCATAAAGAAACACTGGATTGAGTTTTTGTTTATTTTTGGTTCTCAATGCGTTATTTCTGATTTCATTCGCATTTTATGTTATGGTGTAGTTATTTACCGCCTCGCAGGGCAGCCTACGTGGCAACAGCGCTGATAAAAGATCACCAACGCATTGAATACCTTAAAGGTGTGCCTATGTGGCCCAGTGCGCTTGACATCGGCTTCGTAATGGGAGGGACGCAGGTTCGATCCAGACCCGTGGAAGCAATAATCTTTTCGTTGCCCCAGTTTGGGTATGTTACACGTCACGTTACCCCATGCTTGGGTGGCGGGATACCATGACCCCGGACGAGCTACGAAAATAAGCCGGACCCCCAAAGGGCTCTGAACATTAAAAATGACGCTCTGCAGCCGCTGCGGGGAGTGGCGAAGACAGGTAAAATCAGGCTCTCAAGAACATATGGGCTGGCGGGTCGAGGGGATGGGCTACAGCAAAGGAGCAGGTGATGGTGGCACTGAATCTTCTGGAGCCAATTTGGCATGGTCCGGTGATGTTGAGTGCATTCAAGCGGAGGGGGAGAGATAGAACAGTCCTATCTCTCCTTGCTCTATTTTGGAAAGCACTCCTGGTTCACCAAACGGCCTGGTTTACCAAACACAACAAGAACCTGCATGGGCTCTGCTAGATTGCACAGAACAAAACGACGTCAGAAATATGTAAATAAGAACACTGTCATAAGAAAAAATAAAGTTACGTGGGCTCTCTGCAAAGCCGGAAATACTATTCGTAGAAACTACAAACGCTAAATCGACTCGAGGTTGAGTAAAAAAAACCCAGAAGTTAGGAGAGCTGAAAAGAGCGGAGGAAGACACAAGTTAAAGGCGAAGGAGGTTTCCAGGGAAGAGTGAAAGGAAATGAATTTAGGTCCTGATATATTTCCCCGCATTTCCTGCGTTTGGAGCTCTGCCAGTGCAAGTCGAAGTGCTTTTACTGCTGTCTGTTTTCTTTAGTTTTTTTTTTTATTTCCGTTTGCCCGAGACGGGTTTCATGAAGGCCATTTGAGCTGCCCTGCGGTGGCCTTTGGTGTGGTGGATTTTTGCTGTATGGGGAGCTGGTGTTTCGTTTCTTCGCCAGTTGTCGACGTCCTAAATGGCTCGAAATGTAATAAAAAACAAAGAGGCAAGCAATGTTGGGCCGTTCTCAGGAAATGTGTAGCTTTTGTAGTGGTCATCAGTCGAGAAAAAAGCACTCAGGGACACGGCAGCAGAAACCGCTGCGGTGGGAAGTGTTGAAAGGCTGAGGAACAGAGAAGGGAAGATGTGGGTCCGAAGTAAAGGGTTGTCAGAATGAACAGAAAAATGAACTCAAAAACACGTAGCTTCCGCAAACCTTCTGAGTAGAAAGCAGAGGCGTGCTCGAGAAGAAACGTGGCCTACAAAAATGACAGTGTTGAACAAAAGCGCTTAATAAAATCGCCGAGGCAGGGGCGCAGAAGCAATGCAAAATAAACCAAGAGATAAATGACTCAGCAACAAAATTCTCGACACCGCCTTATGCACTTTCTTGTGTATTGTTTCGCTAACCTTTGAGCGTGGGTTGTAAAGCAGCGTAAATGTCCCGGAAGCGGCTGACTTAAGTGGATACGGTGAAATATGGAGGGAAGGATAGCCCGACAAATAATACGAGTGGGCGCTTGTGGTAGCAGCATATCTCTGTAAGCTGTGTGTCCGCCCACGCAGTACAGTGGTCAAATAGTTGGCCCTCTACACTAACCCCGTTTTTTTTAGGTTCGGCTTTTCTTGATTTCTTTTTTTCAGCAGGTCTACTTCTCTCTCCCATACTTTGTCTTCGGCCCGGTTGTTTCGGTATCCAATAATTTCCTTCTGTGTTGCCCGACCTCAAGCTGAAGCTTGTCACGGCACCGTTGTCCGCGTCGGCAACACCATTTGGGCTGTGTAACTAACGATACTGTGTCGACTCGTGAAATGGCTCGCCACTCAGCTGCGTTTCAGAGTAGGCAGTTTTTTTTTTTTTTTGCAACCATTGCGGGGGAAATTGTGTCTTGATATTTGTTGGGGGGAGAGCTTTGTGGGTTGGTGGTTGCTGCTGAACATTCTGCAGTGTTTTCTCTACAAGGGTACCACACTGCTCCACCCAAGTCTTCCGTAACACTTGTGTTGCAACTTTTTGTTTTCCGCCGTCTCTGCCTTGTGAACTGTATTTTATTTTCCCCTAATTGTTTACGTCGTAAATACTTATCAACTTCTTAGTTCCATCATGTATCATACCGATGGAATTGTAATAACGGACTCATAACTGCCATTTCATTTGCCGTTTTTTAATTGTCAAAAAGGCAATTGGACAGTAGGCGCTCTTCTCAATCAAATATTTACCAGGTGCTAACTGGCACGCTTGGCTTCGCTTGACCAATTTCTATCACCGGCTTCCAGGTCATCCCTCTAGCCATTTGCTGCATCCGCCCTCATCTCTTGAGATGAGGTGCTACGACCCTTTTAGTCTACATAAAAGTGCTGTGTCACCTCAAAAACGTAAGGGTGAGTGACCCGGATCCCGGACGCCGGCTTTTTTGCCAAATCGTAGATTTAGTGTTTTCGCCTTATACAAAGAAGTTTGATGAATTGATTGATTGAATTACTGATTGATTGATTGATTGATTGCACAAGGGCTTCTTAAAAGGCAATAAGGAAAGCCAAGGTAAAAATAGGGAGCAGGTATTACAATACGAAAAGGCTTATATCAGAAAGAGAAAAATAAATGAAGTGAACAAGCTTTCTCGCTGCTCATCTGAAGCCCTAGAGGCTGCCATGATAATAGAGGCGGGTTGGAAGGAAGAAAGCCATGAAGCTGTTGGCCGTCTATGCCAAGCAAGGGTACCAGAAGAGAATACAAGCGCTCTGGTAAGAGGTAGCGTATGTCGCCGAGTTGTCATCAGGACGCCGTTGGTCTGCTAGCACGGCTCGACATACGTCTGCCCACTGAAACTCGCGCTTTTTACGCAGAGACATCCTCTTAGTGAGGCTTCTTTTAAAGCCAGGCACGTTTTTTCACATAGCGATGCTATCTCTGAGAGGGAAACGCGGAGAAATCTTTATCATTGTGGGCAAATGAGGAGGATTTTTCTTTCATTTTTCGTTTTTGGGGAGGTTTTCTCACAATACGTTTTATCCTGAAGCTCGGATCCTTATTGATTCAGGCAGGTTAAAAGCCTTCGCACCGTCTTTCTCGTTTCGAACCCAGTGTTCAACTATCGCCTAAATTTAGGCCTGCACAATTGTACGTAGGCCTCAATGGCCCATGATGGACGACGCTGTAGAGGGCAGGTGGCTTGAAGAAGCACCCTCACCCTCCATGCTGTGGTCGTTTACTTACTTGTTTTTTACGCCTTGCCATCACCCCAATGAGACGTATTAGCTTTTTGCTCACAAGCATGCAGCAGTGGAGCGCAGATGTCCAGGTGCAAAAACATTTCGGCAACCAGTTTATCGAGATTAGACCAAGACGCCTGCTGTGTTCGCACGCGTGGCATGGATTGGCTCGGTATGGTATATTTTCTACCGTATTATGGGTGACAGGCAACCCTTGCCTAACAATCGAGGTTTAGAAGCGTTTTCTAGAAATCCGCAAGGACGGTCATTTATATTTGCTTCTACTTCACGGCTCCAAAAATATAAGGGTGACACCCGGGAATTTGCAGTTTTATTTACTCTTTATTGTGCGTAGAAAGAGCAGTCGAACCGCTTGCCGCTAACGATCAGTATGGGAAAACCTTCACCCTCTTTTGTTGCGTGAGCAATAAAATTCCCCGCATTTCCCCGAGGGGAAGAAGGTGAAAGTGCGAATGCACGAGTTGAATTTGCGCGGTTCGGTAATGTTCGCGAAAGGGAGATCACACACACACACACAACTACAAAGAAAGAAAGATGCATTTATTCACAGACACCTATTTGTGTTGTCGTTGTACTTGATTGCTAGAGCGGATCTCAGCTTTGAAATTTCGTGTCAGTACTCCTTTAAGCAGGTGCATTAGCCCTTCTCACGCCCGATTCTTGACCAATCCCCCACGTGGGTATGTGCCATGTCAGCGGCCAGGCAGCGCGCGCCCATCTCCCCCCGTTGCCAAGGAAGACGAGGAGATTCCTGGCCAATCCCCCACGTGGGTATGTGCCATGTCAGCGGCCAGGCTGCGCGCGCCCATCTCCACGTGCGCGGACATCGCCGGTGGACGCAGGTTCAGGGTCGCTTAAGAAGTGCATTGCACTTAATATGGGGCAAGTCTGAAAAATGTCCGCGTACCTCCACGTCGTTCTGTTCAGTGTCAGCGACAGCATAGGGCCAAAATAGAATGGAATGAATGAATGAACACATGTCTATTGAAAGAAAAAAGAATGGAGAGAGTGCATCGAAATCGCCGTCTTTGAGGGTATAGATAGTGGCGTTGCAAAAAAAAAAACTTCAGTCATGCGCGCCTGGTGTTGTTACTTCCTATCCTTCCTAATTCCCTAGCCTCCCTACTTTCATCCGCTACGTCAGCACCCGCCAAACTGAGCGTCCGCGGGAAGACGATTTGAGCAGTGATCTAGCGGCGCGTCCACCTTCGCTTGCCAAACAGCCAATGAGCGGCCGAACTAGGGGTCTCTGTTCTTACGATTGGAAAGTGGGTTACATGACCGCCATTGCTAAACAGGCGACGCTTCTCAAGGTAATGGAAAGTCGAGTTAGCAGTGATAGTGTATAAGCATGTGTTCCTGTATCTCGTCGCCGCTTCTCAGTGAAGGGACGAGATGCTCGCGCATTCTTAAAGGTGCCCCCAAGGCTCTTCAATTATCTTTACAAAACAAATTTACCATCTTCCTGTAGGGGAACCCTGAGTAGTATGCGAAGCAGCCATGGGGTCGACTCAAGTCGACTGCATTTAGGTTGTCCGCAGATATCATTCTCACCTCGTCTATGATTACGCATTTCACGTTGCGGAAGGCCACGCGGAAGCTGTTCAACTCACTGGCGCTAAGGCCTCCATCCTTGTTTGGGCCGGTGTCTTCCGAGAGAACGTGAAAGCCGCGTGCACAGTGGTTCCTCCCACTGCCACAGCAGCATTTCCGGTGCTCGCGCAAATGACGAACGCGTTGTAGGCGGTGTTGTTGCCGGTGTTGCTGTACCGGTTGAAGAGGTCCATGGCAAGCCGGAAGACGAACGTCTGGCCGCAACCGGCCGGTCCGGTGAAGGAGACCCGTAACGGAGGTGCTGACGGCGTCGTCTGCCAGTGGATGATGTCGCGCACTAGCTGATGTTGTTCGGCGTTTGTAGTTTTCGTCCTAGTCCATGATGTCCAGGCGCTTGCGCATGGCCGCGCACGCACTCGCGTGTTTGATCAGGCGCAACAAGTCATGGCTCTGGATGAGGTTGCCACCTTCGTGTTCCGCGTGGACAATCACGGCCGGAGGAGGTGCTGCTCCTTCTTCTTGTTGTTCTTCTTGTTGGGCCTTCTTCTCCGCGGTGCTGTCCGCAGCGCTCGCACTGGCGTTGACGCTGGAGTTGCAGGTGGCATTACCGGCGGCGTTGCCCGTGGCACTCATCGCGGCGGTGAGGGAGAAGGTTCCCCTACGGGAAGATGACGACGGTGGTTGAACGCGGAACTATCTCGTGATGGATTGTTTGGTTGTCCAATCCCGAGGGGCATCCTGCTACAATCATCATCAGCGCTGCCTGGTCAGGCATGCGCAGTGGGGTTGTGGACGCCGCACAACGGCACCCACACAACGGTGAAGGGAACAGGCGCCACCATATGCTGTTTCTCATGTAAAACAATGACGCAGCTTGCACTAGCAGTGTAAGGATGGAGATACGCCAGAGCTGGCGGCCCCTCTAGCATCGTCGAAGACCCGGTTGGCCCCACATGAATTTCCGAACTTGACGCTGAATGTTCCCAATGAGTGTCAGTCTCGGATTGTTTTGCTTTGTAAGGCTTTTTTGTAAGGCTTTTACAGCTCTCCCACGCTTTTTGTAAGGCTTTTACAGTGGACCACGCTAGCACACGCCACAACCCGCGGCAAACGGGTCCGCAAACTCGGCATCCGTACAGCGAACTCGGCGTCCATGCTTCCCACTTCAGGCGCGGATGCACGTGAACTGGGGAGGCCAATGGCATGCGAGAGATGACGTCACGAACACTGGGCAGAGTGTTCTCAAAAATTGAGCTGGCCGACGCCGCGCGCTCGTCACGAGGAGCACGCCCACGCGTGCCCGGTATTTTTCTTTATATTTTTGGGCAGATCCGGACGTGGCGCAAGCTCCCGCGCAAGCCTTGACGACGCCGGGGGTTTCTCAGGACGCGCGCTGGCTCGGCTGGTCAGAGTGTTCTGGTAAAGCTCCATGAGCTTAAACAGCTCTGCTGTTAAAATAAAAGAGCATATTTAAGTCCGTGGCAACCAGGGCACGCGTACGGGGGAGAGTAATGAACTCTTTGTGCGATGCAGCGCGTCTTCTTCGTTTTGATTCGGCCCGAACGGACGGGGTATTTTTGAGCGAGGTTGAGTCGCGCAACATGATAAATTGTGGCTCGTTACTCAGTTGACCATGTGGTGCCTAGTGCTGATGTTACTTAGAAGAAACGGCTGAGTCTTGTGTATTTGATCGTTTAAGGCTCATTTCTTCGAAGCGCATGTCCTTGTCTTCTTAAGAGATTGAAATTTCTCTTCACCAGCACTTTGCGCTGATCAAGATCGCCGACGCTTTGTCACCCCGTGATAATATCCGTTACTTTACCAAATTTTTTGGGGGGAGACTGTGCAAGTACTTTTCATTTTCTTTTCATAATCTCTCTTGCTGCAAGCAAGACTTCGAAGTGAACAACAATTACTCGGAGTGATGTTTCAGGCGCATTCACGCGTCACTTTCCATTATGATCATGTTTGCAACTTTGATTATGAACCGTCTACACCCATGCAATGCGCACCATTTTTAGAATCGCCATATTTATTCCACACATATTTCAACCACAAACATGGCACTGACTTGCCCCCTCCCCCCTATTCTAGGCGCTCATTTACCGTAGACAGCCTTCCGCTATGAGCACCGACAAACTACTGAAACTATTGCTCGTAGGGCTGTAAGGCTAAGTGTCTGCCCAGCCCGTGTCTTTGCGAACAATATTAAACTACAATCCATGGTTCTTCGCAGTACGATGCTTTTGAAGTTACGGTTATCTATTTTGATGCTGATCAACGATTTCAACCGGAATGATATTCAAACGCATTTAGTCCGCTAGTTAGTTGTCTAACATTTCTTTTCAACTAATTTAACCACTCCACACTCCATCCGCTGATCAGAGGGTCTGCTTCACCAAAGTCTGGATATGTATTTAGACCAGCCGCTTTGCGATCGCGTCCAAATCAGAGCGTTTGCAAGCATTATAGCCTGATTTCCGACTAGCACTTATCAAAATTGGATTCTCTCCAGAACGAGGGCTCAAAAGCGTAGCGGTGTACTTCAACAGCAGAAGTTCTTTGAGCTGAGGGACAAGAGGCCGCGTAACAAATTGGATCACACAGTGGGTTCGAGGTTAGGAAAATTACCCGTGGAATGTATCTGGTGATTGCTTCGTGTCTGAGTGAGTGAGTGAGTGAGTGAGTGAGTGAGTGAGTGAGTGAGTGAGTGAGTGAGTGAGTGAGTGAGTGAGTGAGTGAGTGAGTGAGTGAGTGAGTGAGTGAGTGAGTGAGTGAGTGAGTGAGTGAGTGAGTGAGTGGGAGGCTGCTTGCTTGTTCTATTTGCTACTGCAATGGCAGCTTTTATTACTCTAATGATAGCTGTTATGACATCATCGAGCGCGCTTGTTATAACAGGCCAGGAAGATCGATAGGCAGTCCTTAACGAGGGCTCAAAAGCGTAGCGGTGTACTTCAACAGCAGAAGTTCTTTGAGCTGAGGGACAAGAGGCCGCGTAACAAATTGGATCACAGAGTGGGTTCGAGGTTAGGAAAATTACCCGTAGAATGTATCTGGTGATTGCTTCGTGTCTGAGTGAGTGAGTGAGTGAGTGAGTGAGTGAGTGAGTGAGTGAGTGAGTGAGTGAGTGAGTGAGTGAGTGAGTGAGTGAGTGAGTGAGTGAGTGAGTGAGTGAGTGAGTGAGTGAGTGAGTGAGTGAGTGAGTGAGTGAGTGAGTGAGTGAGTGAGTGGGAGGCTGCTTGCTTGTTCTATTTGCTACTGCAATGGCAGCTTTTATTACTCTAATGATAGCTGTTATGACATCATCGAGCGCGCTTGTTATAACAGGCCAGGAAGATCGATAGGCAGTCCTTCGAAATCTGACTGAGTTACCAAGGAATGCGTCATTGCCACACTGACCATGCTGACGGAGGCTGAGAAACACATAATTATTTTATTTCTGTTGACCTCTGTTTAGATGCGCGTCGCCGCAATGCTCGGGGCCTCTGCATCGCGATGCCAGGTGCGGGGTTTCTCAGCGGTGTGAAGAATTTTCCCCTTTTTCGGGACACGTGAGCCTCTTTTCAACTTCGTGCAAGGCGGTTTAATCATTAACGAGTAGTAAAAGCGAGAGGGGGGAATTAGCACATTCTGTTTCAGGTGAACCAGATAGGGTATCGCTGCTCTTATCACACGGACGCAAAGAGATGATAGCTGAATGCTTCCGGCGCATACCCGAGCGGGAATTGGCCGATCGAGGTTTGTTGATCCTTTCACTTCTCTTTATTACAATCACCCCCGCCGAAGAGAGAGCCACACTGGCGACCTACGGCGAGTGCAGCACAATAGGATCGTAGTAGGTCTTTAGGCGAGAGACGTGGACAGTTTCGCGGACGTGACGGCGCAGGTGATCCGATGGCGTCAGCGGTTCCACAACGTAGTTAACAGGGGAGCAACAATTGAACAGGGGAGGAAGAATAGGGGCCGTGGTATTTCGAAAGGAGTTTGAGGAGAGACCAGGAGTGGAAGATTGTATCCACAGCCAAACGAGATGGCCAGCACGGTAAGAAATTGATGAGAGCTCCTGGTCAAGAGGGTGATTCTGTTGAGCCTGGTCGTTCGACGCAAATGAACGTGTGAGTAGGCGGCACTCTTCTGCATGGCGCGTTGCGTCGGAAAGAAGATGGCATTCGGACGCATCAGGGCTGTAGGGAAGGGCGGTATCCATCCTACACGATGGTTCCCGTCCGTATAGGAAAACGAACGGTGAAAAACCTGTAATCGTCTTCACGGCCGTATGGTAAGCGAACGTTACAAAAGGTAACACGGAGTCCCAGTTCAAATAGTCGTGCGCGACGTACTTTGGGATCATGCTTCCGAGGGTGCGGTTGAATCTTTCTGCCAGTCCATTCATTTGGGGATGGTAAGCGGACGTGGTGCGGTACACAGTCTTGCATTCTGCGAGGAGGGTTTCAATGAACAGAGACAGGAATACACACCCCCTATCATTGCGGATTTCCCGTGGTGCACCATGGCGTAGGAAGAGGGAGTCCAGAATGAAAGCACCAACCTCACGCGACGTAGAAGCGGGAGGCGCTGCTGTTTCGGCATAGCGCGTGAGGTAATAAACTGCCACAATTATCCAACGGTTATTAGAAGTTTATGGCAGGCGCCCGTATAGAGCAATCCCAACACTCTCATACGGGCGAACGTAGCAATGCGGGGGCTGCAGCGGGCCGGCCAGCTTGGGGACAGGCGGCTTACGTCGTTGACAATCAGTACAGGCATGAACTTATCGTCGCACGTAGCTGTACATAACACGCCAGTAGTATGTTTGATGAAGTCTAGTATAGGTCTTCAAGAGTCCCGCGTTAGCACTTTGCGGATCATCATGATAAGCGGCACACACCTCCGCGCGGAGGCTTCGTGAGACCACAAGGACCCACCTGCGGCCATCCTGCATGTAGTTGCGACGGTGAAGGAGATTGTCGCGAATGGCAAAGTGAGCAGCATGGTGACGCAGTGCTCTAGGCTGAGGAATGTTCGACGGTGAAGACAAGAAGTTAACGAGAGCAGCGATTCATGGATCTTCTTTCTGCTGGGAGACCCTGTCTGAGAGAGTAAGTGATGACAAAGGAGAGTCCGTTGTGCGGAGGTGTTCCGTACCAGCAGACACAGGCGACCGAGAGAGGGCGTCGTCATCACAATGCTTGCGTCCGGATCGACACACAACGCGAATGTCGAATTCTTGTAGATTTAGGGCCTACGCGCGGGTCAACCCATGGGATCTTTGAGAGACGACAGCCAGCACAATGCGTGGTGGTCGGTGACAACATCAAATGGGCGGCCATAAATGTAGGGGAAGAATTTGGTGAGCGCCCAGACTAGGGCCAGGCACTCCTTTTCGGTCACGGAATAGTTCCGCTCTGCCTTGGTGAGAGTTCGACTTGCATACGCTACGACATATTCGTCGTAGTTGGGCTTCCGCTGCGCGAGGACTGCACCGAGACCCACGGCACTGGCATCAGTAGGCACCTGACTAGAGCTGCTGGGTCGTAATGCCGGAGAATAGGTGGTGAAATTACCAGACCTAGCAAGAAAAAAATGCTGCATCCCACTCTGAGGACCACGCAGAAAGAGCGTTATCGCCGTTCAGCAGTCTTCTTAGGGGGTCAATGATAGTAGCGAAATTTCGGACGAAGCGTCGCAAATAGGAACAGAACCCGAAGAAGCTGCGGAGGATTTTCATGGAAGTAGGCTTGGGAAAGTCGGCGACAGCACGTAGCTTATCGGGATCAGGAGACACGCCATCTTTTGAAACTTGGACCAGAACAGTCAGCTTACGCGCACCAAAACGACGTTTCTTTAAGTACAGTTGGAGGCCGGAAGCGGTGAGACACGTCAGTATCTGGTGGAGACGAGTTAGATGTATGGCAAAATCGGGAGAGAATAAGACGACGTCATCTAAGTAACAAAGACATATATGCCATTTGAGACCATACAAGATGTTATTCTTCATTCTCTCGAATGTGGAAGGTGCGTTGTATAAGCCAAATGGCGTGACGTTGAATTCATATAAACCATTCGGGGTCACAAAAGCGGTTTTAGATGCGACTGCATCTCATTCACTCGCCTTGTCCCTCTATACGGCGTTGTCCGTCCGCACCCCTACCCCTACACTACTAAAAAAAATAATAGCTAGCGGCGCACGGTTTCGATCCCACGACCCTGTGGGCGGAACGCGAGGTATATGGTGCTCTTCCCACTGCGCCACAAAACCGAGACAGAATCAAATGCTACGAACGCGTCTTATATCCTTGACTCATTCAAACTACGTCAAGGTGCTACTGATACAACGCATGATGGGGAAATGATTAACACTTGCAATAAAATAAAAGAAGCTCCCACTTACAGCAACAATGATGGAGTAAAGGTCGTTGCGGCAGCGAAGCCCCAAGCATACCACTTAGAGAGATTGACAAAGATTGGCCAATAAAACATAATAATAATCATAAAACAATAATCATACGCGTTCCCGACACGTTTCACGCGATTTCGGAATCAATCCAACGGAAACACCAAGTGAACCCCACGATGCGTCGCATCTACACAGGGTTCTCCTCGCGGGGAGGTGGGCGCAATTTTTTGGGGCGGTCCAATTCCGCAACGGGCACTTGCCGATAGCCCTAGCGCCAATTAAGGGACGAGAGGAATTCTGCACCGTGTAAACAATCTAGGGCGTCGTCGATGCAATGGAGCGGATAAACGTCCTTGCCGCTAATTTTGCTTAGGCGGCGGTAGTCAACACAGAACCGTAAAGACCCATCATATTTCATTACGAGGACCACGGGTGGCGACCATGCGCTTTCGGACGGCCGAATTACGCCGCGCTGTAGCATGTCATCGACGTGTTCACTAATAACACCTCGTTCCGCCCACGACACTGTAGGGTCGCTGCACCAAGTGAGCGTGATCGCCTGTGCCAGTGTAATGGGCGACTGTTGACGTTTTACCCAAAAGAGCTTGTGCATAGTCAAATAAAGAACGGAACTTGTGAATAAGGGTTAGATGCTGCGTTTGCTGTGTGGGATCTAAACCGGCGTCCAGGGACTTCTTGAACCTGTCTGCGGACAGTGAAGCGTCGATAGAAAGGGAGGAGTCCAGGGCAGTGAGCGAAAGCTCAGTTGGATCATTGCAAACGTCGTTACATAATTCATTACATTCGTTTTTCACACTAGCTTGCGATTATTTTTGTCTTCACAAAACCTTTAATGGCTACATTTTAGATGCGACGCATCTCTTTCACTCGCCTTGTCTTTCCGGCGTCGTCCGGCGTAGTCCGCATCCCTCTCCCATTCTCCTCGCCGCGCCAGCTGCGCCCTAGCGTCGCTCTCACCGCAGCGCCATCTGCGTGTTAGCGGTCGCCGGCGCTCGCTCCGTCGCCGTGCAGCTGTGCGTGGGTGCGGGTTAGCGCGCAGCTTGCGCTCGGTTAACACAGCTATGCGCTGCTCTCTCTCATTCCGCTGCATATAAACGCGGTAACTGCACCGCTCCGCTCAGTCGTTCCGCCGCCGCTCCGCCGATGACATCCTCCGATGACCACCGATGATTTGAATGGAGACTAACAGGCCTGCTATCGCGATGGTCGGCGCAACCGTAAAAACTTTACACCATCTTCCCGGTAGGGGAACCATGGGGTAGATGCGACGCATCGGGGGTGAACATGCTGCGTAAAATATGGACACACAACAACAATGGACACGCTAACATAACGGAAACGCAACAGAAACCCCGGATGCGTCGCGTCTACCCCATGGTTCCCCTCGCGGGAAGATGGTGTAAATTTTAGTTTAAGAGCAGTGCCAGCATCCGTTATGTGCTTGAGGTCTGCCTCCATCGGGCTCAAGATTTCCTTGGCGCTGAAAAGTGTTGATATGGACACGTCGTTCCACAGAACTGGTAGTCAGAAAGAGTATTTTCCTATATATCCCTGTGAAATTGTCCTCGAATGAGTGCTGAGAATTCCAGACTTTCAAGCCACAAAAGTTACACGTTGGTTGGGCACAGAAAGAACACCTCCTATTCAGATAGGATTTGTTTAGTTTTTTTCAGTGAAAATTTCTAGAGGGTGTGGGTTGTATGCACGCTTCCGTTTGATATAGCACAGTCGTCCACAGGCTTAGCTGGAGCAACGCTTTGCCTACTTATGTCATCCTGATGATTTGGTGTGAGGTAATTTAGTCGCAAGTGCTGCATTTGTTTTATGTTTAAGGTGGCGCTTAAGTCCTCCACATTCGTTGGAACTGTATTTAGGAACTTTTGAGATATTCAACACTTAAGTCAAATGTGATGCTGCAGCTAAGCTTGTGGACGAATGTAGAGGAGGCGCCAGGGTTGGTATGTTGTACAAGTTTCACCCAAGGTTATCTGCAAAATACAGGACTGCGCGGGGACAAGGTATCATGTGCGTGTAGTTGTTAATTACATAAAAGTGGCAGACTTCCCTCAGAAAGGCTTTACTAATATGGACAGCAGTTATGACAGTTGCTGCCACACTGACCTAAATCTAAGAAACTCTACTTGTATACTCGACTTTTCTATCACGTAATGTCACTTTCTGTAGTAATATTGCTTCAAAATCAGAAGGCGTTCACCATCCTGGCTGGCTCTTGCCTCGCAATGGTAGGCCTGCCAAAATCGACCAATAAAACGACCCCGACATGGTTTGTAGAGGTAAGAAAAAAATCTCCGGGGGCACTTAGGTGTGCTTACAAGCCTTGAAGGCCAAAGCTGTATTTATAACCGGGTTTTTATAACCGGGTCACTGACGGTATTTATAAACTGGTGCATCCCTTTGTGTCGCCGTCTTTGCTTACATTTGTTGGTCTTTGGCGCGAAATTATGCGACAGGCCGACTGGCAGAACTCCGCATTCCAGCTTCCCAAAATAAGAATTCTACCTGCATTCCGTGCACATGAAGTGTTTACGTGCCGTCGCGTTTACATGTGACACAACAAGTACTAAGATAGCTGTGGTGCTAACGTTGGAAACTTGCCAGAGTGGCACGGTAGTAACGCCATTGTTTCTCCTGTTGAAACCGGGTTCAATTACCCTGCAATTTCAAGTGCGTTTTCTAGACCAAAAGCTTCCTTAGTTGGACTGATGGGGCGTCCTGTCGGAAAACTAACGCGTTTCCTCATAGTACGGTTGGTCGACTGAAAAGGTCTCATAAGATCTGTGCACATAGCGCGCGTGAAACCGGCCTTCAATTTTGTCGAAACGGTTACCTAAAAATTGAGACAAATAACTGTTCTTGATAAGAAAATACACACAACGACCATGAAGGAGTAAAATGGTATACCTTCATCTCATGACGACGTATCCGTATACATTTCAAAGCTCAGAGATGCGTTTTCTTAGTGCGCAAAACATCGTCTCATGGGTTCATTCTTCGTTTGCGATTCGCGTCTTGAAGGTTTCACGATCGATTGGACACAATTTGAGCGCTGGTTCGACGCACTCTTAGCCATCGTTTTGACGCACTGTGACGCCGTGTTGATGTTAGCAAGCTTTCGCGCTTTTCTCAGTCAATTATTAAGGATCGTAACGTTTTTATCCTTTACACGGTAGGCCACTTTGTGCACCCAGGAAAAACAGCAACGCCCGATTTTCGCACATTAGATTGCTTAAGGATTTCACCTTGAAAAGCGGAGGCTTTAACAATTGTAATGCCTCGCTATCTAAACAGCTTTATAAACGATTAGGAACACGGTAAAAACGAATACCACAAAACGTTAATCCAATAATTGACTGACAATACACAAACTTATTGATTTCCCTTAAGTACTATGTGCACGACCGGATAGGCCACCGTAAGACAGCCACATGAAATCTTTCGTGGGGTATTCCTGTATGTCCGTCAGTTCATGCCGTGTATATTTTCGGTATGTTCTGCCAACTCGATCTTGTTTCGGTTGTGCTTGCACGACGTGAGATTGAGGGATTCGAAGCCTCAGCGATAATTACATATGACTTCTCAGGAAACGCCTAAGTCACTGCTTTTAAAGAAGGCACCCTAAATGTTTCTATGAAAAATACAGTAGATTTCTTTCTTCGCGTCAGACCGCGGGACATATTGGCTCGCAGGATCGACTTCACGAAGCCTTTAACTCAATGGTGTAATCAGAGCAAAAGCATAGCTAATAACAGAGACATCTTAAGCACCTTTACGTTTTTTTCTAATAGTGTTCACGTGTGGACGAGCAGAGTGAAACGTTGCTTGTGCAAAAATTGTTATAGGACCGCTCCAAACCACAACATGACGTTGAAAAAAGGCAGTTCGGGAAGAAACGCTCCGGGGAAATTATTCAAAAGATGGGTACTTCAGGAAAAAAGTAGTGAAAACTTGAATGACAATCGAGACAGTCAGGAAAATTTCTCCGCCCAGAGACCGGAAGAAAGTCGTAAAGCGTAAAGCGCATTTCCGCCCGAAACGCTTTCTCCTTCACTGCGACCGAGGACGTCGTCAACCAAGAGATGTCTCCCTTGATGGTGGGACGATGGCGGCCGCGGCGGCATTTATAAAGATGTATCATTTGGCAGCAGCCCAGACGAATCTTTTTGCCTGCTTTGCGTGATTGCGCTCCTCTCTGTGCCTCCGCAAAATGGCGTTTAGATACCCTTTTTATAACTCCTTTTTAAGAATTATCTCCAGACCTCTGCACCCATCTCTTGCCGAGTGCAGCGTGCCGCGTCGCACAGACAGACACGAACCAACACCGGGAAACGGTTTAGGAAGATTTAGGAGCTGTGCGCTGGTTTCTTGCTTCTGATTTGTCGCCTTTCTCATCTTTTCCACTTCTCTCCTCATTTTCCTTCCCGAGAGAGATGCTGGGGCCGAAGATAGCCAGGGATATATACGGCCGTACAAGTCCCGGCGCTGCACGCGAGCGGCTGGTACCCTCTTGTTCACGGGGATGTTATAATGCTCGAGACGTATCGCCTTCATAGTCTGGCTCGATGAGTACGTCGACGAACCTTGCTTGCTTTCGTTCCCGCTGCTGCTGTTGTTTCCGCGTTGAAAACAAGGAATTGCGGATCACTTTCGTCATCCATTTCTCCACTGTGCTTTTCTCCGCATTGGATGGCCTTGACGCGTTGTAGGTAATATATTCAGGCAGAAAATAAATCACCGGTGGCCCATTCCAGGGACGTATGAATGCACGTTAAGGACGTTTATTGGGACAGATTTCTTTTTTGCTCTGATATATCTGCGTCAAATTTATTAATAATGTCATTGCCCTGGTGATCGTCATCCTTGGTCTGTTTTTTGTAATGTATATTGTACGCCGCGGATGTTCATGAATTGTTAGAGAGTTAGAAGACCTGGGAACCAAAAACGATGCAGACAATTCCTAGGCAAATTGTTATGAAAGGGTATTGCGAAAGCATTTCCTTTGGTTAGGTTGGTGATGAACCCTCTGCTGATGTTAGTGCCAATCCCTCAACCTAGAAATAGAACTGACGGTAGTTACCTCTTCGAGCGTAGCTATCCACGCTCCCCATTAAGAAGCTAAAGGAGACTGAGACTGCGGGCGGCAGCACGCTCGTTTAGTTTACGCTGCGTCGGTGACCAGTTGTACTTTATTTGTGGTGATCGGGTTGTGAAACACGTGTGTCCCAATTTGCGCGACCATTTTCTTTGTTTTAATTTGTGATTCACGCACGTCTAAGTCTAAAGAATTGAGCGCAAGGTCTTTGTTTCTGTGGTAGGTGTGTGTGCCGGCTCCTGTTCCAGCGGTGGAGGTCCAGGCTTTCCGGAGGCATGGCTCTTGTCGACCCCTTTTGCGGACACCAGCTGATGCGAAGTTTCATTAAACAGCAAAGTAACCACTTGCATGTTAAAACCCGATGCGCAGGTAGCTTCAAGAGGCGCAAAGACCAAGCAAATCTTTATGTAAGTTGAAAGAACTAGCCTTTGGAATCTTACTGAGTTCTATTAGAGACGCAAATGATCATTTTAAATTAAAAAAAAAACGAAATGAGTAGTGACAAACTTCATGACGTAATATGTGTAGAGGTGACGTTACATCAGCCAGTAATAACAAATGTAGTTATTAGTGAGCGAACTGCACGTTACCATTCAAGCGATACATTAAACCGGTAAGTCATATGAACAGCATCGAAGACCTTGCTGTAGTAAAGTCGAAATATGCTGTATCTGCCTGTTGACGAGGGAGAATTGGAGGGCCGATGTCGTTTAGAAAGCATGCGACATTTGATTCTACTGACCTCCCGGGCATGAAGCAGTGTTGGTTTGAATGTGTTGGTTTGACGCATTGCTACTAGAGGTAACAATGCATAACTTTCACGAAGTCTTTGGAACAAGGAGACAACAGAAACATTGGCCTATAGTTTACGTGGATAGTGGCTCTTGCGTACTTGTGCAAAGGGAAGATAGCGCCTAATTTCCAGTCTGCTGGAAAGCTCAACAAGTGAAATGCGTATGATGTGACGGAGCAGATGTGCAAAAACACCACAACACCCTTTCACAATCAAGCAAAGAATGCTGTCGCAGCCCGCTGAGTTTTTCGAAGGGAGTTTGCGAATGGTGGGCATGACTTCATTGTCGGTAATGCTTGGGATTCGCAATACTAGCCCATGACAATGGAAGCACAGTTCACTGCCGCTGTCCCAGGACGTCGAGGAGGACGATGAAAAATGACGGGCGAAATGTTCACATACGCCTTACGTGTCAGACAGAATTTGTCACCAATCTGAATAGTTACTCTATCGCGTGCATGACATGTTCGGGACCTAATCTATCGCCAAAACTGACGAGTGGAGTGGGTAAAAGATGATTCAGTGCATTTGGTGAACGTGTTTTTGTCCCAGGAAGTAAGCGTTTTGGCTAAGGGATGCCATTCCTTGAAGCGTGCGAGAAAAGACGGGTCATTGTGAGCCTTAAACAAACCGGGAAAATTACGTTTTTTTTCCTAAGCGCGCCCGGCAGCTCGTGACTGAAGCGAAAGGGAAACTTTGTGGAGGGATTTTGCTGTTTTGGGATGTGCTAGTCCTTAGAGCTTTGCACCATTTTGTCGTAGTTCACTCCAGTGACATCCTGAAAAAGCAAGAACTGAATTGTTTAAAGGAAACGTTCTAGTTTTTTTTTGTTGCAAAACATCCAGAAGAACCCCACATCTTAAAAGAAAACATAACAATGATCAATGGTTTCAAGTTTACTACGTAAGCACGCACACATATGACATGCTTTAAAACACTGTTCTTGTGGTGGCCAATGTAGGGCTGCCGATAAACCGGCACTTGGAACAGACACTTCAATAAAGTGTTCGTCAAGGCCTTCTTAGAAAGAGTAAACACGTATTTCTGGGAAAACATCGCAGTAACAATGTGAAAGGTGTCGATCACCTCCTTCAAAAAGTGCTGTGGCGGCGCCGTACTATCTTCACCCTTGGAGACAAGGGAAAAAGGAAATGAAAGCGTATTCGCTGTTGGATATCGTTTAGTAGAAGGGAATGATGAGTCGATAGAATAAAAACGATAGAATAAAAAACGAGCTAATGTACAAACAACTGCTTTATCCCAGCACCCCCGAGCACTAACGGAAGGAACAAATTTCCTCTGTACGCATGCCATCCCATTTAGACCCACAGACAAAGGTTGCGAAAACTCTATGTAGAGTTTGGACTTTAGAACACGCACACTGCAGTACCTGCAGTACATAAACAATCTTTGTGACAAAGAGACATGACACATCAAGCACACGCAAAGATAGAAAGTTCTCGCCCCAACAGTACCTGAGAGCCTCGCTTGACTTTTTGGAGTGGCAATAACCAATGTGGCCCGATCTTTCGTATTTGGCACACCGGCCCACCTAGGTATTGAAGTGCGTCCCTATCCCAAGTAATGCCAGATAATAGAGATCCCAAAACAGTCGCCAAAACAAAATTCTTTAGTATTTTCTAGATTAGCGGCCGCCCCAGAAGCGTCACAAAAACTGTCTGGTTAAAAGCTTCCTGAACACTTTTTGATGAACCAAAAATACGCTGTGTCATCCCTACAGACAAGAACCTTGACCTTCCAGGACATTGTAAAAAAAAAACCCGTACAATTTGACTCTGATGAAAAGTAAGGCACAAAGTTTCGAGGTATAAGGAAAAGAACACGGTTGAACGGGTGCAGCCCTGCCTAAAAGACGACGTAATCGCAACTGTCTTACACAGAACGCTGTTGTCGACAAGTTGCTTGGTGCACTGTTCATAACAAATCTAAATGTCTCTATAAAATGTACCACCTAAATTTACCGCTAATATTGTGCGAACAGAAAATTATGAGAACATCGATCAAGTGCCTTTGAAGGTTTGACTTGAATAAGGGCCACCTGCTCTTCCGGATAAGACAAACACTCCAATACTGAGCGAGCAATATTTATATTTGTATGAATGCTCCTACCTCGAATACCGCAAGTTTGGTGATGTCCTATTAAACTAGTGAAGACATGTGTAAGGCGCCTAGAAATAATTTTCGCAAAAATTTATTATTCCACATTGCACTGATGTATTGGCCAATAGCCTTCCATAGAGTTAAGCTTTTGTTCATCTTCCGTTTTAGCAATTGACACTGTTGGCCCTAAATAAAAGGTTGGTGGCAAAACGTTATGTTCGTATGCTGCTGTGAATGTCTAACAGAATGGGAGCAAGGACATCAGAGAACATCTGATAAAACTTTTCACTGAGACTATCTGACCGAGGGGTCTTGTTAGTCGTAAGGTCCGAGATGGCAGCCTTAACTTCTTCAAGTGTAATAAATCCGGAAGTGAGAGCACATCGTCACTACATAGAAAACTTGCAATTATTGCACACTGCAACAGTTATCTGTCATCCAAGGAGATGCGCACCACTGCGCTATTCCTGCAGATTGCCGAAGGTAGAACAGAGGTAATTATGGTTTTCGTTTTTTTTCGTGGTCCGTGCCCAGTTTGAGGTAAGCCAAGAATAGGGATCATTCAGGGGATAATATGTCCGCTTGGGAAATTTCATAATGCTATGAACGGGAAACTAAAAAGTTGTAACTACTGCGGGCTTAATGACACCAGAGCGTGATGGCACGTGAGCATTAGAGTGGCACACTAGCCTCGAAAAACTTTTATTCTAGGGAAGTTGTGGCGTGTGCCATGTGGTTGCTGAGAAATTTCCCCCCGTAAGACAAAGAAACGCAATCCAAGAAAGAGACGCAAATACGGTGGAGTAGAAATGAAGCCGGTTGATGTAATCCTGGGCAAAAGGCCAAGAAACGAAAGGAAGAAAAAAGAGACGCAGATATTTTGTAGCAGAAAAGCAATAGTTTATATGTATTACCGAGTTTTCTCCTTCAAACCACGAATGCAGATTTAAATGGCTTGATGACTATTGTTTGCTGTGCTGACGATAGAAAGCAAGTGCTCTGAGCTTTCGACATGCAGCCATGTATCGCTGTCTCCGCTGCTGCACAGTCAACTTTGGTTGACTTTATAGGACTGTCAGCTTCCTGAGGGGGTGCGGACCCAGTCAAGCCGATCCTGCAAAGGCTTTTTGTCCGTGCTCCTAACATCTTGGTGAAAGATGTTGAATAAATATGATTTGATTTGATTTGATTTGAAACGGGGAAAAGTATTTTCCCGCCTGTTTCAAAATGACCATGCTTTGCGCTTCAGCTCAGCCAAATATATATCTAAACAATGCCCCAACCTTTGCCTTGATCTCAGAAACTGGCAACGCGTTGAGAAAAGATATTCCGGGCCACCTAACGGAAGAAACAAAATCAAGTGAACGGAACCACAGAGGGCGAGGGCGGCAAGTCTAAAATGGGCAAAGCAGATATGATGAACCATCACCAGACCAAAATGACAAATGGTAGGCTTGCATGCGATATACCATGCAGAACTAATGTTCGGAATCGCTTATTTTTGCTTTCCTCCACGCCTTGGCGCAGCGGCCGCACACGCCGAGAAAGTTAACATTAAAGAGAATACGAAGAACGGAGGAGATTAGGCTGATAGATATGCGCTGGGGGGGAAAGGGGGAGGAGGGCGGTGCAAGTTTAGGGGTGGGGAAAAAGAAGAAACGCTTTTACGTTGAGCTGGTCCGAACTGAAAGGGAAGAGTGGAACCAGGTCGATAGGAACAGGGTATACCAGCTTTGGAACAAAATACTAATGAACAGGGCATATTCGCATATAAAAACTAAGGGTACGTTAACAAAAATGGAAGACGGGCTTTGGAATATGGGCAGGAGAGAACTGTGAAGGCAGCGTTAAGGTAACTGGTGGCGCTAGTGCAGAAAGCGGCAGCTAAAAAGAAAGACGTAGAAAGAGCTACAATAACGTATGAGTTAAAAAAGATATGAAACAAACTGGGAGGAGAAACCCAGCATAATGTTTCAAGATGAACACAGATAAGAGCCACCGCATTCTAACAAGAAAAGCAGGAGCAAAACAGAAAAAAAGATAGAGCAGCAGTATGAAATACTAAACACGACAAAAGCAGTAAAGAGAGCCATGCAGGTACTCCACAAGATCAAGAGCGATTAGGATGCAGCGTCATTCTTCTGCTTAGCAACACACTGTAGTAGATACGTGTATTTGTGCTTATTGGCTGCACAGTGTGGCTTGGTTATAAGACTAAGACTACCGCTGCAATCCCGTTTTGACGAAGGTCACTTAAGGTGAAACCAAGTTTACTTAATTCAATGCCATGTTAATACATAAAGAAATTAGCAGATCTGTATGCCTTTTTAAAAATACATTATGGGAAAACAATTACTCGGGGTCCTCAATTTTGCTTACTAGCGTTGAGGGCGAGAGCCTAGGGCAGTTATCGACAACGAAGTCTTTACTGCTACATCGCGTTTGCTTCGCTTTCGTTTCGTCGTTTGCAGTGGTTACTGAAAAACAGGTGTGCAGCAGTGGCATAGAGGTAGAGCATCTATCTCGCATGCACAAGGGCCGTGGTTCTAATCCTGGTGCCACGCAATTCCCACCGGATTACAAAACAAATCCTCGTGTTGATGAAATTCCAAATGAGGCTTTGGGTGCGGCCTGATCCCGGCGACCATTTCCGGTAAGGCACTCCCTCACCAGAGCAGGATTGGACATCCTGGTGTAGTAATGGCCACAACCCCCCATGAATACGCCAATGAACCCTCGGCCTTCAGTCTCCAGTGGCTGCGAAGCAACTGACCAAGGTGGCGGTTAGACCTGTGATGCAGCAGATGGTGCTAAGAATTCTTCAATGAAACTAGCCCGAACTTAAGTAAAGACGAAGGAAGTTGAACACAACGACGGCCGCTGGGCAGCCACCACTGGAGGACAGGTGAAGCATTTACAGTGCTGAGAAATGAACACATCCTATGTCACCGTAGTTTAGTGCACAGAAAAGAACTGGGAGTGGGATTTCTAGTCAATAAAAGCATTGCTGGCATCATGGAATAATACTATACATTTAACGGAAAGGTCGCCGGTCTTGAAATACGCTTAATAAGAGGAACAGGTTGTACATTGCTACGCGCCCCCATACAGCCACGACGACCAGGTAGTTTAATGGTTCTACGAAGATGTGTAATCGGCAATGCCTAAAGTAAAAAAATCCCGCCATCTCCACGAAGTGAATGATGATGAGAGCGGCGGAGCTAAAGTGCTTATCTGTAAAACCGTGAAACATTCGCCCACACATCATATAAAGACTCATCACGTTGTTATAGGTCTTCTTGACGGCGCGCACCATCTGGATGAGAGAAAGACATAAGGCGCGTTCGTAGCTATGCTCGCGTCGCGGTTTGTAGCGCACTGGGAAGAGCGCCACGTACCTTCCGTCGCGACCAGAGAATCGTGGGGTCGAAACCGGGTGCCGCCACGTCAATGGCACTCGACACGTTATTACAGGTCTTCTTGACGGCGCGCACCATCTTAATGAGTGAAGGACATAAGGCGCGTTCGTAGCCATGCTCGCGTCTCGGTTTGTAGCACAATGGGAAGAGCGCCACGTACCTCCCGTCGCGGCCAGAGTGTCGTGGTATCGAAACCGGGCGCCACCGCGTCAAGACCACCACTCCTCGCTCGCAAAGGTTGAGACTTCCCACCGCTCCGTTGAAAAGCTCGTCAACGACGTCGATGTTTGTGGGGATCATGTAGGGCTTGTTTGGGACGATGAGAATCTCCATGGGCAAGTTGGAAAATTCGGTTTGGGACATTTTAGCCATCTTGGCCGTCGCCTTCTGCAGAGCGTCTTGTGTCGCGTATCCCCGATACGTTTCTTGAGCTGGCAGACGACGAATGACAAGCTCTTCTTCTTCCTCTCCTCCTTGTTGGGTAGCAACTCCTTCCCCACCCTGACCCGAGCACAAGAGATCTTCTTGAACAAGTTCCTGACCAACACCTGTACGTCACCAGAGACCATTCGACAATTGTATTATCCGCAGCACGCCCCCCGCAGCACGCCCTACTGCCACCACTCCATCGCAGCCGATCTTCACCACCTCATCTGGCACTGCCCCAAGTTTTCTCGATTTCGTACATTCACTCCCCCACACCACGACACCTCAACCTACATTGACCCAACATCCCTCTCACAGGACACACTCTTTGAAATCGCCATTTATGCCACAAAAAGCGGCCTAGTACGGGCAATTTAGAAGTGGTCTGCACGACGTCTGAAGAGAACCCTTGAAGCCGGCATCATAAGAACAATGCTCCGTCCTCCCTTCCCTCGCCCCGCCCCCTCCCCCACCTGGTCTTTGGCCTTCCTTTCTAATAAAGTTTACAACAACAACAACAACGAACGCGTTGAACGTTTAGACCTCTTTGTCCAATCTTTGGTTGGCCAATCCCTAGGGGCATCCTGCCACAATCAACATCAGCGGTATGTACACGGCAGCGACGAGGGACGGGACAGGGCCCGAGCAAGAGGAGCTTCGCCCCTAAAAGGGAACGTATGGCAATATTGTCACGAAGCCAGGGACGACGCAGTTGTTTTGGAAAAGAAACAAGTTTATTGGAGCGAACTTGTGCTCCCCTAACAACTCAAAATTATACAGAGGCGGCGAAACAGCGGTCTACAAAGTGACGTGCTTCGGCGAACGTCGCAGAATCGAATTCCGCGGCGTCTGCTGTGCAGGCTTTTATCTTTCGGCGCGAGAGTTTCTGGAACCGTCGATTCACATCCAGAACATTGTAGATCACAGAAGATTATTCTGGGCTAGCGGCGTTAGGGCGAAACACTCTGCTTATCTGAATGAGATAGCCCGTGCGGCATAAAAATAAAGAATGGAACACGCGCTTCGCATGGGACACAGATGAGAGTGCCGGGCGCGGCCGGGCATTAAAAACAAACAATAAATAAACAAACCCGTACATGGTTCGCGGCAATATCCACCCCAGCTGTCTGAATAAAACTTCGGGAGATTCGAAGTTAGTCAATAAACGCAAGACGGCTGTCATACGAAAGTATAATATGGAAGGATTTCATGCTGTAAAAACGGAGGCAGCCTGAAATAGGTGAAGAGGCGTAGGCATAGGCAAAAATGTAGGCACTTAAGGAAACACAAGACAATATGGTCACTAATGGGATAAAATAGTAATAGTAGCAGAGGAGTTATACAGGGATCTGTACAGTAGCCACGACATCCAGAGTTATGTTTTCCGAGGAAGTAGATCTGAGGAGATAGAGATCCCACCAGTAACGACCGCAGAAGCAAAGACAGATTTGAAATAAATGCAAGGGGTCAAAGCACCGTCTGGAGATCAGATAACAGCAGACATCCTGAAGGATGGCGCGGAGATTGTACTACAAAACCTGGCAGACCTGTATACGGAATGCCTATTGAACGAGAGTGTACCGGAATCTTGTAGAACGCGAAAAGTGTCCTAATATGGAAGAGGGGTAATATTGTCACGTCAATTCTTCAAGCAGACTGGACACAGAGAAAACTTTTAATTGATGGCGACGGTGTTTGAGAGCACAAGACAAAAACGGTAAATAGTCATAGAAGCGTTGTCGCGGTTTGAGTTCGCTCAAAAGTATTCAAGTGTGACGTCGCCTCACGTTACAGTCGATGCGTCTCGTCGCTTCTCGTAGAGGCTTGCAGGAAGTGGGCCCAGCCGACGCGGCCAACAGCCAAGGGAGCGGAGCCTTAGTTTCGATGTGGAACTGGCGTCGCAGCGTATACCGAGCGTCGCCGCCTGTAGCCCAGCTGGTTCCCGTTTCTGGAGTTGCCGATGGTGCGTCGCCGCGGGGTCTCCTTCCAGGATCGTCGCCTGGAGCTCCTGTCGCTAGGCCTGAGGCGTCGTCAGGCCCCGTTGGCGCTGGGGTCGGTTCCAGGTGCGTAGCCTGGTCCTCTCGTCTTCCTGCTTCTCCCAACGCTTGCCTTTTATCTCTCTTCTTCTCGTCTCCCTCTTAATACAAATGTACGCACAATTCTCCGTTATTCTTTGGCATATACTCCTTTGGGGTATTACGCACATACCACTTCTGGGTGGTTCCTCATGACATACATGAAGGACTTAAAAATTGCAGGCCGACCAGATTACTGTAAGTCATCTACAATGTACTTACAAACGTAATTGCTAACCGACTTTCTGCCACCTTAGATATCAGTCCACCTAGTGAACAACCAGTTTTTCGTAAAGGCTCTTCAGCAATATAGCATATTGGGATCCATCACGTGATTGAGAAATGCACGGAGTATCCTCAACCCCTATATATAGCCCTCTTATTTTCTGAAAAATCACTGAACTCGGTCGAAGCCTCAGCTGTCATTCAGGCATTGAGGAATCAGGGTGCACACGAGCAATACGTAAGAATACTAAAGGATATCTACAATGCGTCCTCAGCTACCATCATCCTCGACAAGGAGAGCAGTAAAATACCCAGAAGGAAGTTTGTCAGACAAGAAGACACAATATCTCCAACGTTTTTTACAGCATGTTTACAAGAGTTATTCAGAACGTTGAATTGGGAAAAGGTGAAGGTGAGGGTTAATGGAGAATACCTCAGTAACCTCCGATTTGCTAATGACGTTGCCTTGCTGAGCAACTATTCGGGAGAGCCCAGCAGCTGGAGATAGGTGGCAAAACAGTGGAAATGGTGAGCCAGTATATCTACTTAGTCGAAGTATTGACCTCGAATTCCAACAATGTGGCAGGGATATTTAGAAGGATAAGAATGGGGTGGAGTTCATTTGTCGCGCATTCTCAGATAATTAATGCCAGCTGGCCATTGTCCCTGAGGAAGAAAGTGCATAAAAGCTGCATCTTACCGGTACTCACCTACGGGGCAGAACGTTGGAGGCTCACTAAGACGCTTCAACTTAAATTGAAGACGACTCAGCGATCGATGGAAGGGGAGATGATAGTGTAACAATAAGGGACAAGAAGAGAGAGGAGTGGATCAGGGAACAAATGTGTGTTAAGGACACATTAAGAAGAAGAAAAGAAAGGATATAAGTATAAAGGAACCGAAAGGGCATGAAAGAAGAACGGACACATTAAAAAGAACAACAAATTAAGAAGAAGAAATAGACGTGGGCAGGGCATGCAATGTGAAGGCGAGACAACCGTTGGTCATTAAGAGTAACAAAGTGGATCCCTACAGAAGGCAAGCGGGGCAGAGGGCGTCAGAAAGTTAGATGGGCAGATGAGATCAAGAAGTTTTCGGGGGTAACTGGCTTGCAGTTAGCACAGGACCGGGATAATTGAAGAATAATAGGAGAGTCGTTTTCTTTGCAGTAGGCGTAGACAGGCTGATGGTGACGATGATGATTCTAGAGTAGCGCGAAGATACCACAGTGATAACGCACACGTGTTCACCTTCAATACGTATTCGAGTTTGCAGCGACGGCCATTTTCTTCACCGGACAACGATGGTTTTTTTCCCACAATGGGGAACCTGAGGCTTTCGCCCTAAAAACACCGGGTAAATGGTTTCCGAGAGGTCCCGTGCCCTTCCGGACAGCGTATGCTGGGAGACTATAAGTATGAATAGCGGGCTCGAACGGATGTGATTTGTTTGTCGTTATGGCTGAATCCTCTAGAGAGGCGCCAAGCGTTCGCGAAATCGGATAGCGTTGCGTCAGCAATGTCACCTAGCTCCACAAGCCTCTGATCAGAAGCGTACCGTGTCAAAAAGTAACGACGTCATGTGTTGCGCGTGCTGCGCGTTAGTGCTCTAATACATACTGCCGCTTGCAACATCTTCTTCGTGTATGCTGTAGCTTGACGACTTTTCAGAATCATTCTGTCTTGAAACCAGCACGTACCTCTTCACAGTCATCTTTCACCCTCCGTCAAGAACGGATGTCGAAAGCTTGGTGATAACTCGGCTGCATAAATCCCTGGGGCCATAATCTTCCTATTTCTGTCAGACGTGAAATTTCGCTATTAATTAAAAAATGCTTGAAGTGTTTCTGATTTTCGTCACCCATCGCGTTCTTTTGACTTCGCCATTGACATACTTACAACTGCTACTGTTAGCGATGCTGCGCGTGTAATTTACTTTCTTTTCCATTCGCTTGGCCGCTTCATCCTACTAATTTGTGCCCATAGCCTTGTCTGTATTCCCTCCAGCGTTTTTTTTTTTGAAAATTTTCCTTTTCCGTCTTCAAGCATACATTATTACCTTTGGGATGCCTTCAATTCAGGCCTTATGCATCGTCATTATGTTCAAAACAGCGTGCAGCCAGGTAAGCTTGTTTTGTACGGTACTATTGCCCCTTTTTCGTATAGACGGAACATGTGTTCATCCTGCAATACATGCGATAACTTCGTCCTTAGGGCGCCTCCGGATCCGGTGAAATGGTCGCTCTGATCTTTTAAGAAGAACTGTTTATAAAATACCGAGCACTTCCCATCTGAGCATAGGGCGCTTCCTTCGATTATCAATAAAACATCCACTTCTGCTCCTCGCAGAAGTTGCTTAAAGAAGACAATTAGCTGTTATACAGAACCTCAGATGGGAAAACCGCGCGTCTAAGCCCTCATATCTTGGCTCGTTTAGCATCTAACTAGCCGTGAACGACCTTGCCATGAAGAGACGTGCCGAGCGAGATGTTATCGAGTGAGAGAAGGCAGCAGGGGCAGTGATGTTTTGTTGCACTTGTACCGGTTCGCGTACTAGATTACTTTTGCGCTACTTCACCGGACAGTTAAACTTTAGATACCATACGCATACGACGGATAATCTGTGTACGTTTACTACCAGAACAATAAAGCGGCGCCTTGAAGGACTTCAACATAAGGTGATAAGCAGCTCATTACCACGCAAGCAATTATTCCTGAGGTGTAAAGCTTCCTCTGCAAGCACTACACATCCTAATTGCATTGCAGAAGCAATGTAATAAGGAGACCACGTTCCAAAATATCCACTTATTTTGTGGTTGCGTCCGCTAGCATTCATGCTTCATAATATACTTGCTAGCCCACATAATCGTAGAACGTTGTTTGAATTCGTGAATGCGGCTGACGCGCGCGAGAGTCGCGTGTTTTATAAATGCATGGACTAATAATCTGGCTTCCACAACCATTAAATGTTTTACGAAAGCCAATTTTGTGGGACCGAGTTACAGATTTTCTTGCTGGGCGTCTCTTGGTCGTTGTTTGACCGATTGCTAAATAAATACTTTACAATCGCGAAGCCGTTTTAGCATGGGTATCTTCAATATGTGCCATATGCGAATATGGTTCTAATTGCACATGCCATTACATATGTCAAGTGGGCCTTTTTTTTTCATCATCAATATGGTTCTGCTGTATGTCTGAACTTTTCAGAAGCTTGTTTTTCATTTTATGACGGGGGAGTCCTGCGGCCGAGGTTTCCTCTATCCGGCAGGGTGACACCGATTTCTTGAAGGTTTTCACCAGGCGTAACCCGATGTTCGACCATACGCGAAAACACGGATGCTTGGAATAGTGCTTTTAAAAAGGAATACACGCGTTAAACGATCTTTGCTTGTTGTCGAGCTTCCACAGCATGGAGAGTGCTAGTAAACTGGTAGCTTGCCATTAATACAAGGGGGTTCCTTGTTAAACCGGCTTTACACATCTATACACGTTGAATAACTGTATTTTAGCGTATATTTAGCAGAACATATGTGCAGAGGCGAAATAATATGTTCCCTTGGGGATGGGTTTCTACAGACGGACGTTCCGCGCGGAAGATCGTTTATTTAAATATTGTAAAACTTACCAAACCAAAATAGTCAGAATTCCTGTCACCTGCAGAGACGTTGTGTTGAAACGCGAAGTTTCGAACGCCACAAGGAGCAGTTCCGCCGCCCCTGCTGTTCAATATCGCCCTTATTGGTCTCTCCACCAAACTAGGGTGATACCAGATCTGCACCATGGCTTGTACGTTGACGATATAACGATGTCGACTTGAAAGGCCTCAGTCGGGGCGATGCAGGACCGCTCACAACTTGCGACCGATGTAGTCAATGAATACTCGAAGAGCTGCGGCTTCTCTTGCTCATTGCAAAAATCAGAGCTTTTCGTGGTGCACAGGGGAAGGCGGCAAGCCTTAAGCATCGAGATCGTCCTCGACGATCATACTATCAGAGCTTTCCCTCACATCAAGATCTTGGGAATGTTCTTCTAGGCGCACTCAAGAAATACAGTTCTTATTAGCCGGCTCAAGCACACTAGCGAACAAGCCACACATATGCTCCAAGAATAACGACAGTCTACGGGCAAGACAGAGGCGGACACAGTTCGGCTCGTTTAGGCCTTTATGATATGCCGACCGGCTTACACCCTTCCGTACGCCATATTCAATAAGACGGAAACAGCTAAGCTGGACGAATTAATCAGAAAGGCACATGAGTAGGCTCAGTGTCTCCAAGTAAGCACCTCGAATAAAAAACGTTTAAAACTGTGCATTCACAACACAGTGGCAGATATCCCCGAGGCTCATCTATAAAACCAGCGACAGTGATTGGGGTCAACTATCACTGCGAGAAGCCTTCCAGAGGTTCTAGGGATGACGTCCCCTGTAGAGTGCCAGTATCCGGAGTGCCAATAGAACGGTTAGAGAAGATTGCTGTAGCGCTCATACCATGTAACCTGCATCGAGTACATCATGCAGGCAGAAGAGAGGCAAGAGTTTGTGCAATGGGAAAGGGTAATGACAACAGTGACCGCATGGTCCATACTGATGTGGCAGACAACGCCAAAAGCGGATCGATGACTGCCATTGTGACAACCGCAGCGTGGCCTGTTACCAGCATCAGACTACACTGCACGGCCACTGACCAAGCAGAAGATGCTGCCATTGCCCTGACGATCTCTCAGACGAGCGCAGATACAGCGATAACACATTTTCAACAGGCATGCCGAAATTACCTCCAAGAAAGAATATCTAAATCTCTTTAAATATGCCTCTGAAACGTCCGCTTCAACGGCAAGTCAAAATACACTGGACTCTCACCAGTTCAATTCTACAGCGCAATAACAACGTCCATAATACTGTTCGAGAGCTCACGCACCGGGCATCCCGAGGGACAAAATTAACACATTTTTCGTACCGACAGACAACGGTTTTCGGCCCTACAGTGGGATGAAGAAGACTGTCCAGACCTCCCTGATTTGTGTTCTGCACCTGAACAAACAATATTCTACAGTGATGCTGCACGCCGAGGAAGTCGTCGCCGCCAAAAGAATTCCGTACAGCATACACCTATGCCAGAACCCGATGATGTCGACAAGGCGCCTGTTGATGAGAAAATTGCTTACTCTAAGCAGAAGTCAGTAAACTCCAACGGCACCGAGAGTTACTTTTATTCCAGAAGCGACCAGACCAACGCACAGATCTGTACTCAACACCCGCACCGACGTTGCGCCAGCCGCCGCCCTTTTACGGATTGCAAAACTCGCCCGCGAATCCCGACAACTAGACCTCGTCGCTATTGCGTTTTATGGTCAACTAGTTACCCCACCTGACATCAGTACTCCTACATCGCTTGGAATTTTAATCACCCTGGCGACTCCACCTGTGTCCGGCGTCTTACAGTCGAACTGCAGCGGCCTGCCATCGAAGATTGGTGACGTAAAGAATAGTATCCTCAACAACAAGCTGCACGTCTGTGCTCTGCTTCTTCAGGAAACAAAAGCTCTGCCTGCTATTTCGAGTTTCAGAGGTCATGTGTCCTCATCTGTGGTTGATCATCCTGTGCACGCTGCGGCGCATCCGGGAAAGGCGGCCGTGTATATGGCGGCGTATTACCCGCAAATTCAACTCTCCCTTGAATGGTTGTGCAACTCGCTTCAGGAGGTAGTGGCAGTTGCAGTTGAATTTACAAGGGCAACAGTGCTTGTCGTTCCGTGCTACGTGAGGCTTGCAGGTGGCTCAACCTCACGCACTAATTTGGGCTGGCTATTGGCTATTCGTCAGAAATACCCAGGGTGCCCAATGTTGGTGGGTTGGGAACTTAATGCACCCCATTCAAGGTGGAATTACCCCGTATCAACTCCCCGTGGCAGGCGCATGCGGAATGCGTTCGCGGATGCGTCCTCCGTGCTGCTCAACCAGCCCGGCGCAGTGACACGAGCGGTGCAGTATTCCCGCAGGGCGTCTTATGCACCGGACATCACTTGGTGGTTGCGGCCAGGCACTTCTTTATGGCACCTGGAGCCCGATTGCTGGCGCAGTGATCACCACCCAATCATCATAAGGCTACACTGGTCGCTGGCCCACCGCCTGCGTTGCAAGTGCTGTGTCGTGAGTTGGGACAGTTTCCGGTCTAGGCTGGCTACCCCGTCTGTGGAGGCGGCAACAGACCTTGTCGACCGGGTACGAAGTGGGCTCGTTGGTACAACCACTACCACACGGGTGGACGTGAATTTGGCCAGACATTGGCCTCCTTAAACTGTGGGCTGCTCGCAAGCAAGCAGATCTGGCAGCAACTCATGACCCTGCTTCTCCCAATTCTCGTTCGCGCTTGCAGTTCCTAGCAGCGAAGGCAGGCCGATACGAAAAGGACCTATCGCGCCGTCAGTGGTACACTTGGTGTGAGAGGTTTTCCTCAAAAACTTCGAATTCCTCTCTATGGCGAACATTCCAGGCGATGGAAGGTGGACGGCGACCTCCGGATCCAGCTTCCAATGCTTGCTTTGCGGCTAGGCTATGTCCCGAAGATTTTGCTAAGGAAGCGGCCAGAGAGTTTTTCCCGTTCTATGATGCGACACCTGTCCAAAATCTATTGCCTTGCCCATGATTGCTTTGCCCATGATTGCCCATGATTGCCTTGCCCATGATTGCCTTCTGACATCGAAGGTATTGGGACGGCTTTTACGATGGCAGAATTTCTTGCAGCAATAGACTGTGCTAAGCGGAAAACTGCGCCTGGTCCAGACGCTATTCCTTACCAAGCCTGCAAGAATTTAGGCAATGATGTACTCGCTCAGCTCCTCGATTCAATCAACGAGGTATGGCTTAGTGGAGTCGTTCTTGGCAGCTGAAAAGCAGCGCACGTCGTTCCTATACCAAAAGCTGGCAAGACATCGATGGTGCTAAAAAACCTTCGGCCAATATCACTAACGGCGACGGCATGCAAGCTTGTAAAGAAAATGCTAGCCACTCGCTTATCGTGGTGGCTTGAACAGCATGGGTATTACCACCCCGCGCAAATCGGCTTTCGCCCATCACTTGGTACGGAGGACGGGCTTAGCGTTTTGTCAACATCAAAATTGTCGTCAACACGCAGTCATGGTGTTCGGGCCATCCTAGCAATGGACATCCAAAAAGCGTATGACAACATAAGTCACTCTGCTACCCTAGACTCAATTGATATGCTTTACCTTCCCATGCGGGTACGGCAGTTCGTCCAGTCCTTCCTTCAAGACTACATTTGCCATACGCCTTCACGAACAAACTTTTGGGTCCTTCGTTCCTGCACGTGGAGTGCACCAAGGATCGGTACTGTCTCCGACTTTGTCTAATAAGGCCTTGATTCCACTGCCATGGCGCCTTCATGATGTATCAGATGTTACATTTCTCATTTACGCCGAACACATCACCATGCAGAGCACTCACCATGACCTGACAACTCAAGCGAGTTCCCTGCAATCAGCCCTGGACGTCACTGCAGACTTTGCCTGTTCGGTGGGCCTTCAGCTTTCAACAGGCAAAACAACATCCACATGCGTTGCCAACCGCTTGGGCTGCCGAAAGCTTGCTGCTTATTCCATCCGCCTTCATCTGGCTGGGCAACCACTGCAGGAGAGCCATGCAATGAAAGTCCTGGAATTGTTTATACAACTGTCGGGAACGGTGACAGCTTGGCTTGCTCAGGCTACACACAAAGCTGCTCAAAAGCTGTCACTAATACACCGAATTGCTCCCAAAGCTGGTCGAGGCAGCTCACACGCAGCGTGATAAAGAGTGGGGGCAGTTTCACAACCGCGCTTCGTGTACTCTGCTACGTTCCAGCGTTTGGCGGCAACACAGTGGGATTGACAGTAAGCGATTAACAGAGAGCCTATGAGAGCAATAACTCCGCTCCCACGCATCACCCCTATAGTTGCTCTCCAGGAACAAGCCCAACTGAACACGTTGGATGCACTTGTTCATCAACGTCGCGAAGCTCAGAAATTGAAGGACGCACTGTGTGATTCTGCGCGAGCATTATTAGCTTACGCAGTGTCTCAAACGCTAACAGCCCTACCGCAGCGAGTACTTCCCCCGCGGCAGTTCGCGCAATTGAGTGGCAACAAACCAACTGATCGTTGTCGTCTAGATTCCAACATTTCCGTGTCTTCTCTCAAACAACGCATCGCCGACACGGATAGCCGCCTCCCACCCGGCTCTATCATATTATATACCGATGTCAGTGTACACGATACTGTGATTGCCACATCCATTCATTGCAGTAGCCATCCAGCCTTCAGCAAGGGGTCCAGATGTATGGTCCGAGAACCTCCATCATCGTTCTGTGCGAAACTTGTAGCCATTAGAGAGGCTCTGATTGCTATAACCGAAATCACCTTCCAGGCGGGGGCGCGCCTCATAGTTCGCACCGACGCTGTACAAGCAATCCGCCTACTACCGTTAGTAAGTCGTAGCCCTGTGCTGGCTCAGAGTATTCACCAACTTGCGGCAGGAATCCCTCAGAAGATTCTGGTTGAATGGGTTTCACGTGACCTACTCACAGACCACTGCAAGGCAGACGTAGCAGCTTGACTGGCAGCATTCGTTCCATCTCCGACTTCCCCGTTAGAGCTGGATGATGCCACTCTCCTGGTAACGAGAAAAGAGCTCCTCCGGCGACGCACACATGCTCTCGTTCCACCGTGTGCTGCCACCCTCCCCCCAAGTCTTACCCGTGCCGAGGAGGTTGCGCTCAGGAGGATACGGGTGGGGGTGGCCTTAACTCCCGCCGTGACCCGCCACTGGCCTCAATACCAACGTTCCTTTACAAACCCTGGTTGCCCAGTTTGCCACCGCAGCGACGCAATCACCGACCTCCACCACTTGCTGTGGTCCGGCCTCACCTTGAGGCCGACCAGTCTGCGGCACCTTGCGGCGACGGGCCTCCGCGTAGACGACGCCTCCGCATACGCCGCATTGGTGCATGAGCGCCATCATCGTTCACTCCTTCACTTCATCCGCGAAGCGAACATTTTCATTTTCATCTAATCACCATCAACTCATACCCTGATATATATGCCCTGTGGCAAAATAAACGTTCATAAAAAAACAGCGACTCCCAGTGCCAATCTCCCATTTCATCAGATTTCTATTTAGCAGTGACGCAAAGTATACCTTTGTACAGTCAAACCCGACTATATCGAACCCGTTTACATGGAATTATCCCATATATCGAACAATTATTGTGCACTATAATGTTACCGGGAGAATATATAGCAAAAAGTACGGCTACATCGAACAAAAAAGGCAGCCGCAACCTATATATCGAACTTCGGCAGCGCAAGATTGCCCCCGAAGTTGGCTTTCCCGCGCGGAAGCTGGGCGAGCTGCCTACGCCTCCTCCCCCAGTTTGAGAAGTCACTTAGCCCAAGCGCTCGCGCTCTCGCTCGCTCTGACAGCCACCCCCTGGAAATAGTGGTTGGACCACACTCTCCCGCTGTCTCGCCAGTCTCGCGCGGCGGGCTCTCTCTCCCCTCGCTTCTACGCATGCTTCCCTTTTCGTGTTTTCGCGGTTGACGACGCATGGGTACGCCTTGTTCATCTGTGTTCAACTGTGAGGACTCGACGAGTTCCGCCCCGCCCCCATGTTCCGATGCTCTTCACGCGCTGAGCGTTCTTCGCCGCCACTGCGCGGCAATAGAAGGCTGTGGGCTCAGCTGTTTCGAGTCACTTGACAATGTTGAAAAGTGTGTCCTCAACAATGCTTCGAAAATGATGAAGCAAAAGAAGATCGGAGACTATTTCTCGCGCTAGTGTGCCCGCGGAGCATGTATATTGCAAGTAAACAACAGTTAGTGATGAGGTACGTTCTGTGCATTGTCAAATTCTTTAAACATTATATATCGAATTATACGATATATCGAACTAATGACCGTTTTTTGCGAGTTCGATATATCCGGGTTTGACTGTATAACCATTTGGGCTGTCTATTCTGCGATTTCTCGTTTGAGTTTGGTGAGCGCACTTAAATATGGGCTTTATGAACGTCACCTAAGAGGCTCCGTCAGTGAACCGTCCAGATATTGCGCGCTGATTTTGAAGAACGCTCCATGGGGTTTTATAATTGAACTTTGAGCTATCATTTTTTGTTAGTAGCCCCAAACCCTCTAGCAATATTTCCTTCCTAGAAAAAAAAACAATACTGGAAAACTGAGGCCATTCCAGAGCAAAAGAATTCTATTATATTTGCCTTAATTTTAAAGTGATATACCTAAGAAGAGAACGTACACGCATTTCTGGTGAAGCTGCGAATAATCTGTACCTCATACTGACAACTAAAGCTAAAAGCTTGTCATAGGTGAACACCTTCCTGAGAATAGCGACCACAATGTACATATTCCGCGTTTGAATTCGTCTGAAACTTCGCAAATCATATAGTAAAAGTTTAAGATTATACGACAAGAGGAATTAGAACGCAATAGTCTGTGACCCCAAAGCATACCTACCTCATTTTGAAACGACTGAGAGTGAACGATCAGTGAACGATAACTGGTTAATTTTTGAACAAAAATAAGCAGCTAACAAGCAACTTTATTCGCATTGTTACCTTCTGTGCTGCTCACCAAAAACCATGGCTTTGAAATTGTTTAAAGCTGCTTGAAAACAAGAGAAACACGGCTTTTTCATGCGGCTGAAGTTGCAGCAACCACTACCACATGGGACCGGTACAATGGAGCAGAAACCATTTATTATAATGTCAATCAAACTGCATAAAGTACTTTTAAAGAGAAGCTTCGTATATCGGTAAAAGGTTCTGTCGTGACCGTCGGCGTCAACAGAAAGCTCCCGCCAACAAATAATTGAAATTACTGTCACCGCCAGTTATAGAACCTGGAAAGAACATAGAAAGGCAGCGAGAGCCCATTGTCGCACGAATTAAAAAACGAACCCACGCGGTGGCGGCGGATGCAGACGGTCTACTCACCAAGCACACCTGTCGGTTTACCCCCCTGCGTTCTCCAGAATGTACGTGATAGCACCCCGCGACATCTTGCAACACTGAGCACTCCACCCACGGCACGTGTGGTGACCGAGTGCGTGCCTTGCGAATGCGCTAGCAGTCAGTAAAAATTGAAGCACGCTCACACTAACGCATGGCATCTCACTTCTCCTTCATCTCACTTGTCCTCCGTATGTGTGCCCATGGCAGGCGTGAACGACGGTAGAGACTTGACATTGCAGTGACTACTACGTGATGACGGTGAGCGACTTCCAGATGAGCCAACCATCCACCCGCACGTTTACTCGTGGGAGGACGTGCGAATTCCTGAGTGCCGAACAGCACATTGCCAAAGTGCTCGTGCGACTCATGGGGCGCATTACGTCAGATTGGTGCACGCCACCGTAGCCACCGACGCCGCAGGCGCGCGGACATTACGTGTGTACAGTGTGCGTCAGGCTTGTCTAGGGCAAGCGAGCGCACGGCTCCGGAGCGTGCTGGCGACATCTGCTGATAACTGCTGGGTTAGAGATAGCTTGCCATTGCGCGTGCGCGGATCTCGGACAGGGTCGGGCCGGTCGTCATTTCGCATGGGCCACTCTTATTTGCAGACGCCACCACCCACGAGGGGCACTGGTCTTCCCCAGTGCCAGCCATGAGCGGTGACAGGCCAGATAGACGCGCGGTTTGACGCGTTTATCGCAGGCAGTTACGTAATCGCATAAAGCAACGAGCGCCAATCTTCTGAATCTCAAGCGCACCAAACGGAAAGCACGCAACAAGAATTCACTGCAGGGCTTTCGGTCGAACCTGTTGTGCGATTACGTAAGTCCCTGGGGTGATAATGCACCGCGTCAAATTACGCACTGATCTCCGGCGTCACCGCTCACGGCTGGCACGAAGAAAACAAGCACCCGTTGCGGGTGGTGGTGTCTCCAAATTTTAGAGGCCAAAGCTGAACGACGACCGGCCAGGGCCTGTCCGAGATCCACGCACGCGCAATGGCAAGCTATCTCTAACCCAGCAGCTATCAGCAGATGTCGCCAGCATGCTCCGAAGCCGCGCGCTCGCTTGCCCTTGACAAGCCTGACGCGCACTGTACATGCGCGTTGATTCAATCGCCGGAGAAACACAATCCTACCGTTTTCCTGGTAAAGCTAGTGAAGGAAGTTTGGTCCTTTCTTCGTACGTTGACTTTGTTACATTCTATCACTCAATACACAAAATACAGTCCGTCACTTCAAGCACAAAAGCCCGGAACTTAGAAAGAAATTTCTGGGCGTTGTGCAGCAGGAAGCCATGAAATTACTGCCTGAAAATTATAGGTATGCATCTGCACGTGTATGCCATTCCAAATTCCGAACAAATACCAGTTTCAGGTTATGCCGTAGCAATGCTGGTTACAGTAGCGCAAGAAGATGACTTGTCAGAGCTGGGAGAAGTGAGAACAATCATCACTACACTTGTCATTGTGCTGTGTTATGCGTAGACGTCGAAACATCAGCACAGCGCTAAATATTTCGTGTTTTTTTTCAAGCACAGCAATGCCGTGTCGCTGTTTGTGAGTATATGCATCCGGAACGGTCTGCAAGGAGGACATGGATCAGGAAACCGTCTCTTTTACATGTTGCCCTTTCTGAGGTGATGTGTTGGCAGTAACGCGTTACAAATACTAGCCTTACGAAGAAATCTCTGCGTGTTGCGCTAGTTTAGTAGCGTATTCATTGCAATTTACACGTAGTGATGGGAGCGTACTCACGTTCATACTTTCGGCGTGACGTGTAGGGTCTAGATACTCGTCACTCGTCACACTTGATTACAGAAACCCCGAAGCCATCCTCATTATAAAAGCAACATATTTCTGGAACAAAGATAGAAACGCCTTGTAAACTTTCAATTCTGTTACAACCACAGCTGTTCTAGTGCCTAGCCCCACCGAGCCTTCTTCCGAACGCAGTTACTTTGGCCGACTGGCTAGCTCGCTCTGCAGTCATTGCGAAAAATCGTGCATTTAACTTTATTTTGAACCTACGTCCGGAATAAAATAAAGAAAATGAAGTAAAAACACACACACACAATCGCACGCCCCCCACATACGCACAACCACACACACACGCGCGCACACACACGCACACGCACACATGCAAACACACCGCCTCCCCACCCCCCTCCCGAAAAAAAAAAAGAATAGAGAATATGTTTCGAAACGAAGTATGTTGTCGTACACCTGTGATTGCGACGCTATGTGGAAATTCAAGCAGGCGAAGCTGTTCTGAAGCACTTTTCCATATATTGGCGTTTTGGTAATAACCATTCCGATTTGAAATTCTAGTAGCGGCATTCAGAAATGTACGTACACCTCGTTAACTCGAAGTAGTAAACTGGGAAATATTTTGAAGTAAGTGGATTTTCGAGATAAGCAAAGTTGCGCAAATTGCCATGAAATATCTAGTTATTTGCAAAAAAGGCGCTACTAATTACCAGCTCTTCAACGGCAGCTTCCAATCTTGCTTTTTATAAAGGTTTAAAACAGAAAAAAAAACATACAAGAGACGTTAACCGGCTGGTTTTTGTAGCACTGCAATTTTACTTAGCATAAAACGGTTTATTTTGGTTTAAAACTCATAGGTGGCGCTAGCTGCAGCAGAAGCTCTCGAGGGTACGCCTGCGTACTATACAAATTTTTTCAACGCAAAAGATACCTGCGCTTTCCCTTGTATTTTCCCCGCACGACAGACCTGACCTCCATCTTCTAGTACATTGTACCTTTGGTCATGTGTTCACCGTCACATGACGTGCCGCAGGGTTGCTTGGCGAAGTCGATATGCCTCTAGGCTCAGAATTCACATTCAGGGAAAACATCGGCTGTGTGGTAGGCGCGGCTGAACGAGAAAAAAAAATATCGAAAAAAACCAATGGGACTGTTGAAAGCGTTAGATCCGCGTTCACGTTTGCTGGTATGCAAAATGCATTTAGCGCGCACCACCAAGCGTGCCGAACTAAGGTAGCGAGAACGCGCTCACAAAGGGTGGCTTTGCTAACGAAATTTAGGGCGCCTCCTGCAGCCAGGGGCGTCATTCATGCATTATTTATATCTCACCGGGCGCTCACTGTTGGCGCATAAGCTGTAAAAGCAGCCTAGATACTGGCCACTCTGCGCTTTAGGCTTATCTTTTTTGTCACGTGGGAAACCGGTGGTTCAGACGCAAGCAGCACCTGCCCCTACGATATGTGCCGCTGTAATAAACACACTTGGCGGCCAAAGATATGTTCAGGTAAACATGCTCATGAGAAAAATCTTTGCTATCTTGAGAGCTATAAAAGCAAAGCAAAGCCCTGTTCTGCGCGTGATTTGTTACATCCCATTACACCTTGTCCTCACCTCCAGGCCTGTAATGAAGAAGCCAGCTACCTGCTCCTCGCAGGTGAAGGAGAGCTATGTTGAAGAGAAGCTGGTCTTCGTCTGGTTTCGGCGTTGTTAGCGCACGTAAACGAAGGCAAGGAAAGAACAAAAGCAAGAATCCAAACAAGAGGTGGCGCTGCGTCCCTAACGCCAGCAGCTGTAACATTGTGACGATGGGCAAAGAAAACTAATTTTATGGCTTCTTCCTGTATTACAGCAACTAACGTTACACCTGGTCCGGATCGTTTCAATATAACCACTAGCCTGTTTTTGACACGACATGAATTTAGGCGTGTCTTTTCCACTGTGTGTTTTTTTTTTTTTGTGGGGGGGGGGGGGTTATGTATATTGCTAGCATGTGGTGAACCACGGCAACGCTCTAAAGAGAGAAACTGTTGCCTGTAAAGTAAGGAACAATGAAAAAAAATACGACAGAAACTTTGTGCCTGCCACACTTAAGAGGAACAAATCCTCTAAAAGCGGTTTTGTCCTCACCCGAAATCAGCTTCGCATTGTATTTTCCACGTTGTCCGCGAAATACCTACTAACAGCTAGCTTCACCGTGCTCCTGCGGGATAGTTGATTTGTTTTGAACTATCTTTCCTGTATATGTGGGGGATATAGACAAACGCTTTTACAAATTAAGTGTGAAATAGCTAATAATTGTAAACAACTGAAACTCAGGATGGTTACACCGCCGTTTTCTGGACAATCGTGGGAGAGTTTGTGTTGTGACATGATTATTGTAAAGTTAGCAATACTTCTTTTTTGTCGTTTGTTCAAATGACACAACTATGACTGATAGTACCATTGCTGTTATTTATGGTGCTATACCAATCGAACTATTCGTGCCAAAAACAGTGGGCACTTTTATACCAGCTGTGATTAAGCCCTCAACAGACTGTCAATAGTTCGCTCCTGGGAAGATCTCGGTATAGGGTTTTTTTCCAAATGGGAGTAGTGCTGAGCACTACACATGATACTATTTGTATTTACTGTAGCAAAATAAGCGGCATAATAATCTCTTCTGAGGGTGGTACGGATAAAGGCACTCTGTGCTAGATACATTTGTCGGCTGAATTACATGATTAACAAGATAAGATGAGAGGAAGTGGTGATGGAAAGAAAGCGTCTCCAAGGAAGGTATCTAGATACACGCACGCTTTTGTACGTTTAGAGTATCACAATCCTTCTTCTTCCCGGAGTAACCAGCAATAAATTTCCAAGTGTCATTCGTACGCTGGCTCATTTTCCGAGGAGTACAAAGCCATAAACATTTGGGCAAGTAGCACGCCCTAGCAACATTTGGCGGACAAATTTCTGAAGTGGTTTAGGCAAGTGGCCCTAACACTTGACTGGCGGTGTAAACGCCATGTATAGGTGGTTGTATGCGCGTGCAGCATGCAAGAGGCGAGGTTCTGTAATAACCTTCCGTGCGTTCTTCAGATGCCTATCTTTTTTTGGAACATTCTATACGAGAACCCCCGTGGTCATGCACTGTTCCGTCGTCCCACTGCACTCACGCCGCTGTAACCAACATACGTTATTTTCCTTTTAATATCCTGAATTTTGCTGCAAAATTCACAGGAATGAAACAAAGCGGAAACTAATCCAGCAAGCTGCATTCCAACATCGACCTCCTTCGCGAAGGAAGAAGCACAGTTGTTTTGCTCAAGATTCTTCGAGATAGCTTCAAGTACAAATGGCATTTAGGTGGCACCACCGGCACCTGCTAATTCATGGCTGGTGTAATCACAGTGGCTATAGCATCATTTTTAGCCCAACAGGGAACATAAATACTTCGTCTTCAAGCATGGAAAGCATGAGCATTGCCGGGCACATTGGTGAGCACGGTTTCGTTCAGGCTGTAGCATGTTATTTCACACCATTTAGGTTGGATGCATTGTTTAAATTGAGTGAATTTTCTAACATGGGGTTTTATAACCTACGGCAGATTTTCACCGTGAAGACTATCAAAATTAAACACCGCATATTTTCTTGCTATACATTCTCTCAATATTCTTTGCAGCTCAGATCTGTACTACGGCCTCAAAAAGAAGGTATATAAGCTAAACTCTGTAATAAACACCCGGAAAAAGAAGGAAAGATGGTGGCGGACTCGAGAAGTTTTTAAAAAACGGTCCCGCGAACCATTGCGCAGAAAGGACCTTCTGGTTTTAAAACAAATGCCGGATCCCCGCCGCCGTAGCTGCAACTCTTTCTAAATGTACATAAAAGCTCTGTAACAAAAAAGAGAACATGTGCGGTGTTAGCCGGTTTGCCTAATCCTTTATTCATGCATTTTTGGGAATATTGAACTCAGAAGTTTTGTTTTGGAACCCATTTTCACGAACAATGTTATACTGAGGACCACCTTTAGCCGCGGGAGCGATGACGCATTTTTGTAGTCACGCTTAGGTAGCCTCACAAATATCGTGACACATATAGGCGCCCATTCTAATATCCGTAAGCCTGAAACGAAACGAACAGGGATCGCTCGTTCATGGCGGCCAAGCGTACAAACACGCCCTCCCAAACAAACACATCGGCTTTACTCGGTGTTTGCGGGGCCACGAAAAGACCAGCACTTGTAACCACACCCCGATTACGATTGCAGCACGAACGCATTCGCCGACCCAATCATCGTCCTCACAGTCGGGAAGTTAGTAACGGCCCGCTGCTTCTGTAACTCTTACCACGAACGAGATGCGGCGTATACCCGCGCAGAGACATGCAAACCGAAAGCAGAAATGAAAGCGTAGCAGCCGAAATGAAGAGGTAGAAGGAATAGGTGATATTGGCGATGCTGCCTACCTCTATGGTGAGCGGCGGAGAGGAGGTGAGTGAAAGAACCGCGATAACGGAACACGGAGCAATGAACGATACCGAACCGCCGGCGTGCACAAAGCAAACGCTGGGGACTGGGCGGCCTAAGCTTCTAGCGGCAGAGTTCTATCTCGGACGAGCCAGGCGGCACGGCCATTGTTCGCAGCGGTGACTCTCGGCTCGGCTTGAATGGTTGTGCGGTGCAGTCGCATTACCGTCATATTCCCGAAGCCCGCTTAGAAGCCCTGTTAGGCCGCGTGTAGCCTTCATATCCACCGTACAGCCGACTTTTATACGGCTCTGGTGTCCGATGTTGCGTGAGGTGTCTTTTTTTTTCTTTACATCTGGATGTATTTATTCGTTGCGCGTTTTTACTACCTATATACTGGTACTCACTCTCCCTGTCTCCTTTATGTCCACAAGCAACTCAGGGTTATTTGTATGACGAAGCCCACGGTGTCCTGTGCGGTACAGTTGAAATAATAGAGCAGACGTATTGAGTTAGGCCGGACCACTTCGAATAAACAAAAGCGTTTAAAAAGCCCCCGTGTACGGGGTGCGAACGGGAAAACAAAAGTTGTAAGACCGTTCAAACAGAGAAATAGGCGTTCTCTTTAATGAACTATGCGGGCAATGGCGGTCGTAACACACCACGGGTCTTCCTAAGCTCTGAAAGTACTTGAAACCATAATGATGAATTTTATCGTTGCATAAAACATTTTAAAACACCCTTGGCCGACGTATTGCACGTACTGTGTAAAAGGACAATCATTAGAGAACACCTCTTAAGAGATACAGAATAATCTCAGAGTATCATGGTTCCAGAATAATAATAATAATCATGAATAATCCAGATTATTCATGGTTCCACCAATTTCGTATGAATGCGAGGTTAAGTTCAGAAAGGCATGTAGGAACTTTTTGCAGCATTTTGGATGAACAAGCGTATCGGACTATGGCAAAATTGGGTGACACCTATTCTAGCCTAAATTGAAAGACAAAATGGGAATTTGGTAGGGTATAAATAACTGACAAATCACAAGAAGTGCACACCTTGGTAGCAGAGTTCCTACATAGGAAAAGGACTAGAAGTAGCTAAAGGCTATTCGCTTGATGTAGGAACAAAATAGGAAAATTCGAGGCAAAGAACTGATTCGGCCATCACAACATCCGAGCGTTTGGAAGTATATGAGAGAGGTGTTCCAGCGGCCGTAGACCACGTAAAAATTGAGGAAGCTCTAACTACCGCCTGGGAGGGGAAGGCACAAAGTCTGTAGGCATCCTTCACGACCATCATGGAGGTTTAAGTCCACGAATGCAGCCGAAATGCTTCTTCCTCGCTGCCGAAACAATCTTTACTCAATAAATGTTTCTATAAGTGTAAGTATATTTCAGAATTTTGGAAGTGATATTCATTGGGCATCACCTGGTAGGGGCGTGCGCTATGACGTGTCTTTCTCTGGGAAACTTGATATATTTCAACGTCCCCTTCGGGAGTTTTTGACTGGGTTGTTTGCTGCGATACAATATTTACTCTTCTTTTCGGCACATTCTTTTTATATGTCATTTTTATGTGTGCAATGTCTTCATAGTTCTTGTTTCTTGTTTGTAATTGCTGTATGTTCGTGACTATGTGGCTGTAATTGCTTCATTGACTTGTCATATATTACGGTATGCTACTTGCCTTCCATCGCACACGATTTATTGTGCCGCGAAGAGCCACAGTGATGTGTCTGGTACTTTTCAACTTCTGTTGCTGTAATTTCATAAATCAGTTCCTGTATTTGGTTTCATACATTCATGTTTAATTGAAGCTTTGTGTTTTCGCGTATAGACCATTCCAACGAGGGCACCGCCATCTTCCGTACGCAGCGCCATCTCGTAGCTTGCCGATTCGCTGGCCTTGGGCGTTTGCTCCGCGGCGCATGGGCGCCAATGGCGGCTCGGTGAATTTTTTGTTGTAGCGCGTTGTGCGTTCTTTTCCGTAATATACTTTAAATTGGTAAAGTTGTTGCATAGGACCAGTTTAAGCAATCTGGCTTAAATTGGCGGCTTTTCGGGCCGCGGTGGAGCTGAGCATCGCCTCGAGGTAGCGTGGTCCGCGGTGGGTATAAACGATGCCGTGTCGAACATATGTTTGCAATACTTCGTCATTTTTTTTTGTTTGCGTGTCTGTGTCCGGGATCGCGTAAAGCGGGTATTTTTATCACTTTGCTGCAAAAACTGATGTTTATCAAAACGATCTAACCGTGATACGCCCGGCGCCCATGGGCAACAAGCAGAAGCGCGTGTCGGCGTAAGTGTAACATACTTCTGGCTTCATATTCCTGCAGGGTTTAATACAGGTGTTTTGGGTGGACTTAGTAAGTATTTTGCATATTCCATAGTTTGTATTAAATATTATCGATATATCAACACCTCATTCTCAGGCACCACTGTCGCCAACTATAAACAAATCTTCCTCTCTCTAGAATTTCAAGCTGCTCTGGAGTACTAAAGTACAACATAAATAAAGTGAACAACACAGCTCCTGGAGAGAGTCCGCCGTTGGGCAACCTATTATTAGGCATCTTATTAAGCGTCCGCTGGTTGGCAACCAGACAAGATTTCGCTTTTGCGTTGCTTTTATCTAGGTTTGATATTGCCGACAAAGAGACATCATAGTTGGGTAATAGACTGTACTCTTGGCTGAAGGGAGCGAGTGAACAACTTTATTTTGGCCGAGTCGGGGATGGGGGAAGTATTGAGGTGGAATCCCCTTCAGTAGACCCCTCCACCTTTCGCTCAGATTGGCTGGGGAAAGGGACAACCTACGGAGGTGGTATAGTTACTGTGGAAATCGCCAACGCCAGCCCACGTAATACTTGGAGCTGGGTACGCCGCAATGTGACCGCAGCAGCAGTGGAGATGGAACTAATACCATCTGCGGCACAGGGAGTTTCAGTTACCCATTTTAATTTGTAAAGAAGGTAGAAGAATTTTCTGCCACTACTCCAAGGTAGGAGTGTACAGAAAGAGCTCAGGAGAACAAAATTGCCAAAAATCTTGTGAGCTATTAAGTGCGAAACTCACAAGCTGCTAGTATGGCTCATTTATTAATAACATTTCATTAAAATAATGCGTAAATTAGTGGCAAACCCGCACTAGCGATGCCTACAAAGCATAGTCAAGGCAAAGGAGCAGCCGCGCAAGGCCCGCCGTGATCGGTGCGCAGACTCCAGAGAGGGGGAAAGGCGGCCCGCTCACCGCGGCCGCTGAGTCCGAGAGTACGTTTCCCCCTCGCCCGATGGAGTGGTCTACACCTGCGAATATGTTTTAGATGCGAAGGCATCTCATTCACACGCCTTGTCCCTGCATCCAGCGTCGTCGGCGTCCGCCCCTCCCCCATTCTCCTCACCCCGCCAGCTGCGCTCTCCGCCGCTCACCGCCTCTCCTCTCCGATAGCGAACACTCTCTCGCGAGGGGCATTGGATTGAATTCGATTCGATTGGTTTGGATTGGCTTGGATTGGCTTGGATTGGCTTGGATTGGCTTGGATTGGATTCGGATTGGATTGGATTAAAGTGGATTGTGTTGGATTGTGTTGTGTCATAGCCGCGGCAGACGCACTGGCGCCGGCGCGTCCCCTCACCGTTATGTGCGCTATAAAACGCGGTGCCTGCGCAGCTCCGCTCCATCGTTCCAGCTCCGTTCCAACGCTGTCCAACGCTGCAACGTGAACCCCCTATGCGTCGCATCTACACAGGGGTTCCCGCGAGGGGAGGTGGGAGTTTTTGTTTATGTCTGCTTGCTTCACCCAACTGCTGTGGCCATTGTTCCACAAACTTTTGCCATTGATCCACAATTGGAGTTTCTTAGTCGTCTAATTCTGGTTGGAATACCTTCTTATTATCATTTGGGTTTATTTCTATTTCATTTTTTTTCTTCGCTCGTCCTTCTAGTTGACTGTTTATATTGTGAGCTTCTGATGTAGATTAGTGCTGCATTTTGTCTTCAACAGTGCGCCAGAACCAAGGCCTCGGCTGTTCCTGGGCACTCTAATAAACATTGATTAATTGATTGATTGGTTGAATATTATTATTATTATTATTATTATTATTATTATTATTATTATTATTATTATTATGTAATGTTGGTGACTGTTATGATGAGGAGGAATGTGGCGATGAAGATGAATGCGACGGCAACGACGACGAAGGTAATTATTCTGATGGAGGGGGGGGGGGGGGCGATAGTGATAGTAGAGCTGCTGAATTAGCAGTTTTTTTGTCTGAGGTCCATTTTTACTCCGAGAAAAATAAACATAATTTTTATTCTGATGTACTCAGTTAGTGATGCTGAGTATTATCATCATGCTGGTGGTGCGATGAAGACGACGATTGTGATGGCAATTATGATGAGGTGGTGGAGGAGGACGAGAAGGACGACGATGACGACAATGTAGCGAATTAAGAAAACGTTTGGAGGAAAATATAAGGGTTGTAAAAAAATAGAATTCAACTGGTTCAGTACCGCCACGCTTTGAGAGAACTAAGCATACTCACCTTATCCGCCCCTATTACTAAAATAAAAGTATGCAACAACAACAGGAAAGCGGCAAACGTCGTCAGCATTTAAACAACAAAAATGCGCCTATCTGAGAACTAAGACGGCTACTGCTTCCTAAAATCTAGCACTAGCAGTACTGGCTAACAGTGCACAAGGCTCTTAGCAACTCGGGAGAGCAATAGTATTTAAATAGAAAAACGTTAGGCATATGTGGAAAGAGAATAAATGATAAATCCAACATTTCAACGAAGCGTCCTGTGCATCCAACTGGCAGAAAAAAGATATGCTTTATTTATTATCTAAAGGTCGGTCAGTCCGAGACTAAAAATTACGCTGGAATTGTATAATCAACACGGCTAATTATAGCCACGGGGTATATTTACAAATCTCGAGATATAATCGTATTTCATCGTGGAGATCGTTGCTGAATTGGGATCCGTAGCTGTACTGTTTTGGTATGCTTGAGCTTAAGAAAAGCGTTACAGGCGCTGGTGCCGCAAATAAAAAAAAGATGTGAAATACTCTCTGAAGAAATACATAGCCTGCGAGGGCACGTAGTGGATAGGGCTATGGAAGAATTAAACCCGCAAGATATCTTTTACGGATATAACATTACCAAAAAAAAAAACATTCGTAAGTCATAAACCTGAACCGCAGTACAAGGCTTAGGGATGAATATGAATCAACCACAAACACAGGATGTTTTTTTTGTGGGTGTGTTTGGGGAGGAGTGGGGGAGCACCTCTTTAAACATATACAGGCCGGGACATATTACAAGAGGATGATGCATGAAATAACATCAGGCAATTACTTAGTTGTAGCCTGATCCACGAGAAATTATTCGGGATAAAGCGCGCGCTGGGATCAGGCGGGTAAAAGAGGCACTCTTAAAAATAGGCTACGTAGCATACCTTAGTCCCGAAGAGGAAAATTCTCTACGCAGTGCGCACTTCTGTTATCAAGTCTAAAACAAGAAGCGGCGCATTACAGCGCGCCTCAAAATAGTACTGAGACGAAAGAGAACAGCGAAAAACATAGGTTAAGTTCCGTGCCTAGCGGAACAAGCCCTTCATAACGCAGAATAGAGGAAAGTGATTTTCGTACTGGCAAGAATTATAAGGGGAAAATGAAGTTAGGTAAATCTGGTTATGCGAAGCATGGAGAAAACAGTGACAGCACAAGTAACGGGTACTCTGCTTAGGAATGGTTGAAGACGCGGGGATGCAGAACACTCTGGGAAGAGGATAGATTAAACTGGCGCGGGATAGCTATACGAACGTAAATAGTTTAAGGATGTATTCAACGAGCTTGGGACATCGAATGTATATTGGTCGGGATGATGATGATGATAACGGTGATTTTATTTTACCGATACAGGTCTGCACAATAGCGCAGTTTCTCTTTGCTCGCTAGAAGACGACTTCATTTTTTTCTCCTATTGCCAATATACATGTCCTGGGCAAAGAGCAAGCTTTCTGTTCAAAAAGTAACCGTAAAAGAGAGTTATAAGCTACAGCGCTGGCAGAACGGCGAGCATAGCAGTTTAAACTGATCAAATTCCGCCCTCCCAATTTAGCGGATCGCCTCTCCAACACAATGGAAAAGTTTCGTATGCGTGTGGTTGTTCGCTTTGTCCAAGGGCTAACTTTAGAAGAACTGGGTCACACGCTTTTGCGGACATTTTAGGCTTTCGATGAGCGTGTGCTGGGGGTTTAAACCAACCAGCACTTCTGCAGGCCGACCCCAAATTTGAGTTTTCGTAACCGAGTTCATCAGTACAGCTAAAAAAAAACTCAATATTGATAAAATCTGCTGAGCTGGAGGGCGCTGCGAACAACCTAATTTACAGAACTATTGCCCGAACATTGGGCTCATGCCAGACGGGGCTATCGGACTTCATCGAACGTTGCAACAGAAACCTATAAAAGGCGAATGAGAAATCAAAACCACTGCAGCCTTTTCTTGCTTGCTAAGAATGAAAGAAGAGTCTGAAAAGGCGTCGATGAAGGCAATATCAAGCCTTAAAATCAGAGGAAACCGCTGCTGAAAAAACCGCTCTCTTTCGTTTTCCCTCAAATGCTATGGGTTTAGTTTTCCAGACATTTTCGTACGTTTTATCTGCTCATTTCACATCAAACTCGAAGAACCCGCTTACTCGAGGACCAGCACTGGGGGTTATAGCGAAACGGCTAGGATTTTGTTTTCTTCACTTGCTTGTATTTATGGCCCTTGAGGAGATTTAGACCATATCGCTCGTTCTCATTCCGGGCCAAGGTGCGAAGATGCCAGGAAGTAGTGTCTGGTACGATATCAAAAAATGAACACATGCTCGTGTAAAAAGCATTGTGGCGACAGAATCTCATAAATCCATTCTCGAACTAAAGGGGAAAAAGTTTGCGCAGGTCTATTACTGTTTGTTTCTTTTTTTGCCATTTATTTCTTTATACTACCATTCTTTCTAACTCTGGAATACATTGTAGCCCCGCAATTGTACAGAAATGCAAGTCACAGCTTCGAATAAGAAGCAGCCTCATTTTTGCGATATCAAGAGCTGACGGGCATTTCAGTAAAGCGTTTTGGTAACACACAAAGATACCAACAATTCTATTTATGGAACTTCAATGGAATTCCGTGATGGACGTGTGCTACCAAAACCTACACTTTAAAACGCATTCCGTAACGCTGCATTCTGTTAACGCGGGGACAAGATGTAAAAACCTGAGGCGCCTTAAAACCCCGAAGTGAGAAACATCTTACTTTCTCGAAGTTTTTTTTAAAATTATTATCGAAGGGGCAAAGTGTAGCTGAAATAGGCGGGGAGGGTTATTTATTCGCAAGGGTTGCAGAGTTATTCGATCCCCGAAGGCCTCGCTTGTTGAGAAACATGATCAACAAATTTCGAAACAATACAGCTTAGGGCGAAAGCTGCGGGGACGATATGGAACCCCTGAAAATACAAGAGATGATCTTCCGAAATTTTTTCTATCGGCGTTATGTATCACGAGCGCTCCCTCAAGCATACCATCGAAGGCGTTCAAGTTACTGCAGTCTGTAAATGTGCTACAGCCATATTGCCATGAATATTTACCGCCCTGGAGTGGCGCGGTTTTCTCTCGCCGTGGTAATGCTTCAGCATGCTCCCCAAGCATCAAACTCGCATATCATGCCGACGAACACCCGGTAACCGGCATATATAGTGACCAATCAGTTGTACTCATGATGACCAGAACTTAAAATGTGGTAACATCAATAGAGGTGCGCCGCAACGACCCAGAAAAAGGGGAAAAAAATTACGCCCACTTCCTCTCGTGGGAACCCTGGTGTGATGCGACGCTGAGGGGGGTTCAAGACACAAGCGGAGAGCAACCGTCGACCGAAAGGCCGCCGGAGAGTGGCACACCAGTTATATGCGCAGCGCGCCCGAAGGAGAGGAGACCGCGGAGAGGGAGAATACTGCACATGCGCAGCACCGCGCGTAGCGCCGCCCACCGGAAGAATGAGAGCGCGCTGGGCCGCACACGCTCTCCACTGGGCACGCGCCCGGGCCAGTGCGTCTGCCGCGGCTATGACGCAACACAATCCAACACAATCTACTTTAATCCAATTCAATCTAAATCCAATCCAATCCAATCCAAATCCAATCCAGTCCAAGTCAAGCCAAGCCAAGCCAATCCAATCGAATCCAATCCAATGCCCCTCGGGAGCGAGTGTTCGCTATCGGAGAGGAGAGCGGGAGAGTGGCTGCGGACAACAACGGACGCACGCGGACAAAAACGGACGCACGCGGACAACAACGGACGCACGCAGGACGGACAGGGCCGCCGACAAGAGATGCTCTGAGCGTCGCATCTAAAAAGCACTGATAGAGAACTTTCCGCATGCAAACGGCGACAGTGATAACAGCCTTACTAAGTGTGATCATATTAGAAGTAACAAAGTGTATGTGGTAAGAAGCTCTCGAAAGAATTACAGCGCTGCACAGAACATAAAAGTGCTTGTAGGAACGAGGTTCCGTCGAATATATGACGAAACAAAGGCATACACGCGTTTCTTTCGCTCATGTCAATGCCCTTACACACACACACACACACACACACATATACACACACACGCACACTCACACGCACACGCACCCGTACGCACACACATACACACACACACACACGCACACGCACACGCACACGCACACGCACACGCACACGCACACGCCCACACACACACACACACACACACGCACGCGCACGCACGCACGCACGCACGCAAACACACGCTCCAAAACAAGGCAGGAAGTTCTGAGCCAACGGTCTTTACCTTTCGAAGTCCGGATCAGCGTTTCTACCATTGTTTCCTCCGTCAGTCGATTTTCTTAAAATTTTTTGTGGTATTAGCTCTTTCTCCCGAATTCTTCTCATTTCGCATTGTCGGCACTTTTCTAGTGCGAAACGAAGAGAAATGCGAGGTGAATATGGATCTTCAGTTAAACACTGGTTCGGAGGAGAAATGGCGGGAAGCGGCAAAAAAAAATAACTAGGATGGTGAAATAATAAATAAACCCAGAGAAGGAACTCAAGAATACTCAAGCGTGTTTTCTCATAAAGGCTATAGATCACGTCCGTCGTACTTATGCGTTTCATTTTTAACCGGAATCTGACACCAGTGCTATTCGCACAATATTTTTTCTAGCAACGGGAGTGCGCTCTTCGTGGCAACGTTTTATTTTATTATTCTCTTCCCTGCCTTGTTATTCCCCTTTTGCACTGCGCGAGGAACATTATTCGCTGTTTCCGTGTTACACCTCAGTGCCCTTGTTCTGTCTTGCTTAGCCTAAGTGCTGGAAACGTCGGACCGGAGCCAACTTCTCGTCCCTTCTGTCGCTTCCTCAAAGACCCATCTCATCCTTGTGCGAGCCCCAGAGCGGCGACTCCTCTTTTCCTTTCATTCTTTTTCACACGGGTTCCCCTCGTTTCGCAGAATCTTTTCCTCCTTGAGAAAATGGCAGCTCCGCAACTTTCTTCCGCCTTTTCTGTGCTGTTTTGCCGCGATCTGTCCAGAACGCCTCCCTCAGAAGCCACTGAAAATGGCTGCCTTCTTGCGTTTGACTTGCTTTTCTGGCTTTACCTGATATTCTGGTTGTTTTGTTCTGCGTTTTTGCGTAACCTTTCCCGCATAACTTCCCCGCCCGTCTTGGACATCGTTTCACGCGCAATTAGTCTCACTTTTTTTTCCACTCCGTCCTGTGTTCACCGGCCGGCTGCATCAGGCCCCGATGCTAGCAGACTTTTGTCAGGTTCGTGTGATTTCCGCCGGAGCGCTTACGTCTTTCCTTCTTTGCCTGTCCGTGTACATCTCCGAAGGCGCGAAGGTGACGACAACTGGGATTCACTGGTGTATCCGCGCAGGCAACAATTTTCTCAGAGATGAACTCAACTTTCCAACTCCAAGCCTTCGGAACTCTGATTTTGTTCCAACGTCACTGCCCGTGCGCTTGTACGTGACACAATGGTGACAAGTAAAGGTGAAGTATAAAATCCCATTGTGGCAACTAGGTATTTGTGCCTCTATGGTGCATTTGAGGGGGCGTTTCCCTGGGTTGGTTTTGTTATTGAAGCATCTCAAATATTTGTTAATGCACGTTATATAATGTTGTAATGAGACGTTATCATTGGACACCCCGGTTTCAAGCATAAATAATGAGTTCATAGCTTCGAAGAGTTAAATTCTCTAAAAATTTGCTAACTCTGTAAAACTTTGAAACAAATGAAGTATTTTGCTGCAGTTCCTGTTGTTAAAACATTTGATAACTCTCTTTGTAGTGTCAGAACGTTGGTAGGACCCCATTTAAATCAATACTTGTCATGTCTCGTCACCCTTTCAAATGCGCTTGGCAAATATTGTATGGTTTTAAACCGTTAAAGTGCAACACGTTGCGCTAGTAGCGAATCTTTGATTGACCTGTGTGATAAAAAATTCATTTTCTATAACAACTGAAGGTTGTCGCTCTTGGCAGAAGGCGGTAGAAAATACACTGGTTCCCGCGTAGGGTAAAAGCAAATAAATAATAGATTTTTATAACTTTTTATGCATGTAAAGAGTACGTTCTTGAATGAGCCATGTTTGGCACGGTGCCCATTTACGGTGGCTCTTTCTTTAGTCAACAGAGAAACCTCCAGTTGTTGGTCAGCGCTTGCGTTGTTCGCTTGTGCTTCCTTGTTATTTCGTGCGCTGTTATATTTGGGAATCTTTCACGACCCAGCTGTTATTTCTGTGCTAGCCTATTCACCAATTTCTACTAAGGAATGCGTTATGCTTCATTGTGCAGTGATTATTGTCCGGCGTATATATCACCTGTACGAGGCGTATGCGAAAGGGATTTTTTAAAGAGTCGGGTTTTAATTCCAGCCATAAGTAACAGAAAAACGGGCGTATAAAGAATTGACGAAGCGTCATTTACAAGAATGTTGGCACGGGAAGTAATTTTTCTTCTTGTGAGTGTCAACAAGTGCCGCGTAAATAACAAAGGGGCATTCAGGCATCGAAAAAAGAGCAAAACTAATTCTTGAATAGGTGAAGCAAGGCAGGGGCTTCGAATAAGGCGGGTGGTGGATTCGGCCCTCCTCGACGGGTCGCACCAGAATGCATGGGTCCTGCTGTAGCAGCGGCGACTGCAGACTGGAGCACTCAACTCGACAACAGAAGGGGCGCGGAACTAATCGAGTTGAGGTGTTCCCTTCTAGCAAGAAAAATTTGATACCATCACCCAGGCCTGAGGTCGCTGCAGTGTCGACCCCGTAGTATTGATTACCGCCAGACGACGAATTGAAAGCCTCCGGAGCCGATTGATGACAGGGGATGCTGGGAAGTTGTATAAAAGGGGCACTGCCGCGCGAACAGGTTCGAGCGCTCCTCGCTCCAGCGCTGTTCATTGGTTCTTTCCCGCTGACGCTCACATCTTTTGAGATGCTCCGAGATGTGTTTTTTAACTCTTCGAAAAAAACTCTGAGCTCTGTCCTGCGACCAATACGTTGGCGTCAATGCAATTTACTTCAATTGTCTTTCTGTTCCACTTGGTTTTAGTCGGATGATCATGAGATGAAATATAACAAAAAAGGGATAATCCCCCCCCCCCAAAAAAAAAAAACGCCAAAAACCACAAACACAGCAATAGGCCTGCCACAAACAATGCCAAAATTAGACTGCCAGGTGTTTGTCTGTGTGCACTGTGCCTGGAAGGTCGAATTTGCACTATCTGCGCATACATAGTCGGAACTGCATTTTCGAAATGCTACTACGCCGTCTGTAAAATAACCGATTAAAAGTTGTCAAGTGCAAGACAATTAAACCACGTTCAATGGATTGGTTTCGTGCGTTCACACAATTGATGCTGCTATGATGTTTTCCTGTTAGGCGACATTGAAGTAATGACAAGCTGCAGAATAAACACCCAAACACCAGATACTTCTAAAGGGTCCCGCAATACTTTCGATAAGTGCTTTCACTCTTTCCTTCGCGTCTGGAACCACTGTAAAAGCTATAGTTATCGCCAGAAAGAAGCGGAACTGCGTGATTTGATTGTCGGACCAGATATGCCTACCATTTGTGCGTTGTTTTTGTGGCTTTGTTAAGAAAAGTTGCTATCGAAAAGCGTTCATTGCTGCAACTGAAGGAAACCCGGCCAACAGCCGCTACGTGGCCTTAGTGACGTAATTCGAGCCGTCGAAGAACGTGAAAACCGGGAAAGGGAGAAAAATCTTTTGAGCTAATTTAAAAGTTATCTGATGGGCATAGAGCGGTAATTTTTGGCTGAGGTATATTGCGACACCCTAAGTTAAGCACTGGGTGTGTTGGGTTACTACGTTCTGCAAGCATTTAGGATTAACAAAAAACGTTGAAAAAAGTGTTGCAGGGTCCCTTTAACGATGGTGGCATTACTGGCCTGTTTAAAACACATCTATGATTTGCCTCTTGGCGTGCGCATCTTTCAACACAATAAATATCTTAATCCTGCTCCAGACGCGTTTTACAGCTATTTGATCATACGTACCAAATTCCGCCGCAGCCGTGACAAAAAATGCGTGATTTCTTTTCCCTACAGAACAACAGAAAACTTGGCTCTTTGGTAGGGATTCATGCCAACAAGACGCAAGAATGACGCGGACGTACAAGAAAAAGTAGATAAAAGGCACCTACTTACAGGTGAATTTTTTTCAAACGATAACACTGTCGACCCCTATGGCACGTATTCTGAAAACCTTTTATTAAAGTCGAACATCCCTGCACAAAAATCAACTCACCATAATATAACGTTTCTTTTTTTCTAGGACAACCGACGCTTAGTCACACACAGGATAGAAGACAGCCTGATAAAAATTGGCCGCGTGTCTGCTCCTTTCATTGCAAATGTCGTCAAACGACGATAGTCTTTATCGACTTTTGCCAAGTAAATGCCTCCCTTCGCTTTACCGCTCACCTCTCATGTTGTTCCTTTTGCGTCGCGCTCCTCCCAAGGTAAAGACACCAAAGGTTTGCTTAAATCATTTTAAATTTCCCGCATTCCACTGCTCCAAACCGGGTGTCTCGATGCCAACGCTGCCGTACGGCGAAGACGCGCGTGAAGCGAGCAGCCCTACTGCAACGTTTATAGAACCGCGTTTCCCTACTCCACGTGCGTTGCAAGCAGAACGTGAAACCTATCTAGTGGAACCTTTCGTAACTGTTGCCGGTTGAGTTCTTAAAATGGTGCCAGAAGCTATAGTGGCGCGGGCGACAGCAGGCGACGGCGGGGTGAAGTTTTTTTCTGCAGTTGATGAAGTATTTAATTTCACAAAAGTCACGCATGTATGATTTTTTATAAAGGAACACTGCAAATATTACTTCTGTACTAATTTGTTTTCTTATATTTGCGTAGTGTTTTGTTCTTCTTCAACAATGTTGACAAGTATGAACATTACACCGGACTTAGACGGGTAGATTTAGCTGTGACTATATAAGACTATTGCGCAGGCATTGTTTTACTTTGGCCGGGTGGCTGAATTGAGTCACAGACAGACAGACAGACAGACAGACATACAGACAGACCAAAATTTCAGGGTTTAAGGAGCCCAAGAAAGACTATCGTCTTTAAAATATGGAGCCCTTCCACAACTGGGAAGATTGAGGACCAGCGAAGCTGTATTTGTGTGTAACTATACTGAGTTATTCATAGTGACTTATATACTGTTCGGATAAAGAGAATACACGTAGATTATTTCTGAGACCATTTGTTTCAGGAGAGTTTTGATACAACAGCAGTTACTGCCATTTTATATAAACATACTCCCTCCGTAGACCGGCATGCATTGACAGCAAACGGGAATTCTGTTATGTTTACAACTTTACCGTTAAGGAAGTAATTGTCATCTGTAAATGACACTTGGCGTAATTATCTAGTTGTCCTAGCTGTGAATTCTCATTTATTTGATTAAGTAAAAGTTCTACATAAAAGAGTAACATTTATTGTAACCTTAGTGCTTTCGTAGAAGGCCGTGTATTGACTGACGACAAGAATTCTGCAACGCTTGCAACTTCAGCGTGAACAATTTATGTAAAGTAAATAAAACTCGTCCTTACGATACAGTCACCTTAGTTGCCAATGTGCAAGTTCTACTGAGATACCTTCGGTACATTGAGAGCTACAGAGCATTTTACACTATCTCTGGAGCGAGTACGCGCGATTCATTGTCGACGCTACCCAATAAACGCACACAACTTTGGTCAGAACAGAATGCAAGACAGCTTCACTGCAAATAATTTATTGTTATTCCAATCATTGAAGATCGATGACCAGCTCAGCGCAGTGTGGTTTAATGGCACCATGCAACCATCGCATAGCGAAAGCGTTCAGCGGAATTGTACCCCCGCCCACATTTGGCGTTTTCCGCCCCGCTGTATTTGGGGCCTCGACCAGCATAGCGCGATAGTCGTTGGCGATTAAAGGGGGGAGTTTGGGCGAGCTGGTACTCCGTTTTACTTATGTTTACAGCGCCAACAGCAGGATGAAGGAAGAAGAGCGTCGACATAGACAAGCGCTGGTCTGTGTCGCCATTTTCGCGCTTCGTCCTTTTGTTCGCGCTGAAATCATGAATTAGCCGTCGTTAGTGGTTTCTTTCTGCCCCTTTTGCAGGGAGGTCACGTATTGTTTATGCGTAGGCCTCAATGTGCAAACCTCAAATGTGGGAAAACAATCTTGCAAAGACAATGCTTGCACCAATGTCCTTACAGGGACCGACAACCACTTTTTGGAGTGAATGTCCACCAGTTCATATAAAAACCACAGTTTTATATACTAGGGAAACCGTAATTAATTTCAAAAGAAACAGGCGCAAAAATTTTTAATTTTGCACTAAAATTTCAGGACTCTGATAGGTGGCGCATGTAGTGTCTAAAGGTAACACTAGCTTATCTGACCTAATGATTTCATCGATTCCAGCGGGTGAGTCAAAAAGCGCGTAAAGGAATAGGGAAGGTTGCACATTGTTGTTGTTTTAGCTATTTAAAACTCTTTAAACACCTCGTTTTATCTCACGTGCAGTTAAAAGTATTTTGCAGAAGGGCTCGCTCTTAATGTGGCTAGCATTCCTTTTCGCGGGACACATATGGCTGGTAAATCGAAAATTGCGACTTCGGAAGTTCTAGGACACTATCAGCAAACTCGTATCCGGTTAGTGTGTTTTAAGTGATGCCCTTTCATTTGTAATAAAGAAAAAAATTCAGAGCCCTTCCACCCCGTGAAGAGGGATGGCCAGCAAAGCTGCGGTACCAAGCCTCAACGTGAGGTTTGACTGGGTCGTAGTCCAAGGGGTGCACGAAGCAAAACACATTTGTTTGTAATTTGCGATTGAGCATTGTTCCTGGCTATTAACTGAAAGTCCATTCCTGTCCAGTCGCTGCTCCTCGCGCATGCTCAGCACGGCTCTTCACGAGCCACGTGAAACGGCTATCAAGCGGCTCCGACGCAGCGTCAGACTTGGCTACTGCGCAATTCAGGCGCACACCTGGGCACGCGCCGGCGCCAGTGCGTCTGCCACGGCTATGACACAACATAATCCAACACAATCCACTTTAATCCAATCCAATCCAAATCCAATCCAAGCCAAGCCAAGCCAAGCCAATCGAATCGAATCGAATCCAATGCCCCTCGCGGTTGCGCAGAACGGCCCTTCATGGCACACGCGAAACTGCTCAACCTCGGCCAGAGTAGCTTACGCTACAAAACACACAGAAATCGTGGGTAGAAATTTATTATAGCGCGGGTATGGTAATCAAGGCGCATGCTCTATGAAGGCCCTAGGACGTTTTTAATTCTGCATGATTTTTTCAATGCCCCGTGGGTGTGGCGCGCAGTTTTACGATTCCGGTGATTTGAGTGGGCTCCGCAACGTGGCGCTGCGCTCGCTAGCGATTCCTGTCTACATCGCTTTGGGACCGGAGACGATCTGCTGGATCCTAGCCATTTACAGCTTTGCTGTAATATACTCGACAAAAGCCGGTGTTCTCTCCCTGTAAAGTCGGTTACGTAATTAAAGAAAACTGCACTGCTGGAAAGACACTTGGGGGCAAAATACAATATCGTATACCAAATTATGAGACGCCGATTGCGAACAGCTGGCCAAAGAGTGAATGTGCGCCTACGTGAGGAGGAGGAGAGCGGCTTTTTCGGTCTACGCACGGAAAAAAAACGAGGAGGTCGCGTATAACAGCGTTGCTGTAGAAACATCGACAGTTCCAAGCTCGTGAAATCTGATAAAACAGCCGAGCTGTTTCATAGTGTTTAAGAAAAGTAAAGCCTGGAAGTTGCTTTCATGACCTCGAACCCGTTCGGTGCCCATAGCAGTAAAGGACGTGTGATGGCAGCGCTCTTTCTTAGATAACCCTTTCCCTCCCCTACTCATTTCCCACCTCTTGGCGCGCTCCCATTCGCTTGGTCATCAGCCCCTAAAAGAGGGCTGAGTGGACGCGAATCATGTTTTCCAAGCGTTCTGAATTTTCATGATTAGCAACGAGTAGGCTTTTCTGTAGTGCATTTCCGGTGCTTTCAGCCGTTTTCTGCATTATTAGACGCAGGGTGGCCAGCCCATATGGTCAAGCAGGAAGCAATTCAGTTCTTGAACCTGAAGCCTACCAAGTACGCATATCGGGAAGATTACTCAGTGATGCACATGCACAGCTCAGGCTAAGGTCACACGGCCGCCCCAGGTTATCGGTTTTGCTGCAAAAAACAGAGGCACTGACAACCTAGTTTCGCGTTAACCACGTTTACCCTGTAATAGCAGCTAAGCACAACTTCATGATCGACCGTTAAGGCTACCTGCTTGCCCGGCCTATAAAGGCATATGGTTGCTGCCAAATGCACGGGTTAAATCCGTGTACAGAAAGAGATAAGGAACAGAAGCCGCCAATAAAGGCAACACACAGAAAGCGTTCTAACGTGATGTGAATCGTGTGGCTGCCATGTGTATTTACGGTGTAATCGCCGGCCTGTTTCGTGCACGGATATTTTCAATTTGGCCTTCGAGCTCGTTTTTACTGCCCATAAATGTCTGAGTGGCAGCAGACGGAATCTTGTAGCTACGGAGAACACTTTGCAGCCTGGTATTTCCGCAGTGCAAGGTGCAGCGAAGGAAGCACGGTAAAAAAACATCTACGTTTACGGCCCTTATACACAACGTTTACGGCTCTGATATTTATCGAAAGACAAACGCGCACCCCTGCAAGCAATGTCGAAAACGTGACACTAATGCGAAATCGGCAGGAAGCTCCACTTGCACTTAATACTGCGTGCAAAGGGAACGCAGCCAGGATTGAGCGCCATTTTGTTGGACTTTCTAGGAACTTGTGCGACGGCCGACTCGTACGTATATGTACTATTTTCAGAGTAAGTGTCTGTGCTGTAGAGCGTTGCTCACACAACACCTGGGGCCGCTCAAAACTGGGTTGTGTTACGCTTTACGGCGGAGGGTGATTTGTAGGTCGTTTCGATTTTCCGATGATGATGATGATTTCTATTGGTTTTCCCTTTGTATCGGGGTGATGACATGTCATCTTACCAAACAAGACTAATATACCTATGTTTTACACTTTTGGTTCAATACTAGCGCTGCTTAGGGCAGGCACAAAAAGCTTATTAGGCACGAAATACTTTTTTTTTTTTCTGTTACAGGTGGTAACTGTTCTAGGCAATATTCCCCTCTCTGCTTTTCGTCCACCAGCATTCTAATCTTCTTTTCGTCCCCTCGACAGCCTTGAAGTTAACTTCTTCTGTGATACCCTTGAATCCTAGGGCTTCTGAAAGCCCAATATTCCCTTCATGTAGATTTGGATGGATACCCTCACATTCTAGCACGATGTGCCGCATAGTTTCTGTTTCTTTTCCGCAGACCACGCATACCCCATCATTTTGTGAATACTTCCCCACAAAACTCTTAGTTCGCAGGCAACCTGCTCTAGCCTCAAAAAGCAAAGCACTGCCCTGGGAATTATCGTAGAAATTTTCCTTTCTGATGTTCATCTTCTCAGCCCTGTACATCTCTAACGACGTTTTGGCTTCCATTTTTTCCCTCCATTTATTCGTTTCAATCTGCCTTGCCTCTTTTTTGGTTACCTTGGCTGTTTTGGATTCCCCACTGTTCTTTCCGTATTTCATCGTTAGCCTTGTAGTCTTTCTTAACCACTGCGTGTCCACGCTTGTCAAGTATAGGTACCTAAATACCTTAGCTGCCCACCTTCGTTGATCCCGTGCCCTCAACCTCATCTCAAAGCATATTTTACTCTGAGCTTCTCTAACTTCAAACGACGCCCAGCCCATATCTCCCTGAACTGCTTCGTTAGTTGTTTTTCCATGCGCGCCTACGGCCAAACGTCCTACCGTTCTCTGGTGTACTTCAAGGCCTGATAGAACGTCTGATTTTAAGCAGAGAACAGCATTCCCAAACGTGAGACCCGGAACCATTACTCCTTTCCACATTCCTCTTACTACTTCATATTTGTTATACCCCCACAGAGCTCTATGCTTCATTATAGCTGCGTTTCGCTTTCCCTTAACATTAAGTTGCTCCTCGTGAGTACTTAAGTAGTTATCCCTTTCATTTATCCACACTCCCAAATATTTATATTCCTTGACTCTAGGTAATTCGCCTTGCTGGATAGACACTACGTCGGTGGTAGCGTCATTGAAAACCATTATTCCTGATTTTTCTGCACCGAAATTTAACCCGAGGTCAGTGGCTTCCTGGCCGCAAATATTTATTAGCCGCTGCATATCGGCTTGGTTATCAGCTAAAAGAACAATGTCGTCTGCGTATAACATTCCCGGAATATGCTGTTGTACCACTTCGCCTTGCAGCATATGGGTTAGGCTAAACCCTAGTTGACTTTCTTCCAGTTTCTTTTCTAACCCTGCCATGTAAAGCATGAACAGTATTGGGCTCAAAGGGCATCCCTGTTTCAGTCCCCGATGGATGTTGACCTGCTGGGCGCATTTCTGTCCTTCCCAAGTAAGGTGCACTCTATTGTCTTTATAGATTGCTATAAGGAACTGTACTAACTCGTCATCTAATCCCTGGAGTTTCAACATTCTCCACAGCCGTTCTCTGTTTACGTTGTCATATGCCCCTTTAATGTCCAAGAACGTAATCCATAGTGGTCTATTCTGTGCTTTCGCAATTTCAATGCATTGCGTTATCACGAACAGATTGTCATCCAGTGCCTGTCTTGTCTAAATCCATTCTGCAGTTCCCCAAGTATTTCATTTTCTTCCATCCATGCTTGAATTTCTGATTTTATCGCCTGCATTACGAATCTATACACCACTGACGTTACTGTGAGTGGTCTGTATGAATCAATACTGGCTTTGTCTCCTCTGCCTTTATATATTAAATTCATCCTACTTTCTAACCAGTCCTCTGGTACTTGTTTGGTTTCTATTACCTTATCTATTGCCCTCATAAACGATTCCTTACTTTTAGGTCCAAGTAGGTTTATCAGTTGCATTGGTATTCCGTCCGGGCCCACTGCTGTCTGGGGGGAAACCTTTTGCTCTGCTTTTTTCCAATCAAGGTTGCTCAAACTTATTTCCCTTTCCGCAGTCTTTTGTGGCGCTGATGTTATCGGTGCAGGTTTCCCTACCACTATTATCCTAAACTTCTCACTAATCACTCGATGAATATGCGCCAACGCGTGCTCTCCTTCTAAATGTTCCCCCTCCTCATCAATCAGGAATTTTTGATGGTTATGGTTTTTTGAGCTTAGTGATTTTACATGGTTCCAAAACTTCTTGGATGCGCTTTTGTCCTTCTTCCGTATTTCTGCCATCCATTGTTCGCTTTTCTGCTTGATCTTCGCTTGCACCATTTTCTGCACTTCTAGTTTTTTCCCACGGTAGACATCCCACTTTTCCTTCATTACCTCCGGTTCCATACCAGTTCTTTTTGCTTCTCTATGTTCTCTCGACGCCTTTCTTCGCTGGTCGATAGCCTCTTTTATTTCCTTATTCCACCAGCTTCTCGGCTTTCTCTTCCCTTTCCATCGGTTTCGTTCCTTTTCTTCATTAATCTTACCCTTTATGAACGCAATTATTTCGTCGTAATCCCAATTTTTGCCTGGGTATTTATTGATTTCATCTTCCAATCTATCAGCGATGATCTTTAACTGCTCATTATTCAAATTATTTCCTCCTATTGTACCTATTTCTGCATTTCTCCGTGTTGGGCCTCCAAAGTGCAAGCTAAACCGCTTGTGGTCGCTTCCTAAGCTGTCTGTTCCATTTTCATCTATCCTCATTTCCCGCAGCCTTCCGTATACTGTCTCGGATACTAAACCGTAGTCTATGCTGGACTGCCTGTTACCGCTTTCCCACGTTATTTGTCCGTCACACTTGCTTTCCGTGTTTACTATTACAAGCCGGTTTTCCTGGCATAGATCTATTACTAGAGAACCGTTGTGGTCTGTGTATCCATCCAAACCTTCTATATGGGCATTCATATCTCCAACTATGATTATTTCGCCCGAATCTTTGAACTCGTTTATATCTCTTCTCAAACAGTTTACCATTTCCTCATTTTCTTCCTTAGCACTACTTCCGGTCCACAGATACACCACTCCTAACCATGTATTTTTCCCCTCTATGGTGCCTCTAACCCATAGATGCTCTTTACAACTTTCATGCACTCTCTGCCAGTCGGTCCCTTGTTTAATGAGCATGCCAACACCTCCCCCTTTCTTCATTCCTGTGGTCCTGTTGCAACCTTCCCAGACATAATTGTCTATGATCGGTGGGGCTTCTAGGTCCCGGAGGTGAGTCTCGGCTAAAGCGTACACGTCTATTCCTTCCCGTTCAAGTTGCTTTTGAATTTCCACCCACTTATCTGGCTTTCTGCCTCCCTGCATATTTATGTAGCTGATTAAATATTTATTGCATTTGTTTTTCCCTCTCCGCTTACGGGGTCTGTTTTTGTCGTTTACAGAATTGTTTGCTCCATTGTTTCCACTTAAATGGCTTCTGTCAACGCTCTCAGTTACGTCCGTAGGTTCTCCGTTTAGCTCTAGGCCTGGCTGCCTCCCCGCGTTGAGTGTGCATGTGTCTCTTGCTTCCCCTTTGTCTCCTAGTTTGCCATCCTTAGCTGCGCGGGGCCCCCTAAAAAAGCTACCGCTCTCCCACCTAAGCGCCACCCCACCTCGTTTCCTAGCCTGGGGCTGAAGTGAATCCCGTCCCACTGAAAAGCTTGCCTATGTCCGATGCTGCCCACTACCCTGTTCACGTCTATCACTTCAAGCCCAAGTTCCCTGCCGCACCTCACGATCTCGCTGTTAGCAGCGAGTACTACCCGTTCGGTGTGCACGCCCTGCTTCATCACCTCCGGCACGGTGCAGACTGCAATGCGCACATTTGGGGCCGTCGCCCGCAGGTCCTTTACCCCCTTCGCTATCTCCTGGCCAAGTTTACCCTCCTCTCCCTTTAGAACATCGTTAAGCCCCGCGGCAATCACCACAAGGTTTCTAGCTTTACTAGACAAGGCCAGCTGCCCCTTCGCTGCAGTCATCACCGTCTGCATCGTTTGACCTGGGAAACACCCCACCTTCACACGCTTATCCCCCTTTACCCTTTCCACTATGGCAGCGCTGCTCCTCTTCATGTTAGAGTCACCCGCAATGATAACCACGCTATCATCTGCCACGTGCCGCTCTTTACTGGTACCCGGGTTATCGACTGGTTTTGCTGTCCTATTTCGCAGCACGTGGGAGTAGCTGTTGCCTATTGTTGCTTCCACCCCCGGTGTCACCTCGGCGCATGCCTCCGCTTCGCTGCATGGGCCGAGGTGGTCGTCATTTGTTGGCGAAATGACGCTCCTTTCTAGCTTCCTCTCAGCTACTTCTAACTTTCCCTCAACGGCCCTCCGTTCCTCGCGTTCGTTACTTAGCGCTGCCTCCAGTTCTGCAACCCGCTTAGCTAACCCCGAGTTATCCGCTTCTACGCGTTCTAGCCGCGACACCACTACGCGTAACCGACACGTACCTGCCCCTTCGTCTGTACTTTCCGTACTTTCTGTGGCAGGCCCCCTGGTGAGTAGGTTTGTAGCTGTGAAGAAAAGCTGGATTTGGGGTCCTTCAGTTTTGCTATGACTAATTTCTAAGAATAAGATGGGATGTCAGGACAGTTTACGCAAGTAACAAAAACATTTGATGATTCGTCGGAAGGAAACTCCTTGTAGCAGTGCCAGTTAACGTTATTATTGAGTTAAACAGGTGATTTCGTGACTGATGACCATAAGTATTTCAACGAGTGAAGCACGCGGTTCACTGGTGCTGTTTTACAGAAATTATTCATAGGAATGCCTATTTTATAGACTCTCGACACCCCATCGTTACGTTCCCCCGCACGCGTTTTCCTGATTTCAGCGTCCGGTTTAGTTATCATTAGACACCATCATTTGTTTAACGAAGCTTGTTCATTGCTTTTTTCTTAGATTCATTTATTTACTGAGAACAATTTCTTATTGTATTTGATTGACTGATAGTATTATTTATATCAATTCTTTATCGAGACTCCGCCTATCACTCGCACAGTGGAGATGATGCCTTAAAAAAACAAAAAACAAAGTGAACATATTTTCCCATCTTCGATTCTGTTGGTCCATAAAAACTAAAATCTAGAAGCTATAGCGTAAAATATTCGCCGTAAATTCTTAAGGCATGTCGGTTGCACACACACAGAAAGGGCTTGGTGGGTTTCGCACTAGTGAACAGAGCCATGTAATTTATGAAGACAAATATTTTTAACGTCGGAGCGTTACTGGGCTTATTCAGCGATTTTTCAGTGGTCTTGCGCTGCCGCAGTTACTAGCCGTCTTCTCGAAGCTTCCGCTAAAAGATATTTTCTCCTACCGTAAACAACGAAGGCGGAGGCTGGAATAAGCGCCCACCTAAAGATGGAATCGCGCTCAGATACAATTGTAGTGAAGAACTGAAAAGGCGCTACTACGCACGCTGACAATAATGCTACGGTGGAAACGGATGATACGTTATTTTTGCATGCACCGCTCCTGCACCGTGAGGTGTCTGCGTGGCCTGAAGGTGCTCGCGCGATACCGGGCACAATCGGAACTGACGCGCTCTTTCCAAAGCGCTTCTCCGACCGGAGCGTATACCGCTAGCAACAATGCGTCTTCTAACACAAAAATAAGCGACTAAAATTTGTGCTGTGGGCTCAGAAACCAATGGAAAGACTGCGAACCGAAAACAGTTGAAATGTGTCTAAAATAGAACTACCGAGTAAAGAGAGTCTAAATTACTAACTTGCAAACAACTCCTGCTACACGGCCACCGCGCAAGCTTCGTGTTCAAAACGATTGATAATGCACACACCACAGCGCCGTCCACTCCAAGACGCGCACACGATAGGCTGTATTACATGACGTTCGAAAATTTACGTAAAAAGCATAAGATTTCACCGTAAGTAGTGATCTCTTCTTCTCTGCTAGATTCGAGATGAAATTGATACGCTGCTACGAATCAGCCCGCCGCTACCCTGTGCGCTCGTGACAGAAGTTTGGTGCAGTGCGGTGAAGTTTTCCTGTCTGGCGGTGAAGCTCGCCTTTCTTGAAAAAGTTATGACAAGCCGGAGCGCGTCTGTTGCGCGGACCCTAGTCGGCTAGTATTCACCTCCGCGGCAGATACAAAATCCAAAACAAACTTCTTTTAGCGGCTGCGGCTCTGACCCGTTCTGCGACTGCACGCCGCTCGCTGAGAACCCTCAATTCCTTTCCCTCTATCAGACACACCGTGCGCCGCCTATCACGAGACCGGGTAAGGGTGTTTTTGTCTGTTTGTCTTTCGTTTGTGCCGTCCGCGGCACGCTGGAAGGCTGTAAAACGTTGACGCTTCTGTATGTAAATTGCGACCTTTCAGCAGCCCGCGTCACAACGCTTCAGGCTATCGTGGCGAGCGTTCCCCTGCCCAAGTCATACCGTAAGCCCGCAAGGGTGCTGTTCATGTATCATCGCTGTTCATTTCTCGCCATGCAGTAAACCAGTTAGGTTCTACTCTCGGCTCGTTGTTCTCAAAACGAAGGTAGCTCTCCTGCTCGCCGTTCGTTCACCACCCTATCAATACGCGACGGAGGGGATGGAGCTCCGTACGGAGATGAATTCGCTCATGTTACAAATAGTATTCAAAAGATTCTGAAGCAACACATAAGAAAAAAGAGGAAGAGAACAAAACCATATGTTACCAAGAAAACTTTGATAGGACTTAGTTGCTCGATTACCAGCCACTAGGCTGCAACACTGTTTCAAATACAGTGCAGCCGGAGGGCAACACCGCAATCTGGCGTCTTTAAAACATGAGACAAAGAAAAAATAGAGACATAGAAACCGACAGGAGAGGAGCGCTAAGAAAGTAACATCTTCAAACAAGAACGGCTCTGCTCCACTTTGAAGGCTAGAAAAAATGTCAAAGTCGGCGACGACGTGATGCCGTCCCAAGTTGAAATAAGGCTGAAATTGGAAGCCCACTTCTTTATAACTTTTCTTTGAAGTTACTCGTTGAATAAACTTGTAACGAAGTTCCACGTTCGCAGTTCTGTTGGAGGGAACCGGAAGCTATACTTTGAATTTTAGTTTCCGTGCCTAGGGCGCCGGTGCGTTAGGGAAAGACAGGAGAAGGAGCAGTGCTGGAGGTGAAGTGAGTTACAATCGAGCGGCAGGGCTGTAAGCACGAAGTAGGTGAAACGAAAGGGGGAAATGACTTTCTCTACAAATTGAGTTGTCATGGCACTTTCCCTCCATTCCAAAATACAAATGACCCCGTGAATCCACTTGTGCTTGCGCCTTACAGCACCAAGACGTCTCAAAAATCTTGGGTTGCGTTTTGTTTTTGTATCAGCTGAGGTATGCCGTAGCATTGCGGACACATGTGAAGGTTTGCAGTGAAATACCACGCGATCTTGCAGCAATGAATGTAAAATAAACGTTTGTTAAACAAAAAAAGAACTATGAATACGTTTGATGATCGAGCGAACAATATGCAGGAAGAAAAATGACTAAATATTAGGAGTGAACACTAGAACAACTCACTGCGGGTTATGCCGAGTCCCGAGTTTTGCCAAGTGGGCATTCCATTTATACGCTGCCATCCAGTTACGATGATACAGAAAAAAGTTAGAAAGTATAGCGCTGAGGTTCACAAGCCAAACACAGAATAAAAGGACACGTTACGAGACCAACTAGACCAATACCATGCTTTGCTGGAAACCATGGAAACCTACTTGTGTGACCATCTTTTTCATTTTAATGTTTTGTGTCTCGTTGAACTCTTATCGGTAAGACGGAGTGTGTAGACATGGTACTGTAATTTACGTGCAGCATGGTATTGTTCCAGTTGGTGCTGCATTTCAAAGATATCAATTTTTTCCCCTAATTGGTGTATCGGCCCGAGAATGGCTTCGGCCGCTTGGGTCCTGTCTGGCGCTCATAATCTTCACGCACATCCCCCCTCTGGTTTACTACGACAACAACTCACTAGGCGTCATCACAACGCATCGTACTTTTTCAGAGAAGGTTCTCGAACTTACGTTAGGTGAACTCATACCGGCTGCAATCGCTTTGCGGTGCTGCGATAAGATGAATCACAATGGTGACAGGTTTTTCTCCTCCCAGCCCACAAAAAATTTAAGTAGTCGACTGAGAGCCTGAAATAGGTGCTAAAACTCCAAGCCACCGGAGATAGAAACGTTAAACCTAATGCACCCTTCCTTGGAATTCCTCTAGGAAACGGGGGAGAGCCAACACGTCATTTCAACTCCCAAAGCCCACCAGCCGCGTTGAGACTACACTTGCAGTTTTCGGTTGCCTTCGGGAGCTCAGCGCTTTTCAGTGCCGTTGGCAGACGGAACTTCGCGCCTAAAGAATAAAATCCGGCTGCTTTCCGGCCGTTCGCTCACAGCGTAGGTTTTCGCTCACCTTTTTTTTATATCATTTCTTCTGTGTACCGGCGTCAGTCTCCCAACGGGACTGCTGTACCCCACTCAGCACTAAAGAATGCGCACAGCGGGTATACATTTGTTTTTGATGATAACGTACAGACTGATAATCCCATTTCCCTGGCACAACCATGCCCTGGTGGAAAGCGTGTTCCGGCCGCTGCACACTTCGGTTGCGTAACGCTTGAGGAGTGTGCGCCTCTAATTAAACAAGAGAGAATGTAGGAATCCCGACCAGCGCCAAATACGAACCCACAGGGGAGCTGCGCAACAACAGAAATGGTTATCATCAACGCTTATAATCCCTATTAGGTGCAACTTTCTTTCACCATTTTTTACGCAGCTCAACTAGAATTTTTGCTTACTTTGTTTGCTCCGATCCCCTTTTGGAGTGAAGTGCATTCCTCCATAAGCTATCGCGTGGAACGTAAAAAATGAAGAACCCGAATGAGATTTTGTTAATCCCTTATGGGCTAAATTAAGCGCCCAGACAGCTACACTGCGGCTTCGAATTCCGTCGGGCTTACCGCTGAGTGACGCAAATCGTCTGACCAGACAACGCTTCAAAAAAGAAGAGCAGACCGGGATTGGGAGCCGCCTCGGCGAAGGCATGGCGTTGAGCGAGTCGTTAATCTTGAACATGGGACGAGAAGCCCTGAGTCTTGCGGGGCGAAGGAGCCGGTATAGATTAGTTTGGAAAGAACGGACACGAACAGTGTAGGAGCGTTAAAAGGGTTCGCAGCCAGGGGTAACGGCTCACCCCATATCATGGCTTCCATGCACGTCCGTTCATTTTTTCTCCATTGGAGTGAAACTTTCGAAGTGGTACATTCATTAGACAAGTGCCTATGCCGGGCGATGCATTATTTTTTGGTATTGTTTTGTTTAAAAGTCCCCGCCATCCTATTTGCTATGTAAATTACCCTCGAGTCGTTAGAGCCAGTGCGCAGTTAAAGATTCGAAGACGCGAAGAACAGGGAATGAAAAGCCCTCAAAGTGTTCCTCAAGGCCTTTCCGCAACTTCCGGCCCACTAATAAAAAGTGGGTGTCGTCTATTTCCAGCGCGAAATCACCCTTACTATTTGGTCCGTTTGGTGTTCTTTGAACTGATTTTGATGTTTTTGCTAAACAGTCACCAACATACCTCGGCAAAGTTGGCGCGGCTCACTCAAACTCACTCACAATTTTTTTTTCCGAATCACCACTCACTCAAACTCAGAATCAATGCTGAGCAGCACATCTGCGCTCACTCAAACTCAAACTCACATTGAGCGCAAAACTCAGAACTCACTCGGACTCAAAACTCAAAATGTACTCAGAACTCAAAATGTACTCAAACTCAAAATGTAATCAAAACTCAAAATGTACTCAAACTCAAAATGCACTCAGAACTCAGAATGGACTCAAACTCAAAATGCACTCAGAACTCAAAATGGACTCAAACTCAAAACTCAGAACTCAAAATGTACTCAGAACTCAAAATGAACTCAAACTCAAAATGTACCCAGAACTCAAAATGGACTCAAACTCAAATTGTACTCAGAACTCAAAATGGACTCAAACTCAAAATGGACTCAAACTCAAAATGTACTCAGAACTCAAAATGGACTCAAACTCAAAGTGTACTCAAAACTCAAAATGGACTCAAACTCAAAATGTACTCACAACTCAAAATGGACTCAAAATGTACTCAGAACTCAAAATGGACTCAGAATTCACTAGGTCTCAGGCGTACTCAAACTCAATCAGACTCAAACTCAGTCGGGATCATTCGGCTCAAACTCACTCAAGCTCAAACTCACCATGCCACACTAGCCTCGCGCTCACTCAAACTCAAACTCACGCGTGAGTTTGAGTCCAAATGAGTCTGAGTGAGTGGACTCATGAGTGAGTTCGCCGACCTCTGGTCACCAAGTCCCAAATTTCGTCCAGTTTCTTTTAATATCTTTGTAGAGTGAAGACATTATCTCCGTCGCTCATCTTAACTGATTACAAGGCAGCCGTTTGATTTTGAATTACTGTGCAAACCTACAGCGATATATGTCTATAATTGCTGACCTACGTTGGGCCAGAGCGCCCGACTCAAGTTCGCTTGGCTGCTGAGGCCAAACGCCGCACTGATCGGTTGGGCTGAATTTTTCCCCGCTGTCCGACGGCTTGCGACAAACCTCGCCAGGCATGCCTGGAGCGTCCCAAAGCATCTTCTCTTGCCATCCCTAGCAATACCCATGACCTATTCATCGTCTGGCCCATTCCCCGTAACCTGCACTCGAAGAACATTTGAGACCACCGGAAGCAGAGTAATCGGGCCTTACGAAGCGACACCCGGCACATCCGGCAACTGTTTCTTGTGACGCGGCTAGCTACAGGCACCACGACTCCTATGCGGCCGCAATCATCAACGGTCACATTAGTCCAGCTCTAAACACTCACCCTTCGCACTTCCTCCCCCGCGACTGAGCAACACTACGGCCTTCCCCTCTGGTCATTATCTCAGATTCGAAGACGGCCATTCGAAATATCGCCCGGGGTCGCATTTCTCCCTTGGTTTATCAAAATCCTTTTCAAAATCCCCCCCAGCTCCCCCACCGATCTGGTGTGGACTCCAGCCCACGCGGGTGTGGGAGGGAACGAGGCAGCACACAGAGCCACTCGAGAGCTCACTTTCTGAGCTGGTCTTACCCTTCAACCCTTCCATGGAACCTTTACAGCTCGAGATCGGCTTCTTTCCTTTCATGAGATTACGTCTTATTGCCGCCTCTCCCACCGCCTAGTGCCACCTGCACACCCGGCGCTCTCTCGCGCCGAAGAACGTCTATGGCGCTTAGTGCGAACGTATACCCTTCCTTGCCTTTCCCGCCAGCACCGCATGTACCCCACTCTGTACACCTCACCCCAAGGCGCCGCTTGTGGGATGGTTCAAACCATGAAGCACCTGATCTGGCGATGCCCCCACAACCTATTCCCGCCATATCGAGACGGTGAGCACTGGGCGAGGGCGTTTGGCAGCTCGGATTCGGCGGTGCAAAAAGCCATCGTCGCTCCTGCTGTCAAAGTTACCGGGGACGTTTCACCCTCGGTCACCAACCCTCCCCGAATTACCCCTTGCGCAATATAAGTTTTGTCTCTCTCTCTCTCCCCCAAAGCAGCACCGATGAGTCACCGCCCCTTTTCCCTCTTCTTGGGACCATCTGACGCAACATCTTTGAACCTACTTGTAAAATTTAAACGGTGGCCAGCGGGGGCTACTAATTGAAGGAATTTGATCTTCTGGCGGCGTATACGGATCTCGCGTGCCACAAAATGCCCGAGCCGTTTAAAGCAGGAGGATGGCGGGCGACGGGCCACGAATGGCAAAGGCAGCAAGCTGAGACCGGCTCTCGGATTTGTTCTACCAAACTATACAATGCCCTTGTACAATTGGTCTATAAATGCTTCTTTAACTCGCCTTCACTTCGACCATTTGATCAAACAACTCTGTACAGCACTGGCAGTGGGATGAGCAAGGCACCTTCAAAGCAATCTAGGTGACGTCTAAAAGACGCTTCTGAAGCTGGATGCTGCAGATTGCTACGAGGTAGTCGGAATGATAGTAATAAATGTCCGTAATTGTTTCGCTATCTACATGAAATCTTCTAGCCTTCAGCTTCCCTTCTTCGGAAGGAAGTCCTCTTCCTGAAACGTCAGTAAACATTTATTTTTTGAATGTTTTTCTCGTGTGCCCCCTTCTCTACTGATATATATATATATATATATATATATATATATATATATATATATATATATATATATATATATATATATATATATATATATATATATATATATATATATATATATATATATATATATATATATATATATATATATATATATATACATATATATATATATATATATATATATATAAAAGTTGGCAGTCAAGAAAACCTCGGAAAGCTAAGCGGAGGATGTGGTAGGTCACTGAAACAGATAAAGAATTTGGAAAGGAAGAAAGAAAGTGGAGAAAGAATGCCCGCCAGGTGGGATCCGAACCCACGACCTCCAGAATACCGGTCTGGTGCGATAACCACTACGCTACCGGAGGGGCGATTTTTCCCTCCACTTTCTCGGGTATTTATGTTAAGGTATTTTTGTTTCCTGTGCTTGGGGGTGGTAGCCAGCGCCACTCGGACTACTCGGGCCGTGACACGAGCGTCTACGACATGTCAAGAGTGGTCGACCAGCGTTGAACCCTCTTAAGCTTCCTATGGCACCAATACTGCCAGAACAGAGGCCCTCGCTATGCATATAGCAGAACAGAATAGGAACTGAGGGGCTCGTTGAAAATAAGAGAGAAATATGAGTTGGCAGACAAGAAAACCTCGGAAATCAAAGGGGAGGATGTGGTAGGTCACTGGAACAAATAAAGAATTTGGAAAGGAAGAAAGAAAGTGGTTATCGCACCAGACCGGTATTCTGGAGGTCGTGGGATCGGATCCCACTTGGCGGGCATTTTTTCTCCACTTTCTTTCTTCCTTTCCAAATTCTTTATCTGTTCCAGTAACCTACCACATTCTCCCTTTTGCTTTCCGAGGTTTTCTTGACTGCCAACTCATATTGCTGTCTTATTTTCAACGAGCCCCTCATTTCCTATTCTGATGCCCTAATATATATATATATATATATATATATATATATATATATATATATATATATATATATATATATATATATATATATATTCACCACTTTCTTTCTTACTCAAAAAATTCTTCATTGTTTCTATGACCCACCGCAACCTCTCCTTTGCTTTCCGAGGTTTCCTTGACTGGCTACCCTTATTTTCTGTCTTATTTCACCGAGCCCCTCATTTCCCATTTTTTGATTCGCTACATGCTTAGCGAGGGCCTAAGCATGTAATCAGGTTGGTGGGGAGGCAGGTTAGGACTGATCCATACAGGCATGATCGAAGAGTGTGGGAGCCCACCCGAAATACAGTCTTCGTTCATGCATGTATAGGGATCCGTCCGAAACAGTCTCTCGGCCAACTGATTACCTTATTGTATGCTTTTACCTTCCTTCTTAAACCGCGATTATCCGCAGCCCACGTCACGTGCGTTGCCACGTCGTCGAGAAATCTTAAGACCTGCCTTGTTGACTCAATCCCTTTCTCACTCTCTCTCTTTTTCTCTTCGTTGCTGTACCATGGAACCAGCCCAACTGTATGCATACTCTCAGTTTCCGAAACATCTTCCTCTCCATCTCACACTTTTACGCAAAGCTATACAAGAAATGTGTTCCAAATGTTTGTGGCAGCAAAATCATGCAACTTTACTCTGATGAAGGCAAGTCCCATTGCCGCTACGTCAGTAAACCTTCTTTGTTATTGTTCTTGCTGTGTATCCAATTTCTTACTTATACTATTTCTGCGCGCTTTGTGAGTGTTCTCTTTTTTATAGATTTATATACAGTGGAACCCGATACCACGACTTTCAAGGGACCGCGAGAAAGCGTCGTATTAGCGGGGTGTCGCACGACCGGGGTGCGGGTATATGCCGGCCTAGCATGACAGTATCGCACGGTAGTTGGGCTAAGAACCTATTTAACTACTATATGTAGCGCGTTCTGGCGTAATTTGCGAACCTTAGGCTGAAATCCAAGGTTTAAAAAATGCCTGTGTTGTTCCCCCCTCCCCTCGACGGTGTCCCAGCTAGCTTGCCAGTCAAAGCCGGGAGCTACGCGACACCCGCGCCTTCCGGCGATAGCCCGCCAGCCCCGCGTCTTGCACGACCGAGATAAGGTCGAGGTGGTCGAGCAAACTGAGAGGGTAAAAAGCGAGTGTGAAACTGCTAAGACTAAGCGAAACGATGACAGTACAAAGGGGAGAGGAAAACAAAATGGCATTCCAGTAGAGGGTGGAGAAACACTTTGAACGGTCCCTTGCCGTCGCTATTGGGTCAAAGTCCTCAACGCATACCTGCTTTCGCTTCCACCAAGGCCCAGCAATGCGAAGTAGATATGATACAAAGTTCTCGAGTAAACCGCTTTGCAGCGAAAATAGTAGCGCGGTGTTTCTACACTGACTTGCTGCTGCAGCGAGCAAGTGACTCAAAATGGCGGCGCCAGCGTATACGTGTCTCCACCTTTGTGGTGGACGCGGGTTATTCCTGGCACCCTAACAAAGACAGGAGTGGAATGACAACGCGTCTTTCAAAGACACTGATAAGCAGAGTGCAGAGATATCGGGAGAGAGAGCGTCGTGAAAGGAAGAAACTTGGATCGAGCGGGCGGGGAAAGCGGGTGTTCGGTCATCGCCATGGGGTTGCGCGTATATTTTCGCATTCGTCGGTGGATCGATGGGAGCTTCAAATTCACGGTCCGCCTGCAGTTGAAATTCGACTTCTTGCGGTTGGCGCGTGGCCGTACTCCTGCCGCGTGGGGCCGTCGCAGGTTAACTCCCGCTCCCGAGTACCCGCATGTTTGCTAGCGACTGTTCAGCAAGTGGTCTGGCCGTCTTCGGGCTTTTACACACGAAGCAGCGTCAAACGGAGGTTAAGAATAAAGAAAGGGTGGGACGAGGCGGCGAAGCGGTGTAAATTATGGAAAAAAGAACGGTTTATCCGCCTCAGGATCCGAGCCGACCACGTGCACCCGAACGGCATATCGTCGGGGTTTTTAATGCATTGTTTCTATGGGAAGTTTGCCGGGGCCGCGGTGATCCGTCATAAGAAGCGGGTCGTCGTAAGTCGGGGGGACGAACCAGCGGGGTTCCACTGCATATACAGTGGAACCCCGGTAATACGACTTTCAAGCGACCGCAAGAATACGTCGTATGACCGGGGTGTCGCACAACCATGGTGCGGGTAAATGTCGGCTTACAAGACGGGTCCACGCGACCGGTGGGCTAAGAACCCTTTTAAACTTCTATATTAAGCGCCTTCTCGCGTGATTCGCGAATGCTTAGCTGAAATTCCTAGTTAAAAAAGCAACGCCTATGCTGTGCTCCCTCCCCTTTATGGCGTCCAGCTAGCCCACCTGCCAAGCGCCTTGCGCTACGCGATATAAGGCCGACGTGGTCGATCAAAGAGAGAGGGGAAATGGCGAGTGTTAAACTGCGAAGGCCAAGCGAAACGAACGATGGTACAAGGCTCAGACGAACAAAAAACGCCATTGCCGTACGTGGTGCAGACATCCTTTGAACGGTTCCAGGCGGTCGCTATTGGGTAATAGTGCTCAACACATAGCTTTTATCGTTACCCGCAAGACCCAGCGCCGCGAAATAGATAAGATAATTCAACCTTCGCAGTAAACCGTGTTGCTGCGAAAATTAAAGCGCGGCCTTGCGACAGTGACTTGCTGCGGCGGCCAGTGAGTGACCCAAAAAGGCGGAACCGACGGGTACGCGTCTCCACAAATCGCTTCCTGTATTTTGTTCCACCCTTGCGGCGGACGCGCATGAATTGAGGCACTTTAGCAAAGAAAAGAGCGGAGTACACAGCGGCTTTGGAAGACACTGATAAGCAGAGATATAGGGAGAAAGAGCGTTGTGAAAGGAAGAAACTTCGATCGAGCGGGCGAGAAAAGCGGCTGTTCAGTCATCGCCCTGCGGTTGCGTCGTATGTGTTTTCGCGTTCGTCGGTGGCTCAACGGGAGCGTCAAATTTATGGTCTACCTGCCACCTGAACATCGACTTCTCGCGGTTGGCGCATTGGCGTACTGCTGCCACGTGGGGCCGTCGCAGGTTAACTCCCGCTCATGAGTGCCCGCCTGCTTGCTTGCGTCTGTTCGGTATTTGGTCTGGTCCGCCTGCTGACCTTTGCACATCAAACAGCATCAAACGGGGGTTGACGCTGAAAAAGGTCAGGACGAGACGGCGAAGTGGGGTAAAATATGGGAAAAGAGCCTTTTTATCCATGCCAGGGTCCGTCGTATGAAGCGGGCCTCGTGCATTCGAGCGTCATATCATTGGTTTTTAATGCACTGCTTCTATGGGGAGTTTGTCCGGGCCGCGATAATACGTCGTAAGAAGCGGGTCGTCGTGAGGAAGGGGGATGTATCAGCGGGGTTCCACTGTATATATATATATATATATATATAATTTGGAAATTTACAGTCTACAACGCCAAAGCAGGCATAGGGGAATGGTTAGACTATTTTTTGACCGTTACCAAAGTTATATTTTTATTAATTTAGGTAGAAAGAAAGAAAGAAAGAAGAACACGCGCCCAGAGTAAGGAACGAACCCACGCCTTTCGATTAGATCTCGATTGCCTTACCAATTCGGCTATCTGGGCGACTGTGTTCTTCTTCACTTTCTAGGGTATTTGTATATACTGCAACTGCCGGCATTTCTTTCTGCATTTCCTCACGAGCCCCTCATTTCCAAATCATATTATCCTGCGAAAATCTTAGCGAGGGCCTCGGTTCTGGCAGCCTTGATGCCAAGGTAGCATAAGAGGGTTTCCCGCCAGTTACCCGCTCATGACAGGCTGTAGACGTTCGAGTCACGCCCCGGGGTTCGAAAAGAAGGTCCCCTTCTCCCCGTATAGTCTGAGTGGCGCTGGCTACCACCCTCAAGCGTCAGATACAGTTGTAGTAAATATAAATACCCCAGAAAGTGAAGGAAAACACAATCGCCCAGATCTAATCGAAAGGCGTGCGTTCGGTCCCCGCTCTGGGCGCGTGTTCTTCTTCCTCTCTTTATTTCTACTTAAATTAATAAAAACAAATACAACTTCACTAACGGTCAAAAAATAGTCTAACCATTCCCCTATGCCTTCTTTGGCGTTGTAGACTGCCGGCATTTTTTCTGTATATATAGATGGCGATTTTCTTTGCTCCAAACTGCACCCTCGCCTTATAATCGTGGCGGCGTGTAATCGAATAAATATGGTTAGTGTAACGCGTAGCGATAACGAGCCAGGGCTGTGTGTTAGGGGCTAACCTTGCGTAAAGGGATCACTAGTCAAATTAAAAACAAAATATTCGAAGATAATTGTAGGGTGATGCGTTTTATAGCAACCAATGGTAACGGACTACTCTGGGACTAGGGCAGTTTTCCAAATATCCCATTCCGCACAGCGCACGGTAACCAGACATGAAAAAAATTAGGAACGAAAAAATGTGTTTGCCCTAGCACTACAAAGAAAGGAATTAGGATTCTTGGGTTCAGGATGCTGAACGATGAAATGATGAGACTACTACATTAACACAACTTTTCTGAAGCAAGGTACCCAAATCATTCGCCCGCGTTTGATGGTTCCTGTTGACATATTTAGCCTCAACTAAGAAGCGTTCCTTGCAGTGGAAGTGATGCTGATCTTGATATTGAGACACGAAATTGCATATATCAACTTTCCGAGCGATGCCAAACTCCATAGGAATGCATGATTTTAAAAGTGGTTAATATTTTCCTTGGCCCACTGTAAGTACCACAAATGGGCTTTAACAAGAACAGTCACCCACACATTGACTGAAATATACCGAGAAAGCATTAAACATTCCCCAAACTTCTCAAATTGAACGATACGATCCTACCTGCTGCGCTTGCACCCGCCGGTCCACCTGGTAAGGGGGTTAACACTGTCTGCAAAAAAAGCATTAGTAAGACGCCTGGCTGGTCGGGCCCAAACACTGCGCGATGAAGTTGCCCCTAAAAGCTGCCTTATTCCCTGGTCTCCTTCCTTCCTCGACGACCTGACTCAACACAAACAAGACATACGACTTTCACTCGCGCATTAAAAGAAGCGAAAGTAATAATTTAGAATGGCACGAAAAGCCAAAGTACCCCTACAGTGGATTTTGCTGCTCTTTCACTGCAACAACACTGTCGAAACAACGTTTTTGCTGGACCTCCCTAGAATCCGGAACTATGTCAGCAAATAAAATGTGGTAGCGCACAACAGGAGGGCTGAAACTTACCCTTTCTATTGTTCCAGTCATCACCAGCAAGAGTAAAAGCTCGGAATAGGTGCACTGTATTCTCAAAAGAGTGTCCACGACAATGCTCCCACCCCTTTCTCCGGAAAACAAATTGCTGAAATCATCATCTTCGACGACTCTCGATGTAATGCGACTAGCATACTTTCCTGTGTGCGACCGATTCGTGTTGACGAAGTGAGTACGCTTGAAGGCTTGACGACTTGAAAAGTGTTCACCTGGAGCAGGGCGGAAGGACCACGGACAGAAAAGTGCGCAGGATGGGCGCTGACTTGTAGCTGGTATTTTATACCAAAGAACCAAATTCTTAAATTCCATGTTTGATGCGTCTTAGCCAGAGCTAAAACGGGGCAACCTATCCAAAAATGTTAACCGGGTAGAAAAAACTTGTGGCAACAACTCGCCTTCGAAAATCTTCGCGTTCCCGCCTAAAGGACTAAACTATTATCTATGGCGAATTCTTTTTAATGCTACAATATTCAATTTAAATGATTCAGGCCACGCGCTCATGTGACTAGCCGAAAGTCGCAGTGACCTAAACAGTTCAGGTCAAGAGTAAGAAATTCCGAACAGTCAGACCCTGAAAACTAGACATTTTCTTTTCATTGTAAGCTAAAAACAGCTGACAACATTATTCTGAGTCTCCGTATGCGCGCTGCTGCGCCAGCAGTAATAAGGCGCACATGGTGCTTACATATTGCGCTAAAATGCTGGCTGTAGGCTGTAGGCTCTATCCCTTACCAGCGCACACTCCCGAAGAATCTGCTTATAAGGGGTTGCCTCAAATCAAAAGAACTTGGTCGTTTCAGTGGAACCTTTCTCTAGCCTTGTACGCCTGACTTTCCCACACATACATTTGTTGGCACAGGCCGTGTTCTTGATCTCAAGAAAGGACCCGCTTCGCCGTCCGCGTCGCGCTCTCCTTTCCTGAGAAGGAATGGTCGACACTAGAGGTCGCGGTGCGCAGCGCAGAGGATCGCCAAGGCATATGCGGCTTCTCCTGCATCTAGTGCGCTTAGCTTCAAGATGTACAGCAGCGCTCGGCGCACTTGGGGTCTCTGTATACAAAAGGAAGGAGCTTGGCGGGCCAGGCGCGTCCAAATTGAAAATTAAGTCAGCACTGGAGCTGAAAATTAAAAGCGGCCTTTTCATTAACGCAGCAGCTGGCACTACTCAGGAGCCTAATTAGAGTGGTTTGCGGGGCAGGTCAGCTCGGGCGCCCTGGGTCTAACTTCTGAAGCTATTATGCTGTTTATCGGTGGCAGGTAGATAAAATTGCGTATATGTAAGAACGGAGTTAATGTACCATGGTTAAAGAGCGAACAAGACAGAATGAGTTTGTACAGCTGCAGAGCAAGGTAGCTCGGTGCATCACAAAGAGAGCTTGGCTGGAACCGAACAACGTCGATGGGTATTAACTACCTCCGTGTTCAAGAAAAAGTAGACTGTCACAATTTCAATTTCGGTAGAACGTGGGGAAAAGGGTGCAAGAAATCCGGAGTAACTCTCCTTCTGAAAATGTCGCTCAGAAAAAAAAATCTAGCCAAATAAGCATTGTAATGACGTATTGAACGCGAAAGCGTTAGTAGTAAATTCTGGAATAGATATGCTAGTATTGTATCCGCCCCTATGTTTCACGGCCGCTGTTTACCTAAACGGTTCAGGGTTCATCGCCGAATGCACGCATAGATGAAACTGGCAGAAAAGGTGGCGCATGGAAGGCAGCGCGATCATTATATTACCCGCAATAACGCAGTTCCTATAGTGGCACGTGCCCACAGGTAAACCTGTCATGTCATTATATTCATCATCATCATCATCATCATCATAATCAACAACAACAACAACATCATCATTGTCGTCGTCATCAGCCTACTCCCTTCACAACGATTTTTTCCTCTTTCAGTTACTTGACTGAGGGGCTTGGCCACTCGCTCTCGTTAGCCGTGCGTGCATGCTATTAGCGGAAGCCTGCATTAATAGTCACCTAATTAGTGCTTCCGAAATAACGACGCTCAAATTTCTCCTCTAGTACTAAGCACATGTTCCTAAACACGTTTCTGTTTTGAAGGCCACTACCCTTTCACTACTTTTATCGTTATTAGGCTTTGTTAGTTAATCAGTCTGGGGGGATCAAGGAGTTTCATGTTTGTCTTGCGTTTCAGAGGAATCCTGTTTGGAATCCCACCCGGCGCACGGTTTAGCTAATTTTCTTGTCAATTTCATTAGTTTCTGTGTTTATAGGAGCCTATCTGATAATTGGGGCAGCATTTGGAGAATTCATTGATATGTTTATCATCATTTCACCAGTCAGCCATCTTTTCATTTCATTATTTGGGAAACATTTCTCTGGTTATTTAACCGTACGCGATTAACAACCCTGCATCCAGTGAGGTGCGGGAAGCAGCTACGATATGAACAGGTTTAACACAAGCCCATATCATTGCATCCTACGCGAGAAAGTAGTCTGCTTCGCTGGGCACTATCGGCTGTGTTGCAGTTTTCCACAGAGAATAAGGGGGTTCGATGCACACCAGTGACTTCGACTTCGCTGAATTTTGTTTACACCTTTAACTCCTCTTTTGTGCTTAGGGAACATCCTGGTGACAGGCGGAAAAACAGCAAATTTTTGTGAGCGCTGATCTAGCGCACGAAAGATTGCCGTTCGTCATTAAACCCTGGCTTCCATGCTGCCTCAGAACATCAACATGTCAAGAGTGGCGCTTTATTTCTTCAGTCATTCATACGACGCGTACTTATATCTCCCGTTTCTCTCTTTTTTCTTCAACGGCTGTTGTTTACACCCATCGTCACGTTCCACGTTAAGGCAAAACTGTAGCTAAAAGTTATCGTCTCGCTTTCCCAAGTACGGCACTTCCCTTAATGTAGTGACCAATTCTCCTGGCTTCCTTCATCTTCCTTCCCTGCATACCGCTAAAGACGCTAAATCCTTTATTGCATCCGTCTAGGGCGGCACGCGCTGGCATCTCCAGCTTCCAGTCACGTCATCTCCGCCGGGGAAAACAGGCCGTCGCAGGCGTCGTTTGGCACTGACCGCCGCATGAACCGTAACAAGAAACAGCAGCCGGCGCGTTCAGAAATAGGAATCCAGGAATCCAGCGAGAGCGAGAGATAGATGGAGGGGGATAGGGACGACAGGGTGCCTAGGAAAAGAGCACGGAGTTTGTTCTCGTACCCCGCGGATCCTCTTCTTCCCTTACTTTGCCCGGTTAATCTTCAAAGCCATCTTGGCTCCCGTTCTGGAAATCCTTTCCCCATTCATTCCTCGTCTGGGGGTTTTCCGCGAGGAGAGTGGTGCCTCGGCTGCTCGCACGGCGTTTTCTTTTGCCCGGCTCTACGCTCGACTGAATGGCGCAGCGGTCTCCCCGACGTCCCAATGACAACTGGCCCTTCGATCCGGCCTCGGACGAAATCACCGGGAACAAATTGCGCCGCACCCCCGGCCACTCACTACCCCCCAAACCCTCTCCAAAGCCTGTCCATATGTGGCCGCATGCTGAGCGGATGAGACGACGGAGACGGCCCGATGATTTAACGTGCACTGCGTACATTGGCACTCCCCTTACGCTTCTTCCCTTACCCCTGACATCGCGGCTGCTTGGAGAGTTTTGTTTAAGCGGGCTTCGCTGGGTCTGCCCCCTCATTTGGAGACGTTATCCATCGAGTCCCCTTTGACCCGTAGTCCCGAAGCGCGCTCTGGTGATCTGGACGCAGTGAAAGCCACAGAAGGGAAGCGGGCTCCCGGAGACCACTATCTTGTGACTTTAAGTCACTCACAGTTCCAGGATACGCGACAGGAATCAATGGCCCAACGTCTGGAATAGATTGAGGGGTTGAGCTTAGCGCTGCAATGTTCCAATTAGACTTTCTGCTGGGCCAGTTGTTTCATGCTATTTGTAATAAATAGTAAGCGCAGAAGAGACAATTCACAGTAGTCTATTCTGGGTTAAATTATGCTGTGACAGCTGCGTTTTCTACGGCTGGTGGTGTCATAAAGCTGACTTATTTTCAAAGCTAGCATTTACTGATAGCCACTCCCCACAAAAGCATTCTTTGGATTCTCGGCCGCATTAAAGAACAGTGGGCAAGATACCACGCCCTACCTGTAAATGATAATCAGAACGAAAATAAGTGAATCTAAATTTGAAGAACGATTGTATGTGGCTTAACATATGTACTCGTTGAATTAACAAGCAGATCTACAAAGCAAGTTCTTTCACTAGAGAAATAAAGTGCAAATATATTACCAATACTCTTGAACCAACGCCCCATAAGGGAAAACAAGATATGAGTGTAAATGACGCTATTGTTAAAAACACCAAAAGAACTTGCTGCTATTTTGTCTTAGGGCGACTTTAAAGTTAATAAGGTAGTTTGTGGTGTGTTTGCTTCGCAGAGATTTCTTCGTCCTATGCGAAATCTTTTTTGACATGTTTTATTGTTTGTAGGTATCTAATGGCATTTTCATACGAAGAAAGCCGCAGAGTGTCAACTGTATACGGTATGCGGTTATACCAAGGAGTTAAAGCAATAAAGCTGAAGCAATAACTAAGCCATTAGCTACGCGAAAAAAATATTTTTTTGCATTTTCAGTTGCTCCCTGTGACCTACAGTGGATTGTTTTAAGTGCAGAGCACTTAATGGGCCCGGCGTGTTGTCGTTCGCTGTCATTCTATCTAGCCACTACACTCAAGAGGCGTAGCTGTTTAACGGACTGAAACAGCGCCCCTCGGTGCTACGCACCCAACAAGAGGCTATGAAAATATACCCACTTGTCCTTCGAATCACCGCTCCGGTCAAGATTTAATGGCATACACGAAGAAGCGGTTAATATAGTCATAAACATACAAAACCCTTAACCCGCGGGCACTTGCCATAGGACTCTCCATTATTTAAAGCGAAGAGAACTACAGGCACATTTGGGGCAAAATCTGTGTAATTAACTGGCAGGCCGTCGTCCTTTGAGTTACGAACGTTGGTTGGGTTGATTTTTACGATAACAAGCGAAAAAAAAGTAGCCGCGGAACAAACAAACGACGCGTTCAAAACGGCGCCGCAAGGCTCCAGCACTTGCGAGCTGGAAACAAGCACAAAAAGAACAGAACTCCCGTTCGGGCTGTTCCAGGCAGACGGAATGCTATCACTGCGAAGGCGGGAAATTTGAATTGCATTGGCTGAAACCAGTGTTCAGTTCACCAAGAGAGGAGCGAGAGAGGGTGGGGGGGGGGGGGGAAAGAGCGTGAGAGGTGGTAGCAATGAGTGGATAACGGCACCACAGCCATTCCGGCGGATTAATCACTGCTCGGCGTTTGCGACCGATTTCACTTTGAGTAAAACTGCCTTTTTTTTCATAACATTGTGTGCAAACCTCAACAAACTCACACGGTTTATTTGCAGGAGTTTTAACAATTAGCGGCATATGTTGTCTTCTTGCCTAATTGTAGCTTTCCTGCTGGAGTCACAACGCGCTATTAGAACAATATCAGAAGTATGTGCTTTATGTAGCCCCATCTAGTCGGATGAAACATCACTGCGAAATCAGGAGTGGTGTTATTACTTGCGACGACTAAACCACTGCAATTGAACATTCGCTACTCAGTTTGGTAACTCACCGAAAGGCATTTCTAGGCTGACATCTTCGCCTAACTTAAACATCGACATTTCTAGCACTTCTCTGAGACGTTGGGGTCATACCCTACACAAAAACAGGCACAAAATGCCTTCCCGATTTCCACATATTTGGCGTCAAACGATTTGCACACCCCCACAGCTCAAAACATGCATCCTACTTTACACTCCTGTCGCTCCTACGCTCCTATCCAAGCCCAAGAACATGTATAGAGTACAACTACCAAGCGCTCCTACAATGATTGCAGACCTTGTCCTGCTTCCTTCCCTCACTTGATCCTGATTACCACTAAGGACAATGATCGCACTTGCACCTCTCTCAAGACCACGGGTGCCTGACCCTTGGAAGAACTGGCCATTGCCCTCGTTCCTATCCCAGCCTCCACAAGGATCGTAATCTCTAACTTCCTAGCTACCTTTCGTATGAAAACAATAATGCGACGGACGAGAAAGCGGAGAAGAGACGTTTGCACTTGAGCTCCCTACTATTTTGTACCGAGAAATCCACGTTTCAGCCCTTTTGGGGTGCATGTCGTATATATCAATAGCGCATAAATTGGTCCCAACTAGCTGGAAGGTCCTCAGTCAACAACTCCTGAACCAAGGGGTAGTTTGTATGGACCCCGCAACACTAGTCACAAATGAGCAATGACATCGCCCATTCTGGGAACTTTCCTGTGCACTTTCCTCCCAGGCTTCTCGGGAAAACGCGAGTTCCTTTCTCATCGACACCTCTGTGCAGATCACCTAACATTAATCTCCCTCAAGACGTTTCTCTCCTGCTCACGCCTTGGGTTACCAAAAAAAAAGGGATACTCTGAAGACATAAAAGCAATATTTTCCTTCACCCAATTTACCAGCATCGCATGTGCCCATTCAACTCTCGCCACATGTAAATAATGCCCCCACCCAGGTTCCCTAATTGCGATGTTCTTCAAGTGCGCATTTAGTCCACCCCTTAACCCTATATATACTATGTTCCCCTCTGTGAAGTGCGGGGAAGATTCGAAGACCAACGGTGACTCGGAAGCCCAGAAACTCCCCACTCCGTCTTTACTGAAAATCTCTAGTAACCACACACACTCACACACTCAGACGAAGCCATAACTACGTGCACTTAATTTTTTCATTGATTGTACGGTTTAACGCGCTGGCGTAACGCAAGCGCTGAGGCGCGCCATAGTAGAGGGCGCCGGCTTAATTTTGACCACCTGGGTATCTTTAGCGTGCGCCGAAATTTTGTACGCACGGTCGTTTTTGTATGCATTAAATTTTTTAACTTCATACTAAGCCGGTGATTTATTAATTACTTGTCTGCGCTACTCTTTCAGCGCGTATCCTTACTTTGGGTGCCTCCGAACGGAATTTCTAAGAACGGTCGAGCTTTATCATCCATATTCATATTTTCTACGATTTCTTCTTTGGCATATCAGAAAGATATGGCGCCTTCGTCGCGCTGTTATGAGTCCCCACTCTAACCAGTACATGTGCATTTCAATGGTACATTAAATTTATAGCTCCTCAGAATCAGTATCCTGCCCGGCGGTTATTGGGAATGAAGAGATAAGTCCCCACATTTGACCGCCTCGATTCCCGCCGATTTCCTTTTATGCACAATACTGGTCCTTAGAATTGCAATCTTTTTTTCTCATGGACTGCTCTCTCCTGCTCGGCCGTGCACTAAAACCCAACCGTAGAAAATATTAGCCTTGCATTCTTTTTCGTTGCATTCATCGATCTCCGGCCTGCCCACCACACACTAACTCCAATGTCGGTGTTGCCCGCCCGCGACCGCCTTTTTTCGGAAACCATATTTTCAAAGACCGATCATGCGTCTTGCTGGTGGCGTTCCATGTATTCCTGCTCAATGTTTTGCCTGTCCCGTTCGAAAGGACGACAAAACACAATAAATTACAAGCAGCTATGTTTGAGGAACCTGTGGTTAGGGGAAATGTTGCAACTGGACACTCGATAAATGCAGGCTTCTGCAACTCAAACTTCAAACCTAGTTTCAGCCCAGTGCACGCGACGCGTTGTTGCTGCGTTGCTGCTCCGCGACGTGCAATTTTCGTGAACTACCCATTTATTTCTGGAATGAGGGGTATACTTCCTCGCGACAGATGAACTGTGGCGGAAGAGTAAACCTTCCATAAGAGATGAATAAAATATTTTAAACAGAGCCGCGATCACAGTCGCGACCGAGAAGATGACCACAGGAATAACGACAAATAAAGCACTTTGTTCATCGTCCGTCCTACTTGTTTGCACTATGGTTAAATATGCATCGCCAACTGGACCATTTTTTTCAAACAGAAAGTAGCGTAACAACGTTATATTCAGCTCACTATGGTGTGATGCCTCTGGAATCGATTCACTGAGGGACAGTGCATATATAATCACACCTGCGCATTGCGAATTAGAAAATTTCGGTCCACCCACTATAGGAGCTGTTTTCTTGGTCGATCATACCAGAGCCAAAAAAAATCAGTCGGGAGAAAACGAAAGAAAGGCTCATCGCTACAATTCGAATGACGGGACTGATAGAGTTGGGCAGACCAACGGTTTCCCTTATGTGTTTTTTTTTCTTTGCTTTGCTGTGGTTGAAAACGGATTTTATACCATTGGACATATTTTTGAGCCTCGGTGGGCTGTTTTTCTTCACTGAATTCCTCTATGGTGCTAAAGGTAGTTTCCTACTGGTTTGCTAAGTTCCGAAGGAACATGTGCTGGCGAGCTAATTGAATGACAAGCGGAAAAAGAAAACTCTGCAGTCCGTCAGCTTCTTTGGTGTTAAAAATGGCGTATTTCTGTTCCTACAACACTTCCGGCATTCTGTTAGTTTGACGGAAATTTGTTTTTCAATAATATATTCAGACGCGTCTTTACGTGCATGCGCCCGCCTATGTGGTGTGTTCGTATGTGTTGGTGTGGGCATCCCTCTGAATGCCTAGTCCGAATAAAATTTCTATAGCCTACCGCACGTTTGTTTTAAGCCAATTTTTTGCAGTGTAAACTACAACTTCCCTCATTCTTCATATGTTCAAAATTGCTAGCCGGTGTGTTCAACTTCTGCGAAATATACAACGGAACTAAAAAAAATTGAAGCAGCTTGCAGTAGTGATTCAAGGCTGGAGAATCAGAGTATGTGGTGGCGTCCTAGCTTGTTCCGGTTTTGATAAGCTTTGATAGGTTTAGCTAGAATTTGCCAAGTTTTGTTAGGTATTGTGATGTTTTGCTAGGCTGGGCTACTTGTCGAGGGGTGAGGCCAAGTTTAGCCGGATTTTACAAGGCTGTGACGCTCGGTCTCCCGCTCTTATAGCGGATCCCAGGGGGGGAAGAACTTCGGTCGACTCGCAGCTCCGCTGTTTCTCCAGCCTTTCACCAGTACTGCAAGCTGCACCAATTATTTTGCGTTTCAGTAGTCCGAGAAAGACTATCACCTCTATCATAATATAGCAATGGGTGCAGATACGCATATTTTCTGCCCGTTGTGCTTACACTCGAGTATGAGCGAAAGTCGGCTTCGCCGTTATATAACTCTATCTGGGGTGGTGCACCCTTTACAGGCGGTTCAGTTTTTTTTAATTAAAGGAGCCATGAAGAGAAAATGCAAGTTGGTTTTATTCGAAAGATTTCGTGTTTTATAGTGCCCCCAGCGCTTGTCCGGATACAAATGGTGCTTTATTCACTGAGAAATTACACAATTTAGGTTAAAATTTTGATTTTCCCGCTCAATCGTGCGTTTTCGTGGTCCCAAGTGACATCACGGGAACCAACCGCTCTGCAGCCTAGAGTACCTTCATTCACGCATCCGCCGCACAGGGTAGAGACACGTAACGCTGGCGCCGCCATGTTCGGTTGCTGACTCGCCGCCGAAGCAAGTCATTGTGTCAAAACCGCGCTAAAATTATCGCCGCAACGCGGTTTACTGAAGAAGTTTGAATCATATTGTCTGTTTCGCGTTGCTAGGTCTCGTGGGAAACGAAAAGAATAACGCGTTGAGCCCGTTGGCCCAATTGCGGCGGCACGGGACCGTTCAAAGGTTGTCTCCACCCTGTACAGCGGTGTTGGTTTGTTCCCGCGTTTCTTTACGTTCCGTAACCTAGATGGCGCCACCATACCGTGGCAAGCGTTTGGTTTGTTTTTGCCCGCATTTAAACCTGGCTTGTTTTTGTTCTGGGAGAAAATATTCGTTCCCTGAAACAGTGCTCGCTCGACAAATGGGGTCACGTAAGACACCGTTGCTTGCGTCAATCGGCCAGTGTCGTCTGAGACAACCCCAAGCCCCGTAGTGCTGTGCAGCTAAACCAAAGCATGCTGCGCGCAGTACGAACAGCAGAACGCATCAGTACTTCTATGTTTACATGTGCTTTCGTAACTTCCACTGTTTGTCTCATCATTCTTATTGCTTTGTAAAGAATGTGCCCTAAATTTAAGCGCAAATCGCTCGTTCGTCTAGTTTGTAAGCTCTACCTAATTTGCGTCTGCTTCTGCCAGCATCCGCCAATCGCAGAGCTTAGCCCATGTGACATCACAGGTTCTGTTGCGGGAAATGAGCTGGTGGGTCGCATGATCATTCCCGTTTTTCCTAATTATGTAGCTTATTTGAGCGAAGTTTACGTTAAAAGTGGTGTCAGTATGATTCTAACGAGACAATCTTTTGAATGAACCAAACTTGTGTTTTCTCGTCATGGCTCCTTTAAGGACAATAGTTTTTCTTTGGCTGTTAAACCCAGAAATTTTGGTCTGTCTCTCTGTCTGTCTGTCTGTCTGTCTGTCTGGCTGGCTGGCTGGCTGGCTGTCTGTCTGTCTGTCCGTCTGTATGTCTGTCTGCGACTCGATTCAGCCACCCGGACAAAGTGAAACTGAATCTGCGCAATACTCTTATACACCCACAGCCAAATCTAAACGTCTATGTCAGGTAAATCTTCATACTGGTCATTATTGTTGAACAAGAACAAAACATTACACAAATTTCAGGCATAAAATCAGTACATAAGTTATATTTTCAGTGTTCTTTATATAAATATTCATGGATGCTTGGTTTTTGTGATATCAAGTCCAATAATACGTGAACTGCAGAAAATCTTCGCCTGCTGTTGCCCGCACCACTATAGCTCCTGGTGGAATTTTAAGAGCTCAAACAGCAACACTAACAAAAGGTGGTTCCACTAGGTAGGTTTCACGTTCCGCTTGGAATGCACGTGGAGCAGGGCAACGTGGTCCTCTAAACCTTTTAGTAGGTGCCTTGAATGAGGCGGGTACAGCAGCGATGGCAACGAAGCGCCCGGCCTCGTATTTCGAAACGCTTCGGTGCAAAGAGCACCCGCGTGACATGTCTCTTAGCGCGATGGATAAAGGTAATTCAACGTGGACATTGGCTGTGCCGCAAACGTAAAGCGACCTAAAACATACTACATTATTAACCAAAACAACGCGTAGACATCAGTTTAGAAAAAAAATTTAGTTTAGGAGAAATAGGTAAAACAATAAAAAATAAGAGATAGTGGACCTTCTGGGGCTCGAACCCAAGCCATCAGCGACAGCGCTCAGTGTTCTACGTCGAGGCTACAGAGCCAGGATGGTGGGTTCGTTCTTGCAGGTGCTCAAAAGAATAGTGCGCGCAGTTACATCACACATGTCACGTGGCTCTCTGTGCAGCGAAGCGTTTGGAGACATGCCGTACGGCCTAAAGCAGTAGAACGCGGTAAATTTAAATTGATAAATTGACTGAAGCAAACCTCTACCGTGTTATCTTGGGAGAAACGCCACGGGAGAGAAACAGCGTGAGAGGTGAGCGGGAAAGAGAAGGGATGGCCCGGGAGGGAAAGGGAGGGACGGCCCGCTCGTGTTCTTGCCGTTCCGTGTGGAGCAGTTCCGCCGAGACGTGCACGAGACCTGATACCGCTGCGCGGCCGCTAACGCCATTGGGATAGTGGTCAGCGCTCAAGTCCATGTTACTGCCAGTGAGTTAGACCAGAAGCCTTTTTTTTCCTTGAGCAGGGGATATCGTGTATTTCAAAAAAGCACAGACAAGCACAATCATGCTGTTGCAGTGTCGCTAAGACATTTTAACTGCAAAAGGCTTGGTTGGGTGTAAGGACATAGTGAAAGGGACAGTTGATCAGTTTTAATTCGACGTGTGATTGACTCGTGGAACCATTGTACACCTAAAACTCTGTTAAAAATGGTTTGCGGTCATACTAGGTATCGACTTGGATAACAACATTAATTATAATCTAAAGGGTCATCTTTATACAACCACGGCAGGTTGGTACCAATTTATGTGATCATGAATATATCCGTGGGGCTACAGTTGCTCTAAAACGTATGCTGCTTTTAATCCAGCGAAGATTACGCCCCGTCACGTTTCTTCATTTTTCTGCTCCCCACTGGCGCTGTCTCTGTGCTGTTTCCTCGCGTATTTCGTGTGCTCTTGCCTACCAACCCTCCACTCTGTCGTATAAGGCATTCTATAGCGCGGGGAACCGTCTGCGTAGTAAGCAGAAAGCGTGTAAATGTACTGTTGGCACTGCTGGCCAGTATCGGTGAGCACGAAGGGAGGATTAAACGACTATAAATCGAATAAACAAACTGTGTCATTATGTTGTAATTTCCTATTTTAAAAAGAAATAAATGGCTTGTATAAGCACCCTCTCCACCCCTTGTAGCGTGAAAGAACGATGACAGCGGATGCTATCTGCCACATACTTAAAATAAGTTGGTATGGTATTGTGTTTTATTATGCATGCTTGCAGTTCATAACTGGAGCAACAGAGTAATCGGAAAGTGATGGCATAGCACGAACTAAACATTGCGCCAAACGATAGCGCTTGTCATTCCGGGAGGTATGACGACAGTGAAATTTTCTAGCCAAACCAGGTACAACGGTTTATAACAAAATGGCTTCGAATATAATATATAATATATCTCTGTTGTGCTATAACAGTTACCGAAGCGCTCATTGGGGTTTAGAAGCACAGGCATGGGGAACAAAAAAAAACACGAAACAGAAAAATAATGTGACTGGAAAGAGCCTTGGGGCTCCCACGTGCGTATTGTGCGGCACTGGGGTGATTACTTCTCCAACGCAACCCTTTGCGGCCATAGCATACCTAGAATTTGTCTCCCGCATATTTTTCCATCGAGGCAAGCGTAGATATTCCTACTACGTTCTAATAGGCAGTCGAAAGAAGAAATCGAATGTATCGAACATCCAAACTGGCAATCAAGTACGTGTGACGACCCCGATAAGGAAATAGCGTCACGCTACCAACTTGGTGGGTCCACAAGGAGTTTAGGGGAAAAGAGGCAACACAGGTTTGGCTTTAGAAACAATTAAATTAGCTATGAAGTAGAGCTAGGGCCCGCGCGCTCCCCCGGTTAGATGATGTAAATCGTAGTAGCGGGTCAGAAAGGCGGCTGGCGCTGGATCTCGGAGACGGGGCCTCTCACTCAGCCGATCCTGGCGGCACTTGAACAGCAGCGCCCGAGCGAAAGCCGAGAGGGCCCGGCCGCCCAGCGCGGGCAGGCCGGAGGACCTCGACACGAGTAGCGAGGGAGCAGCCCAGTAAAGAGCTCAACCGGGAAGACGTAGGGCCGCGTCACGGCGCTTCGGTAACGGAGGCCGCCTGCAGGCGATTATAATAAAGTCTTCACTCACTCACTCACGCACTCACTCACTCACTCACTCACTCACTCACTCACTCACTCACTCACTCACTCACTCACTCACTCACTCACTCACTCACTCACTCACTCACTCACTCACTCACTCACTCATTCTGTGGCCGGGGTGCGCGGGGTGCGTTTGCTCTGTTGGCCCGGGAAGGTCGGAACTCCCGTTACGGGGCACCGTGATATCCACGCATGAACTCAAAGTACTGCTGCGGGCTCGCTGGTCTGCGTAGATGGGTACGAAGGATGATGGTTGCCTCGGTCTCAGCCAGGATTCTGGAGCGCTTTATGATGTCTCCTACGGCGTCTGCGACGGCGGTGGGTGGCGAGAGAGTGATCGAGGGGCGTGCGAGCCTTTTTGTGTCCTCCGCCGGTACGTGGAGGGAAGGAAGAGCTGGGTGCTGGTTCGGGCAACTCGCGGCAGGCCTGTGGTTGGGCGCTCCACGCGCATAGGTGGCGCCTCCACGGGGAGGCACCACCTGTGCACCTATGCGATTAATACCTATGCACCTATGCGATTTATAATCCACCTGTCTCTAATAATAATTAACAACCCCACAGAAACCAAGGGGAACCAAGGCAACAGTCGATTTGCAATAAATGTTTTCATCGCATCATATGAGTGGCATGGCTTGTTGCCGTGTTTGCACCTTATTAAAGAAGACATTCGGTGGAGCTTAAAGCTCCGTTTGATATTTTACGGTTACAAACAGTAGAAATCCCACTTGTCAGCTTTTTCTTAGGAATTAAAAGATTTATATTCGTCAAAAAGAGAACGACAATGAGAAGCTGCAGCAAGGTTTCCTTGCCAGAGCATTCAAGAGGCTTGGTTGCTCCTATACTTTAGAAATATGTTGAACCTCAAATTATTGTGCTTATATGTGTTACTTAATCCTTGTACTTGTTTCTACTTTTTGCGTTTATTACTTTTATATTACCCAGGGACTTAGTACTTTTGTATTTATATCCATTTGTATAGCCTTCCACCGTCTGCTTTTGCCTCAAAACGAAACTTACATTATTTCAAATAAATAAATAAATAAATAAATAAATAAATAAATAAATAAATAAATAAATAAATAAATAAATAAATAAATAAATAAATAAATAAATAAATAAATAAATAAATAAATAAATGAATGAATAAAAGTAATCTCCAATAACGGAACATGGTCAACGGACTGAGGTAATGTTAAGCGGAGAACAAAGCCGAGAAAAAGCAGCGAAAACAGTACTTTCTTGCAAGCCTGAGTCTAAATCTAGGCTATGACAGTCGTCGCCTTGTCCATTGTACGACTGAGAACCTCTTCAAGTAGTATATAATTTCAAAGAATACCAGTCACCTTTTTCTGCAGGGTGTTGAAAAGGCAACAAAATATTTTTGTTATGGCCTCTATGTTTTGTTGCTTCCTTGTATGCATGCGCAGTAAACACTCTGGTGCAATTAACGTGCCGTAGGCTGTTTTTTATAAAATAAATTTATTAGTCCTCAAAATTTTCATCGGTGACATTTGTGGCCTGCGCTTTGGGATCCCTTCTAAGTTATATCTATTGAACGCATGCTCTAATTAAGAAAAATGCGCGTGTGGTTAACAGTGGCATTTTATGGCAATAACCCTGTCATATAAAATCCTTCCTTCACTCGAGCCTCTATTAGGGGAGAGCTTTGGAATGGGGTTTTGCATGTAAAGTCATTTACATATCCTCCACTCAGTCGAGTCAAGGGAACAACACATGTAGTGGAGGACACACTCCGAATACGGCCCTAAGTATGCCTTATTACGGTAAATTCTGGTGTATACATTGAATTGAGCGAATTCCCGCAGTCTTTACCGACCTCCTGAAATTCCGCTGTCTTTAGCCACCTCCTCAAAATTGTCCCTGGCTGAAACGCCTGGTCACTGTCTGCAGTATGAGATTTTCGCTTTGTTCTCAAAGATCATCGTTTGCACGCCCGATTTGGAAGGCAAAATTACAAGTGGTGGGAATAGCTACGAGTGCTCGACAGAGTTTTTGGGCATGCCTACTTGTTTCATTCTCGGTACTTGAGCACGAACGTACGCACGCCAACCATTAATCCCATTCTCTAATAAAGCATCATCCAAAACGAACTTTTTTGTTGCTTTTTGTTTGCCGTTGTTCATGTCCCCGTAGCGCCAAGTCTACGTGATTCAGCCCCATTGCGTGCTCTCAGCCACCTTCCACGTCGATCCATAACACTTTACACCGCTAGTACGGTGACGCTCGCCACTTCTGTTTTAATCACCTTGTAAACAACTGGGCGCCGACACCTGTAAGCGAATCACTGCCTCACCTGACGCTACACGTTACCACCCCGTCACGCCATCAATATTTCAAAGAATCAGGCCAAGGCACTTATGGCGGCAGCACGGTATATGAGAGCAGGCACCCGTGTCTCGACTTCTCCCTTGGCATCAGCACAAAACAAGCGAGGCTTCCTTTCTTCTGGGATTGTCAATGAAATTTAGGCCACCAAATTTAGCGCACCATTCCTGCCACGTCAAATTCATCCAATTGCGCCATACTTTATTTCACTGCCAATCCAAAGCACGTAAAACTTCATTAATTGAAACGAGGTTCGTATAAAAAAAATAACATTTGAAAGACGGGGTATCAGCGACACTGCGAAATGTTATTGGCTTTGCAGTGGCTTCAGCTACGCCAGCTTTCAAAAGGGAGATAAAGAGAGAGCGGGTGTGATCTTTCCACGACACATTGAAATCAGTCTAACAGAGAACATGGCTTGCGGATTCGCATGGGAATGATAAGGGCGAATAAGTGGTGAAACAGACGTGAACACAAAAACCCACATAAACAGTAACAGACACAAGAACGCACATATCCACAGCACAGAAGTATGATTGCGGCAAAATTTCACAGAATATGTTACCCGCCCCAGTCGCGAAAAAAAAAGACATCAATACCCTTGTAAGTCCGTTTTAGAGCGGCGGCCGAGTACATCGTCCAATGATATCACCGAGTCTGAAGCATGCATTAGCACACACTCGCAGGGTCGTCATCAACGTGAGTTGTGTTGTATCAAAGCGAGGATGCACACACGGTGCAAGTTCAACGTCTTCACAAACACTGCAAGCATCACGGATAAGGGAAGTCATTCGGCGAGTCTTGTGCCAGCAGTTTCAGCCGACTAATTTGGTCTGGGCCCACGCTGGCCATTGATGTTCTGGATGACACTGCTTGACACTGTTGACCGCACTAAACAGGACTGTGCCTGCCTACGTTCTTCTTTATGTAGCTCGTTCGTTTTGTTTACTTTGAGTATACAGCGTACAGGTTACAGGGGTTCTAGTTGGTTGCGTTAACTATTTTTTTTGTCCCGACACACACTTTTTTTCTACGGCCCGCATTGCGATTAACCACTACCTTTGCCAATCCCCGTGTCGGCATGAAATGTCGCGGACGCCTTGAGTGACCCTCCCTATCTTCTGTACGAGTCGCCCTTGTTTACGCTCTTTTTTTAAAGTGTCACGGTAGCTTACCTATCCCAGTTGCCACAAGCATCAATCTTTCCTGCAGCAGCCTTCCCCCTCGCTCATCACTCGTCCTCAGCTCACAAATCTGTTCCACGAGTAAGCCAAACAAACGAGGCTTCCCGAAAATACACATATCAAGATAAGGAGGCTGAGAGCCCAACGAAAATAAACGAAATGGCAAAAGACAAGCGCCAACGCATTCCCAATGCCAGAAACGAATTCAATCTCGACATTGGAGACCCTCCATCTGGCTGCACACGTTACAGTGGCGTTCTTGTGTTTGCGAACGGATTCTGCTGTCCAAACGTTTCTTGCGGGCCTTGTTCTTCTTTCTGCTCCACGTGTCTTCGCCGTCTCGTCGTTTCCTCAACCACGTTTCAGAAGCAGTTTCGGCAAAATTGGAAACGCAACCATGTGTGCGTCTTCCGGTATTTGCCGTCTCCGCAGGATGGCTCTGTCTCAGGCAAGCGGGGCGAGTGGCGCAGCGGCACGAAATACGAGAACGTTGAGGATCTGCAGAATTATGGCAGCAGCAAGTAGCAGTCAACAGCAAGGTCTAAACGGCCAACCTCCCGAAGGAAACCACGTCGTGGAACTGTCTCCGCTTCCTTCTAGACTATGTAATGGGATTGATGCCTATTTTTATTCGCAAATGCCTTTTTTTTATTCTTACGTTGTGCAACGCGTGCTTTTAAATCTGAGAAGCGTTGCATATTTCTTGCCTTCTGCTACACCATCTTTTCAAGATTTCCTTCGCAAGGAATGAGAACACGCTTGGTTGTAATGCTCGGTGGTGCTTTTATTCTTCCGGAGGTAGGGGGCTGGGTAATCCACACGTTTTATAACGTTATAAGAATAAGGAATGTCTCATGTGCCGACTCCCCTATATGCGTGGTACATCGTGTTCAATCGAACATAAATCTCAATTTTTTGTCTTCACCACGTATGTGTTCGAGAGACTAAGAATATAATACGCCGTTAATTTTATAAATTACGTCTCCAGTGGTTTTGCTCTGACAGGTCCAGTAGGAGGCACATGATCGCTCCAAACAGGGTCCATCACCGGAAGAGCCGTCGCTATTCCCCCATTACATCACAGTATCCTGTCTCTGCGTCGTGAATAATGGCGGAGAATATTGACGAACGTGCATCACACTTTCTGAAATGGCTCAATGTCGCCAGGTGGGCCATACAAAACAGTAGCCCTCCACTCTTATGGTTTGCTACGCGTGCACAGCTCATAGCCGTGGTGTGAAACTTCAGCGCGCTAACCCTCAATTTTAGTTTTCTTCTCCCCTCAGAGCACCAGAATTCCCGCACGTCGATGTCCGCTTGTTCGCCGAGCGCATCGCCAGAGTCAAAAAAGGAAGTTTTATTGGATAATGGCTGGCGTATACGAACTCCATACAGGGCCATCTTCCTTCTAGTACAGGTATTGGGACTGCATTTCCGACAGGTGTCCCATATTGAAATATTTATACCCCCAGAAGTACCTCCATATATTTCTCCTACAACTTACACAACATAATGCAACATGAAAAGACACTTAGGCCACAATATACCGGGACTTGTTATTTTAGGAAGGGCAAGCGTTGAGCTTGAAATCCAAGCTGCACTTGCGTACATCAAAATAAAAATGATTCTGCGGAGGGGGGGGGGAGGAGAGAAGCATAGAATAAAAAAGGCTAACATACTGATGAAGAATAAATGATGATGGTTGGATTGGCGCAAGAACAGCGAGGGCAAAGATCGCCGGACAATACAATAAATATATTAGATCTATACGCACGGAAATAGGCAAAACGAAGCCGGGTACTGCAAGTGGAAAAACGACCCAAACATTGGGTGTGTATTTGGCTAATCAATTCAATTCAGTTTATTTCTCTATTGCTCTAGACGAAGTTCAGTGCAAAATGTTGCCAACAAACAGCTTGAATTAGGTTCAGTAACCGATAAGTGTGCAATGTGGTGAGGTTAGATCGAGCCTAAAAGCAAACGAGACGCATCCTCGATGAAAGAAACTTGCAAGGGACGCCCAGCGGTTCATAACAGTAAAAACACAGGGCCTCCTTTGCAGTTTTCGGGGATCCCGAAAGCCGACGTTTTGCACAGATAGAAAATACATGCACCGCCTTCCTTTCCTCAAAAGCCACCCCGGCACCATGGAGCGTGTAGCGACCCGAACGAAGTTGGTGTATATTTTTGAGGTTTGCAATGTGCAGCCGAAAACACATTTAAAGGAATGTCGTGGTGTCATTGCCGTAGCACGTACGGCATGCACGAGGTTTTCGTTCAGCCATGCATAAGAGATGGGATAGGGATGTACACTCCGCCCAAATATTTACGTGATAACTTTCATGGGCAAACTCCACAAGTGTGATAAAAATTTATTTATTTATTTATTTATTTATTTATTTATTTATTTATTTATTTATTTATTTATTTATTTATTTATTTATTTATTTATTTATTTATTTATTTATTTACACACTCTGAGGGCCACTCAGGCCTTACAGAGAGGACAAGGTACACACTACAGAAATAATAATAATCAAGTAACAAGCAAGTAATGGCTCAAAATGGCAAACAAATATCAGGTTATAAAGCCAACAAGTGCGTTTCTGAAAGAGGAATGATGTGTGATTGGGACTACAGAGGCCGGAAGGTAGTTCGTTTCCCTGCCGGTTCTGGGTACAAAAGAATCATAAAAAAGGTTAGTTTTGCATTGGGGTATGCCAACATTCAAGTCGTGGTTTATGCGAGATCATAGGTAGATAAGACGAGTGGAAAGACTTTCTTTTAGGATTACATTTCTATAAAAAATTTTATGAGAGATTTATAAACGAGATATCTTTCGGCGCGCCGAAAGATCTCGAAGATGTAATAAAGACTTCATATGCGTGACACCAGCTAAATGGGAATACTTTGAAAGTAGAAGTCGTGCTGCGCGATTCTGGAGGGATTCGAGTGTAAATGAGCGTGTTAGTTGGTGTATCCCAATCTTAAAGGAGCCATGAAGAGAAAACACAAGTTTGGTTCATTCGAAAGATTGCTTCGTTAGAACCATACTAACACCACTTTTAACACAAACTTCACTCAAATAAGCTACGTAATTAGGAAAAAAGGGAATGACCATGCGCCCCACCAGCTCATTTCCCGCAACAGAACCTACGATGTCACACGAGAATGCTCTGCGATTGGCGGAGGCCGGCAAAAGCAAACGCAATAGGCAGGGCTTACCAGTTTGCACAGTGAGCTATATGCCCGTTAAACATACTGCACATTCCTTTTATGACCCTAAGAACGGTGGAGTTCCGAATAAACACGCAAGCGTGTACGGCAATGCGTACAAAACTACCGCCATCCGAACTCGACATCTCGCCGTCGCCACCGTCGCGCAGACAAATTTTCGGGTTCGGGGCTCTTAGGGGCCAACGAACCGTTCCAGCACGCACAGCCGCGACCTTGCTTTGTATCGTAATCCCTTCACAGGAAGTTGGCCATCATATCGCCAACCAGCAAAGGTAAAAATAGAAACGAGGGAAGTAAGGAACAGCAAGCAGCGACGAGATAGTGACAGTCGTCGCAGTTTCGGAATGGTGTTGGCTTGCTGCTATTGTTAAGAGCTCGTTTCCAGTTTACAACCACTGAAAACTTCAGTTTGTTCGAGTACTTTACAATGAAATTTCGTTGCTACGTTTTGAAATGCCCATGTAGTACGGGCAAATCGTAGAGGGAGTGCGACATCCCCGCCGGTGAGATCTCCTTTCATGTGCTGCCCAACGACGAACCTCGGCGAAGCAAGTGGCTAGGTTTCGTGAACTTTGCAAACGGAGGAGAAAGAGAGCTAAAGGAAGTACGAGTGTGCTCGCTTAATTTCCGAGGAAGTGATTACGGCAGGAACCGTTACGTTAGCTCACTCCTGGGACATGCTGGCGCTCGTCGCCGACTTCGCCAAATCACCGTCAAAGCGCTCTGACCTCGGGGGAAAAAATGCCGTACACACCGCGCATTGACGCTCGTATCTTTCTGGTCGAAGCAGAGAGCTCGCGCGAACGACTTTCCATACACGACGCTGGCCAACTGGCATAAGCGATACTGCTACTGAAATTGAACTATTATTAACCGTAATAAAAATACGGCACTTACGTACCAGTCTGTATTCGTCCGTCGCGACGGGGCTGACGAGGCAGCGGTGCCGACGGCTGGGCGTTCGTCTGTTGTGGCTATCGCGGAATGGTCGCTTTTCGGTCCATCCGCGTATCCCACAACTACTGCCGCTCGTGCACTTAGAAGCATTGAGCGTTCAAGTGATGTGAGGTTGTTAAATGCAAGCCCGAGCTTCTCGGCGAGAGTTTTGTTCTCCGGATCAGGCGATTCTATGACTAGGGCTGCGGGTGCACTAGGTTTTACTACTATTTTTAAAATGGCCGCCGTCTCGGTTTCGGCACGCTTTCCGGTTCCTGTTTGATTCCCGCGTGTGGATGCTATATGGAGTCGACATACTAAGTATCTGTTTCATGAACCGGCTCGTATGACGCCATTGCTCACGTCACGACATGTGCAATTTAGCGGGAGATTTAAAATTTTGGCTTAAATTGTCTTATTTCTCAGTGAATAAAGCATAATTTGCTTCCGGGAAATCTCTTAGGGTACTATGAAACACCTAATCTTTCGAATAAAACAAACTTTTGTTTTCTGTTCATGGCTCCTTTAAGATGCGTATTCTACTTTTGACGTAGACGTAGGCAAGATTAGACGTAGGCAAAATGCATTTATCGTTGTTTTTTCAGGGATGGCTTAGCGAGGTTAAGGTGCATTTATTGATTGATTGGGGTGTTTAACGCAACGACACAACGCAGGCGTTGAGCCGCGCCGCAGTGGAGAGCTCCGGATTCATTTTCACCACCTGGGGATCTCTAACGTGTGCCAAAATCTCGTACATACCGGCGTTTTTGCTTTTAGCCTCCATCGGAAAAGCGGCAGCCGCGGCCGGGAATCGAACCCGCGTCCTCGTGCTCATCAGCACAACGCCTAAGCCACTGAGTAACAGCGGCGGGTGAGGTGCATTTGTCGAGGCTGCTCGACAAGGGAGCTAGAACTCACAGATGAATAAAATCAACGCAGGTGGCCTAAAGGTATTTTTAATGAAGTCTTACAAGAAACGAAAGACATTTTCGCCACTTCGCTCAAATGCGTCCAAAATCAGTCTTCAGAAGTTGCAGTAAAATGAGACAAGGCAAAAAAACAAAACATTCGAAATGATACTTAACGCTAACACACAGTATTTCTGAAAAGGAAGAGCAGCAATTGTGGAATAGTGGGACCCAGGAACATCTTTCTGTTTCACCAGACAAAAATCTAATTCCGTTCGACCCCTCCACACACACGTAAATGAATACGGAAATGAATTTCAACAATCGCCTCTTCGCTAGTTTGCGTAACCCAGCCTGAAGGCGCAAAAAGCCACACAGCCGCGCATCACGAGGTAAAATGTAGCCCTACCGAACAGTCGCTTTGAAAGCGCAGAAAACGGCCACCAAACGAACGGTATGCGGAAGAGTATAGAGTGTGATTTGAATGACGCGAAATGAAAATTTCACGAGATTGAAATGTTACGCTTGATTTGTTCGCTTCCTCACATACCAAAGTGCAACAATAAGCGGTAGACGGATGCGCGCTTTTGTGATCTTTCGTTTACGACGGCCCCTTCGGCAGTTGCACCGCAACGGTGTGCGCGGAATTTAGCTCCGGAACGGGAGTGTGGAGGAAAGGGCAGACCCGTCAGAAAAAAAGTGAGGATGTGAGAGGATACAAAGTGCACAAATACAAATCCAATACAAATTAAACATAAAACGGTGAAATACCGTGTTTTGTTTTCTACAAGTCCATTGCAAAATGGCTGATCGTCCTGGGGAGCGAGCTGACATCAAAGCAGCGTAAACTTCAGGTATCTTTGAAGCAGAAAACTGTTTTATGGAGTCGTTATCTGGTGTTAGGCAGGGTGATCGCTTTGCCCATTCATCTACCCCCTTTTGACGTAAGCAAATGGCTCAAGCTGTATATGCTGTCGTAGAAGCCTGGCTCTGTGGTAATCGAAGTGACGGAGGCCTGCAATCCCAGACATTGTGGATGGTACGGAGAAGGGAGGGCCAGAGAGGCGGGCGTGCCCATCAGACCAACTGAAGATTTGTTTCATAAGTTCTTGGCCAGAGCAAACTCGCATTATCGCATACAAGATATCGAGTTGAAATCAAGCAAAACTTGGGGCTGGGCCGTTCGGGTAATGCGTATGAAAGGTTAACCATCTCTTTAACGGAATGGTTACCTAGAGATGGCCATTGAAGTACGGTAAGACCAAGAATTCGATGGCTGGCGGAAATAAAAGGCATCAGAGGGCTAAAAATGGACTGGAGACAAACGCCGTGGAAGTAGCTGGAAATCATCCGAAGAGTCGTTCGAACTGAAGCAGAAACAGCCATGACAATGACGACTAGGTCAGGAGAAATAGTTGTACGAAACTTTATTGCGCATGAAGTAAGAGTGGATTCCTATTCCGGTAATCTATATTGGGACCGGCCGACCGAACCCCTAGATGCCAGAAGTTAAGGAAGTCCAGAGAGGGAACAGTAGGTGTAGACAAACATGGTGTTTGACACTGGAAGAAGGAATTAAACAGGATATGGCTTCGGAAGATTGGGCGTCGGTGAAAACATCTTCCATGTGGTTCAGCACTGCCCCTCTTGTCAGGCGCCAGACAATAAGGCCTAAAAAAGCGCACAAATTGTATCGCACACAAAACTGGTTGGTGGCGGAGACCTATAATTCGGGCGTATTTTTCCCCCGTATAACCATAGACGGAATTACGAGGAGTGAGTCATGTAAAGTGGTGGGAAGACTAAAAACAAGTATATAGCGCAGCCGGTGGCACTCAACCTGCACGCGCTCGTCAGGGCAGTTTAATGCCACAAAATTGAAGGGTATGTCTGTGGGACGACGTTGTTTGCTCTTAGGTACCTCTCACAAGTTAATGTCAGTCAAGAGGCAGAGATGATGCCATAGTAGGTAGGTAGTTTCCTCATGGCGCCATGGCCCAGCACTGACGATGAAGAGGGAGTGGCTGTCATAACACTGTCGCGGACGCTTTCTTGCCCGTCCTTTAGGTGTTGCAAATAGATCACTACTATTCTTTACACAGGTTCGTCACATCTGCTCTGCCGCAACGTAACAGAGAAAGTGAAAGCAAGAGCGGAACGAATGGCGAGGACACCCAAGCACTAGTCATGTGTTCTGAAATTGCAAGCATTTATCTCCGATTGAACGCCGGTGATGAACGCCAGTGAGTGTCGCCTCGAGTGGACATGTTAACATACCAGCCAAATACAATTGGTGAATAGACCGTGAACCTCTGACATCCGCTGCTAGTTATTAACGTGTTACATTGTCAATCAGTACACACTGGAAAAGTACTAATCGTAAGCTGCAGTGTTCGATATCTGTCGTAAGATTTTAAAAGCGTAACGTTATGCCTACGGTGCCCAATTTATATCAAAACAGGACCAACTGAATACATTGCCTGCCTACGGAGAGATGCTCTTTCATTACCTACAAACTCGCCGCGGCCTCCTACAGCACCGGTGCCTCTCGCGGGAAGAAGACGCAACTTGGCTGCGCCTCCAGACGAACACCTGCCCCCATCCGACCCGCTTCCACCTCATCTTCCGCAAACAAGAACCATCCCTCTGCGCATAGGGTCCCCAGCCTGGCTCACTTCACCGCATGGTACAGGCATGCCAACGTCCCGAGAAAGAATTGCCCCCACTTCCCAGCCCATCCTTCGAGCCATGGAGGGTTTCTATAGCAAGCCCAGACCCGGATACCGAGCTCAACTTCGTGGCCCGAGCAAGAACAGCCAGCCGCAGCCAACAAATCGCGGACTGGGGATGTCTGTCTTTCACGGGGCGAAGCCCATGCCATTAGCCACTGCTGTCTATCTCTAGTCCCAAGCACTGGACTACACGCGCCAGTTGCTGCTGGCAGTCTAGACAAGTGTTATATACACACAGGTGTAAGACATACTACTATTGGTGTATTAGACAACGATTTATACCGAGGAATGTGCTCTATTTTAACCACACGATATTTTGTGGTTCGCGCAGCCAGAACGGGTGTAACTGTTTCTTAATCACAGCCTTAAATGTGCTCCAAAACTTTTCCAATGGACGCTACACCAAGGTCACCCACACAGGTAAAATGTGCAAGAAGTTCTTTTAAACTCTACTGATCCTAAAGTAATTATCTGGCCTTGCAACTGGTCCCTTCTTGGACAAAGAAACGGTAAAAAAAACATTTATTCAAACTTGCCTCCAAGGTACCTTTCGACTAGTGATTCTCCGCGAAATAGATGCTGGTAAACACAGCCGGGGGCAACCTTGTATACTGCGTTAAACTAGCAAAGGTACGCGACATGACGATGTGTGTGTATGCATGCGCCGGTAACCCCGCCGTGCAATGTTGTTAGCCCGGCTAGATTACAAACAAAAATAATGCGTGTCTTCAGAGAAGCACTCTCGTAAAGCACACTTTGCGTCAACGTCTGACCGTATAGAAAGTCGCAATCACGTGCTTGACAAAATTTTATAGACCGGAGCATTCGAAAAACTCATTGCTGTGCGTCATTATTCTCCAATTATTGAACAAAACAACTGTACAGACAATCGTTCTGGCATGTTGCAGAGGCTTTAAAGGTGCCAACTAAAGAACGAATTCAACAACTTTATTAAAAGCAGTTTGAGTCGTTTTTATCCTTATCACTTGTACTTTTTTTGCAGAGTTGGAAGCAGCGACAAGGACCGTTAATAACTGCCTCCTTCCTCGCACCCTTCCGCCGTTGCTCTTCACCTCTAGCTAACTAGTGTAATCAGGCAAGGCTGGGAAAAGCTAGAGGAAGAACTTTGTCGACTCGAGAGTTTCGGAGACGGTGTGAAGATGGCGGACGGAGTTCTAACGACCGTAATTATCATGCAAGCAAGGTCTCCTTGCTCGGACTTAGTAACTTTGCCCCTCGATAATAGAACGCCGGAGAAAATTAGAACGATTGCAGCAGCGCACGGATACCCAACTCCCATATTTGAAAAAAAAGCATCGTGAACGCTTACTCCTTCTGCAACAACACCCAGGATATAGCATTGATAGAGTCACAAAAAGGGCATTTATTTGCCTTTATTCACAACCACTTTCCGCGTGTCATTTTTATACGTCCGTCTACTCTTCTATACCGTTAAACTGCGAATTTGTATTTCGCGCATCTGTTATATATAACGTCCCGGTAGTTCGCCTTTAACTCCGACTAAGGACGCAAGTGTTTTTGAAGGATGTTACACGTAATTTGCTTTTGATTTCAATCTGGTATCGGTGAGAAAAAATGTAAAGCGTAGAGTTTTGTATTATTCAACCAACGTTTTCTTATTCAGCTTTTCGGCATTCCATAGAGATGGTTCCTCAACCAGCCGCGTTTCCAAATTTTGTATTTCAGTCGAATGCACGGCAGTTTTTCGGTAGCGCTTTGAAGTTCCTTGCCGATTCACACGAATGGGACATAAGTTGCTCAAATCAGAGAGGGACGAATTTTGACGGTGCGAAAAAGCAGCGGGGTGGTAGTCTGAAGTTTCTGTCATATTTTTAACGTCCGCATATATCTCGTTAGCTGGTGCAAGAGGAGAAAACTTAGTCCTAAGAGGGCTTAAATTACTGTGACACATTGCGAGTTTATTCTTGTTGACAAGCTGTTTCAAGAATAGTGTTGTTTACGTTCGAAATGACATATAGGCAATTTATTGTAAGCAGGAGATGCCAGCAGACGCCGAGTTGAACACGGGGCGTTGTCAGCGAGCTCCTTTCGGGTGTTTCTTCGTGACCAGTGAGACGCAAGGTGGGCTCTGTCATTGGGCGCCCTCAACTGTTAGCACGTATAGGGATCCCTCATGTTTGATAAAGTAAGAGAACCTGTGAAAATTAACCGCTGGCATTCGCCTACGATTTACTAGTTTGACGGTTCTGACCAACGGCGCCATACACCGAATGTTACCGTTTTGCACCCACCAACATAATGATAGTTGCTACTACTGATAACAACCCCACCAGTTACCTGTAACGTCAAGCTGTACAATTGAGAATTTAACGCTGGAATTCAGGCTAGTTGGTGGCACAATTTCAACATGGCAATAAGTGCGAAAAGACGCGGACACAAGGTAATACATCTACAAATACGGATGCAAGAGCAACCATCCCGCGTAAGTGTTTTTTCTTGTGGGTCGTCTTTTCGCCCTTTCTACTCTGTCCATGTAAGCGGCGAAATGTGGCCCCATGCAAATCCAGGGGCGCTGGCATAGCAACTATTACTGGGGGAAAGGCAAAAATACTGAGCGAATGCACGGCAAGAGGCCCATTCGTAATTTTTATTGCGAAAGCATTAAGAGCCCTATGCGAGTTTTGCTTCTGTTTGAATGTAGCCTCTTCTCAGCTAGATTAAACAGAATAGGAGCTCCTGGGGCCGACGTGAAACCACGGTCCACAAGGCTGTAAAGCTGATGCTTTCCCCACTATATATGTCCCGCCAGATGGCTATTCGCTATCAGCAGCGTTCTTTAGTGCTGACACCGCTGCCTCGCCCCATGTGCGACAACGCCCACAGGTGTATGTGTGAAACGAATAGGGAGCGTCAATCAGGCTCATATCCCAAACCTGTATAAACAAGAAACACTACACAGACCCACAGAAATGATAGACGAAATATTTCAATGCAGATACCTTACAAGTGTGTGTGTGCGGCCAAGTTTCTAACGCTAATATCGACATACAGGCGCATTGAAAAAAAGAACGCTGGATGTAAGTTATGTCCACCCAAGCCCTGCAAACAATAGCAAGCTCTGCAAAAGAGGCAACTGGAGTCTACGGATCAAGAAAATGGGGCCGAGCGATTAAGACTGTAGCGATAAAGTGGGGACACAAAAGTTCATTTACAAAGGACGGTTGCTAGAGCCCCTATCCTGTGTAAGTGTTCGCTCGTGTGTGTCATACTGCCGGAAAGGCTGTACGTCGCCTATAATCAGAGGGTTTGACGTGATATCTGTGGATCGCGCAATATGACGGGTGCCGCGCCAGCGGTGCATGCACCATCTGAGTTTTTAAACATGTGCCCGATGTTGGTAAGGTGAGTAGCCACGTGGAGAAACATTCTCTCAGGATCTCTGTGCCAACAGGTGGCTGGAATGGTGATGTATCTGTACCTAAGAGACATAACCCGTTTCACAGTTAATGTCGTCGTGCAGTCTCAGATTGCTGCAAGCCACGTCCTACAAAGCCTGGGCTCACGATTTAACTAGCGACGTCCTGTGGAGCAACATAACACCGTAGCCTTGAAGGTAACCACAGTGTGTTACTCCTATTTTTCCATGCCAAAGAGATTACCCGTTTGTATCCGTGAAACGAAAATGTCAATATTATGCAGTTAAAAATATGCTAGAATAAAGCGCCACACGAGATACGACAACACAGCAGCTATGCGCGAAGCCATCGACCAATCAGAGGAACCGCCACAACCGTCCACCTTATTTTTAGCAGAGAAGCTGTATGGTGTTAAGCAACCATGGAATTTTCGTGCCCGTGAGCAAAAACTCTAAGCGTTATACTGGTAAAGGCAGGCCTTTGCAGTTGCGTATCGTTCTTCACCGTGTTTTGACAGCTGTCAGCGTTCGACGCGCGGAGAGGACTGGGCGTCATGGTATCGATCTGACGCACAGTGCCATTATGAGACCGACATATGCTTGTACGAAGACACATCCTTATAGTGTCACTCGGATACTTGGACAGGTGCAATGCCCTTTATATCGATGGTTACACCGCGATCTCTTGTGGAAAGCCCGCAAACTCGTGAGCGGATGGCGTCGTGATATGCGTAAAGTGCAGAACACGTGCGCGTGCGCATCTCCCGGTTGTTCAAGAAGACAAAACCATTAGCAGCGCTGATATCTGTAGCGCGTATGCCAATGATTTAAAGGAGCCATGAAGACAAAATACAAGTTGGATTTATTAGAAAGAGTGCTTAGTCCCAATAACAATGATACCAATATCATCACAATCTTCGAACAAATAACGGAGATATTAAAGAAAACGTTTGAAGCCGTCGCAATCCCCTAGCCAATTTCCCGCAACTTTTCTATGACGTCACGGAACCTTCTTTGTGCGATTGGAGGCCGCCTAACTGACCTATCGCGACCATACATGACTGGACGTCTGTAATGGGGCCTCTAGTTCCGTTTGACCAAATCACTTGAATTCTAACGTGCAGTTAACGCACTGAAAATTATGTTTTATTGCTGGCCCGTATGACGTCATTCTTGCTCATAACACGTCACTGTGGCGCAAAATTTGAACGTTTTTAAATATTTCTTGCTTTTTTTCGTTAAAAAAACAACTTTTGTGGCTGTAATGGAGCTGAGTGAGATAATGAATCCTAGTTCTGTCAAATTAAACAAAGTTGTATTTTCTCTTCATGGCTCCTTTAAGTGCAGTATGTACGGTGCTTTAAGAGCATGAAGGAGAGGAGCAAACAAGTACACCAGGTTAGAAGTTAGCGTTTGTGTTGTGTACTTGCCTGCTTCGCCCTTGGCAAAAAAATGTGTACTGTTGAATTTGCAGTTTTAAACTGCTAATCCCATCGCTTGCTGCATATGTATTGCGAGTGGCTATTAGCTAAGCTTCACAAAACACTGGAGGCTTTCCTTCCAGTATATTTTTTATGCAATGGCTGGGCATGCGCAGTAGGACATGCAAGCTAGGCGGACGTTACTAGCGTTTGCATTTTAAACTGTTCATTCCCACCAGCAAATAGGCCATCTGATAATGGCGACATGGCACTCTACTGAAGCTCCGTTCAAAAAAAACAATACCGTCAATGACACCATTTCTGCGATGAGAAGGTGACAGAAAAACTTTTCTGGATAAAGTTCAGCGCTTTCCTTTCCTTTCGGCAAGTCGTTTCTGGGAACCGCATGGACGAATAAGCTGTCTGCGCACAACAAGCATCGATGGGTGTGTTACGGTGGCAGTGTCCAGGAAACGGTCATTTGTATGCTGTAGGCAAAACAGTTTTGGGAAAGCAAACCGGCCTCTTCGAGATCCGTGTCCGCTGGCCGCCAGCCAAGAAAAGAGGCATGACTGACCCAATTCCCTCTTTATCTGCCATTAAGCTCGCCACATTCGCAATGTCAATGCCTCAGTAACTTTGTGTTTGCTTTTTGGGTCATATTATAATTTTTTGTCACCTTTGCGCGAGAGTGAAAGGAAATTTAGGGGTTCGTTGTGATTTAGATCCCTACGCACTAGTGCGTGGGCTTAAGACAGGATTTACAACTAAAAAAAAGTACACTTTAGGCAGTAATTTTTAAATAAAACGGGTGCTTCATGTAAGGGAGAGCTTTCGGGGGTCGCTTCATTCTGCTACTTGCTAGGGATTTCTTTCCTTATAGGGGCGATGAAGACAAAACGCAATTGTCTGGTTTGTAACATGAATTATTTCTCCCGGTTGTAATGGTAGCAATTTTATCGCAAAGAACCAAATGTTTGAGGTAATCGACATATTAAGCATACATATGACGCAAGTGCGACTCCCGTGTTAGAACGGCTATTTTTTTATAAGATCACCGCACCTCGTTTTGTTGCGATTGGCGGCCTCCGATCTAAGTCACCACCAGAAAACATGACTGAGTGATTCTACTGGGACCTCGAGTTCTGTTTGATCGCGTCAATTGAATGCAAACGTGCGGTGAACACACTAATCACTTTGTTTCGTACACACGGGCGTTTTTGCTTTTCGCTTCCATCAGAAAATCGGCTGCCAGGCCGGACATCGAACCCGCGACCTTGTGCTCAGCAGCGTAACACCTTAGCCACTGAGCCACCGCGGCGGGTTCGTCCCGCTTAGCGCCTTAGTTTTACTGCAAAGACATATTTGCGAATCTTAGTTTTCGTTTATTGCTATTTTGGCTGCAATTGCTTCGAGAGGAACACTGTCCGCGCTTAAGGCTCTTAGGGCGTCAGCTTCTCCATAATGGAAACTATCCACGGCTCGCGTGTACTGGTTTTACTCCCGTGCCATCCCATCTATAAGTCATGCGACAAGCATAAGAAAAGTCCAATTACCAGGCTAGACCCTACTAATACGTCGGCGTGTTCTAAATTTTAGCAAAAAAATGATACTACGTGGCTGGTAGAATCGATTGATTGATTGATTGATTGATTGTAGGGTTTAACGCGCCGACGCAACGCAGGCGATGAGGCGCGCCGTAGTGGAGGGCTCCGGATTAATTTTGACCACCTGGGGATCTTTATCGTGCGCCGAAATCTCGTACACACGGGCGTTTTTGCTTTTCGCCTCCATCAGAAAAGCGGCCGCCGCGGCCGGGAATCGAACCCGCGACCTCGTGCTCAGCAGCGCAACGCCTTAGCCACTGAGCCACCGCGGCGGGTGGCTGGTAGAATCTTCCACGTATACAGACCTCGTTACCTGATTCGTATGCAAACCAGCTGGCTCAAACTTCTCGAGAGATAGCAAACAATACCTAGAAGCAGCAGTTTCCCTGGACGAAATCTTAACACAATAGACCTGTTGCGCATTTTCAAATGTTCATGCCTCCATCCTATAGAATAACAATGGAAGCTCTGTCGCTTGCAAGCGTGATCCTCGCCTACATGTTCACACGCCGTGGCGGGCACCCGCGTGGAAAAGGATCGATTTTCCACGCGCACATAAAAAGGACAGCACGTGTAGTCAAGCTGTTGACGACATCTGCTGAAACGCGAGCCGGCTTTCCAAATGGGCGCCCTCCCCATATCCCTATTTAGATTCTCGGCGCTTGACGACAGCAAACTGTCACGGCATTTTCCCGCGCCACTAGCTCAGCAAGACTTAGGTTGGCGGCTCGCTAATGCGAAGGCGGGAGCACGCAAGCGCTTTCCTTAATTCCCGCAGCCTATGTCCTCGCAGACCCGCCCTGACAGGTGACTCTTGCGCGACAGTGCGAGCTGCATGTTGTCGCAGTGTTGCCGCCTTGCCGGAATTTAATCTTCTCCACGGATACCTAGATTTCTCTCTTATTGCTTTTTTCTGTGGACGAGAAACAATGTGTGCCGACGCGTGGTTCCCATGCGGGGAGCTTACTGAAACAACAAAAGCCAGAAGGCGCTAAAACTCTGTGCCAGCCGAGGAAGCATCGCTGTACAAGCTGCATAGGCTCCGAGAAGCTCATTTAGAGAGGCGCTACTCGACGTGAAAGGAGGAGGGCGAAACAAGTTGCCTGTTCTTTCTCCGGGTCACGTTGCAAAGGTCTTTCGCCGGTATTGCCGCTAAGCGTGTAAGCCTAGTAACGTGTCTCTCGTACTATATTCCGAGAAAAGAAGACAGGGTTAGTTCACACGCCGGTGCAGGAAGGCACAGCACAGCCGGCTTAACTGGTCGGTATACTTTCTAGTCGGCTAGATACTCGGCCAGAAACCAATAATCGGCCAGTTACCTGGGTGACCCTTGTACACAACTTTGTGCATAGCAACTTTTATTATGGCTTTCTGCGTGGTTTCGCAGTGTATGAATATCTGGGGACGCTTTTTTGTGTAAAGACAGTTTATTCAAGTGGGCGAACCGTCTGGCGAACGCAACTTTTTCCCTTGCTGCCCCTGGATGGCGCTATTCCTTAATGCTGGCAGCAATGCCAATGCCTCTATGAGAGGCGGCGTGCTGGTGCCGCGCACAAGCGGTTGGTTCGGCGTCGATATTCCTGCAACATAAAAAGGACAAAATGTTCTTCTTTAAAAAAGCGTCAATACTGATTACGGGTCCCGTAAGAAAACAATTTTCTTAGTGGTCCGGAGAAGCAAAGGACGCCGGAGTTTGGGAAAGCACGACTGATTTGAACGAAACTGAAGAAACCGCTTGGTACGTGGTAGCGTTGTATACAGCTGCTGCTATACCGCTGTGCATAACCGCTGCCGTACTTGCTTCAGGTTTGTCGTAACACAAACAGAGGCCCCAAGAGCGGGGTTTTGGTAATAGAATCGCTGCATGGGAAATGAAGGAATTTGGGTGGTTTAATTAGCAATGTTTCAGCAAGTAAGGCATATTTTGGCATCAAATCAACGTTGAAATGGCTGCTGGAAGGTCAGACGCGTTCGAAACCAACTCGCTGGTTCCTTCAAGGTCCCTTTAACGGTGTCGGTGATGTGTAAGTTTTAGTACGGCCTTTTTCACGCAGTTAGTCTCTGCACAATGGCGCAATATGCCCGCGCACGAAAAAGGTCAAGATTTTTTCTGAGCTCCTTTTAAACATGCTTGTGACGTGTCGGCAGCACCTATATTAGGCGTCGCATCAGGTAGGGCGGCGCTAGGAGAATACTTGCGTAGTATGCCAGGGTGAATTCCTTCATTCACGGCAACAAATTTAACCTTAAAACAATGGTTTTCGCGATATCAGTAGAGAAAAAAAAAACATCGCCCAATCGCTTTGCATTGCACACCTTTCTGAAGCGAACACTTGAGAGCAAAACCTTCAATCGCCCTGTCCTGTTAGATCAAATTAAAACGAACTATACAGCAGCCAGTTATAGAGCCAGCTATAGAGCATAGGTGTTAAAATAAAAAGAAATCACTGAGGGCATTTGTCACTCGCGTAGCGCTTACAGGACATGGCAAATGCACGGTAGTAAAACATTCTAAGCTGGAAGTTGTTCCTTCCTTTCGTCTTCTCCTTTAGCTTTCGATGTGTTATCACCTGGTCAAACCGAGCCTACGTCAGAAGCGGTTGTGGTAGCGTCGAGCCTGTGCTATAGTGAACGCTTTAAAGGAGATCGCACGGTGACCCCCGAAGCTACCAAAACAGTCGCCCCACACGTGATACTCGGTTTAATGATCTGCGAGTCACTTCAATCATGAGCTCTGTTTTCAAATCGGAGGCGAGAACGTCAAGTCCTCGATGATAATATTGGATCACATGTACGTGTATAAAAAAAATTGTTGCACCTTTGCAGCCGCCCCATTCCATAGGGGTAATTTTTCAGTGCAAGCTGGGTCACCTTGTACAAGTGATGTACTTACAAGTCATGTAGCTTAGTTTTCGTAAGGAATACCGATGCCAAGCATATCTTCACATTCTAGCCACGGACGAGTACGTTAGCCACCAGCCAAACACGAGATCGATGAATTACGCAGCGTAACAAGGAGGATAGTTCTTGCAGTCAGCAACCTCAAAGGGGAGCAAGTTTATGTTCATAAATCGTTTGGCCCATGTTCGGAGCAGCCTGCGTGGGCACTTATGGAAGAGGCAATCATAGGCATGATGAAATAAATGGATACTAGCCGTGTTAAACGAACCCTAGAAATTTGCAACCAACACTTCTGTGACTTGGCGGGATGACAAAGTTTCAACACTGCGTATCACGTACTAACCACGCCGGAAAACGGCGCTCGAGTTATGCACGGCCGAGCGGACAGTACTAACGAGACAGAAGTGAAGGCTTCACAATACGGTTGAGAAATGAGATAGAGGGGGAGACAGCGAGATGCCGAATGGAAATTTCCTTTCGCACCCGTCCACTGTCTTCTTAACGAAAGAGATTGCATTCAGCCTCGCCCGCCGTACGTGGTCCGGCCAATTTAAGCGAAACTTAGACTGCCATGCGCTTGGTGGGAAGCCGCCGCCGCTGTCGGACGGCGAGGCACTCTAAGCCGAGGAAAGACTGAAGCCCTTCGTTATAGGCGTAAAACGGCTCGGGGACGAGCGAATGTCTGCGAAAGATAGCGGCCCGAATCTGTGGCAGCTTGCGTCGGCGTGGAGGTTGGGCAAAACGGTGGCGGAGGCTACGCTTTTGCAGGGACATCTACTAGTTACGCGTTCCCCGTTTTTACGACGGCGACATGCCAGTATGAGATGACGCTGAGTCAAAACTTATCTTGTCGCACCCTGGAGAAGAGGCGTACTATTCGTGGCCACTCGCGTTAGGTGTGTGCGTTTGCTGCTCATTTGCAGCAGGCTGAAATGTTTTAAAAAGGCCGGAATTTTGAGAATTCTCTAGTAATGCAGTTGCAATCTCCCACTTCTCCGTTTCACTGACCTTGCTTTTTTTCGGTGGCTCTGAAAAACACGTCTTTTTTATATTTCACAATATTTTATCTTTTTATGGTTTTCATATTTATATGCACGTGTGTGGCGAAGGGATAGAACGTTGTAATTTTTTTCATATTTTTCCTCAATTTTAGTCACAGCTTTTAAGCACCCTTTTTTGTGATTTTGCGGCGTCCCTCGCAATTGTCCCCTGATCGTAAGAAGAGAACGAGAAGGACACCAAAGAGAGAGCGAGGAAAAAAGCGGAAGAGGCTAGTATTGCGAAAGTGCTAGTAGGAAAGCGGCATGCCGAGGGTACTGCGTGAGAAGTGCTCCGCGGCGGCGACTCACTACGAAATAACGCCATAGTATAGCGTGCTGTCGTTCGTTCGCTGATGATGCGGCTCCCGCTGCGGCTAAACGAGCTGCCCGAGAAGCGGCTCAACTCCGCCGACGTCAGAACACAGATGTGTGCGCCGCCGAAGCAGCAACTGTGCGCCGTGGCCGAGAAGACGCTTCAGATTATGCCGCCAAAGCAAAGGCTTACTGTCGTCACCCATGCATACATGTCTGTCTGAAATTGGTTGCCTCTACATATTTTTTTCACTCGATAGAGCTAAACAGCTGCGCTCAAATTTCGCAATTGCGTGCATTGGCACCTGCCAATTGTTTTTACATCTTGAAGTGCAGAGGTGCGCTGCCTGACACGAAACGTAGAACCGGGTGAATAACACAAAAACAGACAAGGTGAGGCGCAATGTTTTTGTGTTTTTTGTGTTTTTGTGTTATTCACCCTGTTCTACGTTTCGTGTCAGGCAGCGCACCTCTGCACTTCAAGATGTTAAAACACCAACTAGCCCACTCCCAAGCCTTGCAGAACCCAATTGTTTTTATTTTTCACTTTGTTCTTGTTGCTTATTTTGTTTTTAGTTTCTATTGACTTTTTTTATCACTCGCGTGAAGCGATGGATTAGACAATGTTTGATTTGTTGGTCTTCAGACCGGTGTTTGAAATCCACTTTCCTACTATGCACATATATAGTCTAGGGCATTCAATAAACAGTTGTACAAGCCTCAACGTACCCCTGTTGAGCGCTGTACGCCGAACACCTTTAAAGTCGCCTTCAATAAGATATACAAGAGCAATGCTCCCGCATCGTATATTGTGTTTTTGTTTGCTTTAATTTTCTAATTCTGAAAGTACCTATCAGGTACATTTGCGGTACTATACCCAGTAATACGAAAAATTAACATGTCATGGATTAACGTTTGCCAGTACAATGCGCCAAATAACAGCAGCAAGCTTTTGGTGAGAGAAACGCACAAAAAAGGTGACGGAATAATTAAATCAGTAAATTTTTTGTCGTGAGTTTGGAAAAAATCAACTGATGCATATCGTTCCCGCAACTAGTACAATTTATACCGTTACAAGAAAGGGTTGGGTTGGAAATGGGCTCACGCCTCGGTACTGCCACATTAATGCTCGAAGAGATGTCGTCGGAGGCCCTGTAGGTCAACAGCTTATTGCGTGTTAGGCTGGTACTGGCTTCACTACATAACCCTCGTATCCTTGAACTCTTCGAGGGATAGTTGATCAGGCAGCACAGGACTGTTCGGCCTAAAACAGGCTGCTGTACATTGGCCGGTGATTTTCTGTCCGGCCGTTTTCCGGCAGCCATGTTCGGCCCATGTCCAAATTTGGGCCTTTTGGCCGTATACGGCCGTACTCCCATGGCTGTCCAACGGCCAGTGCCCGTCGGCCAGTCGACCGGCTTACAGTCATACGGCCAGATTCCAGCCGTAGGGCTCCGGCCATTCGAAAGCTACCCGTGTACGGCCGAAGTACGGCCGCCGGAGGACAGCCGAGATGCGGTCGTCAGACTCCAGCCGGACTAAAGATACCGGAAATACGGCCGTGCTACGGGCATTGGAGTTCAGCCACAGTACGTTAACTGTAGTGAGGCCGGTCACTGCATGTCCCGCAAGCAGATGACTCATTCGTGCAGTGCAGAAGCAGCACAAACCCAGCATTTTGGGTCCAATGCAGCGACATCAAAGTGAGCTCCCGCGCAACCACCAGCCGTCAAGCTTTCAGCGCAGCCTTGCTTAATTACCAGCCTCAGTTGACAGCAAAATTCATTTATTAAACAGTGCTCACAAATTGTCGTTCCTTTATTGCTTTGCCTCTTTTACTGCCGAACACAGAAAATATTCAGTTCTTTGTAGAGCTTGAATAGATGTATTGTCCAGGTCCTGATATCCTCTGTGGGGCGGCTTACCTGTAATAAACGCGGAAAGGTGAGTGGGGGGGGGAAGCGGGGGGGGGGGGGGGGGCGGCGTAGGGCGCATACTTTAGTGGGTTGAATTTCAGAGAGATAAATTGCGCCGCTTTCAGCCAATTTCTTTTAAGGCAATATTCCGGAACACTTTCATGCTATGACTACACAAACTATTTTTATAACAGTTGCTTGACCAATTTTGATGTATATAAAACCGGCGTGAATTCCTTTACGAAGCGTTTTGGTTCTCAACAAAACACTCAGGAGCATTTAATATAACTCCTTCACAAAACAGTATGTCCAGTATTTGCCCATTTTTCTTGCAAAGACATTTTCTATTCGATCCACTTTTCTGATGATCTTGCGCAGGGCTGATCCTAAGAAGGAGCGAACAGGTACTTTCATTTTCACTCTATTTTAATGTTGTTTTCATGAGTATACGTCCACACCACTTCATAGTCCAAAAGAACTTAATTTTCTTCTGTCATACTACGTTCAAAAAATTCTAGACGCGTTGCGAATGACGCCCTGCTTCAGGTGGCTGCTGTTGTATCCCTCTGTGTTCACGCAAGGAAAGGCGTAAAATTAGAGTTACATAATTTGTTTCAAACCAATAACATAGCAATGGTAGCATGCATACAGGAAACCTTGCATACTGCTACGAATAGGGCAATAAATATTTTATTGGTTAAGGTTGAATGACTAGGGTTCTCAACCAGTCGGAGGCAAACTTGCGCCTCTGGAAGTTTATTTATTTATTTATTTATTTATTTTTATTCATTTATTCATTTATTTATTTATTTGATGCCTGCTTTCCTTTGCATGCATTACAGAAGGGAGATACATAACACTAAGCATTAAATATGAGACAAAATAACAAAATAATTCTACAAAGCGCGCTGAAAATTGTCAATATAAACAGTTAATGCAATCATACGTGGAAGATAATTACACTGCAGCATTGATGTAAAATAAAATGAATAGCGCAAGGCGTCACCTTTAAAGGAAAGTTAATAATTTGCTTTAAGCTAGCGGTCCCACTTTGCGCTATGTAGAATCGCGCTTGGACATACTTCTCCCCTTCTACTCCAGTTTTCGAATGATAGATATTACAAAAAAAGTTCAACCTGTGGTTTCGTCTGTGATCTTTCACGTCCTGCCATTTCAGTTTACTTTTACTTTCTCCATGCTAAGCTGAGCGTGCCAATAAGCTAATACGAATCGCACTGACATATTCTGTATGTTTTCGAGCGTATCAACCACCTCTTTGGTGTAGGGATCCACGAAAACACATGCGTACTCCAAGATTGAGCGCACATGAGTGAAATACGGTTGTTCTTTTCAGTTAGATGGAGGTTCACTGAAATTTCGTTTCAGAAAGCCAAAAACATATGCACCCGTAACTTTTATGGTGTGAACCTGCCTATTTAAAGGGGTCCTGAAATACCTTCCGGCGATGCACGGATGTACATGTAACCAAATAAAGCATTGTATTAGCAACCTCCTCCCGCGAGAATTTTGTTAAAGCGATGAGTATTAGCTGAGAAATCGTAAATCAAAAACCGCGCATTATCGTTGCGCCGCGTTTCCTCCTCCTTTAAACTTACTCTCCGCTGTTGACGGCGAGCGAGCCTTCAATCCCATGATACTGCGCTCCTCGGCGGTGACGTATTTTCGCTATTGCGCTGCTCACACTGCCGTCTGCTACGGGCAAGCCTTGGGCAAGCTTTGGTGACACCATGAATCCCGCACTCCGCTCAAGGCTGGAAAAGTGAACGAAAAATCTGGCCGCATGTGTGCGGCGGCCTGGCCTTGCCCTTTCGCGGTGTACGTTGCTGCAGTCAACGCATCTATAAACGTTGGCTGCAGTTGCAATCGGCGGCGAACTCGCAGCCGCACGGGGAGGGTCGTGCGCTCGTTCTCTTTGATGCACCGCGCACTGTTTATCCAAAAAGCGCCGTATCAGATGTGACCCCGCTGGTGCTGGGTCTTATTTTGCGGCGGTGGTAATTCCTGCCGGCGGCATGTAAAAAAGACATTTTAAACCGATACAGGACCCGCGCACAAAACGCTTCAATCATGTGACCAGTTCAGCTTAAGGCGACGCGTGGTGGAGAGCGGCAACGTTGGCAAAATATGCTCCGCCGGGGCTCTGAGCTTCCTAGCGCTGGAGCGAGCGCCATTTCTTTGACAATCTAAAACATCGGTTGCCTTGGCAACAAGGCACAAACCACTCTAGAAGTCAGTTACGGTTCCGTGATCCCGGTTCAGCTCGGGGCCCCACCTCGCGACATGTGGGCAGTGCAGGCGAACCAGCCACTCCCATTTGGAAGTGCGAGAGACGTTTGGCTTTACAGGAGGCGATGGTGTGTGTGTTGTGGACGCCTTTGTTTCGCGATGAAATGCGACGTTGTGCTTCTGTGGGTGGATAGTGGCACTTCCCATGGTCTGGATTATCTTTCTCGAGTGACGTACGACTCAACCTCGCATGGGGTATGTGCAGTGTGCGTGGCTAAAAGCCATCTCCGCTTGAGCGCGAGAGTTAATTGACTTGCTGTTCGTCCCCGCAAACCGCGCGCGAGGTGAGTGCCGAACTTGCTGTTCGTCCCCGCAAACCGCGCGCCAGGTGAGTGCCGAATTTACGACGGGCAGGAGAAGGCAACCCATCGTCTGTCAATCGCGGTTCAGATTTGCAACGCATGTTGTGACGTCGTGTTTGTTCGAAACGCATCTCTGGATTGTTTTGAAGTTGAATAAAATGTGTGCGTCAAACCCGGGCATTCCGTTCAGGCCGTTCTCTGCGATTGCACGAAAGAAGTGCCACGGGGCTTCAACGCTTTCTGTATGGAACGTGTTATGGCCGTGTTGCATTCAATACTAACAAGAAAGCGTTTGTTTACACTTGTTGGGATAGTCGTAAAATGTCCAAGCACTCCGGCACTCCGCTGGCAGATCAGCCGGCGAGCCGCCGCTGAGCAGACGACTCATCTCTTTGCCGGAAGTGCGTGAAAAATCCGCCCAATAGCAGGATGTCTAGCTCATGACGAACATATGGGAATCGATGATGTAGACATGTGAAGATGGCGGCGTCCAAAAACACGAAGGGAATGGTGAGAAAAAAGCGACAAACTTTGCAACAAAAGTGTGAGCTTTCCGCTGCGCGTAAAAGAGTAATACTTGGCACAAATGAGGTTGACGACCCAATCTAACGATTGCGCTAGTTCATTTGTGTGCACAAAATGCCTTTCAGGGCCCCTTTAACCTCTAACCACTTCCTAAATAAACTCCTAGGTATTTATATTCCTCGGCCGTTGTCACAGCAGCATAATTTACGGTATACGTATTCAATTGGAATGAAGGTTTTCTTGTAAAGGTGCTGTTAACACACTGTTTAACATCCAAAAACTTTTCAGCACACCAGGATGTTAATAAATTCGAATGAAGCTGCAGGTATACGGAATCACGTTTATTAGCTATAGTCCGGTAAACTACACAGTACTTTTGAACAAAGCTATAGGGCCAATAGTAATAACAATGCAAAAACCGATTCATTCAATTCATAGGATGAAATGTACTACGCAGAAGGTGATATGGAACGCCATCATTTGCTTTTTTGCAGTCCAAGAATATACAGTCAACCACTTTAAGCTTATCTATTGCAAGAGCCAAATCGTGCGTGAACTCAACAATCTGCGTTGAGCAAGAAAATCCTGACAAAATCCGTGTTTGCTAGGATGCTGGCGATTATGTTTAACCAAGTGAGTCATATCCCAAGAGTAGCTTAGCTCACCTACAAACATTGGAACTAAATTAACAGCTAGGCTTCGTCAGTGGCAAGGCTCTGTTGTTATCGCAAATTTAAAATAATTTTTTTTCTAAATAGGCAGTCGTAAATTCTCATGAAGTAACATAGTGCAGGGCATGAAGTTGATCCTACCAGTCCACGAGCGAGTCTCTTCTACGTTTATCACCAACAACATAGCGCAACATTGCTTGTCGCAGTTTAATTGTAAGCAGAATAACTTGCGCTTTTGCTCGCACTTGCCTTTCTTTGGTGGGGAGTCCTTGACATGGTGGGGGTTTAGCTCCTGCGTGGCGGCCGCTTGCTCGACGCCCTTAAAGGCCAGTTATTTTGGTGAACCATCTCCATATCGAATCGGACATCTCTGCCGGGTCGATGTCTCCAATGCTTTCCATTTCTTGAGGGGGCGAATAGCCTCGAGCAGATGCGTCGACGAAGCCGGCGGCAGTGGCGTCGTAGTCGCGATGACTGGCGAGGCTTAGCTCACCCGTCGGTGTGGCACAGTCTTCTTGTGGCAATGAATGACATTTCGATGGCCTAAAAGGTTCCCTGCTAATGTCTAGTCAGTCCTTGCACCTTGCCCGTTCACCGAGAACACTCATTACTGTTTGACAAACGATGTTCGTTCATTTAAAACGTAGAAACACGGAGCGGATGAAAAACGCGTCCCCGTCGTTCGGCTCCCTAACGGCTTTTTCTCCCCCCAGGAAAAAACCGGTCGGTCTCCTTCCAAACACGTCTGTACATGACTTCTCGGCGCCCAGGCGCGTGCCGTTGTTCGGCTGTATGCCGTTTGCCGAAAAAATGACGTATAACCAGATACCTTACGTAGGCCGGTCTCCTCTTGAACACCGGTTGCCAAATATTCTGTGGCCATTCGCTTGCCGTAATTCGGCCGAGGACCGCTAACCGAATGAAAAACGTATATTCTGGGGCCGTACGTCGGCCGGTATCCTTCATAACACTGGTTGCCCGAAGAAAACGAATATTCTACCGCCGGACGCGCGGTTCACCGTTCAAACAACGAATGCACGGCAGCCGCGCTCCGGCCGGTCTCCTTTCGAACACCAACTGCCGCAACAATACGCATATTCTCTGGCCGGTCGCTTGCCGTGCTTCGGCCGATTACCGCTCCCCGAAGAAAAAACGGATGCCCTAAGGCCGTACTTCGGCCGTTCTCGTTCTCAACATCGGCAGCCGTAAGAGAACTGAATATCTGGCAGCCGGTTAGCTGCCGTTGTGTGTCCGGACACGGGCGGACGGAAAAATACCGAAGCGCTGGTTGTCGAATGTTGGCCGTTCAACGCATGATCAGTGGCTGCCAGAACCCGGATGCTGGCCGGACATGCCAGAAAGCGGCCATAGACGGGCCGGTCTTGGGGCACACTTTCTGTGCCACCTGGGGCGAGTCGGCAGAAACTGTTTTTTTTTTTTTTTCAAATCGATTCGTTTATGTATTAGCAGTCAGGGTGAGTCGAAAAGTCGCCGGGATGAGTTCGTTCGACTCGCCCCGAGGGGGGGGGGGGGGGGGGGGGGGATTGTGGTGGGGTTGGAGGTGAATTGTGGTGGGGGTTGGAGTGGGGGCGGCTGGGGGCGTGATGATTCGCACGTCGGGGTGAGTCATTGGCAGTGGTTAGCTGATTAGCGCATTTTCTCGGTACTACCCCGGTCCCTTGACCTCGATTGTTTCGATGGAGTACATATAAACCCGGAAGGCTCGAGGTAGGCTGAACCCGCCAGCCAACTCGACCCTCCCTCGTCGACTCCGTGTATCAGGGGTATAGAGTTTAATACTAACACATTAGTATGAATTTCTATGCTTCGCCAGAGCATGCACCGACTGAATATAATTTTAGGGACAGGTCACATGGCTATTTATTGCCGCCATTGTTGTCGTGGCAAGGGACATTCACAAGCGAGCTTCGTGCGGGATGTATGCTATGAACGTTGTGGTTCATGAGCTGGGCTTTGTACCCGCCTCGATGGCTCAGGGGCTAACGCGTTGCGCTGCTAAGCACGAGTTCGCGGGTTCGATTCCGGGCCGCGGCGGCCGCTTTTCTGATGGAGGCGAAAAGCAAAAACGCCACGTGCATTAGATTTCGGCCCACGGTAAAGATCCCCAGGGGGTCAAAATTAATCTGGAGCCCTCCACTACGGCGCGCCTGAACGACTGTGTAGCGTCGGCGCGTTAAACCCAACAATCATCATGTGCTAAGCTTTGTAGCGTAGGGCTTTCTTGTATGGCTAAACACTGAGGCGAAGCTTTGAGGCTGCTCAACGCGCAACGCTTATTCGCTGGCTGTGGCCAATGAGCATATCTTGGGGCTGTGCGTATCAAATCGTTCACGAAGCGTTCGTTGTGGTGCCGAGGGTTCGCGTTCAGCTCAAGAGGGTGATATCGCCTTTTCCAATGGTTGGGCCCAAACTGGTGTCCATGAAACCGTGTTTGACCCCACTTTGGTTAAACCAGAGGCCGGATTTGTAATACGATATTGCGCGTTAGTTGCTTGAACTAAGTTGTAGGTGGGATACATATGGCGGGAATAACCTTCGATAACAAGAGTGGGAAATAACGCCCAGAGAGGACGTTAAGGATGTGTGCGGGGAATGCTACCTGTGGGGTCATCTATGCGGGTGAGGCGCCAAACCTTTCAGTGATGTAACGGTATTTGCTCTTTGGATGCGACGAGTTGGCCCCACTTATATTAACTAGCCAGGGCCAAGGTGTTATTTCAAAGGCAGGGAAAGCTACCTTCAGATCCAAACAAAACAGGGAGTAAATGGCTGCCCCAAGAAGGTTGTTTTAGTCGATCCAGAGGCTAATATAAGAGACAGTCGCAGGATGCAAGAAGTCCCAGAAAAGCTTATGCTATTTGAGGCCTTTTTTGCGGAAGGAAAGGCTCTCAAGTAGACGTGACTGATCTTGGAGGAATTAAGTAATTTTCGTTTGAGTAACAGCAATGCCCTTCTGGGCGACGAAAAATCCGAAAATGATTAAGGCATCCTCCTAGGGTACGGAGGAAGTTCTGATCGAGAGATAAATCTGAGTACGGTCTGCATCATAGCCTCGTTAGTTGAATAGTTTAAAAAAGGAATACTTAGATGCCGTTACGCTCAGCCGAATGGGCGTAACCGATAATGCGGTTACAGGCCACTTTCCGCGTTTCTTCAATGCCTCCAGTTCAACTGGTTTCATCTGAAGTGAGCTGTATGCATCCTGGGGTGTGTCCCGTGTACGGTAGACCAGGGACCATGTGTAGAAAGCCTGAGTTATAATACGGGACAGTGACAGTTTTAAGATAGTCGCGAAAGTACTTGTGCATGCAGCGAGCGCATACCATCCCTGCCCGGTTTGCCGAGGATACTGTTTCAGCGATCGCGGTGTTATTTTCTAGGACAAGGAATCCGCGCATTAGGGGAACTAGCAGCTTCTTACCCACCCTTGTTGAGGTTACCGGTGTTCTCGGCAGGCCCGGAAGCCGCATGAGTTGTCGCTAAAAGGGCGTGGTTTTGGACATGCTACCCGACGGGTGTGGGTGCGGGGTTTAAACAAAGCGTACCATAACATCGAGAATTATGTTTTGTCCCTCCCTTCTGCAGTAGCACGGCAGCTGTCTATCGAAAGACAGAAAATAGCTACACCGAAATGTTGAACTAGATTTCGCTTCAATTAGGAGGCTTAACCAGGGCAGTTTTCCTGCGCCTGCAATCAAATTTATTACATTGTTTCGGCAAGGTAATTGAGGTACTCAGAATAGATACATGCTTAAAAATTGCTACGCAAAAGGCCAAGTGAATCCGAAGCCTCCAAAAAAGGCAGCTCACAACGTTGGCACGCACACGCGCAACCGCGCATACGCGTAAAAACGCACATGCTCACGCACACGTGCGCCCACACGCGCGCGCGCGCACGCGCCCACGCACTCACACATACACGCACTCACACACGCACGCACACGCACACACACATGCCCACAAGCACATCCCTAATTCACAAAAAAACTTTTTTCCGTCGCTCAGAGGTGGAGTTATATTGATTACCTCTAGTGGGCAGAAGCTGAGTCCAAACGCTAACATTTGAATCTAATCCAACTATTCTGTTTCAGAAGCTTTAAACCAACTAAAAGTCTCCGTAACCACAATGTTTCAGCGAACATTTCTTGACAAGAAAAATTTTATAATGCGCTTACTGGCAGCATGTTATGATTTATTATGAACGAATAAAAATCACCAGCACTTCTACCATAAGCAGAGAGAACGGTTCGAAAGTGGGAACGACAAGATTTGATCCATAGCCAGAGGAAAGAAAGACAGCTATACAAAGCCATCGTGCATAAATGAGTTGTAGAAGAAAAACGCAAATATAAGGATCAGGTAAACTAAGAGAGAGGCAGCGATGACGTTATTGGGTGCTTTATTCAAAGTCACGCGAACTTTGTGTACTTCCGTTGAACGTTTGTTTGCTAACCTCCATGGTCCAAAATTCATAGAAAAAAATAGTACAAAAGCAGCACCTAAACCAGGCGCACACGTGAACGTCTCCAGGGAAGAAGAAGTAGTAACTGGAAGAAATCATGCAGTGCGCGTCTCCTACTCAAAATTATATATATTCCCCGTCGACCAAGCTTTTTGAAAGTATAATGTAATCAGATTGCGTTCGTGCAAACCTCGAACCCAGATAGAGACCTTTACCAAGAAGGCAAAAAATAACGTCGTGCATATTCTGAGGTTCGAATATGTAGAAAGAGGGGTCCCGAATCCGCATTCAAGATATACTCTTCGAGAGAAACAAAACCGACAGAGCACGGTGGACGGGCGGCTGTTGTGGACGAACTCGGTGACGACGAGTCCCGAAAGAAGTGGAAACATATACCTTCTGGAAAAATATACCTTCCCAACCGGGGTGGTTCGAATAGCGTTCAACGCTCTTGTAATCATCTCTGAACTGTTGAATACCATACACTCTAAACATTTTTGTCTCCAATATACTCCCCAGAGGTTCTTTTTCGCCTGTCCTCTAGTGATCCTCCTTGTAGGAGTTTTTTTACTACATGGAACAGGGAAGTTTTGTTTACCTCCGCAAAACAGGGCGTTTTTAGGTGATTTAAGGAGGTGAAAATGAGTATTCTTTACTTCCTAATGGGCGTTTTTAAGTGATGTTTATGGAATGTTTAGGCGGTTGAATAGGAGCCTATTATGGCTCCCTTGGGAAGTACTTATGTTAGTTTAGGGGTGTTTTTAGGAGGTTCAAGGAAAGCATTTACTTATTTTGCATAGAGTTTTACGAAAGCTTGGGGAGTTTTGTAGGCCTTCAGAAAGGAGTTTTTCAAGGCCACAAGGGAGAATTTCTAGTTCCCTGCGGGAGTACTGATTTCACACGGTTTTTCTCGATTTCAGGTTTATTTCAAACGACGTTTCGCAGACAAGTTTACATGGTACATGGTGTACACAAGGAGGTTCCGAAATCGCCTTATATCCTTGACTCATTCAAACTACGTCAAGAAGCTGCTGATACAACGCATTCACTACCACCAACTCCCCAAACACTAAACGTTAACGCAATACACCCACCCCCTATGCGACGCATTTACTCGAGTCCCCCTCGCGGGGAGATGGGCCCAATTTTTAAAGATGATAGTCTTTCGTGGGCTACTTAAACGCAGAAATTTTGGTGTGTCTGTATGTCAGTCCGTCTGTCTGTCTGTCTGTGACTCGATTCAGCCTCCCGGCCAAACTAAAATAATGCCGGCGCAATAGTCTCATATAGTTACAGCTAAATCTACCCGTCTAAGTCCGGTGTAATGTTCATACCTGTCAACATTGTTGAAGAAAAACAAGACATTACGCAAATATAAGAGAACAAATTAATACAGAAGTGATGTTTGCAGTGTGCCTTTATAAAAAATCATACATGCTTGACTTTGGCGAAATTAAATACTTCATCAACTCCAGAAAAAGATTCACTTTGCCGTCGCCTGCATTCGCCCGCGCCACTATAGCTTCTTGCGGCATTTTAAGGAATTGACCGATAACAGTTACGAAAGGTTCCACTAGATAGGTTCCACGTTCTGCTTGCAACGCAGGTGGAGTAGGAAAACGCGGTTCTATAAACGCTGAAGTAGGGCGCGTTCATTAACGCGCGTCTTCGCCGTACGGCAGCGTTCGCATCGAGACACCCGGTTTGGAGCAGTGGAACGCGGCAAATCTAAAATGATTTAAGCAAACCTTTGGCGTCTTTACCTTGGGACTAGCGCGACGCAAGAGAAACAACATTAGAGGTGAGCGTGAAAGCGAAGGGAGGCATTTACTTGGCAGAAGTCAATAAAGACTATCGTCTTTTAACGACATTTGCAACAAAAGAAGCAGATACGCGGCCAATTTTTTATTTTGGTATTTTCTTGCTGGCGAGCCGGCTAGTGGTCGCGTTACCGCCGCTTCGTTCGAGAAATTCCAGCGTTTTCTCGGGGCGAATAGAGCTGAACTGAATGAATCGGACGACTTAACAAGAATTAGGCCCTGTACAATAAAAATGAAAAAAAATATACGGTACTTTTAGACGTCGTACGCTCGAGTTTGTGGCAACGTACCCGTGTGCGGCTCTGTCCTGAAGTTCGGAGAAACGCAGGCGGGTTGCGTTCCTTTTCTCGTCTTGTATTACTCTTTCTTTTAAATATGAGCGCCCTCTTTCCCGACCTCTCTACGTTCCTTCGCGCTTCCGTCTGACTGCGCTGATTTTCGCCAGCACGAAGTAACCGTTACGTTGCTTTAAAATGACGCCGCGCACGACAAGCGATTTTATCTCGAATGCCCTGTTACAAACCGGCTTACAAAAGAATGCGAAAGCATACCACAAAACCCACAAACCCACAAACAAGTAAAATAAAACGAGTGAGCGCTTTTTTCTTTGTGTGTGCGTGTACGTGCTGTGTGCGGCACGGGTACTTCGCAGTTAATCCTATCCAAACGTTTGACAAACGCATCGACTGATGACAGACCACTTACCAGCGAGCTGTCCACAGCTGTCGCCGTATCCAAATGCTTTAGCGGCCGTTCGTCGTGGGACAGGGGCATGGATGGATGGATGGAAAAACGTTTATTGAGCTTAAACGGAAGGGGTATAAGGGCGTGGTTAGCCTCCTAAGTCCAGGAGGCCTCTTGTCCGGGCTGCCTCCAGTGCGCGCCGCACCAGGGTGACCTGGCACTCCGGTGCGGAGCTGGTCAGCTCGGACTCCCACTGCTCACATAAAAATCTTTCCACCAAATGGCACTACTAGTCCTTCTCAAATAAGAAAAAAATGATGGCCCAAGGCGAGGCGCTTGAAGCTCCTGCCGCACGAAGTCACCGGCCGCGCTGCATTGATAGCACGGAGGTTGTTTACATCCGGGCAGCAAGTCGTGCCGGCAGGGCAGGTTGAGTCGCTGCAGTTGGCGCGCTGGCACGAGAATTTAAATCGTCTATATATGCGCAAGCAAGCGAAGCAGATGAACATTGCAATTGTTTGCAACGGCGAGAACTGTCTCTTTGTTAGCAGCAGAGTTTGACAACACCTACGGCCAAAATAAACAGATTGAAACAACACGGCCGCGCTGTCTGCCTGTGATCGCGCTGGCTGAAGCATCTATACGGGTATACGTACTGTATCGGTTTTGTAGCTGCATGCAACCGTCGTGCCCTGCTTTCTCGTTCTAATAAGCATTAGGCCACGGTTGAAGTGCTGACACACGGAAACAACACAAGACTAACATGGCGACAGCCCGCTTGACATGATTACCCCAGATGGGGAGTTTATTGTGGACGTGGTTGTATACAAGGAACCGAACGCCATCTCACAAATGGTGTTAAGTCGTTCTAAATCCTCTCTTTTGCTACACGGATGGGCAACGGTAGTACCATAGAGGTTCGTCCACTTTTTTACACCATGCCTAGTGAGTAAATGTTTTGCTATAGGTACTTTTCAGGCAACATTATTTGTTAAAAACTTCATTTCCGGCTAGTTTCCGTTTACAGTGTAGTCGGCCGCGAGCCTATGTTTTCACGTGAACGAAATTCGAACACATCGTTCCTGGATAAAGAATAGCGCAAACGAAATGAGAAGATGAGGCTGATACGATAACGCTTCAATACCAAATTTTACATTCTTTCTAGGCCAGCATAACGCCTTCTTCGTAGAATTTAGTGTCATATATTATATTTTTTCATGGGTTTCGTTTTGGTTTTAAAGTATGTACTATATTGAAGTCGATTATATAATAACCTCAAGAAAACCATTGGGATTGCTTGAACCGAACATCTTTTTCCATGCTCCAGTTTTAAACTTAAATCATTTTTACAACAACCTTTTTAATTTTAAAGAATAACAATTTTACTGCGGTGGCGGACTTCGGTTGTTTTCCAGTGCCCAAAGAAGGAAATTCAACACTTTTTTCAGTGCATAGCTTTTCGGCATAGTAAAAAAGGTGAAACGCGATAATTAAGGTTTTTTAAAAAGCATCTGGTTTCCGGCGCCCGGTACGTTTACAGCGAAATACAACTACAAACCTCAACTACGAACTACAAACCTCAAACAGCTGTTATGTAACCGATGGGCTAAAGGTAAGACATTACCCCGGAAAAAAAGGGGTCTCATTTATCGAGCCAAAACATGAGGACGGGAACATAATGGTAGGGTTTGTCCTTGCCGGTATTTTAATGATCCACGAGGCGTACCACTTATCACCTAAGTTCGAAGGTGCCAGAACATTTCGACAAACTTTAATTTTTGTTCTCGCTTTCATGCTACAGATATTCTCACGGAATTGTGAGCACGATGTCGCGGGTTCAATTTTCGGCTGCAGCGGCCGCTTTTCTGATGGAGGCGAAAAGCCAAAACGCCCGTGTGTACGAGATTTCGGCGCACGTTAAAGATCTCCAGGTGGTCAAAATTAATCCGGAGCCCTCCACTACGGCGCGCCTCATCGCCTGCGCTGCGTCGGCGCGTTAAACTCTACAATGAAATGAATATTCTCAAGAAATTGGGGTCGGCGTAATGTTGCCTGCGTAGTTTATGGGTGCGAACTTGTGGTAAGTATAAGATTATAGAAATATAAGATTATAATTCCGCCAGCGGCTATGTTTAGTCATTATGTCTAGTAACTGCGGCCCATAAACCACTTCTTTAGAAGGCACGCGAAAATTATTTTGAGACGGTACGCGCGAATAAGCGATTCCTTTTCGAAAACAAAAAACAAAAACGCCTTTACGACTCTGTAAGACCGCAGGAAACAGTGCGTAAACGCGCCATGTGACCTGCCCGCTTACATTTTCTTACCGCTCGCTAGCTTGCGAAGTGGCATCTGTTGCTGGCCAGCAGCGCAAGGGAAATGGGATTATCTAAGAGTACAGAGCCAAGCATCCGAGCAGCGGCAAAGGAATGCATGCGTAACGTAAACGAAAAATGCGACACATCGTTGCATGCGAGCTCACGCGGGCCTGAATCTGCAGAAGGAGAATGAGACAAGGGTAACTCTTTGGGCACTTGGGACACGCCGCAAGAGCGCCTGCAAAAAAGAGAAGCGCTGTTTGCACGCAGTCCAACGAGGTTGTTATATGTGCGGAGGCTCCCGAGACGTGCTGAGCAAGCGGAGTGCCGGAATATTCCCGTAGTTTCATGCTTCACTATTTTTGTTTAAGAAAAGGCAGTGAGGCACCGGGGACGCTGCGGCGAACGCAAACACTTTGTGGTGCGCTAAGTGGATCTACTGCATTCCGTGGTAGCTTTGGAACAGACGTCGGGAAATGCGAGCCTCAAAGCTACCCGCACATAACAAGGCCGCTCCAAAGGAGTGCCCCGACTGACTTCTACGTCGCTGCTTCGAGGTTCTAGCCGCGAGGAAAGTAATTCAACTGTGCAACGAAACCGAGCCACTGGCTTTTCCCACCGGCGCGCGTGTTTTGCGTAAACTGGGAAGTTTACGAGCTTGTATAGATACGTGCGCGCATTTCGTTACCCTGCCCGGGTACTGGCTTTAGGAAGCGTACCGAAGGTTGCTCTAGGCGTAGAGTTTAACGTACCGTGAATTGTGTACTTCTACTCCTCTTCTCCTCTTCCTATTCTCTTACCCTTCCTCTTTTGCTTTACTCTATTTGAAGAAACCTCCCACATATACTTGCCACACCCACTTTCAACACGAGTCTTCGAACACAGAGTTTTTTTACGGCGAGGATATGAAGTAAAATTTCACAGTGAAGGGTACAGCGCGTGTTCACTGGTAATGGGAGGTAAACATAACTAACGTGAATATTATTCTGGAAAATATTATTGAAGTGGGTAAATTTGACCTGTTCGCGAGACACGTCAGCTGAGGGGTAGAAAAAAATACTATATTTGAAAATACGTATACATGCTGCAGGTGTTCTGCCCTAACTCTTACGCGGGCTCATTATCCTTGCCTAATTCAGTAACTGCCACTTTATCTGCTGTTCACTCGTGACATTATTACTTACTTTCTTGTGGATCCCGCCAATACTAAGTGTCGAAGCACTAACGCCAATGCAGATGAAATGCTCACGTGGCGCATGCGACGCTTGCCTCGAAAACACGTTGCGATGTTGTGCTGGCGGGCTGAGTCCAGTGGCCGTAACACGATTCATGTGACGAACTTAGCACATTGAGTATTGAGCCTCACCAAATATCCAAATATGCAGAGATAAACTTGCTTCCACGGCTGTCGCGGTAAAACGTCTTCCTCTTAGGTCGCCAAAGAGATTTCTCCTTTCTATCAAGACAAAACACGACTTCTTAAAGTCACTGTGTATAACGACAACGCGCGGTCATCCGCGCTTTGCATTATTAAGACTCCCGAGATACGCTTACACAGCACAAACAGACAAGCCATGGTCCCAAGACGGACCAGCTGTCACAACCCAGGAAGCGAGAAGGCCCATCGAATGTATGGCTTCTGTGGCAGTGCCGGCCACCAGAGCTCTCATATGACGCTTGCTGATCTTCCCAAAGCAGCCCGCTTCGTGTCGCGGGCTTCAAAATGTGTTGGTTTCCTTTATGGCCGCAGGGGAGAAGGAACTCTCCTCGTCATGATCCTTTTGATACGCAAGGATGGTACAGTAGGAACCGAATAGACGGTATAGAATGCCTCATTTTCCACTGGTCTGAGGTACAAATAACCGTGCCGTGGATTATGGTGGGTGCGTGGGTGGGGAAAATATGAGAAAGGGAGCAATTAACTGAAACACGAAGGTGAGTCCTTGGCTGCGTCATTGTCTAATTTGCTCAGGAAGCTTGGTGAAATTATCCGCCGGAAAGCCTTGCTCAAGACGTTGTACGGCGGTCTCGGAATCGACTAGGACCACCACGGCCTGGTGGTTCTCCAGACCAACATTGAATTTCAATGATGCATTTGTGCGCGATGATAATATAACCATGCCTGCGGCTGAGCGTAAATTATTTGCTGGCGAGAAAGCTGTTTTTGTTATTATAACCTAATTTTGTAAACAAGCCTCGCATATTCCTATCGGTTTTCGAGATACTAGCAAAAAAAGGTACCTCAAACTTGAGTGATAACCCACCATCGAGAGATCTCCCAAAGCAGCGCACAATGTCTACACGGTTGACTTGCGTGACAGCTTAGGTGCCTTTCATAAAGCCCACATTTTGGTGCACACACGGAACGCAAATGAGAAATTGCAGAAAGCCAGCCCAAATGGGTATGGAGAAAGTATGCGTTGATGAATGAGAAGGTAAATGGGATGAAACACGAGACTGGCAATGCCAGTCGCACTTCTGCATTCTTTTCCGTATTCAGTCTTCCGAATAAAAAGAGGAAGCTTGACATTTAAAAGCATACCCCGCCCGCAAATGAAAACCTATGACGTTCGATGGCAGCGGCTACCGCACAGGAACCTTTCCGTACGCCTACGCGGCTTCTAAACAAACGCACTGCTTCAAGGCGCACGTTTTTCGGCTGAGTTGTTCATTACGCGATTAGAATAGAAAGCTTCGGTCGGCCGTCAGATGCGCGCGCAATTGGAGCCCTTTTTTTGCCTACCCGTTCTTGCCTGCGGGTTTCTGTGCGCGAGGGTTCGTGGGCGGTTCGCGATTGTATGCGATAGTGCATCCGCGGCTGAGTATGCATACTAAGAGTTTGTTAAAAGTTTCTTCGCGAAGATGAAAATATATAGGCCACCAAAAAACTAACACGCAAGTTTACCCTTTGATTAGTGTGTCAATGCGTTTTGACAGAACATTTTTTCTCTAATTTTCTATATTTTTCTATACAAAATATTTCAGCCGCCCTTGAATGCTGAACTTCTTCGTATTAGTGTTAAGACATTTAGACTGGGCAGGAAATTTTGACAAATACTGTTCCACGGCCCCCGCATGTGGGTGTTTCTATGAGCGCGTGTGCACGTCTATGCAACATAAAACAACGTACTCAGCAGCCGAAAGATGTAATACCACATGAGCGCCAAGCGTGATATGCGCATCATACGTCCGATGCCCAATACGAGTGGTCAAGCACCAATTAAATTCCAAGCCAAGCGGTCGCATGGCTCAGAAATTACGAAGCCCTCTAATGGCACTTTGTGTATTTGCGTGAACGTTCGCCGTTGTTTGACCGTTACGAGCTCTAATGTTTAACTTCATGGGTTCCGGCTCACGTTTTTGTGTTTTTTTTCGCACAAGTGTATATCACATACACACGACATTAACATAACTACCACTTCATGCGGTAGTTGGTAGGTTAAGTAGGCTAAGTGACCGGGTGGCTGAGAGAACGTGTGAAAGTGAGTGAAAGAGGGAATTTGTTAGCAGCGAGTGAAAGACAGAGAGAGAGCATGATTGAGTGAGTGAGTGAGTGAGTGAGTGAGTGAGTGAGTGAGTGAGTGAGTGAGTGAGTGAGTGAGTGAGTGAGTGAGTGAGTGAGTGAGTGAGTGAGTGAGTGAGTGAGTGAGTGAGTGAGTGAGTGAGTGAGTGAGTGAGTGAGTGAGTGAGTGAGTGAGTGAGTGAGTGAGTGAGATCTCAACAATTTGTGTTTAAAGGTGCAGTGTACACAATCAATGAAACTGACAAAAACCATTTACGTCAATGTAAATGCAACACTAACCTCCCTGTATTTCTATTTTTATGTCACGAATCCTCTGCCTAATAGAACCTTCAAGTTGGCATGATTGGATGCTAAAGTTTGTTAGCTCTAGAACTTATAATCAAAAGTACGGACACAGGTGTATGCATAACAGGTTGCGCACGGGTGTCTTTCGTGAAGGGGGGGGGGGTCGCTAAAGTCTCACTCCAAACGTTCTTTAATGAAACAAGGCCCACTAATAGCCAATGTGAGGCCGTTATTAGTCTCCTTCGTATGACCAGTGAAAGTAATATTAGGTAGAGTTCTATTCTCAGCTACTCCGCCAAACGGCTGCAAAGGCCTACGGATACCCAACCATTCAGACATCATGTGGTAACAAGCTGCAGCATTTATTTAAGGACCCGTTTGCGACTTCTTCAGCCGATGGTTGGGACGCTATAGGACAATCGCACGAGATTTGCTGCAGGAATCCAAATTGAATGTGAACATCTTCGACAGAACTCTGTCTGGTTGGGTTAAACTTGAAGTGGCAAATACACCAACCAAGGGCGTTTTTTTCAAAGTGGTCCCAACGTTTCGGAGACAACTCGGATCCTTCATCAGGGGTGACTGTGTACGACAAGAATCAGCAGTTACCCCTGATGAAGGAGCCGAGTTGGCTCCGAAACGCTGGGACCGCCTTGCAAAACTCCCTTGGTTGGTGTATTAGCCTCTTCGGGAATCCAAATTACAAGGGAATCATAATACACACATGAGGCGCATCTACGCTGGTTTTCTTGTTGTCTTCGGCGCTCTTGAGCCCAACATAGCCTGACGCGTGACCGATAACCTAATAGGGGCTTCTTGTCCTACACGGCCCTGGACCAAGGCGCCCACACGCCCGGCCAAGCTTGGCCGACATGCCTTCTCTAATCTTCATGCAACTCTACACGGACAACGAGTAGATGCAGTGACATGAGAACGACGAAAACACAATATGTGTCTACCCTTGTTGTCGTCAGCCGTATTGTGTGGTATAAAGGACGGTCTAGTACCAGCTAGCTAATGTAATGTACTTCTATATGTTTCCTTGGAAGCGGCTTGGCTTTCGCCGGTAATACATCGCCTACCAGGGAGAAAAAGGTCATAGGTGACAGCGTCGAGTGTTTTATTGTCACAAAAGCGATCAGTTTGGGTCGCCTTTATAAATGAGTTCACTTAAAAGAATGCAATTGATTCCAATGCAAGACACGAGTCATTGATGGTTCGAAATGGCGAAGGACGGTAAGAAAGCACTACCCACGCTTTGTTACCTTCTATTTTTACCGAACGCAATCGTGCCAACAGAAATCATGGCATTATGTCTATAAGCAAGACCACTCCCTCAAATTACCTCCGTGACGATTAATATTTACTCTTCTTTTTTGATAACCAGTACCGTACATTCAGCACGATAACTTTAATTAAAGCATCCCGTTTTCTCTTTTACCCCACTTTTCTTTTTATACGCACAATTGAACACTTGTGTCTCTAACTTATTTTAGGTTTCCAACTTAATTTAAAGGTTTTCGACGAAAATGTTTCAAAGCTATAAACCAGATTACTGTTTTTGTTTTTGCATTGGTTCTGGTAACTGTAAGTGACTGAACAGTTTTAAAAGTTACATAAATGCACAAACTTTCCTTTTTTTCTTTGACATCTTGCGGCAGCCAGATGCTACGCTCCCGCGTCGTCTACAACATGTTCTTTTTGGTGCATCATAAAAAACACCGCAACGAACCGGACGCAGAAAAATGTCGCACAGCTAGAAGACAGAACCATCAATCCTATTTTTTTCCCAACTAAGCCTATAGCCCGCGGGACAGCTTCTTGGCTTTTATTTGTTGCTTAAATTGCTCCAGGTGAAGCCAATTGTGTGTGCATTGGTAAGAGGAATCAATGTCCCACTAAATTACAGTAGTAAACATTGTGCACTATTCTGACCACCCTCCAGAATTCACAACAATGCTGGGTTGTCCCTCAATAGGCTCGATCTACCCTCACAAACATTGATTCTGCAGAAATTGGCCTATTAAAGCGATCCTTTCTCTGCCTCGTTTGTGCCGTTGGTCGTAACACCAAAACGCACTGCAGGAAAGCCGACTTCACCCAACGAAGTTCCAACAAGGGCAGATGACGATGATGAAGCGCGATGCACCTTAAACAAAAAAATGCTTCCCGTGGTCGGATACGAACCTGGTCCCTGGCTTGGCGAAGCCGACCTCTATCTGCTCACGCCATTTCTTTTTTCTTCATTGCATGGAAGACTAGCCCGAAGAGCTTTCATGTCACACCCTAACTACAATAACAGTACGATCACTGACACATATTTTAAACGCCCGGCAGGCACACACGCCTCAAGGAGAATCAACCCGTCCGGCTGCTGCGATTGCGGCGCATAAACACTGTGCACAAGTGCACATTGTTCGCGAAAAATTGACTTAGTTCCACGAGGTTCCTCCGCATTGCGATGAATGATTCGACACTTCCATAGGCTAAACAATACGATCAGCAGGAATTACTACACGGTGGAAGCAGCTAGATTTTGGACTTTGACTTTGAGTCGCCACCACAAACACCCAAAAAAATTGAATTCAAACAAATCAGTTGCGAACGCCTAATTGCTTAATTTCGCGAAGAGGAAGCTTAGAAAACAATATTCCGTTCTTTCATTCTATTTTTCTATGGCCACATCGAGAAACACGCAATCAAACCAACCTTCGTTTCAACCTCCCTGTTATCCACAATAATTATGGTAAACGTAGTATAGCGTTTTCCGGAGCTGTGATCTGGAATCTTCTGACTTTACATATTAAAACTAACGCCAATTTCACGAGATGTGTAAAAGAGTTTTTTCGTGGAAAGTATGCATCACCATTGTAGCCAAGCGGCATTTCTTTAGTGTTGTCTGCTCTTGATGTGTGTAATGTGATTTCCCACTGAAATGTTTGACCCGCGTACAATTTCATGAAGCCTTTACTGCATGGGTCCGGGTACTAGCCATATTGGCTAAGGGCCCAGATGGTAAAATTGTATTGTATGCAAAGAATGAAATAAACTTTCTTTCTTCTTCTTCTTCTTCGCGTGTCAACAATCTTTTTCGTTAGATGACGAGACTGATTATTTTGGTTTGTAAATGTTCTATTACTAACAAAAACGATGTTCTGCTCAATACGCGAGTCAGAATAAAACCATGCATGTGAACATATATATTGCCAAGTATACGACACAATTCTGTTATTCTTCGTGCGCAGGTCATAAAGCCTGGTCAACGAGAAACCCCACTAGTAGCAATTGCACGATACCCGTTTACCCGCACTGTTTATGATGTGGGAGCCTCGTGACAATCGAAAATGTGTTTCTTAAGCATTTATTTCTATTTATTCGCTATCTCTGAAATCATGCGCGCTTGCGCGTCTCGTCGAACATTGAGCAAAGCCTGCTCTAAACCTTCATAAAACCGGTGTTGCATTGCTGGGTTGTCGGCTGTAGGAAACCTATGTCGCAGGACTCCCTCGTTCTGAAAAAGAAAAGCAAGCTTCTAGAAGGATAACGCAGATAGCAGAACCACATGAAGGATGGAGCGAAAAGAGCATACCTGAGGTATGTAATAATATCTGCGCTTATAGACTCATATTTGCATACTACACATGTGGCATCATCGCGGTTGTAAGTTAACAAAACGTCATCCCGACTGCAAATGATTTAGTTAGCAACCGGTCAAACAATGACCCAGAAATTTCGCTCTTTGTGCAAGAAAACCTGTAGTTTTGTATCAAACAATTCGGCTGTCGTGCAACATTCTATGGTTGGCGAAGCCAAATCGTTAGTCAACGCATTTACAAAATTTTCGATTCTCCCGTGCGCAAACGGCATTCACAAATTCAAACAACTTTCTATTTTTATGTAGGCTGCAGCAAGTATATATGAAAACATCAAACACTCCGGACGCAGACATCTTATTACGCAATTATTTCAGAATTACTTACTCCACCTTGCCTCTGCCATGCAGCGAGAATTTGTAGTTCTTTCGGATGAAGCTTTCATTACAGGAATAATTCTTCGGGTGTTCATTACCTCTTTATCACCTTATTTTGAAGACTTTCAAGGTGCAGCTTCACAGTCCCGGTAGTGTAATTACAGAGTTGAGGCGACGGATGTTTCTGATCCCTCAAGTGGAGCTGTCCGGAGAAGCGACGCACAAGGCCGACATTGGTATCTAGAACGTAAACCGGTACGACGAGTGCAAGAAAACATCCTTCCCCCCAGCTGCCACCTCTCCGTCGATAAGATTGCGCTCGGCAAGTCTCTTGATGCCAAGGTCATTCACGGCTGATTAGAGGCTTAACGAGCCAAGATATAAAAGCTTAGATGGGTTTTTATCCCGTCTGAGTTTCTGTAAAACAGCTTTTTGTCTCCTTGCTTCAACTTCTGCGAGCAGGAGCAGTGGAAGTTTTGTTGAGAACCTAAGAAAGCGATCTATGCTGAGAAGGAAAGCGGTAATTATTTTGTAAACAGTGTGTCTTAAATGTTCACGATTGGCCTTTAACCGGATGTGGAGGCGCCACAAGGAAACAGTCATCGCATGTATAGCAGGATGAACACAAGTTCCGGCATTAAGAAAAAGAGGCCATAGTACAGTACAGAACAAGTTTGTCTGGGTACACGCTGTCTTTTATGCCAGCATAGGAGCGATCCAGAGGTAAGAATGTACGCTTAAAGAGGGGAAATTGTAAAAAGAGCAAACGCTGAAGGAAATACCGACAAATCTATGAACACAAATTGGTAGGATGAAGTGACCATGCGAATGGCAAAGAAAGCGTTCCTATGACTGCGCAAGTAAATTACATGCGCAGCATCGGTTACAGAAGTATGGCAATGGCGAAGTAAAAAAAAGAACGCAATGGGGGACAGAAATAAGAAAAACTTCGAGCATTCTTTAGAAAGTGAATTACAAAATTCTACGCCGCTGCTAGGAAGATTACGGTAACATGAAAAGTTATGCGGCAGAGCTATCCCCGCATTGTCGGCATCGGTTCTTGAAGGAGGGTGAAAGATGAGTGTGAGGAGTGTGTGGTTGTCTCGAGACACAATTCTCCTAAATGTACTCGCCTCACGGCGAGATAGAAGGCGCGAAGCTCCAACATACAGGAAGATGTTACACGCGCAAATAAGTATTTGAGCACTAACGGCCACTAGGCGCGACACGTGACGACATTTTGTTTTCATACGGTCCGCTTCTGTTCGGAAGCGCGAGGTTCCGTCGATGATACAACGCTCCCCTCCTGCGCGAACGCCAGGCGCAGCTGCTGAGGATTCAGCCACCACGACAAACAAATCACACCGGTTCGAGCCCTCCGTTCTAACAGTTAGTCGATATATGCCAGTTGCAGAACTCCCCATAACCCCTTGTAGCAACAGCTGTTCTAGGGTTGCCCCGCCCTGCGCTGGTGCAAACAGTGGCAGGCACGCGGCAAGTTGATGAGCTCGTCGTCTGTTGGCAGAAAGTTGAAGTAGTACTCGACTACTTGCGTACCGTAGGCAAAAAAAGAAAACAACCAAATAACATAAATAAATGTTGCTCGAGTAAACTTTTCCAAGTTGAAAAGCAAGCTTTATTTGCTTAAGATTTGTTATTGCGTAAGCTTTTACAAATTCACGTTTCTGTCTCCTAAGTGCCGCGCGCACTCACCTGCCCACCACCTTCAACGGAGCACGAGGTCTACTGCCACCCGGATTCGGGAGTGGGGTTTCGTAAGTCGTGTATAGGGGCATAGAGTCGTTGTCAAAATTTTAGGGGCTGAACCAGAAACGCGCAGGCTGCAAGAAATTCAATGTACAAGCTTACGTCCCGAGCGAAGTTGAAACTTTTTATGCAGGAAAGCTAGAGAAGACGACCGTCTTTCTTACTTCCTTAAAATATCTTTGTCCATCTTAAAGCTAAAGCCGATTCTTTGAATTCTTTGTGGCTGGGGAGGCTTACGATTGGCCCACAAAATTTTGACAAAGGGCGTACGTTTTCTGTTTTTACGTATACTATGTCAACATACGTTTCCCGGAAGAGGTAGTGATCTTTCTCAAACCACTCACCCGACCTTTTTAATGCCAAAGCCTGGAGTACTCCATTGCACAAAACATTGTCGTTGTTGTAGTTGTTGCGGTGAATAAAATGGCCGCCGCTGTAAAGAAGTAATCAAAGCACAATTGAGTTGTAGTAGATTTGTACCTGTGCTACACGGCAGTTTCAAAGGCCTTCTGAAGGCCTTCGAGCCAATTGTCTATCGAGTGCCCTATTATAAATGCATAGGGTGAACTTGTGGGCGAGCGCTCAATTGTCACTTGAAAGTCACCGTGTAGCACAGGCATTAAACACTTAAACATGGGTTCGTTACCACTACGGTGCCTCCGTACGCTGCTGGAGGTATGAGAAGTTAAACCACTGCGTTGCGCTTGACAAGTGGACGTGACGGCACGCGAGCATAGCAGGTCGGGAAGCGGTTGAGTGAAGTTACGCCAGTCCGCCTTTTGTGTTTATTCCCTCCAAGAGACAACGAAACGAAAGCGAAAAAAGATACGCAAACACGGTGTAGCCATGAAATTGAGTGTCAAAAAAGTTTTCGCCGTAAGACGAAAACACGAAAGCGGACAAAACGACCCAAACGCGGTGTAGCAGTGAATACGTCGTTGTTAAGTGCTCCCAGGCTTTCCTCTTTAACGCCCGTGAGAAAAATTGATGGCTCCGAGTATTTTTTTCGTACTTAGTTATTTTTGAAGAGACAGAGATTTCTTGATTTATTTATTTATGGCGTTGATTAAAGTCAACTTTGTTTCGCCTTACGTGTGCTGGGTGACTACGGCATTGCAGCGAGAGTGTTAGTTTTATCAGGGAACCACGGTATGCAGCCACTAATCACAGATACACGTATCTACTACAGGGCTCCGCTAAGCAGAAGGGAAAGTCTACATCCTCATCGCTCTTTATCTTATAGAATTCCTGTATGGCTATGTTTTCTGCTTCTCTCCCGTTTTGATATACTATACTTTTGCACTATCTTTTTTTTTTTTACTTCTGCTTTTCTTGCTGGGAAGCCACGACTTTTATCTATATTCATCTTAGAACATTCGCTACGTTTTTCTTCCCAGTTGGGTTCAAATAATTTAAACTCATGTCATTCCTGTGGCTCTTTCTCTATCTCGTTTTTTTTTCTGCTGCTTCCTGCGCTGTGCATCTAGTTATCTAAAGGCTGCGATCACATTTCTCTTCCGCTCATCTTCCGAATCACCCGTTCCATTTTTATTATCACCGCCCCCTGTTTCTATACCCAGACATGCCCTGTGTTAATATATTTCGTGCCAATGATCTCTTGCCCTGTATCTCCCGATTTGGTTTCGCACTTCCCTTTAACTTCTCTTCAGCGCAGCGTAAAAGCATCTCTTTTTTTCTCCGTATCTCTAAACTTGCGCACAAATATACATACCTCCGCCAGCGTATATCATTCACAATAAAGTCTCCCTTTCCTCGTATTCTCTTCAATGTTAACTTTCTCGCGCGGCTGGGGCTGCTGAGTCAACGTGTGGAGGAAAGCATAAAAATCACCTCCGAACATTAGTTGCGCGTGGTCTGTCGCGTGCAGGCCTGCCATTTGCCATTTTGGTCTGGTGATGCTCCCGGGGTTCATCATTCCTGCTTTGACCGTTTCAGCCTTGCCTCCCTCGCCCTCGGTGGGCCCGTTCTATTGCTCTTATTTCTTCTGCTAAGCGGCCTCTAATATCTTTCCTTTCCGTGTTGCAAGTTTATCAGATGAAAACAGGGGTAAGGACATTGTTTAGATATATTTTTGGCTGAGTTGAAGCGAAAAGCAAGGTTAATCCGGAAACAGGCGGAAACATACTTTTCACCATCTGGCGGCATGTCGAAAGCTTGATGTTCTTGCTTGCCACGTAACGTTTACACACACGAAAAATTCGTTCAGTCACTTAAATCTGGTTGCTAGCCTTGAAGGACAAAACCTGTTGATACATATTAACAATTACTTTGCTGCTATATCGTAGTTCCGTCTCTTTCTGCCCTTTCATTTTTTTGTCTTTTGCTCAACATTGACAGGCTTCTTTTCTGCTACACCGTCTTTTCCTCTCTTTCTTGGCTTGAGTTTCTGTCTTGCGGCGGCAATTTCACAGGCAAGCACACTGGAACACGCCACAGATTAGGGGTTTTCCGTGGCTGGTACGCACCTGTTCTACTCCTGGGTCATCACGTTCAGGTGTCACGTCAACGGCACTAATTATACTGTTACTTTTTCAGTTCATAGCTTTGTGAGTTTCGGCAGGCGGACCCATTACTGCTCATATATCTCCCGATTCCTAGCTTACTCCCAGGTGGGCACGCGCCACGATGCAAGGGAGAACAACTACGTATGTTCCACCTCCGGCAACCTGCATAATAAAGCAGTGATGTGCATCTTCTCAAATAAGTGATATCTTACACAGCGTGTAATAATTGCAATTTTTCCATGCATTATAGATAAAAATAGCACAGTGGTAGCGAATTGAGCTGCTACTGTGGAGGCGCGTACTTAAATGCCATAGGAGGACACGTGCTTCTTTACTCGTGATAGCGGTAGCAATGTTCTTGATGGGACAGCAACAACAACTACTGATACTACTATTATTACTACTACCACCACAACTACTACAACTACGATGACGATGACGACGACGACTACCACGACGACGACGATAACCATGACGACGACGGTTTTCCGCAGAGTAGGGCCCTAAAAGCTTCTGCCGTAAATATCCTCCCCAAACATTCTTTTTTCTCGCACTATGATTTATTTGCGCTGGATGAGTTTTGCGCGCGCACAGGACCACTGAAGTTTTTTTCGCACCATATAAAGCTTCGCTTTAATTCAGAAAGAATGGAAAGAAATGTCATTGTGCTTCTAAACCAATTTGGACATGCGTGCTCCAGCATTTTGGCAACTAATTTCAGTGGAAGCTACCTTAATTAACTATCAAATCTATATTTCTAATTCTACAAATCCTACCAAATATATAACCCTGCTGGATATAGAAGAACGTCTCAGCAGGGAGGAAGTAGATGGCCTATTGCGGCCTCTCTCCTGATTGACAGTGCTTTATCGTTGTGCTGTCCTCGGTATCAGTTCGAGACAGAAATTCCAAGGAATGGTTTCACGTCTTCACCGTACCTCACGCAGCTTCAAGACGTTTTAACTTTGCTAGCAAACATCTACCGGCAGTTGTTCTTGAGAAACCGGCCAAACAATTCTCGCGAACAGCGATAATGCCAAGCCAAAATACGTGAGGCGAGAAAGAAGTGGCTCACCACAGGATAGTGATTGATGATGAGTACTACTACCTTGACATCGCTGGTGGCATGGGGTGCCGTCCCTTTTATCAGGGCGGAATATTGACACCCATATCACAAGACGTGCAGTGGAAGGCGTGGGCTCGTGGTGTTCTGACAGCCCGTCCTGGCTCTAGTAAACGTGGCCGTAAAAGACGCAAGCTGCGCGCAGAAAATGGCACCAAAGACCTCACGCCCACTCATATAATGTGGCTGTGTCTTGGGCCCATTATGGACTTCGAACCTGTCAATTAATTAGTATAAACTGTCAGGAAGAAACTTGCGCGTAGCTGCCATTGCTTATATGGCGGATCCTGATGGTCACAGTATTCTCCACAAGCTCTCGTTGCTGCTCTGAATCCAAGAACAAATGGCACAGTTCGATGCTAGAGATACACCTCGCAACAGGCAGAGAAATGAACGTGGGGCCATTGTTACGATCTTACAAGTTTGGGACGATCAAAGAACGCGTATGACCTTGTGATCACCAGTGGTGGGCCTGCTTTCACTGCGAGACATTTTTGCTGGAGTAATGAGGCAGGTTACAAATAGGGATATGGCAAGTGCGAGTGCTGGAGAAAAAAAAGAGTGGTTACCTCAAATTACATCACTAATATGCGATAAACTGTACTGATTCCCATATACAGCGCAATAAAAACAGCGCCTGCATGTGACCTCAATGTTTTTCGAGCGAAGACTGCGTTGAGTTACTTCTGTCGTATAAACTCGCGATGGTGTTTAAAAAAAACGAAGCGCCTTAAGAAAAAAAAATCCCTCCCGTGGTAGAAATAGGACATGGGTCTCTGGAGGCGACATGTATCTGACTGCGCCATTGGGACACGGTATTTATATGCAATGCATTGAAGGTAATCTTTGCACTGTGTCGTTGCCACGCATGCCGCCGTTGCTAGAGGACAGTGCGCGCCGGGAGTTGAGCTGCTAATTTGAAATGGGCACGCTGCAGACTCATGTGCCCGTTTATCGCCGCGCCGTTGGCACCGCCGCTGCAGTTCATTGTCCACGCCGCAGGCCGGGAGATGGACGGCTGATTTGAAAGTCGTCGAGAACTAGCGTGACAACAAACACGCCAGCGGAAGTGAATCTGCTGGTATGTGATGAGGTGATTCTCAATGTAAGGAGGCGAGAATCTTCAGCTCGTATGGGTGTCGCATTTTTTGTTTTGAGTTCGGGTCAAGCTCAGCCAGTGGGTTTGGTGGGGTTTGGGGTGGGTTGGGTCAGGATTCATTGGGTATGGGTACGGTTTAATTGGGGATGGATTTGGGTTCATTTAAGAGTTGTTCCAGGGTTCCGAGTTTTGGCTTTGTTTAGACTGACTGGTGACAGACTACGCACGCACTCCTGCTCTCTTTAGGGGAATGGTTGGTTAGGTTTTCTATTTCCCATGGCAGAATTTGGCCTCCTTTCCGTCTTTAGCCCCCCCCCCCCCTCTTCGAGGATCTAGAGTAGACATTATACAATGTCTTTGTTGCGTGACCGGGTGCCAAGACAGAACTTCACAATGTGATATCTGAAGAATTTTTTTTTTTATTTCGCGTTCTTCCCTCCTGGCGGGTTCACACTCATGTGACGTTGGATCCGCAAAACTTTGACCCAGGCCGCGGCGGGTTTTTCTGATGCAGGAAAAAAGCCAAAACGCCCGTTTGATGAGATTTTGCTGGAAGGCAAACATCCCCAAGTAGTATACAATAATCCATAGCCCTCCAACAGGCGGCTGGTTTCTCAGAGTTCACCCCTACCTTCGGCGCGAGAAAAATACTTCAAACGTTAGAACTGGGGTCCCAAGGAAAGCCCCACCTTCCCCTTGTTATACGTTTCACGTGAAGGGGTTAAGAACAAGGGCACTCATGCTGCCTATTATTCAATGACGTCAACTGATAATCTCTGTTCGGCCAGGCGTGGCGCATTCATTACACTTAGCGAATTCGATGTTTGCTATCGACACACCGGTTACCCATTTCTCAACACCCCTTACAAAAATTTATTACGCAATCGTAGAGTACAGTAGGGGGGCTGTATGCATTCCGAATTACTTCTTTATTGGTTTCTTATTTGTATGTTGTATTTATGTTCTCTCTCACACTTTTTTTCTCGTTTCCGTATTCTCCCCCTACTGGCCCCTCCGAAATGAAATGTTGTGCCCATCAGCATTGGATCCTGATGGTACTGCCGCTTTTTCGTGGTATCAGGGTTCCCACGTTTACGACATCTGCTTATGGCACCGTAGCTGTTTCATAGTAGCAACGGTCCCACTTAGTCCAGCAACACGTTGTCTGCCTTCCCACTAAGGGGCGTGGACATGGCAGGCGGCCGACTGTTGGGGAGTGGCCTTCAACCAACTCCTTCGACACCATAATCAAGGAAGCGAGAACGCGAACACATGTGCTTGCGCAAACTCAGTGAGCGGGGCCAGAGAGCGTGGCGCATGATGTCAGTGGGTCTCCTCACCGCCATCTTCTTTCAATTGGTTTGCGTGCTGCGCCTCATGAAGGACCATTTCTCACGTGAGGTGGAGACAAAATCGACCGCTTTTGTTAAACTTAAAGGGGCCATGAAGACAAAGTAAATTACAATTTTGGATCTCTAAAAATAATGCTTTTTCCCAATAACAATGATAATATCGTTATCGCATACGTAGAAGAAATAATCGAGATAATAAAGAGAACACATCAGGCAGCGGCGACTCCGCAGCCCCTTTCCGGTAATATCTCTATGACGTCACAGTATATGGGTGGTGTAGTTCGCGGCCACCGACTGAAGCAAGCTCCAAGAAACATGAAACGGCGGGCGATCGTAGTGGGCCCCATAGTTCGTTTGAATGTATCATTTGAACAGTAACGTTTCGTTAACTCACTGATTACTACATTTTAAATGCTGGTCCATATAACATCACTCCTACCCATATTGCTTCACTGTTAAAAGAAATTTGAATTTTTTAAATATTCCTTTTCTTTTTTAAATAAAACTTTCTTCCCTGTCTGCAATGAAGTTTTGTAAGTTACTAAATGCTAGTTCGTTCAAGCTAAACACAGTTGTACCTTATTTTTATGTCCCTTTGAAGCTATCTGAGCTTCGAGTTTTAATATAGGGGCCGTGCAGACGAAACATGTCTCATTCATTAAAAAAATTACCTCGTTAGAATCAGACTGACACCACTTTTAAAGGGACCATGCAACACTTTTTCAACTTTTTTGGAAATTTGAAGTTCTTGCAGAACGCAGTCACCCAACACACCCAGTACTCAGATTAGGGGCTCGCAAAGTATCTCAGCCAGAAATTACTGCTCTGTGCCAATCATATAACTTGCAAACTCGCTCAAAAGATTTTTCTCTTTCCCGGTGTTGACGTTATTTGACGACATGAATTGCGCTGGCCGGTGGGCCTACAGTTGCAGCAATGAACGCTTTTCGATAGCAACTTAAAAAAAAAGCCACGAAAGCAGAAACGGAAGGTGTATCTGGTGTGACGGGCAAATCATGCAGTGGCGCTCCGTACCGGCGATAACTTCAGCTTTCGCAGTGGTTCCAGACGAGAAGGAAAAAATTAAAAGTTCTTATCAAAAGTGTGGCAGGGTACCTTTAACGTATACTTCGCCTAAATACGTTAATAAGTAGGAAAGACAGGTACAGCCATACGAGTCACTAGCTTATTTCCCGCACTTGAACCTATGACGTAATATGCACAGTTGCGCGATTGACTAAGGCCGGAAAAAGCAAACGCGACTTAGGCAGGGCTTACAAGCTTGCAGAATGAGCTATATTCGCTTGAATCATATTCATTTTATGGCAGTAACATTGGTGGGGTAGCAGTAAAATTTACTAAAGCACGCGTAAACACAGAGGTACCAGTGCCTACGGCTGTCGGTACTGAGCGCACTATGCTCGTTCTAGCTGCAGAGCAGTGCGGTGCTTTGGGGATTTCTCAGACGACACCGGCCGATTGGTGCAAGCGACATGGTCCTAGGTGACTCTGTTTGCCGAGCCATGATTCTCAACCCATGACCGATGCTGCACAAAATGATTAATACTACCTTAACAAAAACAAGCCAGGTGCAAATACAATCAGAAAAAACGCAAAGAATGACAGCGGTCCTGCAGAGTATGGTGGTGCCACATAGGAGGACTTGTGGTGAGCAAGGCGTTCCGCAGTCACCTTAGACTAAACAGCGCACTAAAGTACGGTTGAATAGCTGACCTGATTACTTTATCGCAGTCGTCAGGAAATACGCGATTTTTTGGGAGAATCAAACTTTTAATTTAATTAATTTCTCAGTGAACAAAGCACTGTTTGCTGCCGTAAAAACTCCGGGGGCGCTGTAAAACATCAATACTTTCGGATAAAACAAGCTTGTATTTTGTCTGAATGACGCCTTTGACTTTGCTGTTTAGTGAAACCGCGCACCCAGGTGGCGTCCACAAAAGGCGTTCACAAGAGCCATGCCTCTGGAAAGCACGGGACCTCCCTCCCAGGAACTGACGCTGGCATCCACACCTACCGCAGAAGCAATGGGCGTGGGCTCAATTTGTGTTGTCTTCGAAAGGCGTGAGTGAAAAATTGTCTTCGAAAGGCGTGAGTGAAAAATTAAAACAACGTGAAGGGTCGCCCCTATTCGCTTAAACACGTTTCACACTTAGAGCATCAAAAATTAAATACATCTGGTCACCGACGGAGCATCAACCAAAGTCGCCCTCTGCCGCCCACAGTCTCAGTACTCGTAAAAAGCATGGGTGGAGATTCTCGAAAAGGAAGCTACGTTAAGTCTTAAGACGCGATCGTAGGTTTATCGTTAACATCGGCAGAAGGCTGGTAGCCAAACCTAACCAGGAGAAATGTTGTCGTGCTCTCCTCTTATCTGAATATGCCTAGAGACTCCCTGCAACATTTTTGCTTCAGACGTCTGGTGACCACCTAACGACGCATCAACACCTTCGCCGCAAAATATAGAACAGAAAAAATAAAGCAAGGATAAAAAATCTCGGAAGTAATAGCGTTACTAATGAATATGAAGAAGATATATCGCGGCAAAAAAAAAAGAATCCGTACCAAACAACGTCCTTAACATGCATTCATCCTTTCTTAAATAAGCCACCGGTGATTTATTTTCCTGCCTCATATCCTCATATGTTTCCTACAACTCGTGGAAGCGACGAAATTCCGAGAAAAACACAGTGGACAAATTGAGGACGAAAGTGATCCGCAGTCTATTGCTTCCAACGCAATGACAGCAGCGGCGGCCAAGAGAGCGAGCAAGGTGCACCGACGTACTCATCGAGACAGGCTATGAAGGCGATAAGTCTCGAGCATTATAGCATCCCACAGGAGCACGGGAGTACCAGCCGCTCCCGTGCAGCGCTTGGACTCCCACAGCCGTACATATCCCCGGGTATCTCGGCCCCAGCGTCTCTCCCGGAAGCGAAATGAAGGAGGGGCGAAGTGGAAGCAATGAGCAAGGCGGGAAATCAGAGGCAAGAAACCAGCGCGCAGCTCCTCAATCTTCCTAAACCGTTTCTCGGCGTCTGTTCGCGTACTTCTGTGCGACGCCGCACGTTGCACGCCGGAAGGATGGGTGCAGAGGTCCGGAGATAACTCTTAAAAAGAAGTTGTAAAGAAGCCGACCTAAACGCCATCCAACCTAAATGCCATTTCGCGGAGACACAGACAGGAGTGCAGACAATCTAGGCAGGGAAAAAAGATTCGGCTGGGCCGCTGCCAAATGATACATCTTTATAAATGCCGCCGCCGCCGCCGTCGCTCCACCATCAAAGGGAGAGACCTCTGGCTCGGCGACGTCCTCGGCCGCAGTGGGGAAGAAAGCCACTCGCGCGGAAATGCGCTTTAAGCTTTTTTCCGGTCTCTGCGCGGAGACATTTTCCCGATTGCCTCGATAGTCATTCAAGACTTCAGGTTTTTTTTGTGTCTCTGAAGTGGGCTTGTTTTGAATAGTTTCTTCTAAATGTTTCTTCCCGAACGGCCTTTTTTCAATGTCATGCTGTTGTTTGGAAGCAGTCCGAATAATTTTTTTTTTGTTATAAGGGGTGTTTAACTGCGCTCGTGAACAATATCTGACGAATACATAAAAGTGCGTAGGACGTCTCTGTTCATTATTGGGTACGCTTTTTATCTGATTGCACCAGTGAGATTTGGTATCTCTGTCTCAGGAAAAAATAAATATAATTTATTTTTAAAGAACCTTTTGTCCAAGGTGCCCCCTTTAGAAGCTGTGGTTAAGGCTTCCTCTAAGAAGCCATATTGCAAGACTCGGAGACGGGGGACTTGAAGGACGCGTTTAATGACGACGCAACCTCGCCGAGAGGCCGTTGCAAAAAGCGATGGTCAAGAAGGCGCGAGTATGACAGATAAAGAAGATGGTGTGGTGCTCGCGTGTGCCAAACGGATGATGAATTGCTAGATGGGATTGGCCACTCGAGTAACGGTTATGAAAGAACGATGACGCCTGTGCTCACAATATGTAATTATTACTTATTCTTGAGTCACTCATACTCACGTTGCACAAGTGGAATCCACGGAAGATCGAGTTGTCAGATTATACCAAAAATATGCACGGCACTAACTGACGGACATACAAAAATACCCACCTAAAATTTTCATGTGTCGTTTCTATTGGTGCGTACTGTCCGTTTGTGCACGTTGTAGTTACGGGATGTCAATATTTTCGCGTATTGTCAGTCAACTCGCGAATGAATATTTTGACTAATCTTTTTTTTGCCTCGTTCCTAAACGTTTACAAAACTGTTTAGGAGGCGAGATAACAGAATAGTTGCAGCATCAGCCTTTCAAGACAAAAGCCTTGCCTTTAAAGGCAAAAGCCTGCCACTAGGTTTGCCGAATAATTCGCGGAAAAAAACGACAAACGTAAGTGAAGACGGTTACACAAACACGATGTACCAGTTTATAACTAGGGTACTAACTTGGGCTTGTTGGTTGAGCATAATATGGCAAAAAAAGAGCTCAGAAGAGGATAAAGAAAAGAATACACAGACGTGAGCGCTCGTGTTCGCATATTGTTTTTTTGGTCCTTGTTTAGCACTTTTTTCCGCAATACGATACCAGTTTATTGTTAAAGTTAGCCATATACACTTCTCCTTGAAATCTTGCCGGCTCATTAAAAGTGCCCCCCTGGAGTTTTTTCGTACCACTACCAAACGTTTTGTTAGTCATTTTTGAAAGTAAGCCCACCTTTTCGAGTCAAGAGCAAGCCAGGGTGTGGAAACGCTTTTGATTTTAAAAGGAAAACTGTCACACCAAGTGGCATTATGTGATGGAGCAACCTTGTATAGAAGTACATTGCCTTTGCTTTAGGTCAGTGTTGTAGCTACCGTCCTTACAAAGTGCTCCCCACCTTGCAGTGACTTTTTATGAGGGAGCCTGACAGTTCTGTATAATTACAAATTACACGCGTATGAAACTTTTTTCCCGCATGGTGGTACACATTCCAAACAATCTCCGGTGAAACGAATACAACGTACTACGCTCCGCCCCTCATGTAGTATCTCAAACGGAAGCGTACATACAGCACACACCTTCGTCAAAATATCCGCTAAAGAAACTAAACGCGAGAAATTTGCGTGGGAGGTGTTCTTTTGATGCCAACAACCGTTATTCTTTTAAAGGTGCGTTCTCCTCACCATGTCCTTCGAACGAACATTTCTTAAGGATATATAGGAAAACACGCTTTCTTACTACCAGAAAAGGTGATGCGACTCGTGCATACCAACCTTTTTAGCGCCAAGGAAACCTTAATCCCAATGGAGGCAGAATTCGAACACATAACAGTCTGGAACTGCTCTTAAAGTTAAAAACAGGCATTGAAGTTGTTATGAAGACATGTTACAATATTCGTAGCTAGTTTAATTACGAAGTTGAAAAAAGGATTTCGTGACCCAAACCGGGGGAAAAAGTGGCATCTTCGCACCGGCGAGGAACCACGCAACTGGGCGTCCCGATGGAGAAGCCCATAGCAGTTCCCCCACTAACTACACCCACAGAGCTTGACCCTGTAAACAGAGGCCAACACAGATAAGCGAATTCTGTGCTTCTCAGCCTCCGCGAAATGGTAAATCTGGCATACGGACGCAATCTTTGGCTAATAATTCAAGTTTACAAGACCTGCTTATCTATCTTCTTGATCTATTATCACAAGAGCACTCGACAGTGTCATAACAGCTACGAATAGAGTAATAAAAGCTGCCATTAGAGTAAAAAGTGCCAGCCAACAAGGAAAAAAACCTCACTCACTCACTCACTCACTCACTCACTCACTCACTCACTCACTCACTCACTCACTCACTCACTCACTCACTCACTCACTCGCTCGCTCGCTCGCTCCCTCACTCACTCGCTCCCTCACTCACTCTCTCGCTCACTCACTCACTCACTCCCAAGAAGAAGTGACAACTGGGCTAGCTGGTAATGCATTTGGGACATCTAGGGGCTAGCGCACTTAAACACGGACACTAGGAAAGGAGACGACAAACCACAGCGCTGACTCACATCTGATTTTTATTAGAACCGACACACATTTAAATACTTCAACCTAAACCCATGTGACCACACATCATACATACGTCACAATCCAGCGTGTTATATATTTACGTTCCAGGGCGATTTAAAAATTCAAACTCACCGTCATGTAAATGAATCGACAGCATCCTAAAGCACCACACCCCACTTTTTTTATATTATATGCCTCAATAATCTCGCGTGTCAACTTGTCCTTATGCAAGATATCACTGTTTCCTCGAACGATGGCTCGCATTTGCACTTGGAAACATGTTGAGCCACTTGCGAGCAGGTGTTCCTTCCTCAAAACCTTTTATGCTCTAACAACGTGACATTAATACACCGACGGGTCTGTCCAATATGCATTTAACCACATGGAAATGGTATAAGCTAGCCAAGACACTTTTTGCATGGTACAAAATGAGACACATGCTTCACCCCGCAACCCTTTCCGGTGCCACGCGACATGCCTTTGAGCTTTCTATCAACAGATACACAAATTTTGCTAAGTCCATTGGGTTGGCAGAGCAACGCAACTTCGCTCAAATAAACTTTTTTCCTTCAGTACAGCTGCATCGTCTTTGTCTACCTGGAAATATCCTGCCGAGCCAATCCGATCTAGACGTGCGACACTGCAGGCATATCGGTCTAATGTCGATTTTGTTGTTGCTAAAATGTTTTTACATGTGGATTTGCAGAACGCGGTTAAATAAACCGTCTGCGCCTCCCCAACGGCATGCTTCTGAGTAAAACATTTATGACGTCTCGTTGCGGGGTTGCTGAGGCAAAAAAAGGAAAACGACTCCGTAAACGGCCCCAGTACGCCCGCTGGGGCGCTTCTTCAAGCCGCATCTCTTTAGAGATTGGTTCGGCGGGCTTCCAGGCGGGCGCAAACATATGGGAGCCTGAACTTTGGAGCTGAAAACACCAGGATTGAAACAGGGAAGATGTTTCGAAAGCTTTTCACCCGCCTGTATCAATAAGGATCCGAGCTTTAGGACAAAATTAGGGTGAGAAGAAACCTGAACAAAAAAACTAAAAATGAAGGGAAAATCCTCCTGCCTCACCAACAATGATAGAAAAAGTATTTCTGCTTTTCACTCTAACACAAAGGCGTCGCTATATGACGAAACGGGCCGGGATTCGAAAGAAGCACCATTATGTGGTCCTCTCTACATGAAAGGCCCGAGGTTTAGAACAGACGTATGCTGAGGCGTCTTTGCAGACCGCCGCCGTCCCTGCGAAGACCCTGCGACGCGCTCTTTCTTTGCCAGCGCCTTTGGATCTTCTTCTGGTTGTCCTCGCTTGTCATAGAGAGCCAACACCTTCATGCCTTTCTTGCTTTCAAACTGCCTCTATTATCTGGGCGGTCTCGCGCTTGGCATGAGCAACGAGAAATCGCATTCTTTGAGGAGCGTTAGATTTGTACCATTAGCTTGTTCTCTTGATTTAATTTTTTCTTTCACATCTATGGCTTTTCTTATTCGGATATTGGCGTTTCTTACACGTATAATGGCTTTGCCCATTCCCTTTCAGGAAGACTTTATGCAATCAATCAATCAATCAATCAATCAATCAATCAATCAATCAATCAATCAATCAATCAATCAATCAATCAATCAATCAATCAAACTTCTTTGTATAAGGCGAAAACATTGAATCTACGATTTGGCAAAAAAATGGGCCCATCTCCCCGCGAGGGGGACTCGAGTAAATGCGTCGCATAGGGGGTGGGTGTATTGCGTTAACGTTTAGTGTTTGGGGGGTTGGTACTATCACGTGTACACCACGCAGCTATCACGCCGCTAGCACGCCGCTGAGCCGCCAACGCACGCAGCTGACGACGTAGTTTGAATGAGTCAAGGATATAAGGCGCGTTCGTAGCCTTTGATTCTGTGTCGGTTTTGTGGCGCAGTGGGAAGAGCACCATGTACGTCGCGTTCCGCCCACAGGTAGTGAATGTGTTGTATCAGCAGCTTCTTGACGTAGTTTGAATGAGTCAAGCATATAAGGCGCGTTCGTAGCCTTTCATTCTGTGTCGGTTTTGTGGCGCAGTGGGTAGAGCACCATGTACCTTGCGTTCCGCCCGCAGGGTCGTGGAATCGAAACATGGCGCCGGTAACTGTTATTTCTTTTTATACTGTAGGGGGAGGCTGGCTGCTGCGGACGCCGACGCACGGGTGACATCGTGAGTTATACAAATGCTCTGCATTTCAAAGCCGGCGTACGGCATCTGTGTCACTCATCCTTATGTCTGTGAGGTGACACGGCACTTTTACTGTAGACTGGAGGGGTCGTAGTTCCTCATCTCATGGGACGAGGGCGGATGGAGTTAATGGGCAAGGGGATCACCTATGACTTGCTGATCGAAGTTGGTCGGGTGAAATCAAGCGGCCAGGTTAGCGCCTGCTGTATATTTCAGTTCGTGTTGCATCTGCTGTTTAATTACGTTTTTATCGTAAAAAACGGGAACTGAAATTACAGTTGCGAGTTAGCCGTTACAATTCCGTCGGGATGATGCAGGATGAAAGTGACAGATGCCATCAACTGGAAGACGAAGGTCTTGAGCTCCGACGGGAACGGTTGCTGGAAAATAAACAGCACCTCACACGGAAGGAACACTGACAAACGAAGAGTAGCAACGCACGTATGGCGAAAGACTTGGGTACAGCGGCGTGGTAGGCTTGAATCAAAAACCCCGCAAATTTTTTAGTAGAAAACCTCCAAAACAATGTCAGGAAACAATCGTCCGTAGGAAGGTTGCAACGGAGAAATTTCATCTGAACAGAAACGCAGCAGAGTGGTCAACCATTCTAGAACTCAAACAGTATCGTGGTTACTACAACCTAAATGGTGCTGCTGCCGCGGACAACGGTGTCGTGACAAGCTACAATTGAGGTAGGGCCACAGAAAACGAAATTATTGTATAGCAAAACAAGAAGGCGGGAGATGAAATATGGCAGAGACAGGCAGAGGGCAAAAACACAAAGTAACTAAGAAAAGGAGAACCTAAAGAACGTGGTCAGCGTACAGGGCAAACGATTTGACCACCATACTGAGTCGACGGACACACCGCTTACAAAGAAAGGTTGCTAGCACGAGTGCCCACTAGTAGTGCTTGTAGGGCTTTCCTTCGCCCCATTTTTCACAGCATCCACTTAAGTCGGCCCCTTGCGGGACATTTCCGCTGCTTTACAACCCACGCTCAAAGGTTACCCAAAAAAGAGAAACGAAACTGCATAAGGCGCTCTCAAACGTTTCGTTGCTTGGCCAATTTTTCTCTGGGTTATTTTTGCATTGCTTCTGCGTCCCTCCCTCAGAAATTACACTGCGTCCTTCTTTTCACTATGTCACGTTTGTAGCTCACGTTTTTCTTCGAGCACGCCTCAGTTTTCTACCCACAAGGTTTCCGGAATCTACGTGTTTTCGCGTTCCCTTTTCAGTTGTTTCGGATAACCGTTTATTTCAGACCCGCCTCTTCCCTTCTCTGTTCCTCAGCCATTCAGCCCTTCCCACCACAGCGATTTCTACGGCCATGTCACTGAGTGCTTCATCTCGACTGATGACCGCTACAGCAGCAACACATGTTCTGAGAACGGCCAAACTTTGCTGTCCTTTTGCCTTTTCTTTGAATTTATTTTCGCGCCATTTAGGATGTCCGCGACTGCGAAGAAAGCGAAACACGAGCCCCCCATAGTCACACAACCCCCATACCACAGGCCGCCGCAGGGCAGCCCAAATGGCCTTCGTGAAACCACTCTTGAGGAAATGGAAATACAAAAAACTAAAGGAAAACTAAAGACGCCAGTAAAAGCTGTTCCAGAGACACTGACGCAGCTGCAAGCGCCGAAAATGCGGCGAAACATATCAGGGCCCATAATTTATTTCCTTCCAGACTTCTCTAGAAACTTCCCTCGCCTGGAATTTGTTTATTTGTCTCCTCTTTCCATGTCTCTTCACTTCTGAGTGTCTTTTTAGCCAACCCTTGAGTCAATTTAGCGCCTGCTGTTTGTACGACTAGTATTCCCGCCTATTCCGAGAGCCCAGTTTACTTTGTTTCTTCTTGTGCAAGTGTTCTTAATTGTGTATTTGTGATGTCATTTTGATCTGCACCCACAAGGAAACCCAAAGCAGACAGTTGTTTTTGTCGTGTAGAGAATATTTTGATTTTCCCCGTTATTTTCCCCTTAGTGGTTGCCCAGCGAACTAGAAGTGATTTCCAACAGCGGGAAAGGTCCCATACGATTGTTGTATCTCTCACCCTTCACTTGACTGCACGAAAATATTAACGGGCAATGCCGAACTGGCCTCAAAAATGCAGTGCAACCATTACCTGATCCTTCGTTATAGCCAACAAACCCTCAAAACGTTGCTTCGAAGGCCCAACTCCGTCGACTTGCGGGCCCTTGTATTTGTCGAAATCTGATTATTCTGACAGTCTTGGCCACTGCCCACCGCAAATGCAGAACACTGTATGGCGAATATTAATTTTGCAATAAAAGTAACCCGTCCTATAAAGTAACAATTCTGTTTCTTACCGTTTCTCCTCCCGGGACACGTATTTACGATATATTTACGTCGTTTGATGCATCTTACTACGGTGGGTAATATTCGACAACTGTCGTATCTTGTCGAAACCACTTTTGCAGACAAGGTCTCAGTAACGGAGAAACGCGATGTGTAGCATATTGTCATATTCAAGGTGACAGTTCCCAGAAGCCATTGCAGCAGCTGTAAATATGCTTTGCCGAGAATATAGAACGGTATATCAACGGGGCAGACTACCGTGGTACTCAGTCACTGCCCGTCCGGATTCCCGAAGTCAAAGGAATGTCGACGTCGCAAGATTTCTAGGTGGTGGAACCGGGACTATGAATATGAATTAAATGAGGTCACATCAATACCTGAAAAGCCAGTCACGTTAGCAACGGCAACGTGAAATAAGGATTTCAACCCACTGTTCTTGCGGAAAAGTAATTTGCAAACATATCAAGCGATGTTATCTTTTATTGCGAAGGATGTTTTGGAGTGACGCCTCTAGTTGTTGCCAGTGGGATTCGGGGTCTAGATACTCCGTTACGCGGAAACTATGAGTTGAATTTGCGGTTTTGACGCACCGTAGGACCCCCAGGGCGCCGTGTTTAACCTGCGTCGAATTCTAAACACGCGAGTGTTTTCGCTTTTCGCCTCCATCAGGAAAGCAGCTACCTCGTGCGGGATCGAGCAGTGGCGCTTGGGCATATCATCGCAACGCCTTCGACACCGACCCACCACGATGTTCTCTTGACTTTTTTCTCGTCTTCCGGGATCATCGTCTAGAGGACAAAGCGACAGGAACAATTAGGGACACACGGCTTCCACTCCTTACTATCAACAAAGAACAGGTGTGTCCAAGTGTGTAAGTAGAGCGAGGAGGGTTCATAGCCTCAACTGTCGATTCCACCGCACCTCCCCCCCCCCCCCTCCCCCACTTCCTCTTTAAAACGTGGTGGTCTTGCTTTTTTAGACATCACGTTCGCTTTCCATTTGCTGTTCGTAAGAAATGGCGCTAGCATGTGTGGAGCACCTCTTCTTTAAACAACGCGTTTTCGATGCCTTTGCTATTTTACAGAACTTCTGAGTTCGTTTGGCGTGTATCGAGGCAGAAAGAGGGCTTGGTAGAGCAGACTAGAGACAACGGCATAGGCGACTGTCGCCTCGTAGAAAGTGACGCAGCAGCCAAGGAAGGGCATCGATCAGGCCGCCGCCGCCGCACAGGCCTCGGGCAGTAGCAGGTCAGCCATGAGCTCCGCCTGGGGGGCAAATTGGGCGAATTTTGATGGGTATTGCTAACTGCCCTTTCTCGCAGCCTTCTTTCAACTTTTTCCCTTATCTCTGTCACACGTTTCAGAAGCCCCAGAGCATGAACGTTTGCGAACTTTTGAAGGTTTTCGCTCTATCCAGACTGCGCATGGATACCAAAGTCAGCTATCTGCAGGCGCAACGCTTTTGCAGGAAGCGTTCAGGCCGCAATTCCAGAGGTAATGACTGTTTACTCAAAAGGAAACTCGATATGATTAGTGTTTGTTCAATCTGCTGAGCTGTATTTCTGTGTTGTAGGGTTTATAAATCACTACATCACTTGCCCCATATGCCTCCCCTAGGTGGCTTTACTATGTAACACGTTGACCCCAGAAACGTATATTTCCTAAAACGGTGTCAAGGCGCCTAAACATTACAGAGTTTTATCATTTCCACATTTTATTGTGTTAGTGTTGCAATGTGCCGCGTTATTTGATCACATCACAAACCGAACAAATCCTTACTCTTAATAGCTGCAAAGCTGCAAAAGCTTAACAAGGCTGAAGCCTGAAGTGCCTCATTCTGCAAAAAACCGCCGTTTTCGGGTGGATAAATTGGCCGACGTTGTAAACAGTAAACAAAAACAGGTGTGATACGGTGGTATTTGAACATGGTTCTCCAAGTAGTCGCTAATTGCGCTACCGTGGCGCTATGTCCTGATGTAGCCAACAAAGGAACGGAAGTTGTTATCGTTGCTATTCTTTTCGTGGGTATACATACCCACTTGGAGAATTGTCCTTTAAAAGGGAGTGTTGAGGAAATTGTGAGCCCGCCTCACAAAATTCCCCAAACTATAAATTAGAAACGTAACGGTTGTGCAACAGTGCGGGACACGTGGCTGAATGTGATGGCATATGTGTGCAACAGGTGCATCCGAGCCGCGCGGAATACTTACTCTCAAGGAAGCGGTTGCGTGCCTCACCAATTTACCTATAGAGGTTATCCGCGCCAAAGGCGATGAAACGAAATCGGGGAAAGACACGCAAACAAGGCCTTCCACAAAAAAAGCCGGTCGATGTAATCCGTGGCAAAAGACGAATTAACAAAACCGAAGAAAAAAAGAGCCCAAAATATTATGTACCAGTGAAGATGTTGCGAAGAAGTATCCCAAGGTTACGCGTATACGAATCACGTAAGCTGGCTTAAGTGCTCCGAAGAATATTGAAGGGGAGAAAAGACGACTGTGCGACATTGGCTCAGTATTTTTGTACGGTGCGACAACCTGCATAGGTGGCAAAACCGTAACATTTCATGTGTAGCGCAGGAATTGTATATCGGACAAAAAAGGTCTTAGATATGTCATATACGAACATCTGCCGCCCGCAGGTGCTGGACTTCGCACAATTATTCAATCCCATAAATGCGTGCTGTCACTCGTTCAGGTCCTCATCACGGGACTCAAACAACATGACGCTGGTGATCTTGGTTCCAATCACTTATACAGCGGAAAGCAGCTGCGCATAACGTCATAAATACAGCAACCGCCAGAAAGGCGCTAGCTGAAGCCGGGAATGGCCGTCCAAATAAAACGCAGGAAAGATTTATGAGTTTGCAATTAGCGGCGTATTCCTATTGTACTGCGGTTTTCCGCCAGGAACGCATACAACACGGCTTCCCCGTACGGGAATCTAAACAGGAAGGAAGAACTTGTCACTGGAGTCTTCACCTACACATACTTCAAAGGGGACTGAAACTATATTTCTTAGCCCATGAACCCGTCGAAGAGCTGCCAGCCTCATAGCAAAAATAGTTATCCTGGAGCCGCTGCTGTTAGCACATTGGTATAGTTAACTGTAACTGACACGAGGCCCGCTTCTACACGCAAAAATAATTTTTCCTCGAAGTTAGTGAAGCTCTTCCTATAGTCTCGGCCTATAAATTTGTGCCTACCCTGTTCAATGCTTTTTCATTCTAGCTATAACGTCAAACGCTTTAGCGTAGCCTCATCACAGAATTAACGACAATCTTATGAACCTTGACAACGCTTGTATGCACCGACAAATGAGCAAAAGATGTGCAGAAATTCAAATAACTGACTACTAGTGTGTCAGCATTCTGGCGGAATTCGTCTCAATTGTTAGTTGCCTATTGCCAGATTTGTCACTGTGAGTATCTAAGTACATGGGGTTAATTTATGGTTTATAGTTTTCGTTTCTTTCTTCTCGCCGGTAATGCACAGTTGCACTATTACATTGACTAAGTGCCTTAATATCACCTATTGTTCACATTTTGTGCCGATGCAACGTTTTGTTTTGAAATTCCCTGCTATCCATTATCCCCATTTATGCCATAATGACAAGTCAATGCGGAAATGATTCCAATGATTCATTTTTGTGCAAATGAAGGGCGTTACAGGGTTGGCCCGTTTTCGCAATTTATTCGTGTTTTCTGTGTTTCGGTCTTCGGAGTTCCCTATTTTAACAGCAGAGCTGTTTATGCTCTTGGTTGCGTCGGCCATACACAGAAAAAATACCACGGGCGGCATTCTTGTGTTTTGTTACTTATGTGTCCGTTTCAAAAGTTCCCGTTTTGAGGGAGCCCTGACTGGCTAAAAGCAAAGGATGAGACGTAACGCAAGTGTAGCGAACCTACTGTGTTTAACCGCGGCTTCTTGAAACAGGCGGGTTGAAGTTGAAACAGACGCTTTTGGAAGTTCAAAGGCGCCGAAGTCCGGCCCGCCGAGACCCTACGTCACTGCGCGTGCCAGCCGGTAGCCAATGGTTGGCACGAGAACATAGCACACGACAATGGCGCGGGCGACTATGTGGAAGGTAGCGAGTGCGCACAAAACGCAAGCAAAAAGAGTCGACCTCTTCAAATGGCTTTTCCGGCTTCGGTAGAGGTGACGTCTGGACCTCTCCTAAACTTTTCTTTCCTTCGTGCTTTCTGCAATACCGTGGCTTCCGACTGCATATCTGCGGACTTGCATACGTGCTGATTTCGCCGGCTTTGTCGCATGTGTTCACTGCTTGCTGAAATATCGCAACCCGCAATTGGTTCTGTGATGTTTGCTGTTGACTTTATCAAAACGACAAAAAACACTTACTTTGGACGATTACTTAGAACATGAAGAACACATTCCTAAAGGCGGGTGGATTGGACTGGTCGTCGCGGCGAAAGGGATGTTGCAAAGGTGTCGCTGCGCGGTACCTTACAGACGATCATTGCACGGCTGGGGAAGCGAGAATACTTATGGTCCTGTGAGGAACCAAGGACACACAGGCGCTCCGCGTCGGTCTCGACAGAAGGCGTCGCTCCTCTAGGTACGCATCGGTGGTTTTCGCGAAGCGCTCGAGTGGTCGCGTGTCCCCGGTTGTACATCACCAGCGACAAAAATGGGAAACCACGAGCAATAAAATAACCGAACGTACTTCCGTACTCATCGCCAAATCTGGCTATAAAAAACCCACAATCAAGGAGAGGGGCGAAAGAAAGCTCACGCATTTACTTCCAGCCAGTTACTTCGATTTCGTCACATATAGCGACTGCATATGTGTTACTTTCGCAAAATACGCGTTTTTGTGCTATTGTAGGGCTGTACGTGAGTGGCACGTTCTCACGATTTTTTATTCAGGTTTCCATACCTTTTTTTAGGGGGGGGGGGAGGGGGGGAAGGGCGGGGGCTTCGAAACAACTCTGCTAAGCCGCTAAAAATAAAAACTCAGTGAGTGTCTTAAATATCATACCAAACGAGAAATAATTCGGTAGAACGCTGTGTACTGCGGTCTATCGCTTGCGTCACTACAATAAAGCCTATAATCAACCTATAGGCCATGGCCTGTAAGTTGGTCATAGGTTGTTGGTTTGTAGGCCATGATGCCATGGCCTGCAAACTCGACCTTCATACCACCCCAAATTTGGCTATGACGGTGAGCCCACAAAATTTGGTCTCAGTTCAACATGCGTACCATGCATTGAAGCGCTTGATTGCCTTTTTAAGTGCAGATCACTTTAGGGGTTGGCCTTGTCGTAGCTCGCTCACTGGGCCCAAGTAGAGCCACACGGCGTTCCCTCGTAGCGGCTGTCGTCGTGGCGTAACCCAGAGGCTTCGAAAGCCGAGCGGTTTATATAGTCATAAGCGTTGGAAACTCGTGAACCGCTGGCACTTGTCATACATCTCCTCTTTGTTTAGCGCAAAGAAAACTGTAGGTACATTTTAGGCAAAATATATGTTGTAAAGGAGATACTCGACGTTCCGGTAGAAGGCTGGAATTGTTTATTCGGGAACGAGGCGTCAACGCGGGAGGGGAGAGCCGAAACGACGAGTTTTACGCAATGGTGACACTGCAGAAGAGCGTCCTCTTCCTCAAGCGTCATCGGGTGCAAATCCAGGCAAGGGGATTCACCCGTTGAGCCCGATGCTCATCACGGTTTTCATGGGCGCAACATGCTAACTACAACGTAATTAACTGGCAGCGTCCGCACTCTTTTAGTTAGGAATGCTCGCTGGGTTGGTTTTTACGAATGGCAGCGGAAAAAAGTGGCAGTGCAACGCCGGCACATGCTGGAGGAAAAATGCAAGCACAAAAACAGCATTACTCCCGCTGGCGCAGTTTCCCGCACGCAGCGCGCGAGCACTGCGCAAACGGAAAATTTGAATTGCATTGGGTGGTAACAGTGAGCGGATGATGGTGCTACAGTAGATTATGGCGAATCACTGTTCTGAACTTACGACAGCTTTCACATTCAGTGGAAAGGCTTTAATTTTTGTCGAAACCTGTGATTGTCTAAAAATCTGAAATTCTGCCCGCATATTTTGAAAAACCTTGCCCGCATTGCTTGAAAATGTGAACCCTCTGCCGCATTAACTTCTTTCAGGAAACGGAGAAAACTCTTTCCGCGCTCCGTATAGCGCCTCAAAATAAAGAAACCTCGAATTTAGTAATTTTCCACCGAGAGCTCATTATGTAAACCTGAACATTTTGCACATCTCCCTTGACATGGCCCATATTACAATAGTATTTACCCCTCGTCCTGATAAAGCGTTTTCCTTGCCGTATAGGCAAGCATGATAGGCTTCTAACTCTTTCGAGCAACTTTACTCGCTCTAATACACTGTCTGTAAAAATTTAGTCGACAGAAAAAGGAGCACTTCTTGTGTCTAAACATTACAAAATAAAAAAAATAACATTTCTCATTTACTGTGTTGGCGCGGAAATAAGCAGCCGCTTTATTGCAGTCAGAACATGGGCGAATGGTTGTTGAGGCGGTCATTTGTATGCCATTTTGCGGAGCAAAACGCTAAAGAGAAACTTTACACTGGTGCCAACGCTTTTATTGCATTAGCAAAAGGAGCGTCATATGAGCTATAAGTGACCGGCATCATTCCGCGGACTCAGGAAAGGTGCCAGGAGAGAGAAGAAGGATCGGGGAGGCGGAGCGTGCTTGATGCAAGAGGCAAGGAACGCAGTACCCCGGCAGCCAAACGGCAACACTCGGAGATGGTCGGCGTCACAAGGCACCCGTATCGGCCTCGCCCTCTCAGTCGCCACAACAGACTGGTCGGCTTCAGGTCATCCGAAAAACTACTTGGTACCGCAGTTTCTCAATCACGTTCGGACACATCCTGTCGCCGCTTGCATACGCCTTGATGCACAGTGTAAAATGGAGTGTGAAGCGAGTGCAGGTTGAGTTGACGGCCAAGAGGAGGGAATAGAAACGACGGCGACGGAATCGAGAGAGTGATAAACAAGGGACGGAGCGACAGGCAGCCAATTCACAGACTAAGCGATCCAAGGTTACCTCTGAGGTACTACTCAAATCACGGTTGACAGTGGGCGCGTAAGGTGCTCGAAAACAGCCCCAGAGAAATGCCGAGTTACACGCTTCTGAAGCCGCACAAAGGCGTGCGTGGCGAGCTCATCCATACACCTTTATAAAGATACCCCTATAAATTTATTCGAAAGTGACGTTAACGCCTTCATAAGAATTCACTAATCTATCATCTTTCTCTTAGATTTCTCATTTGCGTAAGCCGTAGTTCTGTCACCATCGCAGCAGTTTGCAACTCAGTGAGAGCACACGGACCTTTTTATAACTGGGAAAGCTATATACACCCGAATTCTTCAGACAATCAGTAAACAGGAGATACAAATACATCGCATTATAGTGTACAGCCGTCTAGAGGCGCTAATATTTTACGAGCTGCAAAAACAATTGGTCATATACTTATTTATTTGCTTGTAGCTGCATCATCCATGCAGCCTTTTATGCATGCTATTTTACTCCGGCATTTAAACCACAGGCTTTCATTTAGCTTACCAGGCAAGGGCGCTCTTCAAAATGCACAGAAATCACTGCAGAGTAAGACGTATTACAATTCAGTTTGAAAAACATCGTTTCAAATCAGAGAAAGCTAAATCAATGGGTTGCTTTTTACATCATGAATAATTCATCGAGGTAAGTACGCGCGATATTACCACCTTTGGAGAGATAAGAGAGAAATACGGAAAAGCTAATACAGCGAAAGTCGTATGAGCACACCCACCAAAAAGAAGAACATGCTAGATAGCAAACTTCGAAAGGACTAAGAAGATCCGCAAGCGCTTACGAGAGGCCGGTTGCTTTGATTAAAGTGTCAAATTGATGTCAGATGTGCCCCTCCTGTCAGCAGCGATCGTTGTAATATAGCGTGCCACGTCTGGGCGAAAAGTCTCAGAGGTTCGGATATTCCACGAGATGAAAGTAGCGGAAAAAGAAAGAGGCACATGGAGCCGGGTCAAGAAGAAAAGAATCTCGGCGCACCCGGGTCATTGCGTAAGGTGAAACAGCGCTTTTTTGTGTGCGTGCTTAGCATCGAAGGCTTTTTTCTCGATACTGGAGACACGATGAGATCCGAATTGGTGCTCTCAGGGACACCTTTCATTACAAACGAGACAGCAGGTGTTAAAAGCACCTGCGTTATCACCATTTTTAATGAATGTCGCCCTGACACCGCCTCGTTTCTGCTGTTTCGCTGTCGGTTTTCGTCTTGTGGGCAGGCGTGTGAGGGGCCGTGGGATAAAATTGACAGCACTGATTTTAGCAGACGCATTGACGACTACGGGGAAACTTAACATCAGTCACTCCATGTCAGATCGCTTTTTTAAGATCCAAATAAGCCTTTGCCAATTATTGAGTAATTGGCGGCGCAGGTCAGCAGCGGTAGAAGGCCCGGCAGTAACCAAACATTCTTAGGCAAACAATAACAGCTTAGTCTAACATCTAATAAGCAGCTTAGCATACCACGATAAATGCTGCACGAAAGCTTCGTAATGCGCTTGTCATATTTGAAGGCATAACGTCGCGTCATGCAGTAACAAGTGTGATAGCTGATTTCGAGAACAACCGCCGGTGGTTTTCCAAAATTCGGAAAAAAGTGGGACTAGACAGAAAGACATTACATTTTGGGGACGCGGTGGTTGAAGGAGACTATTGGCTAACACGGCTAACATCAGACCTCAGCGGCACGCATGCGTTCCGGTTATAAACCCAAAAAGTCTTCAATTCCCGTAATTTCTCAAACATTTGAGATATATCCCCGCAGGTTAGCTACAATGAACCGCCATAAAAGTATCCCAAAATTTTAGAAGAACCAAAGTGATCCTTCATCTTTCCTAAAAGTGATCCCTCAAATTTTCCCCTTCGGTCATGAATGAAACCGTTCCACAGACGCATTGCGCCAAAAAGTCATTTTCGTGTCTCTGGACACAGCATTATAAAGTTATTCTTCTCATCAGTCATGTGTTGACGTCGAGTTAAAGGGCTAGGCCACAGTGTGGCACTTGTGGATTGAGTTCTTGTCCTCTCCCCTGTTGACGTCTACTTCTAATTTCTGTCAGTGCACGTTGACTAGCTTGCAACTACACTTATGCGTATCAGCATGAAGAGATTTCCCTTATCTGTACAAGTACCGCTGTTTTAAATTTATAACCAACTGTGTTATATCGATGGTTCGCTGCAACTGCGAACCGGTGAAAAAAGTGTTTGCCTGGAAAAGCCGCCTGAGGGCCGAGACGCATGTTCACGACCAGACGACTTCACACAGGAGCTGAGGGAGATGTTTCACGAAGACTTTTTCCAATCCTTTAATAATAATTGTCGAATGGTTGTTTGTATCTCGACAGAAACTGTACCTCTAACTACTTTTAATATATACTGGTGTAGGAGTGCTTTTCGGAGTCTGATGTCAATCGCAAGTTTGAAACTCATGGCGAGCTTCAAGCTGCAAGACCGGTGCCACTAGCACAGACCAGACCAACTCCAGTCGCCTGATTCTCTAGTCGTCGCATAATTTTTCCGCTGCTCGTGAGATGCCACCCAATAAAGTTCCACAGCTTAGCACTGGTCTGCGCGCACAAGAAAGGGAAGAATTTAGATTAGCAGGGTTACATTTCTGCTTGGGGTGTAATCAGGGCTTAGGAGGAGCTGGACGTTTGTTGTATAACTGCAGTTCAGTTGCGTAAGCCACTGTAGCCATCCCCGCATTTTTGACAAGACACATCCATGCTTTTTTATCTCTTTGGGGCTGGGGATGTTATCGGGTCACCAGGATAATGAATGTACGCGTGTCCTTATCTCCTTCACATATGTAAAGTATTCGGAGCAGAAATCGCTCGGAACGCACTTTATTGAACTTCCAGACGGTGCCCCGATAGCGTACGTAAATGAGGGATGCCGCCTAACAACTATTGGGAGCGGGAGCAAGAGTCATCAATCCACGACATATTTATTGGCATTTTCACCCAAGCTGGTTCCCCATACCGGGCATCACCTTTGACTTTTTCCCCTGCGCTCATTCAACACCCGTTGGCATATATCGAATGCTCCTCGGCACGCAGCAGCCCAATGCTAATAAATGGTAGAGGCGCGTTCGACCAGCGGATTGTTTTGTAGTATATTAGTCCATACTCTCACTACGCTGTGTGAAGCTCGGGGGGGGGGGGTAATTATCAATCGCCGAACGTTGTATGGTACTACCGAACAAGCAGGTAATAGCTGCTTCAATTCTGGATATATCCGTTTATTTGTGTTTCGGTTCCTAGCGCAGACGACTGCCACTTTCCGTGGATTAAGAAAAAAATACACCGAAAATTTCTACTGGCCACCAAATACAAGATTCTCCTCAAATTTTAGTTTTTTTAACATACCTACATCAGATTAAGAGGTATAGAACATTTTGCGCAAGCTCTGGAGGCCGTGTGATTCTTTGTAAACGCGACCCAGAACGCGCTCGCAATTTTGGTCAGAACCCCAGGGTGAGATGGCTTCCCCGTAAAACAATATTCATACCCTTAAAGACATTATGAAATCCACTAGCACCTAGTAATTAACATCATTTTAGTCTTTTTTTCTTAATCTGAAGCCTCTGAAACGTATGTTATACACGTTCCAAGCGCTCACTATTTAAGCGTTTCGGTCGGGAACACCGAAGCACAGAAACAAGCTCTAAATACGTGTATCCGGTCCGGGGCCTGACGCATTCCCATTTCCGTTAACAAATGATTTGTTGTCAGTCTCTGCTCCCCGGTGCCATCTGTTGTAACAGTTTCGGAGAACGTGCGTCAGCCCTTTGGTCTTCGTCTCCTTCAAGTTGCTTATAGCCCTGACAGTGGTTCTTTTTTCTCCTCCGGGTTTCGTAATACTCGCTGACCAGATGCCACCACTCCGAAAATGTATGCATCAGACAGGCATACCAGGAATTCCGTTACAGCCCGCACGATTCCATTTGTCAAAGTCGACTGCGTAATGTCGAGCACTTTGATGGTGGCCAGCTTCTAGAAACAAATTAATGTGCAAGGCAAGAAGTGGTGCTATAGAAACAGCAAAAAGGTCGTTGCATCATTCGTCATGCTTCCGACTGTCACCAACGACTACATACTTTTTAGTCTGGACACTGAATAGAGGCATCAAATATGCAGCTTGGGTGTAAAGTTAAGTACGAAAAAAGTAGTGCATGAGGACCAATACGGCATATCAATTCATTTTCGTTTCGTAGGAAGTAAGGTTTTACTGCTTTGCGTGTGCTAAGCTGCACTGTGGGATTGTAGCAATTGTCAATTGAAATACCAGTACAACAGCAAGAAGTTCACCTTTTAGATGCGACGCTGAGAGCATCTCTTGTCCGCAGCCCTGTCCTTCCTGCGTGCGTCCGTTGTTGTTGTCCGCAGCCTCTCTCCCCCTCTCCTCTCCGATAGCGAACACTCTCTCGCGAGAGCATTGGATTGGATTCGATTGGATTGGCTTGGCTTGGCTTGGCTTGGCTTGACTTGGATTGGATTGGATTGGATTGGATTTGAACTGGATTGGATTAAAGTGGATTGTGTGGGATTGGGTTGCGTCATAGCCGTGGCACTCTCTCTCTCCGCGGTCTCCTCTCCTTCGGGCGCGCTGCGCATATAACCGGTGTGCCGCTCTTCGGCGGCCTTTCGGTCGACGGTTGCTCTCCGCTTGCGCTTGAACCCCCCCTCAGCGTCGCATCACACCAGGGTTCCCGCGAGGGGAGGTGGGCGTAATTTTTTTCTGAGAAGCATACCATATGATCGTAGTATCAAGATTCGACTTGACGCGAGACAGACCTTTCGGGCCAAGACATTTATTTCGGTATCGCTGAGAAGATGTCTGCTCGCCGCCATGGCGAATTTGGTGGCCGGCCGTCAATAAGTGCGTAAGTATTTTAATACCTATTTAGCGCATGGCCTTTTTCTTGTCTCTCTCCCGCTTACATTCTGCTCGTTAGATCTCACGGTGTTTACCTAAACAAATTTAAATATCTTCCGTCTAACGATGACGATGGTTCAAACGGGAATCTTCTTGGGCGCGAAAATCAAACGGTGAAGTACCAACTCAATTGGCTGCAATCAAAGTCAAAACGCCAAAGATCAAAGTGCAGAAGCCCAAGCGTCAGTGACCAAAATGGGAACTGCAGCGAGTCAATGCCTTAACTCAGACGACAGCAAGCAAACCCTTACGAGATAGCTTAGCCCCCCCCCCCCCCCCTGTTTGTCTTCATTAGACCATCGTTGCCATCCAAAATCCAAACCACCAAATTCTCAGGCCAAGGCCCAGTTAAACTCCAAAAATACTAGCACCAATGACCACACAACGAACAAGAGGAAACGCTCTGCGAGCTGAATGCGATGATGGCCCACTCAGATGGGCGTCGGCTGCACGTTGCTGGGGTCCCAGGTTCAATTCTTCATTATCATTATCATGATGTGCTCTACCTTTGGGTAAAGGTGGCTTTTGCGCGGCGCATTTTGGTGGCGACCCGCCATCAATGAGCTTTGCTTTAAAATTGCTATTTCTGATAAGCGCAACTGGAACGATTTTGTACGCAGCCGACACTTGAATGAGCTTATTATTTCGCGGGCATTCTCTTCCTTTTTCTGGAGTGCTATTTCGCATGTAAATGTGAAATTACCATTTAGGTATGTCTTGCGAAAGCATTAAAATGGAATGAAAATGGAAACCTACAAACTGTGGCAAACAAAAAAAGTCTTATTGTACACAGCTGGTGCAGTTTTTCCTGTTGTTGCGTGTAGCGCAAAATTATCTTACTAGAAATATTTCTTATTTTTAGTGCAATTCTACTACATATTTACAGTTTTTTTGTAGATGCCATCTAAAAAAAGAATCAACCGGGTTATGCCCACCCCTTGCCGTGCTTTTAAATCATCAATGATACCGCACTGTTTCTGAAAAACGAGGGTATGTACCCCTGGCCCAAATACGTTTTAGTCTTTGTGCGAGGTTCTAGTGCAAATAACGCTGTTTTTTGTGTGCACAACAACAGGTCCCTAAGTGTTTGGGTAACATTCATACACTCGAAGTCACTACTCACAAAACCATGCCATCAGCTTTAACTAAACGCTGCAGCCTTAACTATTCTGGCTTTGGCTCCAGCATACGCCTGGCTTACGATCAATAAAAAAAATCGCGTTTGAATAATATTTCGATCGAATCCGGGCTAACATGAACTATGAGAAGTGTGTATTCATTCGCGCTAAAGCACCCATCCACAAGCACTCTTCCTCGAAACGGGCGTCAGGTTTGCGAAAAGCAAAGTAGACGCCATTATTCCTCTTTACAAGAGCTATTTTACCCAGTGCCGGGAGCAGTAATTGCGGTTCATGGTAATCTACCGTGCATTCAATCACCAATGTCTCCAGGAAGAAGCAGGGTCACGCTCTCGCTCCTACTACGATAGTGATTACCGACCGATCCAGGGATCTTACACATGGCGTTTCACGTTCTATTCCTCCCCTTTTGAGAGCGGCGCATTGTCGTGATGACGGTGTATCATTGCGTGTCTCTTGGGGCTGGACGTACAACACATGGTAAAATAAGACTAAAGGAAGTGTGTAGTGATAATTTACCATCCAGTGAACCGCGGTTGCCTATCAGGAAAACGTAATGACCTTGTCGCGTTTCCCATCGTTGACACGAACTTCCAACAGTCGTTATCATACACCTAACTTAGACCAGTGCTTCTCAGGTCTGAGTGCGCCAGGGACCCCTTTTGGGCTTGCGAAAGTGATGGAGACATGTTGATCGGTGTCATGATGTCACACAATATGCGCTAGCAGCTATGGTCGCTCGCCCATTTATTCGACGCCACCTTTTGTGATCTACATTTTTTCGATGCGTGCCACAGTTTTAACAAATTTTCTCTTAAATCTAAAAGTCTTCTAAGCACTTGCACGTGGCCTTTTCTTTGTATTTTCTGCTATATTCGGTGTTGTCCAAGAAGCAGATATTAAAATATGTGCTGCGCAGAGAACTTAACGCACATGTCACGCGGCTAAGCCATTCTTTCGCATTGCCCGAACGTTCTCGCAAATGAAAAGAAACTGGTGGGGGGCGAAGTATTGGCAGAGGCTTCGCGGACCCCTCAAATTCTCTTTCGGAGCCCTTGAGGTACGCGGATCCATATTCGAGAACCACTGACTTAGACCGTTTCTCCCCTTTACGGAGCAGCGGGTGGACGTGACGACGGTGCACATTCGCGTCTTGCAACTGTTCGAACAACAAAAGGTGTAGTGAAAAGATAGCAAGGTTCTTTTTATTTCGTTCTCAATGCTACCAAAAATTAGTCCTTTCTTTTATTGCTTCATATTTGCTCCAAGCAGCGCTGTACTCCAACTACGAGACGCGGTTGTCGGACAGACATGTGATACCCGTGATGTTACCGTGATATTACTGTGATACCTGTGATATTACCGTCTTAGCCATCAGCGGCTCTGATGCAGAAATACAGGACGCGTTACAGGAAGCAGCGCACGCCACCCAACAGTATGCAAGGGCAGGGCGACTAATCTCCACCTCACAAAGGTCATAACTGCTCATATAGTCAGAAAATGCCCCCGGACAGTATATTTTCTGCAGTATATTTTCTATCCATTTATTTCTTTTGGCCGGCAGCGGGCCTGAAATAACGAAGCGCGACGTATGGGCACTCAAATTACACCGATGCATGAGTGCCCTTCGGAGCAGCCTCAAGTAGGAATTTACAAATATGGCGCTGACATTAAACGAAGACGAGAAAAGCGATGACGGGCAGGCGAGATTTCCGCTCACGGAAGTGTCCAAACCAAGTTTGAGGCAGCGATTTGCATTTCAAACGAGTTCAGTAAGTGGTAGCCAGCAAGTTCTATGGACGAGTTTGGGGCAGGGCCTTCCCGTTAAATTTGAAGAAGCATTTTGACATGCGCTTTCATCAAGTTTTACTACAGAAGTATCTTTATATGAGTAGGTGTCCACTTCGTTTAGGGCTACTCGTATAGTTTCCAAGGGAAATGTTCGCTGCCCAATAACAGCACCTTCTGCTGCGCGTTGATGATGTGTTTGTTTAAATTACCCCGCATGTCAGCCACGATAGAAATAATTCTGAGTGGCGTCTTTCGAGAACATGGGGCTAGGGTGGTAAAAAGCTTTTAGGCGCCCAGCTTTAAAATTATTCCGTCTGATTGAGAATGTCTTAAGCAGCTATTATGCCAGCAAACCGCCAGTGAAGCGTAGCTTGCTATAGAAGCTATACACCCTGACTATGTGGCTTTCTTTTTTTATTTCGCAATCAATCAGCCACGTGGTAGGCCATTCATATTAACTTAATCATCATCAGCTCCGTGTAGTATAATGAGGGACTAAAGCTTTCCCAAAAGTATCAAGGAAGCGTTAAAGTTTGGGTGAGTTGATCATGCAAGTTTAACGACAGCGCAAGCACCAAGACGACAGGAAGACTGCAAGGAGACAGATGAAGCTCATACTCTTGCTGTCACCCTGTCGTCTGGTCGCTAGCGGTGTGGTTCGAATTAAGCAACTACACATTTGTGCTATCCGAATCAATTGTAAAGCTTGTAAAGGACAGTTAGGGGCACTTTGTAAAGTGTTTTGGCTCCGCGATCAGCGAAAGGCACCTTTACAATACGTCTGTAGGTATTCACATGATTATGCCAATGACGATCATTGCTGGGCATTATGACCAAAAGGTAGCGCTTAAGGGAACCAGTGCACGAGCAATTCACTTACACCTTGTTAACCTGAAGTACGGGCTGAGGAAGAGTGAACTGTTCTTCGTCAATACTGATAGTGGTTACGGAAACGTCGGCCTCAAAAGGTCAATGCCTAAGCACCAACTTTTAAAGCGAAGATTTCTATGGTTCACTTCTGGCGCGGTCAGAAAAGAAAAACGCACTGCAGGAACGCCAACTTCAAACAACGATCTTCCACATAATGCTCCTACATCACACACCGAACTAACGAGAGATGTCTTTGCATGCGTAACGGGTTATACATTGTGGTAGACGAAGGCAGTTAAGCGTCATACAGTTCAGCCCTGATCATGATGATGAGAGCATTTGCTACCAGGCTCACGCTTAAACAATAGAACGCCCAAATCCACGACAACGCTCAGCTAAACGAATCAGCACATTCAGATGAACCGAAAGCAAACTGACTGATTCAAAATCATACCATCATATTTGGATAGCTCAGAGTCGTCCCAGTTGTCGACTTTGGCTAATTGTATTGTGGTATTTGCATTTCTATTGAGGAAAGCTTCGCATATCAAACATCTTTCTCTAAGAAAGGGGCGTTAGCACTTTCCCCTGCCAACTCCCCACATATACATTGAAGGGGATTGGCCATCCACGGTGCAAGCTGCTCTCCGAAGTTGGAAAATGCTCTGGCTCCTGGCAAGTAGTTCACAGGTGATTGATACGCATGGAGCACCCATTTGACCAACAGTTTTTGGGGGAATATTTTGGGACTGACATCGATGTTGATCGAAAAGAAACTCACGGCAGGAAGAAGCAGGTAACGCGGCACTGCCGGCATTGAAGAGGGGAGCTTCGATCTCTCTCCTTAGCAGGAGGGGAGTTAAATTAGCCCGTTGCAGGATCACCATCTCTGTCCGTCATTGTTTGTGCATATAATTGCTGTTCTGCATTAAGACCAGGCCAGCTTCGTTCGACTATACGTTTATCAGTGGTGAATGAAAAATAAGCGTTATAAAAACAGAAGTGTTCAACTTTGACTTTGGTTCGTTGGCGTTTGCAAAAGAAATACCGAGAAGAGAACCTCCTCCAGCGCGAGCTGCCCGGCGCGACCTTGGCGCAGTGGCTGTAGCTACAACAATCGCAAGCGCACGAGAGCGTGCGCCTCGTTAGAAGGGCCCGGCGCCGTCCAGGCTTGCGCGTGGGCGTCGTCGTCTTCGGCGCGGCGGACCCGTTGCGCGCCGGTCGTTACAGGGATCCTCCCGTAGAGCTGGAAGCCGTTGTGCTGCCCACGTGATGTTTTTTGGACGGTTTAGTTTGGGAAGGGTGCAGGGCAATCGAGAGAGGGAAGCTCTGGGTGGGTAGGGTTAGGCGACGTAAGCTGCCTTGACTCGATTCGCGGTGACGGCGTCTGGGCGGCCGTAAATATCGAGGGAGACACTCTTGCGTTGCCGTTCACCGCACGAAGAACCTGCATAGACTTGCAGTTTTTTCTTCCTCTCTCCTGTGATCCGCTTGTGGTGCGGTGAAAAGCTAAGCCTGCCCCCAGCTCGGCTGTTTCTCCAGCCTTACACCACTAACACAAGCTTCGCCGTTTTTTTAAAGGAAATAATGGCCGGGCGCCAAACGTCAACGCGACCATTTACTGAAGGTAATGATTGTACAGCTATTAATGCGCTGACATTGGCTCAAATCAACTTGTTAATTTTATTTTAATCTTTATTTTATTATGTCTAGTGAACATTTATCTGAAAGGAAAACCGAAACAAGTTAGCAGAAACACATGCCAACCGACTCAGCCCAGTTAGCACACGGAAGTTAGAATAAACCTGCACTATAAGGCACGCGGCAGTGGTAGGCTCTGGGTTAATTTTGCTTGCCTAGGGATCCTTACGTGCGGCCAAATCTCCCTACACGCGCGTTTTCGCTTTCTGCCTCCATAGATAGCGGACGTAACAGGGATCAGTATTCCCCTGTCACCGGCGGGCGTGCTTACAAGTTGTATGGACGAGACAGGCAGGGAAGCGCATGGGGAATGACGCCGCGTTTCCTTCGCAGGAATGGCGGTTCTGAATGTAACTTGCTGACACTCCAATCGGTAACAGTGGGGCAACCGACGACGATTGCTTACGTAGCCCACACTTGGACCTCCGAGACTCGCTAAACGGCAGGGTGCGTCCTGCTTCTGCTCCGTGTAATTCTTTTGGTTTGGCTGAATACCGTTAATATGTTGGTTTCTCTCGCCTGGCTGTCCACGATATCTACTTTAGCCAAGTCAATAAACTGACTAGTTGCTACGTGCTGTTACATTCCGACAAATCAGAGCACGAAAAGGCAAAGGATTTATCAGCATTCTAAGCCGACTTGAAAAATTTAATACTACATCTATAGCATAAAAGTGTGATGGCGGTTTAACAAACTGTTCGGTGAACCGTCGTTGCCTTACCACTACAAAAGAGTTGTATGCTGTTGCTCTGCAGATGGGGGCTCTGTCAGGCCGCTCTTATAATCTACCGGGACTATATGCCAAAACGAGTGCGAGGAATTATGATCCGCGGTTTGTGGCGACTTTAAGTCCCTCTTTCGAGCCATAATTGCTCCAGGTTGCAAACGAAATTGCGACTCTGAAATATATATAAATGTACGATAGTAGTTCTGCTAAAAATGTTTCATGTTTTACATTTTGTGACATTTTATGGAGATTTTCGCCGCTCCTCAACTTTTCTGAGCGTCCTTGCAAACCGAGCCAGGACCTAGGTAACATGTCGAAAGAATCCGTGTACGTAGTTCCCAATAAGAATGTGGTCCCCCCTTGATTTGACTCGCTTCCTTGATTTACCAATGTGATTGATTTTCCCCGAGTACCGAATACATGACAAATATTTTGTTTTGCCGCACATACCTATCCCTTAGTCGAGACTACCTGTCGTGTGGTTGGATAAGAGGCTTGTGGTCAACATAGAGCCGAGTTTTTTGCACGTCTTAGACAGGCTGCCCTTTCTTTTTTCGATAAAGGACAAAGGCAGTCTTCGTGGTCCATGCGGTGTAAAATGCGCGAGAAAATTTCGTAGCAGCCTTTTTGCTGCCGCTGCCTCTTCTCCACGTTTAAGGCGTAAAAGGAGCGGCCGAGTCGGTTAGTTACGTGGTTCAAGTCCTAACAAGTCAAGAGGTAACAGAGGAACAATTGTTTTCGCCTCAGCAGGGCCTCCTCTTCCAATACACCCATAGAAACCTTTCGTTTTGAAACATGCGATCCTTCTTTTCTTACCCGGACCCGAAAAGAAAACGCTCTGGTAAAACTGATTCTGATTGAGGATAACGAAGCTCAATAGTGCTAGTCGCCTTCGTCGAGTGAAATTATGCCGGCATTCAACTCGAGAACTTTTAACTGAGGCGCCTGTAACAGGTCGTGTGGAACAATAAGTGGCACTCTTCCTATTCTGCACTCACTCTTTATTTGGATAAGAGTGGAGGAAAGCGGCAAAGGTAAATGATAAACGCTAACAAACATTCATCATATTCCACCAACCAGAAATGCTAACCACTTTTTCGAAGCACTCAAAAAGATGTTGCAAACGGCACACTTTCTAGCAAATGGCATTTTCTCGACATTTCTATAAACGCTTTAGAAGGAAAACCACGTATGAAGCGTGTGATGTCGAGCAAGCTCATTTAGAAGCAGGCAAGGTACAGTTGGTCATCTGAGGAATAGTCCTCCTTCGCTGCATTACCGGCAATTGCGGGGTTGTTGAGAAGCAATTTGTTTTTCGCAATTCGCGGAAGGAAGCATCTGTCAGTATTCAATGGATGGAAATACTAATTCTGTAACTTTATGGGCCCCAAAGGTATCGTGATGGTTTTAGGACCACCACACAATTAGATATTTGTCGTTTAACTCCTCTTTAAACGTATTTATGTAAGCGATGAGTAAATTGCTAGTTGTTTTATGACTTCAGTTACTTTACTTTAGTTACAATTTTTAGATGTTGTTGCTTCAGGCTAGGCAGGTCCCAGCATTTGCCTCCGGAGAAGCCGTTCGTAGTGTCAGTAGATAAGGTGTTGGAGTACAGCCACTGATGCACGCCAGCGAGCAACGAACGCCAGTTTGGCGTTTATCAGTGTTGCGAGATGCCCGCATCTACGGCCTCGCCGTTAACTTCGATTGGGTCGTTTGTTAACTACACTACCGAAGAGGCAGCAAAACCGCACCTTTGGACACACTTCTGCTGCTGAAATTCTTTTACATTCGTTATATTTGATTCGCATTCGGAACGATGTCACTAGCGCGAAGCCACAGAGCAGGGAGGTCAGGCTAAGCCTACCAGGGTTGACCAAATAAAACGCATAAAAAGCAAAATGGCGGCGCCAGTGAACCGTCGCCATGCAAACAAGGGTCGCGTAATGCGAGCTGACCAATGATCATGCCGGAGGTATGGAACGATAGGAGAAATGAGCGCCAAACCTCCCGAGATGACAGTGAACATTTCGCACCCTCCTCCATCACCAATTGTAGTGATTTGCAATAGCTTTGCTGGACATACATTTTGTCAGGGCGGGATGGCGACCACTTTTTTTTTTTTGTACTTTGGGTACTGATAGTGTAAGAGAAAGGTTTTGTTATTTTTTCCTAGTAAACGTCCTGCACACATTTTTGTCGAGGTTCAACTTTATTTTCCACCCTTCCACCTTGCTTGAACTTTGGGTAATTCGCTGTGAATTTAAGAGAACTTTTTTTGCAGGCTATTTCTGTATCATCTGGAAACGCCACCTGCAAACGTTCTTATACACCACTTAACTTCACTTGTATCGTTTATGTAGAGCAAAAAATTGGCCGCGTATCTGCTCCTTTCGTTGCAAATGACGTCAAAAGACGATAGTCTTTATCGGCTTTTGCGAAGTAAATGCCTCCATTCGCTTTACCGCTCACCTCTCATTTTGTTCCTCTGGCGTCGCGCTCCTCCCAAGGTAAAGACGCCAAATGTTGCTTAAATCATTTTGAATTTCCCGCGTTTCACTGCTCCAAACCGGGTGTCTCGATGCGAACGCTGCCGTACGGCAAATACGCACGTTAAAGGGGCCCTGAAAGGCGTTTTGAGCACACTAAATTGACTAGCGCAATCGTTAGATTGTGTCGTCAACATCATCTGTGCCAAGTATTACTCTTTTACGCGCAGCGGAAAGCTCACACTTTTGTTGCAAAGTTTGTCGCTTTTTTCTCACCCTTCCCTTCGTGTTTTTGGACGCCGCCATCTTCACATGTCTACGTCACCGATTCCCAGATGTTCGTCATGAGCTAGGCATCCTGCTATTGGGCGGCTTTTTCACGCCCTTCCGGCAAAGAGATGAGTCGTCTGCTCAGCGTCGGCTCGCCGGCTGATCTGCCAGCGGAGTGCCGGAAACAAGTGTAAACAAACGCTTAACCGTTTGTATTGAATGCAACAGGGCCATAACACGACATGGATATTCTCTTACTTGAGTACGTTCCATAAAGAAAGCGTTGAAGCCCCGTGGCACTTCTTTCTTGCAATCGCAGAGAACGCCCTGAGCCGAATGCCCGGGTTTGACGCATACATTTTATTCAACTTGCAAACAATCCAGAGATGCGTTTCGAACGAACACAACGTCACAACATGCGTTGCAAGTCCGAACCGCGATTGACAGACGATGGGTTGCCTCCTCCTGCCCCTCGTAAATTCGGCACTCAACTCGCGCGTGGTTTGCGGGGACGAACAGGAAGTCACTTAACACTGGCGCACAAGCCGAGATGGCTTTTAGCCACGCACACTGCACATACCCCATGCGAGGTTGAGTCGTACGCCGCTTGAGAAAGATAATCCAGACCATGGGAAGCACTATCCACCCGCAGAAGCACAACGTCGCATTTCATCGCGAAACAAAGGCGTCCACAACACACACACCATCGCCTCCTGTAATGCCAAACACATCTCGCACTTCCAAATGGGAGTGAGTGGTACGCCTGCAGTGCCCACATGTCGCGAGGTGGGGCCCTGAGCTGAACCGGGATCACGCAACCGTAACTGACTTTTAGAGTGGTTTGTGCCTTGTTGCCAGGGCAACCGATGTTTGATATTGTCAAAGAAATAGTGCTCGCTCCAGCGCTAGAAAGCTCACAGCCGCGGCGGAGCATGTTTTGACAACGTTGCCGCTCTCCACCACGCGTCGCCCCAAGCTGAACTGGCGTTTTGTGCACGGGTTCTGTATCGGTTTAAAATGTCTTTTTCCCATGTCGCCGGCAGGAATTACCACCGCCACAAAATAAGACCGGGCACCAGCGGGGCCACATCTGATACTGCGCTTTTTGGATAAACAGTGCGCTGTGCATCCAAGGGAGCGAGCGCAGGATCCTCCCCGTGCGGCTGCGAGTTCGCCGCCGACAAAAAGTCGCGTGCCGCCGATAGCAAAGTTCTGCAGCAACGTACACCGCGAAAGGGCAAGGCCAGGCCGCCGCACACATGGGGCCAGATTTTTCGTTCGCTTTTCCAGCCTTGAGCGGAGTGCGGGATTCATGGTGTCAACAAAGCTTGCCCGCAGCAGACGGCTGTGTGAGCAGCGCAATAGCGGAAGTACGTCACCGCCGAGGAGCGCAGCATCATGGGAGGGAAGGCTCGCTCGCTAGCGGAGAGTAAGTTGAAAGGAGGAGGAAACGCGGCGCGACGATAATGCGCGGTTTTTGATTTACGATTTCTCAGCTAGTACTCATCGCTTCAACAAAATTCTTGCGAGAGGAGATTGCTAATACATTGCTTTATTTGGTTACATGTACATCCACGCATCGGCGGAAGGTATTTCAGGACCCCTTTAATAGAGGCACCCTACTTTAACGTTTATAGAACCGCGTTTCCCTACTCCACGTGCGTTGCAAGCAGAACGTGCAAACTATCTAGTGGAACCTTGCGTAACTGCGGCCGGTTGATTTCTTAAATTGGCGCCACAAGCTATAGTGGCGCGGGCGACAGCAGGCGACGGCAGAGTGAATTCTTTTTCTGCAGTTGATGAAGTATTTAATTTCGCAAAAGTCAAGCATGTTTGAATTTTTATAAAGGACAACTGCAAATATCACTTCTGTATTGATTTGTTGTCTCATATTTGCGTAATGTATTGTTCTTCTTCAACAATGTTGACAAGTATGAACATTACACCGGACCAAGACGGGTAGATTTAGCTGTGACTATATAAGACTATTGCGCAGGCATTGTTTTGCTTTGGCCGGGTGGCTGAATCGAGTCACAGACAGACAGACGGACAGACATACAGACATACAGACAAACCAAAATTTCTGGGTTTAAGTAGCCCAAGAAAGACTATCGTCTTTACAAAGCGTTAAGGCCCCAACACAAACCCCTGAGCAACCCTCGACGTCATATCAACAATACCCGACTTTTTACCGTTCACAGGAACATACTGCCCTCTTGTATTTACCTTCCTCGCGTTTGGGCCTTACGAGCAGAAGATTGGTTTACACCTCCCTCCTATGCACCGTTGAAACGTTTACTCACCTAGAATGGGCTATAATCTGTTCCAATGGCGTAAAACGATTACGGATCACAAAAAAAGAGCATGGAGATCTTTCACAAAATTGATGGCTCTGGAGACATATGTATAGATTTCGAATACAAACCCAAGAGCCTTGCCTATTTTGGATTGGAAAACGTTTGTTGAGCATAAACGTGGGTGGCTTTCTTAGTCCAGATAGGCGCGAGCTAGCGCAGCCGCTTGGGCGCGACTGATGAGGCGTGCTTGGTCCTCGCACCGTGAGCTGCCTGCATTATTCCCCTTAGGCTGCTTATTCCTGCAAGCATTTATTCCTTTGAAAACGCTTAATTTTTACCCAGCCTTCGAATATCTCTGACGAATTCTTGAAACGAGAAAGCAGCGCCAAGTTATATTCGTCGCAGACACGTCGAATACATGTTCAAGCAGATCTCAAGAGAACTACGTGACTTTCATACATCGAACCTAGGGTTTACGTAATTGGAACTGCCCCCACCACGTTTTTTTTTTAACTCTGGAACATATCCTCGTTTTGTTTCCTCTTCAGAGAGCCGCCTCTATCGATCTCTGCGCCAATATTTTTTTCATTGCGTCTGTGCCTTGTAACATTGTTTTTTAAACGCAAGTTTTGTCCGAGTTGTTTCATTTCGGAATTCATTCTGCTATTCGCTGCGTGTGATTTTGTGTGGCATGCGACATTCGTGCTGTTAAAGAAGCAACTATTCAAGAGAGCATTGAACCCTTGCTGGGTTCTTCGTTTGCTCATAGATATATATTTCATTTCTTGCACATCCCACCTCGTTAGCCACCATTATCGAGGAGAACTGTGTTTCATTTTGTCTTGTCTCTGACAAATGTACCGCCCTAATGCTCGTCACGCTGCCTTACTCGCCTCCTAGGGACTAGAAGGCGAAACGCAGAGAATACCCGCCTCAACAGCAGCAGAAAGGCCCTACTGCTCGTGCGTTGTACATAGGTACGACCATTTATAACGACGGAAGAAATGCCTGATTGAAATATAATGGGCAGAAAGAAGGAACAAAAAATAAAATAAAAGTTTTATTGCAGTGCCTAAAAGCTTTTTCAAAGCACGTCAACCCGCACACAATTTCGCTGTTCGTCGTTACCATATAAACAGCACTAGAAAGTGACACTGTCGTATGGTAAAGGAAGTTACAAAAAATCGGTTTTAGTGAAATTGTTTCACAGATTAATAGGCAGCCGTAACTGTTTCGCAATTCTTTTAATTCGAACTCCATACTGCATATCCAGGATTAGGCAGCCACATCTATCTCATCGTTGCGCGGCTATTTTAAAGAGAGAAAAGCCCCATCTGTTTTTGACATTTGAGATGATCAAGAAGTAAAACAATCATGAATACCGACCTAAAAAGGCTTTGAGCATGCATTTTATTTGCGCGTGCGCGCTCAAACGTTTTATGATGTGAGAAAAGAGCTACGGGTCAAGAAAAAAAGCGCGTCATTGTTGTTAAGAAGCGCTAGGCTGATTTTGAATCAAAATTCATATTCCGGTATACGGTGCCCGTTCGGGTCAGCGCCTCAACTACAGAGTAAAGCAAGCCATGTTGAAGTCGGACGGCTTCCTACATTGTGATTTACGACGTTTAAGAACGTCACACGATGGCGAATAAGTAGCGGAGTGTAATCGCGCCTCTTTCATTTCCTGCACAATTTTCACTTTTTTACATTTCCTCCCGCAAAAAGTCGGGGGATGGTCTCTTGCCGAAAACTTCCTGAAAAACAAAATCTCCTAGCGTGGGGCTTCTTTAAAGGTTAATGTCGTTGACCTAACACTATGCATGCGGTCTATTACAACGAGGAGAATTTAGGTAGGGTTAGGTCTGGTCTGCTGGGAACATATACTGAGTGAGAATAGAATTATAAAAACCAAACAGCAATGGGGACGTTAAGCACTTTAAGTCTGCTGATTTTTTCAGCGCCGTCAAAATATGAAATACAGGAAAGACGACACTGATGGCTAGAGAACACATACATAATCAAACAGGATTTTTTAAATCACCTATTCTAACGGCAATGGGGTCTCACAAAGAAAAATGCGGGCACACTCCGCGCGGAAATCATGCTCCACTTTTGAAACGTGTGTACCAAATCCCGATATTGATAGCGCACGTGGTTTTAACTGTGCATTTATTCCCGTTTGTCCGTGACGTCTAGCCTGTTACTTCCAAACAATCTAATTATATCCAAGCAAATTCCGCGTTCATCCTTGAGCAGGCTGAAGCTCCTTAGAACAGCAGCCTTCATAACAACGCGCTACGAGTAGAATCGGAGTGACTTCAAATTACGCGCTCATTTCTCCTCCTCTGCGCGTCCAAGGAATCGCAGCCTCCACAGGAACGCGGCCCACAGCCATCGTCTTGAACACTTTACGTGGAGGAAATATTTTGCTTTAGTGCCATAACGTATACAGTGCCTGTTTGATGACGAAGAAGTCTATTGTTCAAAACTGGTCGGTAGTAATAAACAGTTGTTTTGTTCCAGGTCATACGACGCAAGCGCTCTTCGCGTATATCATCAAACACATCAACGCATACGTCCATTTTTACTCGCTGAGTAATTTACAGCCCAGAAACAACGTACGAAGAGTTTCCCCGCTCTTCCATCTGTATAGCACTAATTCGCTTCTCGGGTTACAAGTATCACACATACACAGACACGAACGCCTGGCTAAAGACGGGCAGTATAAAATCTTGCGTAACGAGATATAATGTCAGTTCAAAACTGTTAGAGGCGCACCTCATCTAAGAGTTCGGATTTTTTATGCTGTCTGCCGGACACGTGTACGCTTTGTATGAGGAGGAATGTTGAACGGGTTCTTATTCGATCCCCCAGTTTTTACACGCCATAACATATGCTCCATGGGTATGCACAACTGTCGATTCCGTAGGTTTAAGTGATTTCTGTATTACTTCTACAGCAGTGAAGGCTTAAGTAAAGCAAGCACCCGCAACATTTTCTGCTTGAAAGGAGGCCTCAATGCTTCTTGAAATGCCGTAGAGTTAGGTACGGTAGTTCATATGGTAGGGCATTTAAAAGCTTGCGTGGGCATTTATAAGCCCTCTGCAAGATGCATTCATTAGTTCGTAATGAATAAAAATATCTCGAACAAGAATAGACTATATAAGACTACTTTTAGCCAAGTTACCAGCGTTAACAAAAAAAAAAAAAGAAAGCTGGAAATAAATAAAAACGGCGGTGCGGGCGGAGACGGCGAAAACTTCAATGATATTCCGGCCTGAAATATTCCCGAAATAATCAAGCCCCGAGGGTAAGGGCTGTTAGCACTACGCGGACAATACCATGTCGCGTATTTTCTCGCGTTACCTACCTAGCTTTGGGCCGTCCCGCTACAACACTGCATGCAGCAAACTGGAGTTGCGAATCGGCCAGCGTACTGTGTGCAATGACGCCGCATTGACGCCGACGTGCTCGCGCGGTGTACGCATAGCCGTCTTGCTGACCATGTACTGGCTGCTCCACAACCTCTGGTCAGCTTTGGCTACTCTGCTTTTGTACGAGTTCCCTCTTCAGGAAAAGCTTGCAGTTTTCATGGCGTCACGGAAGCGCCTTAACCACAACAATACGCTAGAGCTGGAATGTCCGCGTGAGTGGCCGATACGTTGATGATGTAATATGAGCGTTTCTTTTTTTAATTTTTGCGAGACAGAGCCCAAATGTGTGAAAGTAATCATTTCAGTTACTTCTGTTCTTGATTTCATTACAGAACACAAAGATAATCCGGCCGATTTAGCTATTCAGCAAATATTACTTGAAATAACCTTCCGCAAATGATCCACGTCAGAGCGAGAGTGACGTGGATAAATAAAACGCTAAATACTTGTTTTTTTCTGACCCGGTTTCGCTATGCATCGTAAGTGCATCAGGCACGCTGCATCACGTGAACCACGCATTGTGCACTATTCATTGTAGCACTGCATCATGCGATGTAGCTGCATCATGCGATGTAGCTGAGGTCGTGTACCGTGTACACGACCTCACACGCCCCGGCTTGGCTCTGGCATCTTGCATCGCCACCAGCGAACCAGCAGTGCCTGCTACCTCTTTTCCACACCAATCGTTCCGGCATGATGTGAGGGCTCTCCTGACACCGCTTTCGTCAAGATCCACCCAACAGGCGAATCAAACTGTCCACTCAAAAAGCTAACCCTAACGCCACAGCGAAGAACAGCATCGACCACGCCTCGCGCTGAAGCTGTGCGCGGCCGCCGGCTGCACTCCACAGCACGTGCCGTCAGCCTTCACTCCGCTGCACGAGCGCACCGGCCGTGGTCAGCGTCCCGGCAGCAGCAAGATGGAGATGACATCGCCCCGGAGGACCTCGCCCACCCCTCTAGGGTGATGATTCGTGGCCGCCAACAATCCCTTCATGAACAACCGCTCCAGGCCAAGTCTGCCATCGCATCTTCTTCTCATAATGCCTCTTCCAGCCGACGCCGCCGTCGAGCGGCGCGCACGATTCCGCCGGTGCTCCCCTTGCCGGAGGACGACATCAAAGTGATCCTTTGACCGAGAGGTGGTCTAGCCCTCACCCAAGTCCCTCTGGCTACTCTGGCTGACACTGTGCAGAAGCAAGCGGGACTACATCCCCATGAAGAGGACCAAATCCGCATTCACGCGAGGGCAAATTTCATCATCGCTAGCACCCCGGATGAAAGCCGAGCGCAGAAGTATGCGAAGCTCAAGGCGCTAACTTTGAATGAAAAAGAATACCCGTTGTCCACGCACGTACCCGCCCCATCTAATACAGCGACGGGCGTCATTTTCAATATCCCAGCCGACGAAACCCCAGAACAAATCTTCCACAGCATCTGCCGCTTCAAACCTGGACTCGGAGTGCTCGACGCCAGGAGGCTGAGTGACTCTAGCATAGTCCAAATTCTCTTCGATGGAACTTCCGTCCCTTACTGGGTTCGGTATCGTGCCGCAACATACCGCTGCAAGCCTTTTCGCAAGAAATCAGAAGCCTGCACTTTATGCTGGCGGCCAGGACATCGACGCGATGTCTGCCAGCTGGACAAGCCCTCTTTCGGTGCTCAACCTGCGGAATAGTCAATGCCCCTGAAAATCATCCATGTGTTCCAAAATGCATCGTCTGTGAAGGCCCTCATGCTACTGGGACGGCAGCGTGTCCCAAGCGCTACCAACCACGCCAACCTGCAGTTTCGTACGCAAAGGCTGCAGCTTCTGCGAAGACTCTTCGCGCCACGGACTTTCCTCCACTGCAACCTGGCAAGGCCTCGGAAACTGTTCCCAATGGACGACCAGATCCCCTATGTCACCCCGATGCCTCACAGCTCTCACCATCGGGCACCGTGAAAACAAAGGTGAGCTGCCAGCGCTCGCCTCCCAGTGCTCCATCATCATCATTGCTCTCGCGTGTCTCATCTTCCCCTGATATGCAAACCGAAATTCTTAAAGAATTGCAAGCTATCAGGGCAGAAATCCTCACTTTGAAACAAGAAAATGCAGCCTTGAAGCGCGAAAATAGTCTCTTAAGACAACAACTCCACGCTCGTCCCGATATTCCCCCCATTCAATCGGAGCAGCCAACTCCGGCCTCCCAGGATATTTCCGCACCACCCCCTGTAAAGCCAAAAGCCACGGCTAACCCCACTTCCTCCGACACATCCTCCACATCAGACGATCGTCTCGCTGGGATCGAAGCTGCATGCCAATCAGCTCTCGCGCAGCAGAAGGAAGAATATCTACAACTCCACCAAATCCTCTTGGCCAACCAGGCAGCCATGCAGGCAACCATTGAATCGCTTCGGGCCGATATACATAGTTGCATTCGGGGAATTGTCGCCTCTGCCAGCGACCGAAATTTGCCGCAAAATACCCCCCTTCAGCCTAGTGAATTTGACAATGAATAAGCCGGATGCCACGTTTTCTGTTTGGCAGTAGAATTGCAGAGGCTTTACCCGCAAGCGCTCTAACCTACAGTTACTTCTTTCCACAGAACCAAAAGCTCCTCTTGCGATAGCATTACAAGAACCCGGACAGAACGTTAAGTTGACGGGCTATCAGGTCTTACAATCCAAGGATAATCCATACACTGCGGTATTGGTCCAACGTAACATTCCCGGGGAACGTTTACAATTTGACAGTATTGATATCCCACATGATTTGGTTGTCTTTCACCCTCCCAAACGGAAAGCCTCCCGATTGTATATACTCAACGTATATAGTAGCCCCCGTGCGCACTCAGACACATTCAAGCAACTGTTCCACCTTGCTATTCAGGCTTCACAACCTCATCCTCTACTCATATTAGGCGATTTCAATGCCCCACACACGGCCTGGGGTTACACACACACTACTCGCAAGGGTCGTCTCCTATGGGAGCTCACCCAGGCTCAGCGTTTTACGATCGAGTCCGATCCCTCTACCCCTACAAGAGTAGGCAACAGCGTCCAAAAATATACCTCCCCAGATCTTTCCTTCTCGCGCGGAATCACCGACGTTAAATGGCTCTGCACACCACATACCCCAGGAAGCGACCGTTTCATAGTAGAGCTCGATCTACGACTCCAATCTGAAATTGCCCGCCGTCCCCGCCAACGATATCTTACTGACTGGGATGCCTTTAGGCAAACCTTTGCGGTGCACATGTCGGAGCCAACCGAGATTACTTCTGACACGTATCAGTCATGGGTCAATCAAATTATCGATTACAAACGCGCTCACGACAGTCCCGTGAACCCTGAAATACCTGCGGAAACAGTAGACTCCCACCTGCATCATCTTTGGGAGGCCTATCGCAGCATACAGCGTAGGTGGCGCAAGCAGAAACACAATAAACGCCTTAAAGTAAGGTTAGCCACCCTAGCTACATTGATAGAATTTTATACTTCTGAGCTCGCCCGAGCACAGTGGAGCCAAGTGTGTGAACAGATGAAAGGAAACCTCAGTATGAGGCGTACTTGGGCCCTCCTTAAACACATGCTAGATCCCAGTCACTCGCACGCAGCTACTAATAATCGGCTTATGAAAATCATTCAACAATTTCGCGGTGATGATACACAACTCCTCGAACAGCTTCGTACACTTTACATAGCCCAAGGAAACACCATAGAGCTCCCGGCATACGCAGGCAATAGTAATCCGGATTTGGACAGGGAAATTTCAGAAACGGAAGTTAGAGCAGCACTCATGAAGATACGGCCTGGCTCGGCGCCTGGGGAAGATGGTATCACCAATAAACTCCTCTGAAACTTGGACGACAACTCCATCTCCATCCTTACACAATTTTACAATCGCTTTTGGACTACAGGCATTCTTCCCTCTTCATGGAAACACGCTAAAATAACATTGATACCGAAACCTGGAAAACCATTGAAACTGGAATATCTCAGGCCCATATCTCTAACTTCCAGCGTAGGTAAAGTTCTTGAACACGTATTTCATACCCGCCTAGTTCAACATCTCACCCAGGCCAATGCACTTCCCCACACAATGCTAGGCTTCAGGCAGGGTCTCTCGACCCAGGATCTCCTCCTCCAACTCCACCGTGAGATCATCATCCCTCCATCTAAAGTAGATACTGCTGCTATTCTAGCCTTAGACCTCTCCAAAGCCTTCGATAGAGTCTCACGCAAAGCTATCCTCCAAAATCTGGCAATGACTAACCCCGGGCAGCGAGTTTACACTTACATTAAAGAGTTTCTCACTGATCGTACTGCTGTAATACACGTCGGTGACCTAGTGTCCGACACTATTCACATGCCTTCAGTTGGTAGCCCTCAAGGAGCAGTCCTCTCTCCCCTCCTTTTTAATCTGGCTCTTCTTAATCTCCCTAAACGCTTAGCTCAAATCTCACACCTTAAGCATAGTTTGTATGCCGATGCCATCACTCTCTGGTGCACCGGAGGTAGTGATGCACAAATAGAGGAGGCGCTTCAGGCAGGCACAGACGTCGTAGTCGCGGAAGCGGCACTCGCCGGTCTTGAGTGCTCCTCTACTAAGTCCGAGCTCATGACCCTCCCTGCTCCCCGCCGGTCATGCTACACTCCGGACATAGCGATCAAAATTCAGAATAATTCCGTGCCAAGTGTCTCTATACTTAAAGTGCTGGGCTTGCTCATACAACGCAACAGAGCCAACACCCGATACATCTCCCAGCTGACCTCTCATGTCAATCAAACTATGGGCCTCATCCGTCGCATAACAGCCCGCAACAAGGGAATGACCGAATTTGACCGTCTCCGACTAATTCACGCCTTCGTGATAAGTCGCATCACATACTCTCTTCCATACCTGAATCCGACTAAAACAGAACTGCATAAAGTAAATTGCCTCATACAAAAAATCTACCAAACGGTGATTCTAATCCCTCAAAGCACTTCCACTGCCAAACTGGAACGCCTAGGCATGTATAACACAGCTGAAGAGCTCATGGTAGCCCACTCTGTGATTCAACTTTCTCGCCTTTCTACCTCCCCTGCAGGCAGATCCATCTTAGATTCGCTCGGGCTTCATGCACCGACCTTTACTGACGAGAGAGTACGCATTCCTCCTGACTTACACAATCTCCTACTCGTTCGGCCAATTCCCCGTAATATGCACCCGGAGCACAATGTTAAACGCCCGGAACATCGTGCATGCGTGCTCGCCCGTAAATACCCCATGGGCCCGACCACCGCATATGTGGACGCCGCTAGTTATCGCCACCACAATGGCTATGCAGTCACCGCACTGTTCGACCCTAAAGCACCCCCTTACCAATCACTAACTATCGTAACGCGCTCGCCTGCCACTGCGGAAGAGGCGGCCATTGCACTTGCGCTCACCCACCGGCCTACACCAACAATTGTTATTTCTGATTCGAAAACGGCCATTCGAAATTTTGCCCGTGGTAGCATTTCCCCGCAGGCTCTCAAAATTCTTCTTCAAAATGCTCCCACCTCCCACGCGGAGCTGATTTGGACTCCAGCCCATGCGGAGCTGGAAGGTAATGAAGCGGCTAACCTTGCAGCTCGACAGCTAACCGTCCGAGCTGGGCCAAGTCGCATCCCTTCCAATGGAGCCCAATCAGCCCGTGACAGCCTGTTAACTTTACAGGAAATTACCTGCCATTACCGCCTCTCTCACCGGCGCTACCCTCCACCCCAATGGTCGCTTACTATCGCAGAGGAACGATACTGGCGCCTTATACAAACCAATACCCTCCCTTGTCGCGCCAGACTACATGCAATTTATCCCTCAATATTTCCTTCTCCCCAATGCCCCCACTGCGGAGCCACCGAAACAGTCTCTCATATCGTTTGGCAATGCCCCCACAACTCATTCCCTCTCATCTCTTCTGAAGAGCACTGGGAGGCGGCGTTATGCAGCTCGGACCCTCAAGTCCAGCAAGGACTTGCTGAACGAGCAGCTCAGGTCACCGGCACCCTCCAAGCGCTGGTCACCACTCGTCGTTAGCCCAACTAGTGCTCAAATAAAGTGTTTTCTCTCTCTCTCTCTCTCTCTCTCTCTCTCTCTCTCTCTCTCTTGTACCGTTAATGTTGGAACGGTAAACGTGGGTAAGCGCGTGTATTTGCTGTGAGAAAACGTGCGATTGTTTATAATGAATTTCTGTGGCAGCTTCTATTTGTTTCTGCTCGTGAATTGGCAAGTTGGCATTGCGTGGGCAGTTAGGTGAGCAAAGATTTCTGTGGTCGGGGCAGTCGTATAGGCTGCCTGTAGGGAGTGAGTTGCAAGCATGGTCTTCTTACTCCGTCTTACCGCGTTACTTGGCGTTGAACGCGAGTGCCTGAGTGGTTCCATTGTTTTTCATAATAGGGGTTCCGGCGTTATTAAGGGGATGCGTTGTTGAGAGTCCATCTGAGTTTGGTTTTGTTGGAATGAAATCACCCTCACTGTTTGTACGCCTTCAACAAATCAGAGACACAGTATATCGTTACCATGGCAGGTATGTCCGAAGGAGTGTCGCAATGGCGGTCGCCAAAAACGGCTCCGCACCACGATCCAAAAGTCACCCTAAGCGGCTTGTGCCGTATGGGCAGAGAACCAGTTAAATAGAAACAATTCTGAGCATTACAGTGTTCTTTGTTTAACAGCAACCGCCTTCTGGATTTCGCATATAATGCTTGTCTGGTTCCTTTCACCGGGCGACCTCTTCCCTACATCTAAGGTTCCCCTTGAAACTTGGAAATACACAACACAAATACCCAACACAATTGTCCTCGAACCAGTGACCCATTCATCGCAAAACACCTGGTTGAGACAACTCCACTACCTCGCTTAGTTCCTGTGGCTTCTTTGTGACCTCTCTTGAACAACCAAAGAGAAGTACCAGCGAGCAAGAAAATTCGCGTGGAACGCATGCAGAAAGTTCGCCTCCGGCATGCTGCGACGCTGCGTTCTAAACTTGTAAAAAGCGCCGAAGTTGGGTTCGCTACGCGTTCTCAAGCTTAACATTCGAGAGCTGCAGTTATTGCGCGTGGGTGCGCACAGTTTGCCTTAAATAATTTCGTGAAGGTGAACGCCACAACAAACAACGGTAAGCTACACGGCTCACACAACTCCCCTAGCTGCCTTCTCTGCCCTCTTCTTTTCATGCTCCCCCTCATTCTATTCAATTCTCCTTCATCGATCTCCTCTTAACCTCCTCATGTTTACCTTTGAAAGGTTCTCGTTTGTCCCCCTGCACCTCACGATGCCTTTCACTCCGCTTCTACCTCAGATTGACTACATTTTTGTGATTGTTCGCTTCCTCCCACCTTTTTTTTTCTGTGTCTCCGTCCCACAGCTATTTCACTTTCGTCAAAGCATTCCTTCTTCTCTCTCTTTCTCCTCTAACCCTGTTTCTATAACCAGTCATCATCCCATGCCCTCCACTTCAGCGTTCCTTTCCGGAACCTCACCTCACCGTCTCATTTCTGCTACGTTTTTTACCATCTTCTTCAGTTTATTCTTCCTGTATTCTCTACAATTTATATGCCCCACTTTCCTTCTTACATTTCCCTTTGCACTCCCCTCTGTTCCTCACCGATAGTTTTACCCGCCAACTCCCAGTCGGTCGCTATCCCATGAGCGAGCACGATCATCAGAAACAGTTCTGGATGAAGCTATTGCCGGAAAGAGGGACAAAAAACTTTCGCGTTTAAGTGGGGCGATTGTCTTCAACATATCGCGTCATCAACAGTTAGAACTGATGGCGTATTACACGCCCTTCGTCTGAAGCAGCTCCCACCACCGACTAGTTTGTTCTTTAACTTTAAAAAAGCCGAAACTTGGCTCCCCAATAAAGAACTTCAAAGCAAACCTAGGTTGGCTCAACGGGTTATAGTACGAATATTGTTAGAAGTAACACTTACAGACAGGAAAAGAGCTTCCTGGATCAGGGAACAAACCCGAGTGCAAGATATCATAATGTAAACAACGAAAAATAAATGGCCTTCAGCTGGCCACGTAGTTAGGCGAAATGACAACCAGTGGACTACCAGGGTGACAGAGTGGATACTGAGAGACCAGTTCAGAAAGAGGGGAAGGTAAAGGACTCAATCGAGGGTCAAAATAAGGAGTTTCTGAGGCAAAGAATAGACTCCAGCGGCGCGTGACAGGTGCGGGTCGAGGTCTATGGGAGAGGCCGTCTTCGTCCTGCAGTGAACTTGGTGGAATGTTGATGACGATTACGATGATGATATATACTGTACGCACCTGTTCTAGGGGTGGATATGTTCTCATCAAAAATGTAATAACTCTGGAACACTGCTCTGCTCAGCAGCCTCAGTTCCACACCGGAGGGACAACTCACAGCAGTCCGGTGGCGTCGGGCTGCCACATCGGCTGTGGTGTTGCTGGAAATATTGAAGTGGCTAGGAACCCTGAAAAAAGTATTGTGGTGTATTTTTTTATTCAAAACATTAGAATTTACGTACACCCCACAATAGCTGAGGTCTGCTCGCATTGCGTGTTTTGTAGACGCTAATGCCGTTCAGAGAGAACAATCCGTTGCTTAGGAATAATCATAGAGCATTTAAAAGGGCTAACAGAGTGACATGATCTGCAGTACTTGGTGGGAGAGGCGGTCATGTGTAGTAGTAATTGCCTTTCGTTACATCAATGCTTCGGTCGTCATTTTGCCGTCAGAGTGTCGGTGTTTTACCATTAAAAAAATTAAGGTCGTTTCACTCAATCTAAAAGCTGACGGAAGTGCAGAGCAGTGATTCGCCATAACGGGCTGTAACGCCGCTCTCCGCACCCTGTTACGACCAAATGGAATTCAAATTTCCCGCCTTCGCAGTGCTCGCGTGCCCCCTCTCTGAAACTGCGCCAGCGGGAGTTATGTTTTATTTGTGCTTTTTCTGCCCGCACGTGCCGACGTTTCACTGCAGCATTTTGCGTTTACTATCGTAAAAACCAACCCACCGGGCGTCCTTAACTAAAGGAACGCGGGCGCTGCCGGTTAATTTCGTACATTTTTCCTTAAATGTACCTATAGTTTCCTTCGCGATAAACAACGGGGAGATGTATGACAAGCGACATCGAACGCTTATGACTATATAAGCCGCTTCGCTTTGGAAGCCTTTGGGGTACTCCGGGAACAACAGCATTACCTCGGGACGGCGCATTGGTGCTCTATATACTCTACATATAAGTGCATATATATAAGTGCTCTGCACTTACAGTGAATTTTAGTGTCTTCACCGATGCCGTCGCACACCAATACGCTCTGCAGGAAAGCCAACTTTTTCTAAGATGATGAATGATCTTGGTGAAAGGGAAAAAAACGCTTTCCATGGCCGCAATCGGACCTCGCTCCCTCACATTATGAAGCCAGCTTCAAACACATTGCTCCATTTCGGCATGGTCGAAGTGAACACCAAGCAGCGAGTGCCGATTCGCGCCGTACGCCCCAAACCGAAATGTTCGGCCGACGGAGTGCAGAACCTAGAGTTCCCGTGGGTATTCTGTAAAAGTGGCGCGTGCCTTCATAGAAGCACATACTCGCAGTGTGGAATTGGGCAACCAAAAAATTCCTCACGGGAAAGCTTCGCGTTCAACCGTGGGCGTCGTTAGATGGAGGGGTGCATTTTTGTTCTGCTGAGCTTGCCGCAGCAACGCGAAGCGAGCAATGATTGGCACGGACTTGAAAAAGACCCCAAGACAAAAACAAAAAACGAAACAAAGTTGCTCTATTAGAAAAAAATGGCTGTTTTTTAACCAAATGAAGTTTTTTTTTAGCGGGAGACTATGCTCTAAATACGGAGCAATGTGTGCTTACACTGTCCTATTTGAGAGACCGTGCTTCCAAAATATCATTTCGACGTACCATAACAACGTTTAAATGGTACTTTGTGGGGATGAGGAAACAGGGGCACCCAGTATTCCGACTGCCTTCGGATGAACGCAGTTCGGCAGAATGCGTACATTTCGCTGTCACCATGGGCAGTTCAAAAGTGGGCGATTATATACCCGGTGCAATAGCGTGACCATTTCTTCTGCCCGAAAAACAAGCAATCAATGCTAGCTTTGTGTTTTAATTAGGTTAAAATTGTATGACTACATCTGATCTGAAATCTGTGTGCCCTGGGAAGAATTGCCAGTTCGTTATATTCATCCAAATTTTTACAGAACTTTTGCTGCTCTGCTGCTGCAGCCCCAGAGAAATTGCGTGGTCATACTAAATTTTGCGTTCGCTTTCATGAGCACCAGCCCATTCGCAACGACCGGTCGATACATAGCTCGCTGACATCAGTGAGTTCGAAGAATCAGTCGAGGTTCCACCACTTTGTGTTTCTCTTCCATCCTTATCTTGCTTAACCCAGAGTAGTTCACTATAAACTCGCCACACTTGCCATTCCGCCACGGCGCTTCTATTAAACCTCGAATGATAGTTCAGCGTTCAATGAATTTTGTTCCGACCATCCGATGCCTTTCTGTTCTAGGCTGAAATTGTTCCCGGTCTCCTCACTAAGTTTTCTCCAAAATAACAGGCACTTCAATGGCTGCTTTTTGGCAGGCAAGTAAGCAGAAAAAATGATCTCAGATCTATATCCCCCTCTTGAGTTCGTATAATAAAGGAGTCGTATGCGGAAACCGCAAAACCGTCGTTGTATATTTGTCTTTATCTCTTTATTACGCTCGTTCACCATTGGCGGTAAGGCCATGGCGCTGAGACATATTGCCATGGCAGTATGTCTCTGTATGAAAACATCAAATGACTTAAAGGCAATAATATCGGCCCACGCACGCCAGTCCAGTCGTTGACGCACCTAGATTGATATTCATGTGCAAGGATCAAAGTGTGGGATGTCGAATTCTTTGCCGCGTCAGTGAAGTGCCAGACGTGATGTAAATCTTTTTTCGTGGCATCCAGCCAAAGTCAGTCGTTCAGCGCAAGAACAGAAACACAGTGGCTGAAAACCGCATTTCTCGATTGTTCGTAGACGTCGGTTTCGTGCTAGGAGTGGGTTATTGGGAAATGCTTTGAAACTGAGTACACCGGCGCGGGAGCTGTCATCGTTCTTTTTGCACACAATGTCCCAGCGTTTCGCGTTGAACTTCCCATAAACTCCAAGAAAAGTCTTCGCTCCTATTTTTTGTCGTTGTAGCAAACTTTCCTTTTGCCCAGCAGTTTCCGCGGTGTCTTGTCAAAAGGCTTAAACTCAATATCGAAGCAGCGGCACATCGACCACAACGGAAACTTTTTCAGACCATTTATTATGATGGCTCCTGAATCGTTCCTGCAGATTCAAGCTTTTTGGAGGTTTTAAAAGAATGCTTCTTTATGCGAATACGTGTTGTCTTTATGCAGTGCTGCTAATGGTGGCACGTAAGAGTTTATTTGTTGGTTTGTTTTGGTCCTTGCATCAGTGAAACCGTATTGTACACAACAAAGGTAGGCGGAGACGCCAAAGTGACCGCGAGTAGGAGAAACCTAAATTTTGTTTTGTAGGGGTATCAAAAAGTTAGCGCCACCATCCTCATGAAAATGGATGTTGAGTTTTAAACGACCTGCTATTGTGTTTCTGTTGAGTCAATAAAAAGTCAACTAAAACTCTTCGCTTGGAGGCAATACTCGATATAAGGTTAACAAACTTTTTACTGCAAAAACTCAATCAAAATTTTATTGCCTTCAAGACAATGTGTTTTAATACACTTCATATTGCGTTTATATAGAGTGAACCAAATCTCCCATCTTAAATACTGTGGCCCAAGCAATATCAATTAACTTTTTATTGCAAAAATGTAACATGCATTTTATTTCCTTCACTATATTGAGTTTTATTAGACTCTTTATTGCCTTTCTATAGGGGTGATCGAACTCCTAATCAGTGGACTGAGGTCATTAGCAGGCAAAAAAATTTTTATTGCGAACACGCAGCAAGCATCTTATTGAATTCAGTATGTTGAGTTCCAATAAACTCTGTATTGCGTTTCTATAGCCAACCCGTGGAAGTGTGGTAGTTTATCGGTGCATATAGGTATGTTGGGTGCTATTGCGTGGCCTGCCCCACCGCATCCACCCAGATCTCGCTATGGACGTTTCATCGCCTCGTTCTGGGAGCCCATCGGAGCGGTGGCGCCTGGGGTGACGGACATCACCGCCGGATAGTCCGAGCCCCCACAAAGCTACTCTGGAAAAAACTTGCCCGAAAACCTGACTCACAGGCAACAGGATATTACGAATATACTGAATAAGATTTTTATAGGAAGCTTACTGAGATAGATTGAACAGAAACTGAGCACAAATTCTATTCATACTTAGCTCATATGCAACAGGTTGTGATGACTGGGCACAATAAGAATATTACAGAAATCTAATATATATAAATTTAACAGAAACCTGTCAGAAACTGTATTCAAAGCTAGCTCACGCGCAACAGGATATTACGACCATACTGAAGAATAATTTTAAGAAAGGTACTTCAGGCAAATTTATTAAAAACCCGCCAAAAGTTATTTTCAAGCTTTAATCGCACGCAACAGAATATGACGACTATACTCAATAAAAAAGTTATAAAAATTAAATGCCATTAATTTAACACAAATGCGCGAGAAACTGTATTCAAACGTGACTCACGTACAACAGGCTGTTGAGACTATACTCAGTAAGAATTGCACCGAAAGCCTATTTTATTTTTTTAATAAAACCCCCACAAGTAAGTCATAAGAAACTACATTCAGAACCTATAAGGTCTATTGAGTTGGCTCTATACACTTTTAATTAAAACGTGGTGGCCAATTTGCAATGAAAACTCAATAGAAATATTCTACAAAGAGAGATAGAGAGAACAATCTTTAATGAGTCTGGCGATGTCAGCCGAGCTAAACCGCCTGGCTTGCTACGGCAGATGAATGCTGTGACAATGATGATTACAATGATGAAGAGGAACACATGATTTGAACTATTTACAAAGTCTGATCAAGGCTTGTGGCTTTTAGATAGGCCAGTAAAGCTTTTGTGGCACGAAAGGCACGTTTGGAAGAATTCCAGGGACCTAATACGTCTCTCAGTTCTAGCCCTACGGAGAGCGGCCGGCCCAGAGACGCTGCAAGGCACACTCTTTGCGTACTAAATCGCGCACAGTCACAAATGAGGTGTTGCTACAAATGTTAACAAAATCTTTATAGGATTCCTTTGAGCGATCTCTATAACGAGTTTGTTAAAGCTCGGTAAACATTTTGATGAGGGCACGCCGGTGTTTTACGACCCAGTTTGTGACGGTGCCATCCTGCAAAGTCTCAACTCCTTCATTTTTTGAACTCTACAAACAGATATAGATTTCGGGCAGTGGTTACTGCTGAACCCCATTATTTTGAAGGTTAACGCCATATTAATGAGAAGCACTTATTTACGGTATGCCGCACATAATAATATAGGTTCAGAAATAGTTACGTAGGGCTAGAGAAAACCATGGCCTTTAGAGCAATTGTTGCGTCGCGGTTGTCCGGTTTGTTGAATTGAAGTCCATGAAACGCGGGTTTTGGCGAACTCTGCTTTTTGCATGGTGTACGCGCAACTTGTACACCATTTGGCTACCAGCTGGTTCAAGAGGGACGGCCAGAGGATGCTCGCGCTTGAAGAGATTCCGCTTGTGAGGCAGCGTGCCGCAGTCCTGCGAATCGGTAAACGTGGTCGCCAGCGATGCCGGAACCTATGCGTCGTTTCTAACAGCGTCGAAGAAGCACAAGCGGAGATCGAGCTTGTCGTAACGCGTAAGTACGGAGACGTTATTCTGACCAGGGGGTTATTGGAACATGACTCCGTTAGGTAAAAGCTTTGGCGGCAACCTACAGTGCGGAGGCCGCTGAATTCACAGACATCGTCGTATTGTTGTTCAGTGGGCGGTTTTCGATGCGCAGCACTTTTGAGATTGTGCCGGGCGGTTTTAGGGGGTTCCGACGAAACTTCTATCTGCTCTTTTTGTGGTGAAAATAGAAAACAACTAGAGCATCTGGGTAGCTCCATTCCAGTTTAAATTCGAAGTGTATATAGGAAAACATTTCCAAACACTAGCTCTGGTGACACAATTCGTACATTTTTAAACTTGTGTTTATTTATTTACCTTTCCTCGCATATTCATTGCCTCTTATTTGTTTATTTATTTATTTATTTATTTATTTATTTATTTATTTATTTATTTATTTATTTATTTATTTTACGAAACTATCTGCGGGCACCGGAACGCAAAAGGCCCTCGATCACTAGACCTTTCAGCGTACTGAGATTGTCGCCCACAGCTGCAGTAGAAAAATACAAAAATCAGCGCCCTTGCCTAAGCACTGCCTTATTCCTTGATGATGTAGCCATTCTAGAAGCTGCCTATATCTGGGTGTGGGCAGGGTGCTTGTTGATGGGTTCGGGAGTTAATACAGGCGCCTAGTCAAACGTGTCAAATACATGGAGATTATGTCGAGGCAGTCGCCGGAAAAACCTATCATCGAAACGGCCGCGGGGGATATGGTAAGCTAAGTGCTGAGCGTCCGTGTTTCTAGATTTCCTAGCTATGGAAGTTTACATCCTTGTATCGCGTTCGTTGATATTTTTTGTTGCCTTGCTTTTCTTTTCATTCATCGACGTGCACAGACTCTCCGAATCGGCGTTGCCAACTACCCATTGCTGGTCCGCTGCTCGGCTTCCTTGAAATAATGCCTACCTTCAAGTTCGTTCAAAACCATGCCGACGAGTCTTCGTCGCTTAATACAACAACTTAATGGCATATTAAATAGTTATGTGGGCTGGCTTTTCCATGGAAACAGACAGCAAGTACGGGCCACGCATGTGTGAATGCAAACACGAAGGGTAGTGCCGACGCCTTTGTTATGCTTTGTAAAACTTCCAAAACTACGATGGAATTGGCCAGTGTGAGGTGTGACGCTTGTGTTGACGATGACGACGGCGACGACGCCGTGGCAGAAACGTACCCCCAGAGTGCTCGTGGCGCCGGTGCGGTCTTCGGGGATTACCCACAGTGTGGTTGCGCCGAGAAGAAAGACATGGCAAGCCACACGAGGTGTTGACGGGGACCGATGAGAAGTGACCACAAGCGAGGAGCTTGGGACGCGAGGCGAAAACAGGAGAGAACACCAGAAGGAGTGGTCGGAGCAGGTCGAAGGAGCGCGACGTACAGGCGGAAAACTCGAGGCTCATCGGATTATCCGGACCCGACCTCGAGGGTGTCTGCCTGGCGCCTCGGCATCCTGGAGTCAAGGCGCGGCTCCTGACTCGTGGAGGCGCACAACGTTGGCGCGCTCCAACACTGGGACGACCCACCTCCTGCTGCCCGTCGGCGACCGGTAGGGCATGGTTGCATCCTGCCGCTGCTCCAGGGTGCCATATTGTGAGTGGCTGCCAAGCAGGCCGCTGTATACAAGGACAACGGTGTGGATTCCTCGTCGACCAACGGGCGTGTGCGACGGCGTCGTCATAGCCCTGCAATGCCACACCCCACATTGCCACCAGCACCCACGGCGCCCTGCGAACAACGTTCCATCGTCCGGAACATTTGGTGGGGGCCTGTGGTGGGGACTGTACTTTATGTTTTCTCTAGGGTTTGTATTTCCCAGGTTTATACAACTGTCGTTCAACTTAGAGTTGTAATTGCTCGCCGTGTGTGTGTTTTGTTTAGGAATATATGTTTTCGTGCCGTTGTCAAACACCCTCGTTTAATTATTTGCACTGTGGCAGGCCCCAGTCACCACAGAATACCAGAAAAGAACCGGCGAGGGGGTTTCTCATCTTCACACCAGTTAGTTTCAATCCATATTTCAACAGTGGAGAAGATACCAGAAATGGAAACCACGAACAACTTAATACCTTCACTCTAGTTGTTGGCATCATTTGTCTGCGTTGTGTTGTCGTGGTGTTCACTCGTGCATAAAAAGCGGTACACGCGTTTCTTTTAATTATCATTACATCGGCGCCTGTCCTCAGGGCTCCTAGTACAGGCTAACATCACATAGCTAATGTTGCAAGTGATGGATGGTGCTGTCATGTAATGATCGCGATATGAACCTTCAAGGGAACCAAAACTGAGAGTACACAACACTTCTTGCATGAAGTTCTGCTCTAACGTCAGATAATGCGGAAGAACTTATCAAGTAAAATGAACATCGAAAACCTTTTGTACTGCTGCAGCGGGCTTAACTCTGACAGCCCGTTGCAAAGGTTTCGTTTAGACCACAGAGCACGACTTATTTATATGTCAATCTCGATCTGTTTATTTCACTGCAGTGCGCAGAACTGCCCAGTCCAGAGTATTAGCGCTACTTAATTACTCAGGATAACTAAATATTAGCATGGTTGGTTTTCTTTTTTTCGAAGTTTTTTCATCCCAACACGCCCACAGTGCAAAATCATGCAATGGACACGGAGCAAAACCAGCTCTTTCTGATAAGAAATACGATCTGTCAATGGCAGCGAGTACATAAACGCAAAATTCATTGTCATTTCGCTTATAAATACAAAGAAATGAAGTTCTACATTTGGTGTCCGTACAGCCAGCAATTGCAATGAGTTTGCCATAAGAAATATTTTTTTCTTTCTGTATATGAAAACAGCATGTTTGAACGGGCCTCATCGGTGCAAAATGTGGTCGCGTTCTCATTTTAGTTTCGTAGGCACTTGCCTCAAGATAGCAATAAACATCAAGGTGACATTTTAATTGTGATTCACTCTATTTTGCTTAACTTTTTTAGGAACGAAATGGGCCAGTTATTTCGCGCGAAGCCTATATGGCTAAGGTACCATTTATTGTGCACTTCTGAGAAAAAAACTCCCGTATCTCTACGTGGCTTTCAAGCGCGAGCCGTTTCATTGGACCAGGCGTTGCAAAACGAATGTCCGGATGTGTCTTCTGATCTTTGAAATGGCCTACCATTTCGGTGACCTTGCAGTTGTACAACACACTCGATGTTCCTTTCCGTCAGGAAACGAGAAACGATTGCTCTCATTGATACGTCTAAGCTTACTGATGAAGCTGTTCGAGTGCGTGACGGGCAGGCTAGGTTACCGAGAATTTGTATTCTGCGCGTGCAAAAACACTTTGCGCTATACCGACTTCACTGTGAATTCTCAGCGCAAAACAGCTGGAACTGCCTGTGTCTACCCCAGGAATGACTGCCGACACCGTTAAAAATAAATAAAATTTTCTGGCACATTCTCTGTAAAAATTTTGTCGGCGACGCTGAAGGGTTTCGTGTCACAGATAATTCAAAAAATACGCCTAACCTTTAACTGTGACCAAAATATTTTATAGCAGTGTGAACGAAAGGTGTTTTCTGTAGCCTTGAGGCTTTTAGCCTCGCTGGAGAGGTAAGTTGTACTTTGAAATTTTCGCGGCCTATGCATCCCTGGAAAATTTTGACAACTACTGTACTTCCACCTACATTCTGTGTCACCCTAATGTTGTACGATAAAAACCTTCACGGCGCATCCACCTTTACAAAGTCGAATGTTTACCTTCCAATTTTCTTCATTACTGTTTAACTTCCCCAATAAGCTCACGGGAGAGTCGGAGAGTCTTTTCAACTACAAGCACGAGTATTGTTCGATGCGCTTCTCTTGTGGGTGACGGTGACCCCTACGCACGTGAGTGCCAAGGTGGGCCACGCCGCCGCGTTCTGCTGCAACGCGTCCGGCCTGGAATGGGCGTTGGACGAGACGAGCCTGGAGTGAAGACACAACGGACAACGCTTATCGTCAGTCGGCATTCAGAGTTAACTGGATGGAGACCGCTTCCGCGTCCTCCACCTGCCTTCCATCCACCGAGAGGACAAGGGAATCTAAAAGTGCTTCGTGCGCCTCTTACCAACCGGCCCCGTTCACGCAGCCGCCCAGCTAATCTTCGGAGGGGAGCAGAGTGGCCGTTTCGTTCAGCTGATCGGTTTCATGGCTGCAATGTAGGGAATAATATATCCCAAAGCAGTATTTTGTTCATTGAAAAGAAACGCCGCAGTCCGGCAACGGCGTCTGCATACATCAAGGCTCCTAAATGCCCGAGCATGTGCACTGGCTGCATCACATTCTTCAGCGCGCGCATTCAATTCGGCTATGCAGCGGTCTCCAGCGAACTATTCCGCTCTGGGCCGGAGTGCGTGAACTAGTGCTAAAGAGTCTACACGACTGCAACCTTGGCAGTAGCGAAACATTTCTCTCCGCGTATGTTGACCGCATATGTAGTAAGAAAGCGGAAGAACGCCGAAAAAAATTGTCTGAACTGCAGTCTTCTGCGTGACAGCACAATCCTACTGCGCCTTACGAGGGGATCGCCGCATCAGGGAATGCAAGGAGGCGGTGATACTCTGGTGTTGTGTCATAGCGCGTCGCCGCGGGGAACATGTCTCGCGCCTTTCGAATTAGTTTATTCCTTCGCTTTCGTGCGCGCTCTATCTTCGGTGTCCTCTTGGTTTTCTCGATTAGCTCGTAGCGCGTCGCCGCCAGAGATAATGTCTCGCGCCGTCTCGGCATTCTGACGTCCCCCTCAAACTTTCGCCATAATTTCCTCCTGCGCTTTTCTGTTCGTTCTATCTGGTTTGTCTTCTGTGTTCCCTTCGTTCGCTCCGTTACAACGAGGGACGCCGCCGTCGTGGAACCACAGGGACGGGCGCTTAAGTGCTGCGCACAAAGAATAGGAACAAGCAGGAAGGGAAATTCATCGTCTAACTGCTTGTAAACAGATGCACTTGAATTCCAAGCGACATCATCCTTATGATTACGGTATGCAGACAGGATGCTAAAATGAAACCCATGAAAAGCAAGCTGCAAAAAATCAAGCACAAAATTAGAAAAAAATACACGGCAGCAAAACACAAAAATTACTCGCATAAAAAGTGGACGTAGCATATGCACTCATGCACTAAGCAGTGGCGGCGACCAGAGCAGTCACTAAGGCTGTGTTGCTGTTTTTACAGGCCCAGTTTTTCCTGCGTTCCTCAGAGACGCCAAGCAGCGTCATGTGATACGGCTGATTACGGTATCTGCTCGTGCCCCGAAAGAGCCTGCCGTACCGGAAACTTCAGCACATCAACAACGCTGACTGGGCGGATGGCGTGGCATCCACGGCGACACCTGACGGGTGTTCTCGGGCTAAAACCTGGCGACGCCTCCTCACAGCTAGCGTCATTGGCAGCGGCGGCGGCACCCAGAACAGTCACTAAGGCTGTGTTGCGGTTTTTACAGGTTTGGTTCTTGTGCCTATTCCTTGTTGTTATATCTGCTTGCCGCTGCCACTGCTGCCCAGTACCCTGCATTACTTGTGAACATGTCTGATAATTTATGCACTGCGTGTCGTAAGACCGACCTGTGCTGATGGCAATACAACTATTTTATGCTGCACTTGTGGCTGCATTTTTTATGCAGTACATATTGCGATGAGCCAGATCGGGCACTCCGGTCGAAAGGCGACTCGAGTCGAAAAACCTACAAGTGGACAACGTGCAGGGAGAAAGGGTCGCTAAGCGTTCAAGCGGAAAACTCGTGCGACTCTGCTACCGACATAACTGTTCAACTCGCCGCTATAAGTGAAAAATCAGACACGATAATGCCCTTCAGAGATACTGTCCTCGAAATGGAAGCGTCAGTTTAGCACATCTCCAAACATTTTGACGAAATTATGAGACGCCTGGACCACCAAGGCAAGGAAATACAGTGTCTAAAGAAAAGAGGCGATATGATCGATAAAGAACGAATTGTTGATACCCAAAGACAGCTGCAAGAATCTGTGAACGATCTGAACTGGCGCAGCAGGCGCATAAACCTACAATTTAAGGGCATTTCACTAACACCAAATGAAAACTTGTTTAAAAAAAGAGAAACAACTGACATCTGTCTTCGAAGTACCCTCTTTGGAACTGAGCGACGCCACTGCTATTCACCATCTGCCCGCCCAGCCAGATAAAATCCCAGGAGTAATTGTTCGTTACAACAAGCAAGCAGACAGGGATGCTTGGCTGGCAAATCGAAAAAAAACTGAGAGAAGCTAATAAGAATGTGACTATCCTCAAAAACACGACTAGGAAAAACCGCGAGTTACTGAAAGCAACCAAAGAATGGGCCTCGGTGAACAATTTTCGGTTTATGTGGCATTCAAACGGAAAATGTTTCCTGCGGTAAAACACCGCTGATGATGCAATCGTTGTTCGCTCAATCGCGCACCTACACGAGCTCGCGTAAAAAGTTCGGTTGGATTGTTGTGACCATATGGTTGTTATTTCAAGTCAATTTACTCAGATAAACTAACCCAAAAAAGCTTGTCTTTTGTTCCTGTCGTTGAACTGCCGTTCTGCGAAATCCAAACTTTACGATCGAGACGTGTTTTTTGATAGCCTGAACATGAGGTTCACAGCTATAATGCTGACGGAAACTTTCTACAACAGCCAATCCATATAGTATGTGCCGCCGTGTTACTCCCAATTTTATGTGACCAGAGAAGGTGGCGTGTCAATACTTGTAAAAAATTCTTACGGATGTTACGCTGACGACCACCACACTATTGTGATTGATGACTATGAAACAGTTGGGGTTCATCATGGTGACCGTATGTTTGTTAGTTTATGTAGACCACCAAATGTTTGTCTAAATAATTTGTGCACCTTTCTTGATTGTTTATTGTCGTTCGTATCTGAAAATAAACTAAAGCTTTTATTGGGGGAGATTAATCTATTTATCAGTCTAGGAGATTAATTGGAGCAGATGTTATTCTATTGCAATATGACTCAAAACTATCAACGCATCATGCAATTATCAATACGAATGGTTTTGATGTGATTTCCACTACTGCTACGAGAATAACGAAAACATTGTCCACTCTGCTAGATTTTTTTGTAACAAATCACTCGCCATCTAATGTTACTGCGGATACTATAATTGCCGATATCAGCGACCACTTTCCTGTTTATATCTTTGTCAATACAGCAACCCACAGAACAAAGGCAGAAAACCGCACATATCAAGATATCTTTGAGCACAATCTAGCACTATTTAGAGCAAGTGTACAAGAAAGTACCAGGGAACCCTTATTAAACGCAAGCAACCCAGATGAGCCCTACGAAAGGTTCCTGACTACGGTTAAGACGCTTCATAAGGCTACTTTTCCAACTAAAACAGTCAAACGGTCGTACAAAATTCGGAAGCCCTGGATTACGAAAGATATTATGAAAAAAACAGAGCTTAAAAATGCAATATATGAAAAGTTTGTACATCTACAGATGCAAACGTGTATTCCGAATTCAAGCGTCTTCGGAATCACCTAGTTCAAATCATTAGCGAGGCTAAATTATCATACTACACTAATATATTTGCGGACGACGAAGGGCGATTCGACAATACATGGAAAAATATAAACACTGTGCTTTGTCCGACACGCACGCCCACCCAAATCGATTCAATCTGTTATGACGGGGAAAATGTGTCTGAATGCCGCCAGGAAAATGTTTTTAACGATTGTTTTTGATAAACAGTTTGACAAATCCCTACTTACGGGAGATATTTCCGAAAAACCATATCAGCTACTGAGCAACAGAGCATGTTTTGTATCCAATGGACGATCGGGAACTTTTTTTACAATCTTAAATTTAAGAAATAGCAGTGTGTGTGACGTAGACGACCTACAAATAGCCCCTATGAAATATATTGCTGACGTGATAGTACGTCCTCTAGTGCACATATCAAATCTTATGCTGTCCTTAGGTGTCTTTACTAAGAAGTTACGTTACAAATCGCGAAAGTAACGCTATTATTCAAAGGTGGTAACAAAAACGTGCTGAAAAAGTATAGGCCTATTTATATGTGGCCGATTGTTTTCCAAAATACTCGAAAAACCTATACAGTTCATGTTGACTACGTATTTTTCAAAGCACGCAATATTACATAATTTTCAACATAGTGTTCGTAAGAATCATTCCACAGAAATTGCGCTAGTGGAGCAAAAAGAAATCATTCTTAAGAATTTTTCACTTCGCAATCTGACAATAGGCATTTACGCAGACTTATCTAAGGCCTTTGACTCTCTCCGGCATAAAATACTCCTCTGCAAACTGCAGAGGAGTGCGTGGTGTTGCGTATGACCTATTACTCTCTTACCTAAGTCACCGTCAGCAGTACGAATTAATAGGCGAGCATTCTTCTGACCTAAATTATATCATCACGGGCGTGCCCCAGGGCAGAATTTCGGGGCTTCTGTTATTTTCCATTCACGTAAATGATTTGCATGCCCTCTTCTCAAGGCCGCAAGTTTCGATAATCTGTTATGCTGATGACACCACTTTCATTTGTGAGGTTTAACGCGCCGACGCAACACAGGCAATGAGGCGCGCCGTAGTGGAGGGCTCCGGATCAATTTTGACCACCTGGGGATCTTCAGCGTGCGCCGAAATCTCGCACAAACGAGTGTTTCTGCTTTTCGCCTCCATCAGAAAAGCGGCCGCCGCGGCCGGGAATCGAACCCGCGACCTCGCGCTCAGCAGCGCAACGCCTTAGCCAGTGAGCCACCGCTGCGGGTATGACACCACTTTGCTGATCACCGGTAAAACAACCGAAGAAGTAGCAAAAAATATCGGATGCAACACTGTCGACGCTTTTGGCCTGGAAAGAACGCAACTCTCTAGTGGTAAATGGGGAGAAAACAACGGCAGTACTTTTTCGGCCAAAAAACAAACTTGCAGCGTCACCAAAGGGGTACCTTGGCAGAGGCATACTCCAGGTGGAGGACAGCGTAAAAGTTTTTGGAGTACATTTTTCTCAAAATCTGACCTGGGACTGTCACGCCGAAAAAATCTATAAGAAAATACGTAAAACTGCTGGTCTCTTCAATAATTGTAGGCATATATTACCTGAACGTAATAAACTGTTACTATATAATTCACTACTTTTACCGCAACTAACCTACGCACACTTGGTTGGGGCACCAACAGCCAACCAACCGACAACCAACGAGAGTTTTAACCAGCTTTTTCTAGTCCAAAAATATTGCAAGGATAATAGCTAATGTGCCGCATAATTTCAACACGCCTGAACTCTACAAAAGTTTAAAATAATAGTAGTTACAATTACTACGAATACCGGTTAGCCCAGTCATACCTTGCAGCTATAAAAACACCCGCTTTTACGAGGCCATAGCGAAATTAAAGAAAAATGTTACAGCATACAACACACGCAGTCCAGACATATGGTATACTTCTGCACCCCACAACTACGACCGTCAATCCTTAACTTTCACTTTACCCAAATTGTTGAATAAATTTACAAGTAACTCTATTGAGACCGGTAAACTAAATCGGCTTTGAAAGTATATTTTTTGTAACGCGTGTTATGTATCTGTTGTATTTTTGTTGTTGCAAATACCTGTAACATGCACCTGTTGAATTCATTTTGCTGTTTCTGTTACCCAGCTAACCATGATAACCATAAGCACTTTTTGTTACGTTACTTTAAAGTTTTTTTTTTCTTTTCTGCTCTTTTTTTTCCTCTGCTGTATCTTTTAATCTGTTCGACCCCGTTGCTGTCAATCACATGGTGGGCAGCCGCCCTGTCAAGCTGCTCCGTGCCACTTTTTGTGGCTGCTACTTTCCCTCTACCCATCTATAAGGCAAATAAAGTTGATTTGATTGGTTAAAAAAAAATTATATAACCAGACATGTGAGCGGTTGGAAAAAACACCTTAAGAAACAAAAACTGTTTCCTTCGTTTTTTTTTCTACTAGAAAACATCTTCTACGGCGAAATTCGCTTGATACGACCAATATGCAGTGACAGTAACGCTTTCTGAAATCAATGATTTGACGTGAAATCGTGCGCAGATTTTTAGTGGAAGCTCTGCTGGGAGAGAGAGAGAGAGAGACAGCGAGCGATCTTTAATGAAGTCTGGCGATGTTAGCTGGGCTTAAATGCCTAACTTGCTACGCCAGTTGATGTCGTGATGAAGATGATGGCGATGATGTTCAAGAAGTTGATGCGTACATATACGGCGAGTTATTCACAGCGACTGGTCTAGACCTGTGTGTTGCAGGTACTCTATCAGAGCTTTGGTAGCCCGTAAAGCACGTTTGGGACAAGCCCATGGTCCTAAAACGTCATTTAGCTGCATGTCCACGGAAAGCGGCAGTCCCAAAGCCACTGTGAGGGATGGGATGCTTACGATGCAACATATAACAATTACATTCTTTTCACTGTTAACATTAAAATTTTATTGGGCACTCAAGTCTCTCAAGTGATTTAAAGGGGAAAGCCAGTGATTATCGAAAAACTCTTCTTCCATGTCTTGCGGCCCGCATCCGGATAATTCTTGTTCCATACTGGTACTGTACAGGGTTAGTGCTGTAGTGACGAAACCTGGCTGTGGCTCTTGGAGACCCGGGTTCAAATAACGCTCAAACCTAAGTTATTTCTACGCATGTTTTAGTATTTCTTCTTTTTTTTTTCAGCGGTCGAAGTTTAATTTAATTTCTGTAGTCTGAAGCAACCGCGTTCACTTTTCGCGTCTGATGAGACATGTAAGGCTTTCGCCGAAGCATGTCGAATTTGTTATACCCGGTATTCAATGGCGTGGAATGCATGCAGGCAACCAAGTGTGCGCCACAATATCTGGCCAAGCGTCTGTTGCTAGGCGACGTTGTCCGCACGGCCCTCAGATCAGGCATCCCTCTTCTCCTTCATGCAACCGTGTGAGTGCGCCGTCAAACGTTACGTCGGGCTCCGCGGGATGGCGGCACTTGTCCATGCTACGGAACGACTGTGAAACACATGACTGTGTTACACGTTACAAACTCTACCGCAGCGAACGTAAACTATTGCCTCGAGTTCAATGTGAGTGCGAATAATAACATCTCTGTTGACGCCACCGTTTAGAACATCTTTGTTGACGCCGCCGCTTAGAATCGGATTGTAACGGAACAGATGACGCATGCCGGTGTTTTAAATGCAGATCATTTCTTTAACTCACGATGTCACCCGTTCTAGTTGTCCGTAGTAGTCCGCACCCCTCCCCCTACACTATAGAAAAAAATAATACTTACGGGCGCCTGGTTTCGATCCCACGACCCTGCGGGCGGAATGCAAGGAACATGGTGCTCTACCCACTGCGCCACAAAGCCGACACAGAATGGAGGGCTACGAACGCGCCATATATCCTGGACTCATTCAAACTATGTCAAGAAGCTGCTGATACATGATGTTACCCGTTCTAGTTGTCCGTAGTAGTCCGCACCCCTCCCCCTACACTATATAAAAAAAATAATACTTACCGGCGCCTGGTTTCGATCCCACGACCCTGCGGGCGGAACGCAAGGTACATGGTGCTCTACCCACTGCGCCACAAAGCTGACACAGAATGGAGGGCTACGAACGCGCCTTATATCCTTGACTCATTCAAACTACGTCAAGAAGCTGCTGATACAACGCATTCACTACCACCAACTCCCCAAACACTAAACGTTAACGCAATACACCCACACCCTATGCGACGCATTTACTCGAGTCCCCCTCGCGGGGAGATGGGCCCAATTTTTTTTTCTTCTGCGTTGTTGTTTCACGTCTTTATTTCACTTAAATTTCCCCTGGGGAGCTGCTGTGAAATTTAAGAAAAAACAAAAACCCTTAAGGGGATGAAAAAGGAACAAACGAGGTCCTGGGCAGGCGTGCGGGTGCAGTGGCCCAAGCCAAGCAGTGTCCGTGGCGCATCGGCCATGTCTGTGGCCGTTTCCAGTGTTGCCAAGCAGAGAAATTGGCCGCTAAAGTTTTCAACGAATACCACGTAAAGATGTGCGCAGAGTCAACTTTTCTCAATTTTTCATATTTTTCAGAAGAAAACATGAAAAATACCCGTTTTTTTATGCGCCTCAAAATTTCACGAAAACTTACATCACTAAATGTAACACGGTTTTCTATTAGTGCTAATCTGTCATTACACACTAAAACTGATTACCGAAAATAGGCGGGAACAGAAATTTCTCGAAGTAGTGCTACAAGGAGTTTTTTTTATTCACGTGTGATTCCAAAAGCATCCGTTTCCACAGGTCGTCTAGTTAATTGATTATCCGTGGTATATAAATACTACAGTATAGCAACCGCATAGACATTAAAATCACATACTGTTGCTTTACAAGATGTGCACTTAGAAGACGGTGTTACTTCAACTCCTCAGTAATCTCAGTCTTAACTGGCAAGACCCCGATCTACACTTGTTGTGTTTTTTTCAACCTGCGTATTTTACCTTCATGCATCTTAACAATTTTTCACGTAGTTTCTTAATTTGGTACTCGCAAAGTTCACAGCCGCTGTAAACGTGGTAGCGCGGTATCAACGCAGTAGTACCTTCAATTCAACACCAAGACATCGGCACCAATAAAAGATTAGCGCATTCGGCCAGGCCTCCTTTTCTCCCCCTTTTACTGCGCTCTGTGGTGCTGGTGCAGTCATAAGCGTGAGCGTATATCAGCCTCTGAGTGTCTCGAAGTAGTTCGCTGTTTTTTGTTTTAGTGGATTCCTTGCATTCTCTTTGGCGTACTCCACGAAGGGTGTACCTATTCTACCGCCCTTTGCGGGGACATTTTCGCCGAAGGATTTCTCTAGGGAGCCAGTGATTAAGAATTCGAATCCTCGGGCCAAGGGAACAAGCGAAAAGCAGAAGAGACCAAGAAGTAGCGCCGGTTCATACATGCATCTGGCGTGTGTGTGCTTCCACGCGTACATTTCCCGAGCACTATCGTAACCATCTGCCGCTGCCTGCCTCCCGGGGTAAATGAAAATTTCGTGGCGAGAAGTGGAAATGGAGAGTACGTCGGGATACTGCCGGCTGCCAGGAACAATCGAAAGGCCGAACGTCCTCAGCTTGTAAGACAAAGCCTTGGGGTGGCGACGCTGTATAATGACCAGTCGCGTCGTATCGCGTTGGTTCCTCGGGGGAGTAAGAGATATTCGTATCGACTACGCTGTGTAACCATACACGCGGGGGAAAAACGAAGGGCTAAATGGAAATTTTTTAGGCTTTCTTATTGGAGCAGTGTGGTGGAGTCAGAGAATCGGGTCTCGTGAGCGGGGCCGCAAGCACGAGGTAATGAAAACGGAAGGAGAGTGGATCTTCTGGCGTGGCGAAAGTAAGCAGAAACACTTAGTGCTGGGTCTGCTTCGCCTACTATTGTGATGACGAACGCGGGTGGCTGAAATAACCGAGGTGTGAACAAGAACAACAAATTACTGTGCTTAATTCGAACGTCAGAACTCGCAATCGAAGACACTTCAAGGCTCTCCGTTATATCTATAGACCGGCATTGTCTCTAACCGTATGCCAGCAATATAAAATGTTGAGAAAAGCATTGGCGAGTATATTAAATGCAGAGCATTTCAGTAACTCACGATGTCACCCGCGTTGACGTCCGTAGTCGTAGTCCGCACCGTCGTTGTGCGCACCCCTCCCCCTACACTATATAAAAAAATACTATCCGGCGCCTGGTTTCGATCCCTGGACCCTGCGGGCGGAACGCAATGTACATGGTGCTCTACCAACTGCGCCACAAAGCCGACACAGAATGGGAGGCTACGAACGCGCCTTATATATTTGACTCATTCACACTATATAAAAAAATACTATCCGGTGCCTGGTTTCGATCCTTCGACCCTGCGGGTGGAACGCAATATACATGGTGCTCTACCCACTGCGCCACAAAGGCAACACAGAATGGGAGGCTACGAACGCGCCCTATATCCTTGAATCATTCAAACTACGTCAAGAGGCTGCTGATACAACGCATTCACTACCACCAACTCCCCAAAGACTAAACGTTAACGCAATTTAACCTCTTATATTGAATTTTACTATTTTTACAATTTTAAATAAACTGTAGACAATCAAGCGCTGACAGCCAGGACGCAACCCACGCATTCAGATTATGTGTCCAGTGTCCCACACGCTGTACACAGTCGAGTCGCAGCCCGGGGGCGGAAAAAGATGCCCTTCACCCCGAGTTGGTGGATTGGGGCTGGCTACCGCCTCAAGCGTAAAATATTGTTACGTTGACGTAATAAGTAAGCCAGAAAAGTGGCCGAGATCGCGATCTTGCAGATAGCGAGATCGGTTCGGTAGTATGCGCTCTTCAACTGTGATTAAAGTTGGCTGTCTCTCTCTCTGTTCCCCGCAATGTGAAAGCTTTGATTCAGTGACGGTTTTAAATGCAGGGCGTTTCTTTAACTCACGATGTCACCCGGCGTTGTCGGCGTGCCTCGGCGTCCGCAACAGCCGTTCCAGGTGCGCCCTCTCCCCCACTCCTCCTCTCCCGCATCACGCTACCCTCCTCGCTCTCAACAACAGGTCCGCACCCTTCCCCCTACACTATATAAAAAAATAATACTTACCGGTGCCTGGTTTCGATCCCACGACCCTGCGGGTGGAACGCAAGGTACATGGTGCTCTACCCACTGCCCCACAAAGCCGACACAGAGTGGAAGGCTACGAACGCGCCTTATATCCTTGACTCATTCAAACTACGTCAAGAAGCTGCTGATACAACGCATTCACTACCTGTGGGCGGAGCGCGAGGTACATGGTGCTCTTCCCACTGCGCCACAAAACCGACACAGAATGAAAGGCTACGAACGCGCCTTATATCCTTGACTCATTAAAACTACGTCAACAAGCTGCTGATACAACGCATTCACTACCACCAACTCCCCAAACACTAAACGTTAACGCAATACACCCACCCCCTATGCGACGCATTTACTCGAGTCCCCCTCGCGGGGAGATGGGCCCTTTTTTTCATTTGTTTACTGACCCCAGAAAGCGACATTGGAAAATCTAAGCCGCTCCATTTTCAGACGCCCCGTTACACAGGGGAGGCTTCCTTTATAAGCCGGGTCAACTACTCACTTATTCATAGGTATGTATTAAAACAATATAAATCTACTACCTAATAACATTATGAACACACTATCGAACTGGGCTCGACCGGTCTCCTAGAGGTGTTTGGAAAGGTCGGATGGATTGCCGGGGGCAATCAGACAGCTGTCACGGTCATTTAGTAAGCAGAACAGATTGCTTGAGTCCTATTGTGTTTACATGCGGACCATATCCTGGCAGACATTTAAACATTTTAAAGCAAAGCTTTACTACTTTGGTCCAGCGATTTCGTAGAGGATGCTTAAATGACCTTTTGACCGGAGACACACCCCCAGCGACACACCCCTCGAAGCGCATTCGCCGGGCCCGCTGTTGGTGCCTACGGAAGACGACAGCTGTCGCCACCGCCGCTGCGCCCGAGGCACCGAACCACCGGTGCACCCTTCCATGCATGCGGTGCTGGGTTGTTTCCCGCAAAGAGACTCGTCTCGCGCCCGGCTAAAAGGAACGGTGCGTTCGCCATTAATGAACGCCGCGTTCCACCGGCCTCCTTCTGTGAGCGTTGCACGGAACCGAACGGCTTCGAGACGTGGTTCAAGACTCTACTAGACTAAGCCAAGCGTTTGGTTTGCATATTCAAGGTTAGCTGAGCTAAACCACAGCCATTTTTTCGTGTCACTTTTCTGGCATCTGCTTTCTTTTTTATTACGCCATTTTGTCCCAAACCATGAAATAAATGAAATGATAAAGAAAGGGAAGCAACGGGACACAAGCGGTTTCATGCCCTACAACATACTGTATACCTATTAGCGGTAGAAATGGCCTGGTTGAGAAAACAACAACAGGTTAGGTGAACCGTGGCCTCCGCGATCGGCTGCCGGCGGCGCGCCGTTGCTCCGGCCGTCCCATTCGGCGCGTCCCCCAGCAAAAACTTGTAATTTGGCTAACTCCGACACACGCCGCGAGGCGGCGCCGTTAGCCTAAGGTTGAAGCGAGGCTCATCTGCCCGACACTGCCTGCGATTTCAGGTGTTCGTCAGTCTTCGTTGTCGAGTTTTCACTGCATACAAACCTTGAGTATGCGCTCGATGTGTTTTCACTCGTTCCTGCAAGCAGTACAAAGTTAAGGTACGTACGTTGTTTAAAAGGCACATGTTCGTTTTGCATGCAGCCGGTTTGATTACGTGTAAGTCGAATGGGGCAGCCCAAACTCTTTTCGCATTTCGTGCAGATTGAATGCCAGTGTGCTGAATTCTTTTCTCATTTTTACGGCCTTTTCGCGAGCTTTCACGGCGCTTTACCTTTTCGTGCCTTGCAGGCTGTTTCGAAAGTACTTGGCCACAGTGCGCGCGTGTTGTTTCACGGCGCGTGTGCGTGCGTTTGCGGTCGCGTGCGCACGCGTGCATGTTACATGTGCGTGTGCGTGGGGGTTCGTGCGCCTGTGTGGCGTGCGGGTGTGTGCATGAGTATGTGGGTGGGTTCGCGGCGGGTGTTTATGTGTGTGTGTGTAGGTTCGCACGTGCGCGCGCGCGCGTGTGCATGCGTGTGTGTGTGCCTGCGTTTCTGGGTTTTCTTTGCCGTAATTAAAGTATAACGTATCCTGAAATGACTTTGTTTGTCCTCTTGCCCAGATGTATCTTCGGTGCACTAGCCTCCAGTGTTTTTGGCAACCGCGGGAAAAATGTTCTGCTGAGTTCAAGGACGCGGGTTCGATTCGCGGCCGCTTTTCTGCTGGAGGCGAAAGCGAAAGCGCCCGTGTGTTCCAGATTTCGGCGCTCGTTAAAAATCCCCAGGCGTATGGGCGTCGGCGGGAGGGAGGAGGGGGTGCAAAAAAGGCCCTTGCTCCCCCCTTCACCCAAACCATTCTAACACTTTACCCCATGTCCTCTCCCCCTTCCTTCGCGCAACAATAGATTTGCCCCCTCAAGGTAAAATCCTGCCGACGCCCATAACCAGGTGGTCACAATTAATCCGGAGCCCTCTACTACGGCGCGCCTCATCGCTTATGTAGCGTCGACGCGTTAAACCTCATAATAAATAAAAAAATTGACCCAGTTCCAGCCAGGCAACTTCAACGAAAGCATTGCAGGAAGTTTGTCTTACCCAACACTGGATCGGAACAACGCTTTGTAAGTCACCTATGCGTCGTGAAAGATTACACTTCACTTAACAATTTTTCTCTTGAATGAATGCAAATAAAAAAAGTGATATCGTTGGTACTCACAAAAAAAAAAATCAATGCACTGCGCTCTTTCCTTGTATCACGCGCTCTTTCATGTAATAAAATAACAAATACAAGTTTTCCACAAATAAAACCTTATCTTTTTAAATATGCGCGACAACAAAAATAAAAATTACTGATGTGCAATGAATTCACTTACGCTTCACAGCGGCCCCAGTCCACGTCAAAAATTAAACGGCTAGTAATTAATGGCACCTGTAACTACTTCTATCTACTGCATTAATGAGCGGTTGTAATTTTCGATTATACGTCTCACACACGCTGCGAAGGCCGAGTTTTCCTCCCGTGCGCCCGCCCGCGCCACGGAAAGCGACCTTAGGCTAAGCGCCCCGCGGTGCGGCGGAAAACGGCGAAACGGCCTCTTCGGAATTACGCTCTCTCCGGGCGATTGGAACGGCCGGAGCAACGGCGCGCCGCCGGCAGCCGATCGCGGAGGCCATGGGTGAACGAGCGGAATATGCATGCAGAGGGGTCGTCCTTTAACGGGAACTGCGAGAAGTATTCACACATATCAGCATTCCATAACGCATAGAATGGTTTAGTGCGTTTGAGGCAGAACCTAAATGCTCAAGCGTAATTTGCATGGTCATGTTAATAGTTCGTATGTGTTTCATTCGAAAGGTATCATTATATTCGCAAAGGGCTTCCAGTACGTACCACTGCGCCAACACTTTTGTGCTCTGAAGTGCGTCACGGGAGTTGTCGGGCAACCTGGCCAAGCGTTTCTTACGTTCGCTGCGCACAATCCATTGGCGGCCCTGTTGTACGGCATTGGGACAATACAGGCTTTGAGTCCCTTTAGCCGCCATCGAAGGGTTCGTTTCAAAATTTACTTATTGGGTGCGGAGGGTTCTTTTTGCGTAGCCTTGAGGGGGCATAACTTAGAGATGCTGCGACTGGCAATAGCACGTACCGCAATTTTACACAAATTGTGCACATGTAGCAACCTTGGGGGGGGGGGGGGGGGGGGGGACTTCCGTGAACTTTTTCATGAAATTTCATTAACCGTTTTTCGTATTCTGTTAAAGCAATGTTCGAAAGATGTTGTTGACCCCAAATAAGTGACTAAACGTTTACGCCAAGGATTGAAAAAATGTTACGGCATCCTATAAACCTCCGGAGAAAACTGGTGAAACACACCCGCGTTAAACCAAACCCCCCGCCGTTTCATTCAGGGGGGGGGGGGGGGGGGCGTCGGTTTTACTAGTAAAATTTGTTAAGGGTTCTTTGGGCGATATTTGATGCATAGTCACTAAAGTTTACAATTTTATTTCCATGTCATGAGCACCAACGACAAACGTTAATTTCTGCTCTGCTTTTAAATGTTTCTAGTGCTGCTTTAGGACGCGCGTAAGCAAAGCAGTACAACGCATTGTACTCTGTTGCTAAGGTGGGCGACCGGCGGAGCTGTAGCACATCGTGTATGGTTAGACGAAGGGTCAGGTCTTTTGGTAATGGTAGTGACGACAGCTTTGTGAGTGCTGTGATAAATAAATGATTCGGTTACAACCTTACATCAATTCCTGGCCTGATATCTGCCCTGCGCGATAGCTTGTTAACGCCCACCAGGACTTCACGCTCACAGACAGACAAGTTACAGGATTGAAAGAATAATTGTACCTCGTCTCTATAGATTGAACATGAAATTCATTGTCAGAATGACGTTTTAAGGGAATTTATTTTCACAATAAGCAGAGTGCACCTCAAAACTCCGCCATAAGGCACGCCATTTTCCTGCACATGAACCCTAGAGAGTGCAGTTCTAACCCGCACGCGAAATGTTCTCTACCACATGTTACTGGCAAGCGTGTTTGTCGTGTTACCCGACATGCCAAAGGACTTCAGGTCACTGGGGATGCCATACGGCAACTGGTATCCTACGCTTTTCAAGATCAAAGAATACTGTCATATAGTACTGTTTGTTGAGGAAGCTATTTTTGATATATGACTCTAATGCAAGGAGTCGATCGTTAGTAGATCGCCCCTCCCCGAAGCCTTCCTGGAAGCACTCGAAAAGACCATTGCACCCCGAAAAGTACACGAACCTCCTGTTGATCATCCTCTCACGGTGCTTGCATAAGAACCTTGTCAGAACGATGGGTCGATAGTTGGCGGGAGAAAATGGGTCCTTCCGTTCCTTTAGGAAAGCCACAAAAACGGCCTCGATCCCAAGGCCTTGGCACGAAAGCTTATGGCACGAAACCCATATTTTGTTGTAGAGGTGTAGACCTCTTTAAAGTGCACCTGCGTGTAAATGTTGTATCGTAGTGTATGTAGTGTTTTCTGGATTAAATTTAAAACCATTGCCATCTCCCTGTGAGCTAGCTCGTTAACACCAAGCCGGACTTGGCGCTCACTGACAGACAAGTTACAGGTTTTGAAGGATATTTGTACCTCGTCTATATAGATTGAAAAGGAAATTCATGGTTACAATGCGTTTCTAAGGAAATTCATTTTCACAATAAACAGAGGGCAGCTCAAAACGCCACCATGCGCACGGCATTTTTCTGTACATAAGGCCTAGAGAGTGCAGTTCGAAGGACACGTTACTGGGAAGCGTGTTTACCATGTTCAGGGAATGCCAACATCCCACTCCAGAGAGGCATAGACAACAGAGAAACCAATGCTTTTTGTCTTATATTATGGTATGTAGCCTGTTTCTATTAAAAAGGCTTCCCTGTGATTGCTATCTTCAGTTCATGGAGTTAAAAGAGGTAGTTTTATGACGTATTTGACCTATTTTTATCCCACAAAGACTTCGTTTCACTGGACGTCTTGTGTTTCATAAACGTGCGTAGTATGCATAGCTGGACGCGTGTTTTAGGCTCTGTACAAGTGTGTTAGCCTGGTCTTCGAGTGTGTCCCCTGTTAGGCTGACCAGAGCAGGCTGTATGTGTGTTGTCGTTAGAGTCTTCGTATTCGTGTCCATACTTTGTGTGTGTCGGTGTATGCGTTAATGAATGTTAGGAAGGCCTGGAACTGTCCCTTTTCGCCTCACGGCGAACACGCTTCCCTAAGGCCTTTGCTCGTACCGACGAAGCATACCCCACGCCTTGTTGTGGGCCTTTAGCGCCCGCCTACACCCCTCGTTTCACCAGGATCTCCAAGGGTTCCGCAAAGCTCCGGAGACCTAGGGAATGGACTTTTGGGCGGCGTCGAGGATGGGCACCATTGCGAGTTGTGTTCCTTCCTCTATGTGTAATTATGTTATACATATGTTCGGTGTAGTTTGGATGTCTCTTTGAACGTATTCCCTTACCGTATTCCCTTTGAACGTATTTGATGTCTCTTTGAACGTCTTTGGCGTCATATAATATGGTGTGCAGCCTGTTTCTTATCAAAAAGGTATGCTCGCGAGGATGTTAAAAATGTTCAATGAGGTAACCATGGGCATCCGTGCACGAAGAGGGCCAAAGAGCCCCAATTAATATGTGCATTCAAGTCGCTTTGAGAATGGAGGCTTCCCGAAGCTGATCTACCAGGGCCTGGAAGGCGGAACTGGATAGCTGGAAATCAGATGTAAAGGGAGCATACCATAATTAAGCTATGAAACATTACTGCACGAATGGCAACAGCCTCAAGGATGTTGCTTATTTGGATAGTGTGGCACGCCAAGAATTTTCGTGCATTGATGGCCCCACCACCTGAAGTTGGGCCACCAACCTCCCTGTCTTTCCTAAATACCATGTAACTATTCAAGAAATTCGTGTTCTTGAAGTTTAAATAGGTTTCTTGGACACAAATGGCAATTGCCTGATTGGACTGCAATAAACCATAGACATCAAGATTTTTAAGAAGGCACCTACAGTTGCATTGCATGATATTTTGTGTTCCCATTATATAAGTTTAGAGCAACGGTAATATGTGCGTTTTTATGTAATGTCTTTCGTGGCTTGAATTGTTGGAGGATTTTTTTCCCCTTCTCTACTGACCTGCATGTCGCAGCCCGTTCCTTTCGCTGCGATGTAAGCAAAAATGGCTCGACGTACATGTCGTCATCCGAAGTCATCGGATGGCCCGGCGGACCAGGCCGCTTGGACTTGGCAAGCCTTTAGTGGTGTTCTTTGCCTGTGCTGCCAGTGCCGAAGGAGTGGGGAGCGCCACAGGTAGAATAGGCAGTGCGGCGGGGGTGGGAGTCGCTGCGGGTCCCTCCACATCCATTCTCTTAGCGCCCTCAGGTGTACTGGGACCTGGAGGGGCAGAAACGAGAGGATGGTGGTTGCTACCGCAACTGCTACCTCTTTGGCATGCGGCGCGGTAAAAAGTTGCGCTACGTTAAGCAACCCAGGGGGCGGCGACGGGACCAGGTCAGGTTCCCTGAACTGGGCCCCCGTGTACACCAGACCCCGCTCCAGCCCCGGCGAGCTGCATCGGCGTACCTCCCCAAGGGGGAAAGAGGCGAACCTCCTTCGCGCCTTTGGGAAGGTCATGTTTTCGGTTACCTTGATTTTGATGATCAGTTTCTCAAGTTTCAACTTTTCGCAAGTCCGTGAGTATGCCGCGTGTGGCCCACGGCAGTTAGTGAAGATGAAGTTCGGAGACCTACAGTTGTCAGTCGGGTAATTATTAGGGGCGAAGCACCTTACAACCTCGCTTTTTCGGTGTCTTGTCCCTTGGCGTCCGTGTACACAGTGTTGCGCATGCGCGAGGAGCATTCCATTGGATTTGATTGAATTTCAATTGGATTCGACTGGATTAGCATAAATTGAATTGTATCTATTTCGATTAGATTGTAATTTTATATACTGTGCACACGCGTTTTCACACATTTACTTGCGCGAGTGGGCAATGCCACGGGTGTTTTACGGTAAAAACGATCCACAGTGCTTTGCCCACTCGTCATGATTCACTTCGTGGAAATGCTTGAATTTTTTTAGATGCAAACCATTTTTTGCTCTCGGCTCAGTCGTCCGTCGTCCGTCATACGTCCATCCACCAGCCCAGGAAGACACCGGCAACACTGTCGCTCCAGCATCTCATGGTCGGGGCTATGTCCCTCTCTTGTTGTGGCGCAGTCCACACCCCCACTGCGCATGCTCGGCTGATCTCGGGACCGCCCAGGAAGACACCGGTAACACTGTCGCTCCAGGAGCCATTAAAGGGTAAGACACCACCGGGCGTTCAGCAAGCCGAGCATGCGCAGTGGGGGTGTGGACGGCACAACAACGCCAAGGGAGGGACATAGCCCCGTCGCATCTAATTAAATTACACTATCTTCCCGTAGGGAAACCCTGAGTAGTATGCGAAACAGCCATGGGCTCAACGCAATTTCCCATTTCGTAGTTCCGGTAAGTGAAAAGTGTGGTAGTTACCATGGAAACCAAACTAAATATAACGGTAGCTACTTACCTCACCCTACGGAAACGACGAAATGAAAACTAATGGGCACTTGAATCCACCCCATGGCTGCTTTGCATACTACTCAGTGTTCCCGTACGGGAAGATTGTCTAATTTTTTTCAGCACATTTTGCGCAGGTTAATCCACCGCGACAGGAGTTCATGCCGCGCCAGAAATGCCTAAACATATAGCAATAGCGCGGTTTGGGTATGTATAGTTGGAATTGACATTTATTAAAACCTGCGTTAATGGATTCAGGAAATGCAGAGCGGTGGAAAATTCGGATGAGGTGTTTTGTTGTTATCTCCTGATCATCTCGCGGATCGTGATGCCCCTCACAGCCGTAACACCTTGTTCCTTGAAGACTTCCAGTAGATCGGCATCCGTTTCCGTCACCAGATCTCGCTCAGAGATCACCCCCTGGGAGCTGTTCGGGCTCAGGGGTTGACCTTGATTTCCAGATCGACCAAGCGTGCCTGTTTGACGAGGTTTTTGGCTTGCTCATTACTGTTTACCTCAAGGAGGATATCTTTGGTCGTGAGCTTTTTAGCCTTATATTAGTACCCTATGATACCATCAAGAAATTTGGAAATCAGGAATGTGACCATTGAAGTGACAGGTCTCTGTGGGTAAACCAACTCGATCACAACGAAGTAAGAGGAATTGTCAGGCTTAGTAACGATGGTTGTAGGAAGGGGTGGAAAATACACTTCAGTGCGGCCCCTTTTTAGGGACCTATCAGGTTTTTTTGGACGGTTTGATGTTACCATACGGCGTATACACAAACCAGGGAACAGGGGTACTATACCCTCTAACCTCACCCTGATAGCCAGAGAGGTCGCGAAGTTTCCTAACTGGTAACAAGCAAGGGAGTCCATCCGCCGCAGCTTGACAACGGCTCTGACGGCCACAGTTTGTTCCTTGTGCCCATCACCTTAAAACTCATTACCACGGTTGGTTACAGTGTGAGCGTGGGGTCCGGGGTCCGCGGTGTCGCGGTGCGTGGAATACCCATGAAATGTCCAGTGCAGTTGCGGCATTTTATTTGTGGACACGAAGCATCCAACCAATCTTCACCATATACAGCTTCGCTGCGACATTAAAAAAATAATGGGTTCGGATGTCCTGTGCTACCAGAGATTAGACATCAAAAGACCGCTGGAGACGAGGATGACAAAGCGTGAGCCGTTGCTTCCGACTACCTCGTGGATCGAAATTGACACTAGGTTAAAATATAAAGACCAAAAGCGGGGAAAACATTCATTGCACAAATCGAACGCCAACCTGCACGCCTGGCCGTTCCGGCCAACAACCTAGAACACTTTTCCAGGCCAGTAAGCCTACGGAGGGCGGATAATTTATTTGAGGAACCGGTGCTACCATGCGTTGAGAGTTTTCTGCTCACTTGCCTCTTATAAGTGTTACATCGGCGAAGGCGTACCCGTACGGAGATGCGTCACAACCTTCGTGTAGAGGTAGCGTTGTGGACAAGCGGCCTGCGTAAGAGCTGCCTTGGTGCTGACGAAAAAGAGGCGAGGACGAAACTACAGGAGTAGTACCATGCTGGCATACTTGACTCGAGCGGAGAGACGCCTCGTTCTCATCCTGACGGTGATCTGGAGGGCGATGCTGGCGAACGCTTATTTATAACCAAAAGCGCACATGGCAAACACGCATACAGCGCGTTCTGTTCGGCAAGAAAAAGAACTAATACACAACACACAAGTCACGTGATGAGTTTCAAAGCTCCAAAGCATACTGTTGACCGACAGGCAGCGAAAGGAGGAGTCTTTAGCAGCGGATGTGGCGGTGAGTCAGCCGCCGCCGCTAGTACTGCGGGCGGCTGTTCGAAGGGTTTTGGCGAAGCCGCATTTTCGTTGTCCCATGAAGTACGCAAATTCTGCTCGGAATACACAGGGGACACAAGGCATTAGGCAATGCAAGGAAGGAAGGAAGGAAGAATGTAGAAGAAAGGCAGGAAAGTTAACCTGGCTAGAGCCTAGTTTGCTATCCTGCACGTGGGTAAGGGGAAATGGGCAAAAAAGAGAGGAAAAAAAGAGGAAAAGTTGGACCAGACACGTATGCCCAGCACTGAGGCACTGACAGCGATTGACACTGGAAGCTCTCAGTCTATAGCCTAGTGATCAAGTTCGTCGCCCGTAGAAAACGTAATAGTTCCTTAGTCGCCTTCTGAGCGGATGACTGAGAAGGCCAGTGGCACAGAATCTTTCCCTCCGAAAATGGCCGCCGAGAGTCCAGGTTCCTCAGCGCTGATGACAGCTTTTTTCTTTCAGCCGAGTAGCGTGGGCACTCGCATAAAACGTGGCGTATCGTCTCCGATGTGCCGCACGTTTCGCACTCCGCCTTTGCTGCCATTCCTATTAAGTACGAGTAAGCATTTGTGAATGCCACCCCCAGCCAGAGACTGCAAAGAAGAGTTGCGTCGGACCGTGGGAGGCCTAGTGGAAGGGGACGTTGCAGGTGCGGGTCAAAGGCACCAATGCGTGCGCATGTGGAATCTTCTGGAGACCATTGGGAGATAGCTGTTTCCCGGGAAAGAATGCGGAGGACCCTAGCTGCGTCCGTCCTAGACAATGGGATGAGTACAGTGGTCGCTGTTTGATGCGCCTGCCGGGCGGCAGCGTCCGCACTTTCGTTGCCGACAATGCCGCAGTGGCTAGGAAGCCAGTGTAGGGTGACATCATGACCCGCCTGGGCAGCACGGTCGTATACCATTCTTATTTCTGTCAGGAGCTGTTCGTGAGGTCCCCGGCACAGCGCTGACTGGAGTGACTGAAGTGCAGGCTTCGAATCACAGAAGATAGCCCATCTGCGGCATCAACTTTGCTCGATGGTGTGAAGAGCGCTACGGATGGCCGTAATTTCTGTAGCCGTGGATGTCGTAAGATTGGCTATCTTGAATTTGCTGCACAGTGACAGTCGTGGTATAACAACAGCTCCGGCAGAACCCGACGATGTTACCGAGCCATCAGTGTATACATGGGTTCGGTCACTGTATGTCTCGTGCATGTACGTCAAAGCGAGCTGTTGCAGGGCCGTATTTGGAAGATCACGTTTTTTTGTCACTCCTGGGATATCTAGGCACACTCGGGGCTGCATCACACACCACAGCGTAACGAGCGGTCTCATCGCCGGCGTGTAGTTCGATGGAACGCTGGTGTTGTGGGCAGCTACTACCCTTTCGAACGACGCCCGGGGTGATGATCAGGTAGACGGGCGAGGTGCCTGATGTGTGTCCTGAGTATTTAGAAAGCAACTATATCTTTGCGGGTAGCTGAACCCAGGTTTCACCTCAAACGGATTTCGCGCTTACACTTCCCGTTGAAGTTTACGCATCCATTATCTTTGAATCTATTTGCACATACATATTTATTCGCTAGAAGTATTCCCTATTTTACGCACACTTCCTGAACCACCACTTTTCCAGAAGTGAGAGCCGCTATTAGTTGAGCGAAGCGAAATGGCCGAAAATACGATGCCTCTTCGAAAACATTTTAAATGCAGAGCATTTCTTTAAAGGAGCCATGAAGACAAAATACAAGTTGGGTTTGTTAGAAAATGTGCTTAGTCCTGATAACAATGATACCAATATCATCGCAAGCTTCGAACAAATAACGGATATATTGAAGAAAACGTGTGAAGCAGTCGCGACCCCCTAGCCGATTTCCCGCAACTTTTGTATGACGTCACGGAACCTTGTTTGTGCGATTGGCGGCCGCCTAACTGACCTGTCGCGACGACAAATGACTGGACGTCTGTAATGGGGCCTCTAGTTCCATTTGACCGCATCACTTGAATGCTAACGTGCAGTTAACACACTCAAAATTATGTTTTATTTTTGGCCCGTATGACGTCATTCTTGCTCATAACACGTCACTGTGGCGCAAAATTTGAAAGTTTTTAAATACTTCTTGCTTTTTTTTTCGTTAAAAAAACATCTTTTGTGGCTGTAATGGAGCTGAGTGAGATACTGAATCCTAGTTCTTTCAAATTAAACGATGTTGCATTTTCTCTTCATGGCTCCTTTAACTCACGATGTCACCCGGCGTTGTCGGCGTGCCTCGGCGTCCGCAACAGCCGTTCCAGGTGCGCCCTCTTCCGCACTCCTCCTCGCCTGCTCTCCGCTGCTCCTCGCGTGTTCTCTGCGTGCTCGGATCGCGTTCAGCAACAGGTGGGGCGCGCATGCGTCGTAGTTTGGCGCGGGAGCAACAACAGTTGTGGCGTGATCGTGACGTAGTCGTGACGTGGTCGTGGCGCAGTCGTGCCGTGATGGGGCGGTTCTCGGCGTTCGCTCTCGCTGTCAATTTCTTTCGAACCAGATAAAATCGGGTATGTGCGTCCCCCGAAAATGCTCTGCATTTGACCGCGCCCCTCGAGAGGGGGGTGTTTTTTTACAGCTGCGCTTCTTTATGGTTTGTTCATAAATTGGATACAACTAGGTAACTAATATGTAGCGCCTTACTTTGCCGAAAGCGTCGTTTTTTGTTGTACTGTTGGGTGTTTTCACGAGGGATCGGAAAGGCGTGTCCGGTCGACATCTTTAATTTTGACGAAGAATTTATATGTGCCTCCTTGCTCACAGGGAAAAACATATGTGAAGTTTTTTATCGGAAAAGGAATTTTCCCTTTCTCAAACAAATTCCCAAAGCCGGCTCGGGGAACTGGCGCTTTGAGCAGCTCGCGGAAAATCGGACATATTTTCCGGTGTGAAAAAAAAAAAAAAAACACGGCAGCTATCACCCTAGTTCCTTTTGTGTAAAGACTGCGCATACTTTCCAGTACTGTAACGTATTCGTCTTTGGCGTGCAGAGCGAATTCCTTTAATTAGAATTTGCCAAATTGGAAAAAAATTTGAAAATTGCCCAAATGCGACATTTTTTCTCGGAATTAAACAAGCTGGCTAGTTGCAATTTCTTTGGGTTATTCTTCTATTTTTGTTCAATGTGTTCAATGTAGTTTATGTGGTCAAGACGCTTCACTCTGAAAATGGTCCTGTACTGCAACAAAGTAAAGCATTTTGGTATATTTTGAAAGCCAATTAAAGAAAAGGCCATCTTCGATTTTTTGAAAACTTTCACAAATTATAGCCAAGGTTGCAGTCTATTACGTACATAAAAAACATGTTTCACTCTTTTTGTTGTTTTGCAGGTACGAAGTGCCAAATATGGCCTTGTTAGCAGTATTGCGGTGCCATACCAAAGTAATTTATAAGAAGCTTATGACCGCAATGTCGGGCGAGAAATGGCCTTTACAAAAAGAAAATAATCAAACAAACATTGCGAGGAGTATTATTTGGTGAAATTGGGCGCGTATAGAGTACATTGCACCTAAATACTACGCTGAATCTCCGGGTTTCGAGCCCATGTTTGGTGGTGTGTGTAACTATCGACTGGTACAGTCTCAACAGCGCAACTTGCGACCTGACCTTTTTAAGTTCTACGCTTTAAATTATTGTCGTAATATTTTAGTTGAAAAACCCGGAGCCATGGAGTAATACAATAATATCAATGAACCAAGACTGCAAATTAATAATATTGGAACTATGTGCCATTGCGTTATCTGCTCTTGTATTCGCGCTGTCTTATAACTTCAGAAATAGCACCCTTGTGCATTTGTCATTCAACTGAAAATTTAAGTACACATGAACTGGTTCCCGAGGATCTCTGTGGCGCCTTATGCTACTTCAGAGCATATAGCACCGAGGAGGCCCTACGTATTTGCTGTAGTTAACTTGAGCACCAAGCAGGAAGCGTGCATGCGTTTCCTAGGCAGTACAGCCAGCCGTCACCGGAGCTTGCTTATGGGAGTTATATCGCAGCATAAACGTACCTTAAGCATACAAAACCACCCGAACTGAAATAAATAACCACCAAAACGGAACTTCAATGTTTCAAAACCACGGTGTAGAAAAATATTCAACAGAGATAGCCGAAGCCGACCTAAAAGTGGAAAACCCGCAAAAACATCCAAGAAGCAGCAGCTGAAACCGACCAAAAGGCAACGAAAATACCCGAAATCTCATTTATACCACATAAAGATATCATAAATATTTATAGGCGTGAAAACAAATGTTAATATTAAACGAATATAAGCCCTTGAAATGAAAAAAAAGCGGCAAACGGATTTGAATCTGGGTTAGGATGTTTGCTTCGCAAGAGCGGAACTACTACACTACGAGAACAAGCGGTTCTCAGCGATTAAATTGAGGGCCACACGCACGTGGACATAGCTTCAAACATGCCCCTAGATGGCGCCACACGTCGCTTGGCTGTGCTGACTAGGAAACGCTTATACGTAAGCAAGAGGGCAATGAGGCTGATCCAAGTGGTCAATAGCGGTTTAGCGGCTACCAAAGAGAAGGAGAGATAGAAAGAGAGAGGGAGAGAACTTGATTTGATGCTCCTGATGCGTTCCGAAACGTAGACGTGTATCATGTTTTTACGCGCCATGTTAAGAGGGAAGCCGCATGGGGCGGTTGGAGTTATATTTACTTATCAAAATTAGTGCACAGTCAAGTAGTAAGTTGTAAGCGTCACAGACATGTCGTCTGTCAATACGCGGGCATCTACTGCAGAAGTACGGTTATACATAGCGGCTTCAACTCTTCTTTTAACAAAACCCTCCCAAGGAAAACTGTATGACACTTGACAGCTAATTATTACACCCACTTTAGTTTAATTTGGCCAATTAGTTCACAATAAATGAGCCTGTTCTTTTATTCAAAAATTCTGCGCCACCTCTGTGAGCTTCCCTGGTCGTTCACCTTCACAGAGAGGAATGGTTCATGGCTTTTTTCCCACATTCTTTCATTTTTAGCCGGCGGGTAATTGCTTATGTTGTCTGTTTGGACAAGAATCTCATGACAGCCTGTAAGGTGCTTAGGTACTTTGTATTGAATGTAAAGTTAGCAAATTAAGCAAAAAGGATTTGTGATAAAACTTGGAGCACGAATATTCCTAGCTGAACATCTGAGAAGTTATACTGCATTGAACGGGTAATTTACTGAGCATTTCCGGTGCCAGCTTTTGTTCCACTTGACAAAAAGCAAGCGTGCAGTTTTCCTGATGCACGTATACGATGATTTAAATGAGAAGAAACGCAAAACTGTTTGACGCGTGCAAACGTTTGTACATTGAACGACGCGCTCTGTGTTGCGCACAATCCCACTAAGGTAGGAGGAGAGCCAAGAACTCTGCCCGCGTTGCTAACAGTCGCAAATAACGTATAGGGCAATAAATCCTCGAGATAATGCCCACGTACTGCGTTTAATAATAGCAAAGCCGTGTCAGGGCTGTGAATAAATATTCCTCAGGGAACTGAACCATCATTAAGGTTAGCTTTGTACGTAGCTTGTGTATTGCATCATCCGACTGATTTGCCATTATATATCAGGCTTGACCGATCTGCAATATATTATACAGTTCCTTATTTACAACGCAGCTCGGTCTACTATGAATAACGCCCCCATTATGCAAGCACTTACCGAGATTGAATCCTGGCTACGCTTCATTTTGCCTCTATGGGCGTTGAGACGCTTGGGGTTAATTTAATCTCTGCCGGCCAGTTTCAATTAATGCAGCGCTCTCAATGAACTCCCGCAGTTCGCCAACGGAGTTGTTTCATTTTTTTTTTTCAGAACGGTGGCGGGAAATGCCTAACGTCGCCCGTTTGTGGGATCGCCATTCCTTAAGTCTCGAGAAAACAAAGTGCCAAAAAATCAACACGGTGCAGCAAAAGCTATGGGTACACACGATAGTTATGTGCCCGGAACCACTTTCCTTTCGGACCCCCGTTACCCGCCGCGGTGGCTCAGTGGCTAAGGCTTTGCGCTGCTGAGCACGAGGTCGCGGGTTCGATTCTCGGCCGCGGCGGCCGCTTTTCTGATGGAGGCGAAAAGCAAAAACGCCCGTGTGTGCGAGATTTCGGCGCACGTTAAAGATCCCCAGGTGGTCAAAATTAACCCAGAGCCCTCCACTACGGCGCGCCTCATCGCCTGCGTTGCGTCGGCGCGTTAAACACCCACAATCAATCATTCGGACCCCCGTTCAACGTGCGTACAAATTGAAGGCCACCATGGCATAGACTTGCATTGCATTGCATTACATCGCATTGCATATACTATCTCAAAAAAAGACACTTCATCGTTTATCCCGTCAAAGAAGCGGTATTTTATTTATAATGCCTTTAGAAGAAAAATAACAACTAGAAGCAGTGACGCGTATTATTCTTGCCACTTGATTGGACGTTGTCAAAGATTCGAGTACAAACCAGCTACGGTTTTGGTTCCGTGCAACAACATGCTTGTCATCCGACATTATCCCTAATTGGGCCAGTGCCACCGATATAGTCGGTGTTGGTTGGGCATTACCGATATCTCAGCAATCGTGATAACACGCTTCTACCAAGTTGTCGGCTGTAGAGGTCAGATAAGCCTGCCAGCATGGCTTAGAATTGTAATGTTCACTAGCCGAAGCGCATGGAGTGGCTGATGCCCTCCGTGTCATCGGAGGCGGCAAACAGAAAGGCGCTTCGGAACCGCCTTTAACGCTTTCCTGGATCGTTCATGTGTGGTAAAAATTATGTCCGCACCAATCTGACAGTCGGCTGATTTGGCACTGTACCCGCAAGCTATCGGGGTTAATGTCAACGCCCTGCACAAAACACCTGCCAGCGTGTCAGTGTCTGTGTGCACGCAGACTACCAACTGGCTCTTGGAGCCATGAACGTGGCAGCGCAATTTTATGAACGCATTATAGAAAACATTGCCCAAAATAAAAATGAATCAAACTAGAAATTAGTGCCCTTCTAATCTGCGAAAATTGATGATCTGCGAAGCTGCACGCCCTCCACGGAGTGCACGAAAGAAAACACGCTTGTTTGTCATTAACGACTCAGCATACTTCCTAGCAAATTACCGCAGTGAAATTTGAAAATATCCGAGGTTTTTCTTCACGGACAATCCTAGAGCTGTGACTTTCCCTCCCGCATCGTAGGCATCCTAGTGTCTGTGTACCACGCCAACCCAATTTACTCTACCAGTGAGGACACCGGACGTCGCATTGGGCTGTTTGGAGGCCACGTTTAAACCTCCCGTCAACACAACGGACGTGTCATCAGTAAGGGCATTAAACCTTTAGCTGCGCGTACCCCTCCCCTCTCCTTCCACTTCCAATCCGTAAATGCGTAAGCAACCAACCGGTCATAAGCGGGCGCTTAGAAGGAAAAGTCACTGTCCAACACCTCGCTCTAAAAGCCCTCGAAGCTCAACGAGTGATATTGGCCCATGTCGTTGTTCCAAGCGGGCCAGTTCCTGTTCATCCGGGAGGGATTCCTGGCTACTCCACAATTTGAGGCCGCCGCGGTGGCGGCAGCGGCTCTCCTTTGTTTTAGCGCCCATTCACACCTCTGTGCGGGATGACGCTCCTTTAGTTTCCGTTATTCTTCCTCCAAGCGAACGACATGCGTCCGTCTCATAGCGAGTTAACCCCTGCAAGGCCTCGACGTTTTTTATTGCGTACACACACGTGGGTTTCCCTTTCGCTCCCCAGTTATAGGCATCTTATTGTCTGTGCAACCCACCAACCAAGACCCAAACGGCTCGATCGCGGAGGACTGCTGCCATGGGACTCCCACGTTTAAATCTCTCAACTCCACAACGGGTATGTTATCAGTCACTGCATTAAGCCCTGCTGTGCGCGCATGCACCCTCGCTCCACCTAGAAACCGTGCACGCATAAAACGGCAACCGGGGATCGCTGCGTATGATGATTGCTATCGGTATCCCCTTTGTAGTGGGATGATGCACGTTATCTTACAAAAAAAAATAAAAACTAATATACCTATCTTTTATACTCTTCGTTTATTACCAGCGTTGCTCTTATCGAAGGCACAAAAAACTTATTCCGCACAAAATACTTATTTTTTCCTATAAAGGTAATAGGTGTCCTAGGAAATATTCTCCTTTCTGATTTTCGTCACCCAGCATTATAACCTTCTTTTCGTCGCTTCGACAGCCTTGAAGGTAACTCCCTCAGGGCTACACCTAAATGCTAGATCTTCTGGAAGCCAAATATTTCTCTCATGTAGATTTGGATGGACACCTTCGCATTCTAATACTATGTGGCGCATAGTTTCTGTTTCTTTTAAGCAGACCAGGCATACCCCATCACTTTGTGAATACTTGCCCATAAAGTTCTTAGTTCGCAAGCAACCTGCTCTAGCCTCAAAAAGCAAACCACTGCCCTGGGAATTATCTTAGAAATTTTCCTGTCTGATGTCCAATTTCTCAGCCCTGTTCATCCCTGACGACATTTTAGCTTCCATTTTTTTCTCTCCATTTATTCATTTCTATCTGCCTTGCATCTGTTTTGGTTACCTTGGCTGTATTGGATTCTCCACTGTTCTTTCCATATTTAATCGTTAGCCTTCTAGTCTTCCTTAGCCACTGCGTGTCCACGCTTTTCAAGTATAGGTACCTAACAACCTTAGCTGTCCACTTACGCCGATCAATTACACTCAGCCTCCTCTCATATTTACTCAGCGCTTTTCGAACTTAAAATGACGCCCAGCCCACATCTCCCTGCGATGCTTCGTTAGTTGTTTTTCCATGCGCTCCGAAGGCCAAACGGCCTACCGTTTCCTGGTTCACTTCAAGGCCTGCTAGAACGTCTGATTTTAAGCACAACACTGCATTCGCAAATCAGAGACCCGGAACCATTACTCCTTTCAACATTCATCGGACTACCTTATATTTGTTAAACCACCACAGAGTTTATGCTTCATTATAGCTGCGTTTCGCTTTTTTAAGCGTGAAATTAATCTTGAAATACACTGGCGGAGGGCGAGAGAAAGACTTTATAAGTGGCCAGACTAAGATCTATTATTATTCTTCCGCCTGAAAAACTGTGACCAGCTGGTCAACAAGGGCCGCCGACGCGACAATGTCGCACGGACTAAATGTCACGCGAGCTAAATAAGAATTATGGGCCACACCGACGTTCCAACCAGGCAGTTTGCTTTCAACCTAGAGTGAACCACAACTATGGGCGATGTGGAATTTTAGGGGAAAACGGCCGTGGGTACATTCCCGGCGGTGGCCGTGGCGGCGGCTTTCGGGTGTGGCTTTCCCCCTATCGCGCTGCTGCTGATTCTCCGCAAATATCCGATAACGGCGCTACGGCCGCTGTCAGCCAACTGCGCAACTTGTGAAGAAGTCATCAGTGCCGGGGAGGGAAATAATTTTTGGGATAACTGTTGTGAAGGGGGAGGGGGGGGGGTGACGAGGATTAGCCCAGGAGTGGCGCGAGTAAATTGGCTTCACCGGAATGAAAACTTGGGAGGGAGGGAGGAATTGAGGCATATAGTGCTACGCAGTAAAAGGGAAGAGCGGGATCGTTTATGGGCAGCGCTGCGGGGTCCCTTGCATTAAACCGACCTCTGCCGACGCTATGATATGCACATACACATCATATAAAGACTAGACACGTCAAGCTTTCCACCGCTCCGTTGACAAGCCCGTCGATGACGTCGATGTCTGTGGTGATTATGTAGGGCTTGTTTGGGACGATGAGAATCTCCATGGGTAAGTTGGCGAATTCCGTGTGTGACATTTTAGCCACCTTGGCCGTCGCCTTCTGCAGAGCGTCTTGTGTTGCGTACCCCCATGACGTGTCTTCAGCTCGCAGACGACGAACGAGAACCTCTTCTTCTTCCTCTCCTCCTTGTTGGGTAGCAACGAACGCGTTGAACGGTTTGACCTCTTCGGCCAGTCTTTGGTTGGCCAATTCCTAGGGGGATCCTCCCACAATCATCATCATTCCGCCGTGTATGGCAGCAACAAGGGACGGGACCGGGCCCGAGCAAGAGTATTGAGCTCGCAGGCGACGAACGACAACCGCCTCTTCTTCCTCTCCTCCTTGTTGGGTAGCAACGAACGCGTTGAACGTTATGACCTCTTCGGCCAATCTTTGGCTGGCCAATCCCTAGCGGGATCCTGCCACAATCATCATCAATGTGCCGTGTACAATGTGCCGTGTACAACCGGGACAGGGCCCGAGCAAGAGGAGCTTCGCCCCTAAAAGGCGGATAATATCATGAAGAGGTTCTGTATTTTTTTCAAGGCAAACGGGGACGAAAACTCCCTGCTGGGATTTTGAACTACGTTAGACGTTAAACTATGCAGCGTTCCCGCGATGGTGGGCTTTGTTGAAGCGTGACATTGAATCCGTATGATGCGGGTGTGCATGCATAAACGCACAGGGAAACCCTTGATGATATTACCACTAAGAACGACACATCGGATGCAGCGGATGCTCACATAAACTGTGGCGTAGATAAATGAACGGCTCGGAACACGGGCTTTAGCCAAATAACCACCCCTTCAAAACTGTCTGGATATCTCAAGATGTTCGCAATCACATTAGCTGTATCGGTGCTCTCTCGAAGGAGTGTCGTCACTGTGGTTTAAATCCTTCGGGGTTGTGCCGCAGAATACTGCCGCGGGCTTTAAAGCAACGCGTAGTTATCGCTTTTGGTTTAAGGATACTGTGTTGCTTGCACAAGTCACAGTATATTGTACGGGCTGATCATAATCGAATTTGTTACCATTGTTCTAATATTACCAAGCTTCTTCGCAAAGCGCAACTGTTTATTCTCCTTCATACCCGGAGCGACAAAGATAAATCTGCATACATTTTTTTTTCAAAGAAATTAGGCCTTCTATTTGGGGGAGGCTTCAAGGTACGCTTCATCACAGCGGAGTCTCCCAGCGTTCCGTCTGATGCCCAATCACTCGCAAATTCCACGTTTTCCCGGGCGCGCCGGAGAACGAACCTGCGGGCACGACGACAACTCCACCGCTCTCCTCTCTCTCTCCCTGCCATTCTCCCTTTCACATCTTCATTAGAGCACGGGAAACCAGCAGCGCGGAAATGCTGGCGCGTGTCTCTTGGCCCGCGCATACCATATCAATCTAGCATTAATTCCCCAACCCAATGTCACAGATAGCTCTCGCTTCCGAAATCTTGTGAGCCGTGTTCCGCAATCACGTCGCGCACGCGCGCACTCGGGGGCGAGAGAAGCGTTTCGCCAACGTAATACATGGCGCGAAGTTCTTAAGGAATTCGGAGGCGGCCTCCTACGCGAGGAGCGATTGCGCTTCAGTTGGGGGTTCTGCTTTCCGCAGAGCGCCAAAGCACATGCCAGTGTCTGACAGCCCGCCACCTCATGACCGATGTTTAGCTCGGCTGTGTGGGAAAGGGGGAGGCCCTTTCGTCGGAGATTGGTGACGCAATGGAATGTTTCATGCCGTTTCCAGTAGCTCAGTAGGGATAGATCGATGGTAGCTCACTATAGTCGCGTAGTAAAGTGTATGATAGCCACCTGGCGTATCAAATTTCAGCCTTAGTGCAGGGGTGAATGGGTACTTACGTGCACGGGTGGATCAGGGACTGATTTGGAGCCGCGAAATGAGCGCTATATTTAATTAGACATCCTAATATACTTCAGGTCGTTCATTACTTACTTCTCTGATTAACCGTGACACTCTGATTTTCAGTTTTACTTACGGTTTGTTTTGACTACAAAACTTGCAAGACCGAAGAAACACGCGCCACTGCCTCATGTGGGGGGTCCACTGTGGCCAAGCAATACTGACAACGAATCAGCAAAAAGGGAAAGGTTTTGGCGTATTGGTTCATAGTTTTCACGAAACATCCACAGCGCAGAACCGACGATATACACGGAAAATTTAGAGCTTGTCCCGCGTTTGTCCTCTCCGTTGTCATTTCTGCGCTATGTGTACTATATGAAAACTGGCCAAAGTGCTACACATATTTCATTCTGACTCGAGCACTGGATCAGAGCTGCGGTGCTACATCGATTAACACTAAATAAAATATGCTAGCATGCGATCACCATGCAAGTATTGGGCAAGCAACTGCACTGCTGAGCAAACTGGCCCACAAGTAAGGGTGAGCTTAAGCAGGCATATGTAACGGCAGGCACATAAGGATTTATTTGAAACAGCAGAAAAAATAATCAGTGCAGCACCGAATCTCCGGACGACACTAACACAAGACTGATACGGGTGTGCACGCACCGACGCACAACATCCCTGAGCTCCCCCTCCCCCTCTCCCCAAATTGTCGCTTTTTTCTCTAATTTTGCGATGTGGTGCCCGTAATACGCGGACGCTTCGTGGCAATTTCAGTTCAGTGTTTCGAAGTTTGTTTATGGCTTTGTGAACTATTACAGTATGTTATAAAATGTAGTTTATACAAAAGAGGTGCAAGAGTAATAGACTTTACTGGGACTCTTTAACGGCGGAAATCAACCACCTGATCGATGAGTTCATGACTTTGTGAGTTAACATGATGCGTGGGGGGTAAGAACTAAGAACTATAGTGAGACCGAGCAAATGGACTACATCCAATGGCAATGCGTATGTTCCGAGAAGAAACCTGGTTCTTTTTACAGAGCCCGACCGTCTGATGTCCGATGAATGTTTGTGACATTACCTCGGTACCTACATATATAGGTTCAATTCCCGAACAAACGTGGCTCTAAAATCATGCATGCATCACTAAATACACCATTAAATACAGTATAAACACGGAGATGTCTTGAGTCTCATCAGCCCCGTATCAGTTATAACCAGAAAGAAAAATAGTCGTACCGCGGAATTCTCTCTTATGAGAACACTCAATATTTGGTTTCCACAGTAGCCTGATATTTTTGTGTAGTACATAAATGGACCCATGGAGCCCGCTTGCACATCCAACGCTGTCCGTATTTTGACAAGACATGCATCCCTAACCTATATCATTTTTTATGGCATTGAGCACACTTTACGGCTGGTCGCGAGCCACTACTGGAACTCTGTTTCCCACCCGCAGATGACGAAGCGCATTTGCAACGCGTTCGAGAATACGCCTCAGCGATAGAGAAAATAATTGAATACTCACTAACCAGAAGACTCTAGAAGTTGCTGTGATAACCTGGACCAACGCCTGTCATAAACGTCCTTGAGCACCTATATGTTCGAGAAATCAACTAATTCTATCTACACGGCACCATCTATATATCTGCACGATTTCTTGCTCTTTTTTTAGTTCCCTGTCGTTATCTGCATTTATCAGCTGTTTACGCTATAATCTCTGTGTGCTAAGCCCTGGCAGCATTTCAGCATGGTCCCATGATCTGAAACGTGTTTTACCTCTCTTTCACCCTTTTTAAAGTGTTTCGCTGTCGTCTGTTTTTCGCGCTGTTTCTTCTTTGCATTTTCTTTGCTTGTTACCATTATGCCGTGCCTGTGATTCCTTGGGTTTATTTTCCTGTATCGCACCCCCCTACAAAAACGACTTTAGTTAATGTAGGTATGTTAATAAATAAATGAATATTGACTTTAAAATGCTCTCCACCAATTTAAGGGATTGAACCTTAAACAGGGATACCTGTTCGATTATTCCCTCTTCCCCTCGGTGTCCCTCTTCTTCCCACCAAGGCATTTATGCCCCCTCCGACAACAAAGCTGTTCCTCCTCCCTTCCTTTCAAAATCCCCGCCCCCCGAATTGAACCGAGAAACATGCTGATTTGTGAACCCTGCATCTAGTATGAAAGGTTCGGGGTGGGCTTATTCGCTATTTCGTATTGAGAACTGATATGCTTCAAAATATCATTTCCGCTGCTGCACTTTGGTGCTTCTAAAACACACAGTTTGTCTGGTCTCGAAACTTCGCACTACCGTCTTGACGTATCGCTTTCAAGAACGCTTTCCAAAAGGACAATAAAAAATTTTGACTCCAACCCACGCTGTGAAGGTGGTTGGAAAGCAAAGGTTTAAACGACACCCACAACAACTGCTCATGCGACATCACTTGAATTTACACACGTGCCTATACAAAGAATGCATTCAGAGATTCTGCCAGCCGTTACCTGGAATTCCCGGAGACGGTATCCCGAACACAGCAGCGTCGCCCACGGCCGGGCTAAAGCGGCGGACGCCGCCGCTGTTGCCCGGCCGTGCGTCGCAGAAAGAAAACGGAGAGGAGCGTCTTTCGAAGTTGGAGACAGCGAAACCTGGCCACCCTGTGTGCTAGCTCGGGGTTACACCCCCACGCGACCCAAGCGCAGAGAGCGAAACAATTCGACATGTGAGCTTAGTGATTCCCATCCATACCGATTTAAACAAGTTAGTTTACTAGGTTTGAGAGTTGCGAGAAAGCTGAGGGAACATTTATAATGGCTATTTAACAGATTCAGTTGCTCCCTTTGCCTTTTGTAATACCTCTTAAAACACAACGGAATTGGTATATTCACTAATTTAGAAAACGAAGTCCCATTTGTGACAAGAAGTGCAAACGTTAGAATTTCTCCAGAGCTTATATATCTGTATGGGGACTCTACATTTTGTTTTCCCGCCCATCAAATGAATTCTTAACGTATCTTTGCCGTACAATCATTTCATTCCTGTGGGTACGGGTTACCGAGGAGGTGCTGTGGAACAGGTTAATCAAGCCGTGCGAAGGAAGCGCGCTATGGACGCGAAGCTGCGCCAAAACTGGCCCAAAACAACCGTCGCTAAAACGGACGACACAGTCGTCCCGCCGACGCGCCCGCCTGTGTGAGCAGGCACGGGCGCGCGGGGAACGCTGGATAACCATTCGCCGTGCCATATACACTCTGCTCGGTAAGTGAAAATTCCCCCCTTCCCCAGCCGCGTTGTAAGTTTCTTGCCGCGCATGCCTCGAAGGAACCGCCGTCTGTTAGAGGTAGAACGGTTTTCTTTAAAATACTTGCGACAAACTTTTCGGTATTCTTATGTGTCGCGTCAAAACTTAACTAAGGTGCTCAACCCTGGAACCATACGTACCAAAAATTTAAATAGCTTGGCTTACCCTGCATAGCAGCAGCGAGGAAAAGCAATTCTTCAGAACTGTATTGTACCTTGTTCCTTCTTATTAAAACCCCCTCCCCCTCTTTTTCTCTCCCTTTGTACACTACAAATGGCGACAAAAATGGTTTGGCTTCAGTGCGATATGCATATTCTTGTGGTGCCTGTTCCTAATTGTTGCTGTGATGGCTTTACCCATTTTACGCGTGTTTTTGCTATGGGCACGTTCATTACAAGTAAGAAAGTAAATGTGCGTTTGTTTTGTGTAACACAGATTGCTTTCTTTTTCATTTTTGTTGACTCATACTTCACCTTGTATATTTCTTCTGATTTGTAATTATAAAGCAAGAATATGAGGCCTGGTATTTTATTTTTAATGAATATAGTTGTTTTTCAGTTTGTGCGTTTCCGAGACTAGTTATTAGTTTGTTCTATTGTATGTGTTAATATCCGCCCCATGTAATATCCTCCCTCGAGAAATCTTTTAGGGTATTCCCAATAATAAATAAATAAATAAATAAATAAATAAATAAATAAATAAATAAATAAATATTTTTGACAAGTTATTCGGAAACATCAAAGCGGCTTAACAATTAGCTGCTTGGTCGATATTTCTGACATGTTCTTTTCGTTGGCCTGTTTGAATCTCTTCGAGCAAATAATTCTTTCCTGTATGATTAATTGCACGCGCCGTAGATCCGAAAAAACAGCTTCTCTCGTAAAAGGTTAAGCTAAAACGTCAACAATAAAGTGCATTCTACTTCTTTCCTTCACAGGCACTCCAAGGTGGAGGGTCGAAACGAGGACTAAATCGTTTCCAAGGTAACCATACAGCCGGCTCAGCGATCGGACAAGGCTGTGTCCACGTGTCAAGGAGCCAACGAGTTCGGCGAGTACTCGATGAGCATCCAGCTTAGCGGGCAAGGTATGAGACCTCCTACTGCACCTCACGTCTTTATCGGCGTGTTTAATGCACGTTTAAGGACCTTTGATAAAATATGCCTGTAGCATTGTTGGTGCGTAACAGTTCGACAGTTGAAGTGCTAAAATAGCACTATAGTAGGAAGAACGATACATTGAAGAGCATCTGCAGGCTGCCTTTTTTTTGTCCTGTTGCATTTGAGTTCTTCCGTTCTCAAGCATAGGTGCCTTCATTTGCGCTCCTGGTTGTCTGTGTTTGCGTGTCTTCTTTCGAAATCAGGCCTGTGACCAGACTCTACGGCGTTGCCGGTGACCGGCACTGCATTAGAAATAGAAATAGGCATTCATCCCCGTATGATTTCGGGGAAACCCGCAGCGCCTGGTCGTGAGCGGCTCTGGCGTGTTCTTATAATGGAACGCGTATGAGTCTCGTGAGTAATATATACACGTACTAGATTGCAAGGTTAGGAAAGGGAAACAAGACTTGTTGCTGAGCTATTTCGTACATACTTAAAGAAAGAAGAAAACGTGGCGCCAACTGGACGTGGACGAAGAAAAACAGTGCCATGGACAGAGAAAACAGAGAACAGAAGCGCCTGTATATGTCTTACCTTGTTTTCTTAGTCCACGTCTAGTTTGCGCCACGTTTTCTTGTTTCTTAAGGAAAGGGAAGCTGTCTCTGTCCTCAGCATCGCCTTCCTTTGTTCCTATTCAGACATAGAGCACTTCTAGTACACTTTCTAGTACATTTCTAGACACTTCTAGGCACTTCTAGTACATTTGTCGTGTTTACAAGCAAACGGACAATTAGAAAGCCAGCACCAATACTTTCCAAATCATGTTAAGAAAACTTGGGAATTTCGAATTCAACCGCGTTTATTATTGCAAAAGCATTAAAGGACCCGTCGTGTGAAAAAACCGCGTCAGGCTTGGCGCTGGTGTCTGTAGACGTAAACAGCTCCTCGAGGAGCGTAACATCGGCAGCGCATGACGTCAGGACCGTCCTTTGTAATGCACTACTCTCTGCTTTCTGAGCATTATTAACGACAGAAGCGGTAGATAAGTTCACAGACCTCGATCGCACATGCGTTCATTAGCATGACAGCTACAGGGACGTCAGTAAGCAACGATGCTCACAATGGAATTAAAACACAAGTTAAGATCCGCACTGCAACGCAACGGCAAACGACGTGAAAAGCGGTAAGTTGCAGCTGTTGGGATCTATTTCGGTGTTTGGCGGCGCATGAAGCGCTGTCTCGTTGGCCTCGCCCAGAGGCGCAACATTTTCAAGAACTCGCAGCGCAGAACTGGAAGAAGCAGTCAGCTGCTTTTTCAAGTGGGCATTGTAGCTGTTGTATTCACAACCTATAAGAAGTGCTTATTTGTGCTCAGATTCTTTTTATATTTTTTGCACTCGACAGTTTCTCTTTACTGTGGATGTTATGATGACTGGAGGAGCTTCTCTAGAGGTTACAATAAGACTGTACTTGAAAAATACGAACCCAGGCTGTCCTTTCTAAGTAGGAAAATGCAAGATATGAGGTTGCCGTTCTTTCATTTTTCTATGTATCAGTGTTGCTAAATTAAATATGCTGAAGACGAGTGCTTTTTACACTCTTTGTTTTTGCCCGTGTAAATAAATAAGTTCAACTCCTATAAATACGGCCGACTCACGCTGTCTCGTGTGGTCAATAAGCGTTGATCTGTCGTAAGGTTCAACAGAAAATGGAACTTCCGACTGCTTTTGCGGCGGCATGGCACATCGCCCAAGCGATCTACCACTAGCTGTATATGTTATTTGGTTCTAAATGTTTTCAGATCTAACAAAAAATATTTATTGACCACTACCTCAGGCTTCTATTCGCTCAGGGAAAATGCACTTGCTCGTAACCTGTAAACGCTGCTCGTAGATACGTGTCGAGGTGTCGGCTTGTCCTAATGCCGGAGATGGGGAAGGAAAAGGCAAAATCTGCTCTCAATGCAGGTTTGTTGCCCAAGAAAACTGCCTCTAATTCACTCCGAGGAAAGAAGTTGACTTGTACACGTCCGACGTTTATTTAAGTGACACACCTTTGAGATATCCTCGAGGTTGTTTTTACGACAAACGTTTTTGTTACTGTTTTTGCGATGCCTTTCTTTGTAGAAAAATAATATTTTTGGCTTACGTGTATGGGTAGGGCATGAGTCCTGCTTTCCTGAATTCAAAGAATCATAGGTGACCATGTGCATGAAGCGGTTTATGATGACTTTTAAGCGCACGGAATGCGCGCAATCCCTTTCTTTGTGCTTTTGGAGTCAAAGTGGAGAGGAAAACGAGTTATTGCAGCGAAAAGTGTCACTACAGGAAAATGATAAAGTTGGAAAAAAGACAAAAACGGGGACGGAATAAATGACGGGGGCATCGAAATCGTCGAGTTGGGTCTAGTTGCCGAGCCAGTACAGATTGCTCTTCACCGCGAAAAATGTCTGGAATATTTATGCGCAAAATAGAACGGCTTAGTGGTTATGTCGTTATATAGAGTAGATATTACGAATAGTTTAAAATAATGCAGCCTAATCGCGCAAATCCTCACTACACAAGCTGAGCTTGAATTGTCATGTAGTAATGGAAGTTTGGTAGGGAGTGTCTTATTTCGCGAGCACCGGCGCTCGCCGGATGCATTTTTTTTTGTCTGGCGTCGTCAACATCCCCAAAACGTCGCCATCAGATGCTCAGTCTTGCCTTGAACACGCTAAGGACAGCTTGCATATTCGCCTTGGAATTTATGATAAGGATAACCCCCGCCGAAATGCGGCGGCTCTGTACAGTTCTCGCCCTAAGAGGCGGCTGCCGCCATTACTAGCGCTAGAGCAACGCGTTCGTTTCGCATAATCTCAAAAAAGCCCCCGAGGCTTTTTCAAAGTTTTCAGTTGGGCTTAATTGCTTTCGAAGCTACAATAGTACGACCGCTGTGTTGTGCGAAGTGAATTTCTAAACTAACGCCGTTTCTAGCTGCAGAAAAGAATCGGATTAGACCAGCGACCACTTGATCTGGCATTCTTAGCTTTAGTACTTCTTGCGTACAATCATGGGGAGTATATTACGGATTCATGCCTTCACTTGTGGAAAAGTTCTTTTACGATGCGTAATCAGTACAAATAACGAAACACTCCGCTTTGTTTCATTTTGATGGTCACCATTTTGCACTTCCTCATTTGTGTATTTATATATACGGACATCGGGCATTTAGAGGTGCCACGTGAATAGAACAAGTATACGGTAGTTTCTGCAGGAGTGCTCCTTAAGACATTTATATTCTGCCTCATTGTTTTGGTGCATATTACACCCGTGCTACTCGAGCGTTCGGAAGGACATTTCAGTCGAAGGACCTTCGAAATTTCAAATGCCATTCGAACTGGAAGGAGTTTCGCCGATCTACACGGCCATTGTCACAGGCAGTCGAAAGTTTCCGCATTCGCCCGCCATGTTTTGGTGTCGCCACTGCTGCCATGTTTCGTTCTTAGCGAAAATGTAATTTTAGAGTTAAAATGGGCAAATAAAAAAAGTATTAGAGACCAAATCGATAACTATCTACAAGCGCGAACAAAACATGCACAAGGAAGCCAGCTTCTTTTTGTCTTTTTTCACACCGCCGGTGTTGAGAGTACCAAGTCACATCGTAATCCTAGAGCGAGTGACAGAGGACGAAACAAGGGAACAAGTGAAAAATTATTAAGATCTTGCACTTCAAACACAAAGTTTTTCTCGTAAATAATTGGTTTTGTTATTACGGCTTGCAGAAACTGAGCCCGTGAGCCCGAGGGTACGACCGTTCGTGTTTCAAAGGCCTTTGAGTCTCTTAAAGGTCAGTTGTCGTGCTCCTTTGACACAAACGGCATTTGAACCAAAGGCCTTTGAAAAACGTCGTGTAGCAGCTCAAAGGTGTCATTTGAGTCAAAGGACATTTGACTCAAAGGCCTTCGAAACGCTCGTGTAGCACGGGTATTACAAAGTTTTATGGTGTCTTAAAGGTTCCCCAACATTTTTCATAAGTTTTTATGGAGATATACAGAAGTATTGACAACAGCTGTTGAATATTAATCGTTGGGCCCTGATTGTCGCCTTTTTAGTCTGGCGCAGAAAATTTTATTTTAATCCCGCCCACCGTTTTTTGTTTCTTTCGTGCCTGTGAAGACAGGTTTATTCAGCAAGTTTCTGCTGCCGCGGTGCTGCTACTTCGGAAGACAGAGTGTTCAATTAATAACGGAGTCATTGTTTTCTTCTGCCAGTTCTTTGATTCTTTTTTTTCGCGTGTCTAACTAGTCGTGAACTTTTTATCGTTAGCATATCAGTGAAAAACGGTAATGGGAAGCAATATGTTCAGCGCGACATGAAACGTACCGGAAAAGAAAAAAGTGAATGCTCTGTTAACAACAAAGGTACAGCCGCCACTGCTTAGCGGCTGGGAATCACAGCAGCAGGCGTTGGTCTGTTTGCTTTGCTCTACATTGCTGCGCAGACAACCGCTACGGCACGCTATTTTTATTTCCCCAGAGTTTTTTCCTAATTTTCTGGTTTTTTTTCTCTTTCTCGAGGGCAAAAATGCCTCTAGAGTGTAATGAGACCAGGATAAAACCTGCACACTGAAAATGCCCGACCAATATGATGTCACTTTTAATAAGAAGTCTCAAGACTGGCTCTAAAATTTTGATAAACGTCAATTTTTGTGTGTGTGGTGAGTTCAATGCCTCAGTAATCCCGTTAATAAACGCGGACGAAAAAAAATGGCGTATCTTACGCATAGATGGGAATCGACGTAAGAAGCTGTCATCGTGGCATACATGGGTTGAAATGAACTGACGCATTGCGTTTTTTTGTGTGTTATTGTGCTTGGTGTGGTTGTTGACTTTTCAGAAATACGAAACGTGAGGAGGAATGTTGAAAGTTTCAATACCTCCGCCGAAGGCTTGTGAGTCGCCTACGGGGCCTCACGAGTGCGATAAGCAGAGACTAGCTAGCGTTCTCGGGTGTGAGATAAAACCAAGCGTCGCACGAGGCCGTAAAGCGGCAGCAGAACCAGCAGCAGCCCCTTCCAAACATGGCTGACGAGACAAAGAAAGCTGCGCTTGAAGAGTGCCTTTCTCAGTTTGCAGGAAAAGATCAGCACCAAAACGGTAGAGACCAAATGAAAGCTGCTCAGTTGAACAAAATTCAGTCGGTGTAAATTAAAAAAAAAACACAGCACAGTAGGGATCATCTCATTTTTGCAAATATTTAAGTCTTTTCTTGTAACTATACGGTCGTTGCAAGCTACGTTCTTGTTTTTTTTAAAAAGTCGGACAAAAAGTGTTTCAAGGAGCCTAGGTTCATTTGCCAAGATATGTTTCGCTGATAAAACTGATGAAATATAAATATCTAACTAAGGTAAAGCGTTCCCAAAAACAGGTGTTTGCTTTAGCACAGTATTCTAATGTAAACACCCTAGTGCTTCAAAGACACGTGCAGCCTACGGAGTTTTTGTTCTCGGCACCTCGTCTTTCCCATCTCCGACACATCTCTTAGGAACGATATTTATGTTTTCCGCCTCTCACCATCCTATTTCGCTTTTCGCGGCGCAGCAACTGGCTTCAACCACGCGGCTCGTCCAATTTTTTTTTTTTTTTTTGGAATTAGCTCGCATGCATCAGGTGCATCAGACAGCTTTAGGATGCCCCCGCAGCAGAAACTTTCTATAGGAGAGGAGATATTACTGGTACCAGTATGGTAGCCAAAATACTTATTTGAGATATCAAAATTCAAATTCACCTTAGTTCCCAAAATAATTTCCTCAAGAAGCATTCAGCCCGCCCCAGCGCTGTCTGGTTTCCATTGCTTTTAATCGACGACAACCAACCATTTGTGGTTGGGCTACATCTTACGAGCATGGTTTCTAGAGCCACGGTTATAACATGTGCGGCACTTTTTGATTGGGGCATGCGTATAAAATTTTCGACCTTTCGTCAGGTCAGAACACCGATCGGGCCAAGTTTCTCCCCCACAAATTTAGTATTTCTGATTTAATTGGTTTCACTCGTTTCGTGACTTTCCTGCAGCCTGAAAAATATTCAGAATATATTTAGAAACATTACGCATCTAGCTAAAAATAAATATCTGAACTGATCTTTTGCCATTTCGTGAACACGTTCGAAGTGGCTATGTTGAGCATATTCGTACTTTCAATTTACAGCAGGTACTAACGCTGATGGCTGAGTGTGTCAGGCTATTTCAAGCGCTATCTGCCCTGTGTAAAAGTAACAATAAATGTACAAATGCATTGTTTATATAAGAAAATAATCTTAAGCTAACAGCAACATTCGAAGTATTCGCATTATTTAATAACCCTGCTTGATCAGAAGACTAAGTTTTCAAGGAATCACCAAAGCGAGATCTCGATACTGATTAATTATGTTACTGAAATTCCACTTTAGAGAGTAATAACGGCCACAAATGCGTTCAGTGTGTTTCCCAAAAGAGCAATTCTAGAACATCACCTCAAATAGACAAGGGTGCGACGGGGCAACCAAGCCACTTTGGTCATAAACACCGGCCTAGCCCCCTACCAAGGTAGGCGACATGCGGGCGCACTACAAGAGAAACAAAAATTCATTATCCCCAGTAAGCTTTTTCGTGTTCTGCCTTTTCCACTCCTTGTATCCTGGCAGCTCTCCAGAGGTGGCCACAAAAGCGACCGAGGTTCGTAACAGATTGCGTGGATGGAAAACCGGAGGCGCAACTGCTGTCTAGAAAGAGGGCAGCACACAGAAAGAGGGAAAAAAGGAGCAACTTGAGAGGGCAGGCGTGACAGGCACGCGCGCGGGGACAACAGCGCACGTGCCTGCTTTATTCAAGAAAGAACAAAAGCTGTTTTCATTGCCTAAGTACTCGGCCGCTTTCGCAACTTCCCGTCCCATCCTTGCCCGCGTCCACCGCCTTTCCGCTCTGCCGTGGGTGATGCGAACGACACCTTTTCTTCTTCCAGTTATCCTCCTTCTCGTTCTTGTAGTTCTTTTAGCTGTTGAGTACCACGTGAACGCCTTCCAAATAGCAGGACTGCCGGCTTGCAGGGTCATGCATAGAAGTCACTGTGCTTATCCGAGATGCCAAGCTATACAAACGTCGCACAAAAGTTGCGAAGCGGAGGCCGGAATAACGTGCGCATAGGCACTGGTGTGCGTAAGGCGTTTGCAGCCAATTGTGGGCACGAGATGGTGCCTTTTCTATCGTGGTGTTGTTTAGAGGGTCCTCTTTACGCCGCAGTAGTGCCGTCTTCAAGAGCTTCCACTTCGCACATGCTCAGTTCCTTCTGTCTTCCTGAGCTGTTGGAAGACAAATGGCGATGACCTCGCCTTGTAAGCAACTACCGTCGAGCCAAAACTGGATAAATTGGAATGTGGAATACCAACAAAAGCTGGCATAACCAAAAGTAACTGTACGAAGTACAGTTTAGGTATTCTTTATTCCTAGTCTGGAAGCCTCTAAAGCCGGAAGTAGCGTTCCTTACGCTAAACACTAAGGTAAAGTAGTATGTTTGATAAAGACAATCCGCAGATAGCGATCTAATGCAGTCGTTGTTTGTCATCATGGTCATGTTGTGGTGCGTAATTAAAAATCATGAACACATCCGTAACGACGACGATGGTTGAACGCAAAGCTTTCTCCTGGTGTATTTTTTGGTCGCCCAATCCCACACTGCGAGTATGTGCTACTCTGGAGGTATGGTCCACTTTCCTAGAATAGCCACAGCAACTCTCGGGTCGGCACTCCCTATGCCGATCGTTTGGGATTAAGGTTTCCGGCGCGAATCGGCACCTGCTGCTTGGCGTCCAGCAAACAATTATTTGATTGGGTGCCAGTTTTAGGTGTTAAACCCCAATACGTGACCTTAGGCCTAACGTCGTAAACCTCAAAATGGGAAGTTAGGATTAATGTTTTGTGGCTAACATCCATAAGAACCCCAGAGCAATGCCATTGTTCTCGTGACGGATTCTTTGGTTGTCGTCTGAGTTTCCCAAACCGCTTCGAACAGGCCGTACACCATTCACTTCCTGCAATTTGAAGATGTTAATCGGGTCCCATACGGCGTTTTGGTTCTACTAGGATTGATTAACTTCTGGAAGTGCCGCATGACTGATCGGCATGCAGAACCACCTAGGCCGACCAAGTGCATTTGTCAGGAACAGGCGGTGTCGATGCGGAGCGTTTTGCTGCGCCGAGTGATCCACCGAAGTGGCGGCCTCTTTTGGATGCATGCGTTTGCTTGCCTGATTTTAAGTGCGAATGCACTTCTTAAGCGACCCTGAACATGCGTCCACCGGCGATGTCCGCATCACATACCCACGTGGGGAATTGGCCAGGAATCTCCTCGTCTTCCTTGGCAACGGGGGGAGATGGGCGCGCGCTGCCTGGCCGCTGACATGGCACATACCCACGGGGGGGATTGGCCAGGAATCGGGCGTGAGAAGGGCTAATGCACCCGCTTAAAGGAGTACTGACACGAAATTTCAAAGCTGAGATCCGCTCTAGCAATCAAGTACAACGACAACACAAATAGGTGTCTGTGAATAAATGCATCTTTCTTTCTTTGTAGTTGTGTGTGTGTGTGTGTGTGATCTCTCTTTCGCGAACATTACCGAACCGCGCAAATTCAACTCGTGCATTCGCACTTTCACATTCTTCCCCTCGGGGAAATGCGGGGAATTTGTGAAATAGTGCCGATCTTTGTTTGACTGATGTCCTTGCCCTTTGCTGTTTGTTAGTGTTTATATTGTTTTTAAAGTGTCTTGTCTGAGTTTTTCTCAAGGTTTTCTAAAATTTCCATGCACTAAAAAAAAAAGGTCGAAAAGGAGCAATCGGGTAGACGCCGGCTTCATAACGCAAGGGACCCAGGTTCGAATCCGCCTTCCGGAAGCGTTTCTTTTTTCTTTCACTTCACCCACGATCATTCATAGTCATCGTCAGAAGGTATTTGCTTTTCTGCAGGGCGTTTTGGCGTACAACGGCAACAGTGAGGAAACTAAAGCTTCGCTCTAAGAATCTACGTAAATGCTCACTGCGACGGGGAGTGGCCTATGATCTTGGTAACAAAAGGTGTAGGTTAGAAAGACATCTTAATTGTCCCAGCCAAAAAAAGAGAGAAATTTTATTGGTGATTATGGCAAGGTAATACGACCAACAGCAATGTTATTACAATTATCCTCCATAGCCAGTATCGCTTGCTTTAAGTATTAAAGTTGAGAGTTTACATTTATAAAAATAACGCCACGCTTTCCTCACCCATGTGTCCATTTGTGTGCCGGCGGCTTTGTAGAATTACAACAGCCTCAAAACTCGAAAAGAAAACCTGTTATTACAGCTTGTAATGAGGCTGTGAAGACATGGGCAATAAACTTTTGGGCAATAAATCAGAGAACTACCAATGCGGTGCTCTCATCTTAGAAGAGCATTGCTAGTGCCAGCTACGACGGCCTTGCTGAAGGCGCTGAAAAATGGACTTTAAATCGCTAAGGACAGTTCTGTTCACGCCCAGAAATGTACCCTTGCAGATACTACACTTCACTGGAAATGTGCGAATCTGGATAGGGGGTATAGCGCGCCCCAGGGTATAGCGCACCTCTTGAAACTAGTGTAGCTGGAGATGAGCCTATTTCCCATTCAATAACGCTGTTTAGCTTAGGTAAAGGGATAAATGACGAAGCGTTTTTTTCGTGCAACGCCCTGAATGATCAGAGAGTAGCGCAAGCACCAAACAAAACAGCATGACAAAAGTACAAAGCTGCGTTTGTTTATCTCCCCGAAGGTAAAAAGAAGAAATTCTGCAGTTTAGACAGCATTTCCCAATAGCAAGCTCCGTGGTCGCACTTTTTTTTTCTTTCTAAATATATCTGTTGTCAGTGCACTCCCTTTCGTTTTCTTGCAACTGTGCAGACGTACCAGATCCGCCGAGTGGCGTGGAGGTGCGTGAAGTTGGCAGCCGCACAGCCGGGGTGACGTGGACTCTTTCGCTCACGGGAAATTCATCCACCACGCAGCATGTGCTGCACTGGAAGACGGCCAATGGTGAGCAAGCCATTATGACTACCGAACGAATGTTTTTTTTTCTTCTTTTTTGGGTTTCTCTTTGCAAACATGTTTTCCCTCAAGTGAATAGCTATCACCGGTGGCCCGATTTCATTTGAAAGCCAAGCTTTATATTCCTTTGCGAAATGAAAACCCGCTGATTCTGCGTGCGCGGGAACCTCCTACGGCGCAACCCCATGCGCATGGGTGAAAACGAAAAAAGGGTGGAAAGTTAGAAGCAAAGAGAGAGATAGAGAGACTAACGGGGTTATAGGGCTAGTGCGCTGCTACTTGAGCGGCACAGGCAGCGCCTCGTGGCAGCCGCGGCGGCATATTTTGCTCGTACGGGGCCGGCGCGGTCAGCCGCAGCAGGTATCACAGAACGGCGCCTTTACGAGCAAAAAATAACCAATTCTGCCTACTTTTATGTTTGCCGATGGCTCAACAGTTACAAAAACAAGTCTGGAACATCGCCGAAGAATACATTATGTACGTTTTTATGCGAATGTTATTAAGAAGAGCGCAGGCTGTGCTCCGAGAAGCCATCTGATCACCTCAATGCTTGGTTCCAGCATTTCTCCGTCAACAGCGTCTGTCGGAGCATTTGTTGGCTCAACAGTTTTGTGGCTGCCCTTGCACGCAGGAACGTCAGCAAAACCGAATTTCACATCACGAATTTGCGCGGGCATCTTTTTCGGGTGACGTGTGCACTAATTTCAATAGTCGACAGTTTCAGTAGCGCTCGTCGTGCTAGCATTTAAATAAGCGTGTTATATACTGCTGTGTGTCCTGCGTTGGACGCACAGATGGCCTATCCCACGCACACGGCAACTTCGTGCACAATTTCTGCTCGGCTGTCATGGCTACTGATGTAAAATCACTGTCGCCATGTGTTAGCCCCAGCCGCGGCAGACAGCCTTCCAGCAGCTTCCTCGAAGAAAAAAAGCGCTTTCGGTTTGCCGACGAACACACAAACAAAGCAAGGGATTACGTACGTGAAATATCAACAAAATTCGAGAAATTTAGATAATCGTACCTGTGTATGGATTCCTATGCCGCTTCAGTTCAACTTGAGGCTTTTAATTGCAGCCAGATTGGTGCTTGTATGATCTTTTGGTAATTTTGTTTGCTTTTCTGGTTTGTGTTATTTTTGGAATTAATAAACAGGTGAGTGCGGCGAATTGGTTTTCTTTTTGTTCCATTAGTTCACTTCTAGCTCTATTGGTATTTTTGGTTTTTCTTATACAAATAACATACATTTACGTCATTATACGACAAATTTTTTAATAATTATGCCCTTTTGTGCGAATGCAAGGCACTTGGGATTTGGTGCGTATTAGTAATTTTTGTGTTGTTCGGGTGGCATTTCCGGGTTCGTTATAATTTTGTTTTATTAATCGTGTGATTGTTATGAATAGGGAGACTTCTCGATATAGCAAGTTCATTTTTATTATTATTACTGTATGTATTTTTAACTTCACTCGACAAATGATGTACAGTTGCACTATTACGACGTGTTAACTTCGATCTCCCATTGTGAGTTATGTGCAAATGCCAGGCATTACAAAAATTGGGCTGTGGGGTATTACACAAAAAAAATGCTTACGGATTAAAATTTACATTGCATATTCTTTGCTTACTCCCAGCCACACTTGCCTATTAAACTATTCATTTGAATCACACCATGTTCCAGGGCTATATAGAGGGCCCTGTTTCGGCCTGAATTTCTGCGTTGATGCCGAATACATGGTTGCTGGCGTCTGGTTTCTTCTCTCTTTCCGCAGGTGACGTAGCCTTTATTTTTTAGTTTTCTCAGGGCTTCCTATTTATTCGAACCCGCAGAACAGTTCACGCACGGCTCGCTTCGCGTAGTCGCGCTGGCCCTGCGCACGGGATACGCGGACCGGCGAAGCACGGTACGAGCAAAAGATGCGGCGCGGATCGACAGGGAGCGCCGCTGGTTCAAATTCAGTGGCGCCACCATACCAGCGCACGAGGCCTATAGCTGACTTAGCGACACTCCCGCATCTACCGACGCCGGTGTGTTTGAGCGCATCGGACGGTGCGAAAAAGTGTCTCTCACGGAGCAGAACGCGCGCGCAGCAGACCACTGCGTCAAGCGTCAACGGTGGGAAGGGCATTCCAGTGCGGATGTAGCTGGGTCAATGTGGCCATTGCAAACACCTTCCGCACGTTAATTTAAAATGGGTAGGCTATGGGTAAACATCAGCCGTAAGTCAAAGCTTCGCTGGTTAATCATCTGTACGTAGTGGATGGGGGCGTTTCTCCCCCAAAACGTTCGGCATATGTGTTATAATTGGTTGTTCCTTATTTGAGAAACAAATAGAAACCCTGGCTAATGGACCTCAGCTTAAAAACGATCGCTATAATTTACCAGTGCTTCTGGCAAAAGTGCGAATCATGTTTTTCTGAGTGTGTTTTTAAAATTCATTGGCATTAGCACAAGTGGAGACCAAGTTAATGCTGCTATATCACATTTTACATAATGCTCTTAGAGCCTTAAAGGCTAAATCTTGAGACGGAACACGTTGTGGTGGGTTTTCTATAGGAGCCCGTGAACGCAGTTTTTTAGATAGAGGTCAACAGCAAGTAGGCGGGCAAGGCAATATTGTCGGTGCAGATAGAAGATCCCGAGGGGGTATAAATAAATTTGTAGCCGTAAACAAGGCCGCGACTAATCGTTCTGCGTAGTTTTGGAGCATGGAGCATCCGTTTCGTGTTCAATTTCTTTTTGTCACTAGTAAACATAAGATGGGGTAATGATTACCCAAGATTTTTGCGGCAAATTCACGCAATTGTTTGTTTTCAGAAAATCTACCTATTCAAAAGCTTTATTTTTTGCACTTACGTTCAGCAGTATCTAGTGATTTTGTTCCCTCAGCCGCACTCGCAAGTCAACGGGATGAATTCAGGGAGCAGTTATCACGCACGTGCTGTATAAATTGGGCTGAGCAATAATAACAGCAAATTGACCAGAAGAGCATTCACACCAAAGAAGTACCAGCCTGTTCATTGATGTCTAAGCTTACTGCAATAAGATATCCCGCAAAAGTGTCTTATGATAGAGGCCGCCATTAGCTTTCGCCATTACATGTCTCCCAGACAGTAACATCAGCAGCAGTTATTCTTACTTTGATGTCGTTTGTTTTCTTGCGAGCGTAGTAAGGGAAATCTGCAGTAAGAATGCGTCCGGGCGGCTGCGGCCTTTGCGGACTCTGAAGAGAAAAGCGATCTCGGAAAGCGCTCCTTGACGAGCAAGAGAACTGCCTAAGACGCAAAGGGCGGGGCTGGGTGGCACAGTGGCCGGCCAGCCGCCGTCATTCCCTTCGCTATTGATGTCGCCATTAAACTCGCGTCTGTTTCCCACTGCAATTTTCTTTTCCGAAAAAAAGCGATATGCGCTATAAGATCAGTCCATTGCTTCCCGTGAACTGTCGTAAAACCACTTCCAGAAGTTTAGATGGAAAAGTAACGGCTAACTTTTGAGAAGGATGACCACACCACAGCGGGGTATTATTTCGAGATAACCTTTACTGTCGCCTAGCTCAGCATGGTTTGTTTTTTTAATGTAGCAGAAGTTGTTGGGTGCCCAGAATGCGTCTTTGATCGTGACATGGTTGAGTTGACCGCAAGAACTTCTTTTCGTATCTCAAGAAAAGTGGAAATGAACAAACTGGAATCCTGTAAGGAGTTGTTAAGTTGGGCCGCCATCGTTATGGATTTTGCGTTTCTTGAAAACTCTCCAGCACACGACGCAAGCTGTTACTGAGTGAGTATAGAATTTCACAAGCATTATTGGAATTCTTGTTTCCCGCACACTTCTCGTTAATAGACTGCATCGTTTCGTTTGTCCGAGCAGTGACCCAAATTATTTGCCCATTTTTTTCTACAGCATGGTTAATATAAGATACGCACCGATGTACAGGGCAGGGCGCAAGAGAATATCTCAAGCCACGTTCTGGTAGCTGTGCGAGCGAGGTGTCTCCGTAAGCTCAGTAATAGAGGGAGCAGGAATGTGTGCAGGATAGTGCGCAAGCATTGGGTGACACCGTCAGCAAAGAGGCTATTTGAGGACGTGCACAATTGTGACAGAAATTGCAATAGCGCTGACACGAGAAAGAATATGCTGGGAAAATCGACGAGAAGAGCAATGGACAATGGAGAAGGATGATCTAGAAACGAGCGAAGCAGAGAGCGAGCAAACATGTCACAACAAAGCACAAACAGGAAAATGCAAGTAATATCCGGAAGAAGAATACAACGGAGGTCAGATGCGAGTAGGCGCAGCTTCCTAAAGAGGAAAAGAAAGACGGAAAGAGACTTGGGGGAAAGCCTACGCGAGACAAAGTCGCGGCAGCACGCAAAGAAGAATCTTGATAGCACAGGGAATAGACAGGAGGTTCGTAGAGATAGGCTGGGTCTGCCATACACCATCCTTCATGGCTTCAAATTGGCCATCGTCACAAAGAGGCCATGCAGCGTGATTGGATAAGGCGCTTCCTTATTTTTCCACCGTACCTAAAAGGACGCGAAAAGCTGAAGGTATCATCATCACATAACGAAAAAGTAATTTTCTCTCAGCTGTACACGTTGTTATTACCGCGCTCATGTTGGGATTTTTCGTTTAGCTATCAAATGCACTTACTGCTTCGACTAAAATAAAGCCGAACCATACTGGCTATTTTTCGTGTGTGACTTCGCATAACGACTCAAAGGATGTCACCACATTGAAGAACAAGGTAATCATAGTGAAACTTTTAGGGCGAGCTCCTGAGATACCTGATGCGCGTGGGGCAAGAATGTTTGACAGCGGAATTTCGTGGCCAACAAACGTAACCCCGGAATGTGCTTATTTGCCAAATTATAATTGTACTGTGTATGTTGTACAAAGTAGGAATGTATTTATGCGCCCTTATTACAAGGGCTGAATTCCAAGTGATGCTCCTCCGTAGAAGCCGCTTTGCATTGTCGATCGCTGAATAAGTTTAAAAGAACTAGGTCTGCGTTTTAAGTGCGAATGCACTTCTTAAGTGAGCCTGAATCGTCCGCCGCCGTCGTCCGCATAGCAACAGTTGCGGGTGCGCGCGCTCCTCGTCTTCCCTAGCAACGGGGGGAGATGGGCGCGCGCTACTCTCCTCCTCCTCTCTCCGCTCAGTGACTGCGGGTGTTGGGCGCCTCCTCTCCACTTCGGGCCGGAGAGCTCTCGCTCGCGTAGCGGGCGCTCCGCATTCCGACGCGTGAGGGCGCTCGTGTAGCCCTCGCCGTAACGGCGGGCACTACTCTCCTCCTCCTCTCTCCGCTCAGTGACTGCGGGTGTTGGGCGCCTCCTCTCCACTCCAAGATCACGATATCCACCGTAATCGCGCAATCAACAACCATGCATTCGCACTTACACACTCTCCCCCTTGGGGAAGTGCGAGGGAATTTTTTTCTTTGTGATAGAATTCTTACCCCTGATAACAATAAAAGTGTGAGCCACTCACTTGTATATTCTGCTTTCACGGGCCAATTGCCAAGCGAATCAACACAGTTGGGAACAAATAGTGGCTACAGGCGGTTTAATAACATCTAATTGTGCCCAAATTACCCAGGTGGACATTTACGTATAGTATTCACATTTGTTTATTTGGTGGATGTACCAACTGTTCACCGGTGATGACGGCTAAAGTAAGCACACAAAAAATTGTGGCAAAACATTACAGATGAATTTAGGACCGGTTAATGTGAGAATATTGCCCAAGTATGCTGGTGCTCTGATATAAAGGCATTGCGGTGATGCTGCACATTGTGGTGGTGACACAATGATGCTTTGATGTTGGTTCGAGGTTTTGCTATTGCTGCGATGATTTGGAACTACAGGCGGCCGCACACCGAGCATGAATATGCGAATGAATGGCCCTGTGGACCCCTCCCGAAAGGGTCTTCACTGTGGTGATGGACGGTAAATGTGTCGCCTGTACCCAACGGGGGCAAGCGCCTCATTCGTCTTTGAACAACTCGGGGTCATGGCGCTTCGATTAGGAGAGGTGTCATTCATTACCCAATGTGGGATTACCGCGAGGGAGAAAGGAGGAATATATATATATATATATATATATATATATATATATATATATATATATATATATATATATATATATATATATATATATATATATATATATATATATATATATATATATATATATTGTCACCGAAAGAAGAAGAGAGCAATCTCCAATCTCCAGGAAAGAAGACGAAGACCCAGCTGGGCGGGTTTCCTCATGGCCGACATCGTGTAGTATGGTGTAAATACATCACTTGCATCTTCCATGGTTCATTTCCTGCGTCCTGCCGCCACGTAACATGTTTCGGTGGAGGTTGCGGAGTTGATCCTCAACCTGGCCCCAGCTTCGCTTCGTCTCGGCTGCTTGAACATCGCTGAAAGGCTCTTGGAATGCGTCGGCCCGCCCCAGCCCCTGTGAGCCATGGACGCACCATTCCCCAGCCCCGTGTACCCAGCCTGTGACTTGCCGAGAACAAACGACGTGACCAGCCGCGACCTACATAGAAGACGACGCTGTCCCCTGCCCAGAACTCCGGCGCATCTCCAAGGCCTTTGGACGTTGTTTCACTGTGTCGGCGGGCATTGATGCACCGGGGCCAGTTCTCACCACGACCATCATCCTCATCCGTGGCGGCAAGGACTTTTCCACTTTTCCTCTCCTCGTCCATTGTCACCGCATCTGTACATTTCCGACGGCCTCGACCGGGACGGTCGGTTTCGACGAGGGGGACGTGTCACGGAAAGAAGAAGACAGCAATCTGCAATCTCCAGAGAAGAAGACGAAGAGCCAGCTGGGCGGGTTTCCTCATGGGCGACATCGTGTAGTATGGTGTAAATAGATTACTCGCATCTTCCATGATTCATTTTCTGTGTCCTGCCGTCACGTAACAATATATATATATATATATATATATATATATATATATATATATATATATATATATATATATATATATATATATATATATATATATATATATATATATATATATATATATATAGCGAATCAGAAGAGGAAAATAAGAACTGTCCAGAACGGTATTCTGGACAGTTCTGGACAGGTATACAGTTTTATCTAAGAACGTCCCGTACCACAGTTATGCGAATACATTATACACCAGTTCATATGCTGGGTACCAACAGTCTTCAATTGTTTATGCTCTCCTTTCGAATTATTATTTTACATCCTGTTACTGAAGTGTTCACTTTCGATACACTACATTATTGGATGCGACGCATCTCTTGCTCGGGGGGATGTCCCGCGTCCGTGTCCCGTTCGCAGTGCCTCTGATGATGATTGTGACCGGATGCCCCTAGGGATTGGCCAACCAAAGAATCCCTCACGAGATAGCTTCGCCTTCAACCACCGTCGTCATCTTCCCGTAGGGAAACCGCTGAAGAAGAAGAAGGAGAAGAAGACAAAGCTGTGAAGAGGAGAGAGAGAGAGAGAGAGAAAATTCTTTAATGCGACCGAAGAGATCAGCCCTGCTTAATGCTGGGCTTGCTACTTCAGATGGTTGGTGAACTTGTGATAAAGGTTATATGCTTACACGAATAATACAAAAAGAAAAAGAAAAACAAAAGAAACTCCACCAGACAGACACATGAACACTCAAAAAAAATTTAGAGGCAGTCACAGGCTGCATTTTAAAGGTGCGAAGAGGAGGGTGTGTACGTTGCTGTCAGCCGGTGCACCAACGTCAACAACCTTTTTCTCACCAACGCTTATGAAGACTACCGATTCTACCACAGAGACGACAACATCGACAAGAACATGATGGACGAGTTCGGCGCCTTGAGAACCACCGCCTACTCACCGTAACACAGCAGTACTCGCGTTCCTTTGCTACCGGTGTGGACCCGGAGGCGGAATTTCCTCTGGTGCTACTAAACACCACATCACTCAACATAACGGCAACACAACGGAACCACACGGAACCCCCATGATGCTGCACAACCTCATCAGGGTTCCCCACAGGAAGATGGTGTAATTTTTTTTAGTTTGCAGCACCTAGTTTGTTTGAACAAGCCTTTCTCATAAATGAATATTTAAGTCTCGGGACATCGATTTCTGTTGCATCATTTTTTTCTGCGACTTTTTCAAAACTAATTTTCGTCCCATGGCGCTGACACTTAGGCTGTAATTGTGCTGATGAGATTTTTTTTTAATGAGTCAAATGCGCCTAAACAGAATTTCAGAAAGCCGCGGGTGCCCAGTGGCTAAGGCGTTGTGCTGCTGAGCCCAAGAAAGCGAGTTCAATTCCCGGCCGCGGCGGTAGCTTTCCTGATGGAGACAAAAGGTGAAAACGCCCGTGTGTTCGAGATTTTAGGCCACGTTGAATATCCCTAGGAGGCCTAAATTAATACGGAGCTCTCCACTAGGGCACGCCTCATCGCCTGCGTAGCGTCGGCGCGTTAAACCTGTCAATAAATCAATCAACGAATGAGTCAATCATTCAATAAATCAATCAATCAGAATTTCAGCGACAAGTGAAATTTTTGTTGAAAGGCCTATTTGAAACTCTATTATTAGAGATGTTTTACATGCCCTCTTAAGGAAGCTAGCTTTGACAGCGTTCTATTTAGGGCCTTTAAAACAATCGCTTTTTTCCAGAACTCTGAACTGGTGGATTTGACTCATTTCGAAAACAAACTCCTCATATGTAAACGAGGTAACAAAGTTCTCGAATACAAGCACGCCCGATTCCTCAACTGTTACTGTTAGTCACTGGTGTTCACCTTCAAGTGGCCCAACTCAACACTCCTTGTGACTGCGTCATATGTTCGCATGTTGTTGTGGTCACCCAGGTGCGGTCAAATCTGCCCGGCAGACTGCTTCACAGTTGCCCCTGGATAATTATTCATGTAGTCTAACTCAATCAGGGCGCGAATGGGGGCTTTGTAAAATAAAGACACACTCGCCAGATCATACAGACTGCTTCATATGAAAGAAGGAAGGATAATACAGTGCATGAAAGGCAGGGAGGTTAACCAGGTTACAGTCCGGTTGTCTACCCTACGCATGGGAAGTGGAGAAGGAGGGATTTAAAGAGAAAGAGAGGATATCGAAAAGACAGGAAACAGAGATTGAGCAGCTAGAAAAGAAAAATTAAAGATAACTACAAAAACAAAACAATAGGCGATAATAAATCCTAAACTGAAACGGGAAACTAACAAAATAACAAATGAACAATGGTACACAGTGTATCTACACTCAGTCAGACAGGCATGTGTCCTTTAAGAAACGAGATAATGCTTTTGTGGCCTTTTCGGAGTGTGATGGGCAACGCCTGTGAAAGTACGAGAAATATCTCTCCGGACTAGTACCTTCATGAAATTGAGAATCCATATGCTTTGCATATAGCTACTCAGCAACCGTGGGTTAAGCTGATTGGAGCCTTTCTCGGTTATAGCGAAGCAAAGCTCGAGCAACTGTTCAATGCTAACCTCGTTAACAACATTTTGAGAAATCAAAAGGGGTAGACCGTTGATTCTTGTCGCGTCCCTCGCCTGACCGAGAGTTGTATCCCGGTGTAGCGCAGTAAAACACACGAAAGTTCTTCCAACAGGCAAACCTCACTGAGATTTGTCGCCGGCCCCCGCAGTTGGTGCGAGGCTCGTCAGTCTCTTCTAGTTCCTTTTTTTCGGACTCATCCCGTTTTCTTGTTCTTTTCTTCCTGATCGGGAAATGACAAAGTCGAGAGCGTCGCAGGGGATTAAGCACACCGAGCTAAAGAGCCGCAAAGACAACTTAGTTAATGTAAAAAGCCAACACACCCGCACGTGCGCTTACTTCTAAATACGTTAGCACTGTATCAAGAGTTATGATAAATCAATTCACTGTTGTGTGTACTGCGAGTTTGTTCGGTCTCGTATATTTTCTTGATTGTTGTTATTTATAATATAGGTAATCCGCAAAACAAAATCACTCTAGGGAAGCTCCAACAATTTGGTCACACATTATACCGCATGTTCTTTCTTCCACAGTGTTTTGCTTTGTATTCTTATTATCCATTCTTATTATCCATAAGGCGGGTTCAATGCTTGTTTTGCGTTTTTTAAAGAATACAGAGCTTCATGCTGTAAACCTGATTAGCGTGACGCATGCGCTCGGCGTCTTAGGCGAGCCTTGCTTATTCCTGCATGGGTATTTTGGTTTACGGCACGAAATATTAAAAAAAACCAGAGGCTAACAGCTTCGCAGCAAAAAGTACTGGTTGCATCAAACTTCACTTCACGTTCGCAGCCATAGCACGTCTAGGTAAGCTGGTATACCCGCCGGGTAAGCGAGAATTGCTTCACTTGCGCCAATTTGTTTGATGGTGCTTGGTATTTCAAGCTATCAAACCAAAACACAACAAAAAATTACCGAAGCTGCTATGGCAACGCTTTCGTTTATGCGCGAAGAGGAAACGCCGTGCCGCTTATCGTTTGCAATGGGCTCAACGAGCGCTACTGTCTTTGTGCGCTGCAAGCGTGAAACGTCACCGCTTGCATTTCTTTTCACAGTGTGTTGCTGGTGCACATCTTCTTTTCGACAGCTTTCAGTTGCTAATTAGCTTGGACTCTCAGCACGGGCACAAAACAATTGTTCAGAAATCATTCTCACGTCAATACACGCGAGCCAGCACGCCCTGAAGCCTGACATTTTTGTTTTGGCTAGAAAAAGGAGTAGGCCGAAAATGGGGTTTATTCACTGATTTTATTAGAAACGTATCGCAAAATGAAGAAATTCAATACATGCCACAACAGAAGGGACCTGTGTATCTCGTATTGTAATACAAATGTTGGCATTCTGTGTCAGTTACACAAATATAGGAGGTATCTTTGTACAATTCATCGTATACAGAAAAGGGCTGCAGAGGTCACAGGTCGGCAAAACAGACAGAACTCACTCAAACTCAATCACAATTTTTTTCATTCACGCTGTACTCAATCGAACTCAGACTCAAAAAGTTCGTCTGTTCACAAAATCACTCGTACTCACTCATCAAATACTCATTTGTAATCGTACTCACTTGTACTCAAACTCATTTGTCCTCACGAGTATTCGTACTCAATCTGTACTCATGAGTACTGAATCTGTACTCATGAGTACTCAATCTGTACTCATGAGTACTCAATCTGTACTCATGAGTACTCAATGAGTGCTACTGCTCTTGAGTACTACTCATGAGTACTACTCATTCTGCACTCATGAGTACTACTCATTCTGCACTCATGAGTACTCAATCTGCACTCATTAGTACTCAATTTGTATTACTCACGAATAATCAACCTATCTGCACTGTTAGCTAGGTCGTAGCTCGAATGAAAAACTAAGTAGAAAAATAAATTGTTTAATTGATTAGAAAAACACAGGTTACATATAAATCAAGACAGAGGAAGAAAACGTCTGACGCGGTGCACTGTCGTTGGGCGACTTACTGCGCGAAGGCAAGTACATGTGAGAAAGCGAAACGGAACGTAAGCACTCGCGTTGCGTCTGGCGTCTCCTCTTGTTCTCAGGCCTGGTCGGGCTCAGGGGAGCTCGGGGCTTAACGGTGCAGCCGTGGCCGTAAACTGCGTTTTTCTGCGTGTCTTCAGGTGGCAGCTTTTGTCGTCCGTTTTCTTGTTTGCGCTACTGTACTCAGGAGTGCATATACTCAAGAGTGCAAGCACTCGCAAAACAGTGTGCATGAGTATTGTACTCATGAGTGCTGTGTACTCATGAGTACTGTGTACTCATGAGTACTGTGTACTCATGAGTACTCATACTCATGAGTACTCAAACTCATGAGTACTCATACTCATGATTACTGTACTCATGAGTACTCATACTCATGAGTAGTGTACTCATGAGTGCTGTACTCACGAGTAGTGGACTTACCTCTCTACTCACTCGTCATCGTACTGACTGTTTTTTTCTGGGTGTGTGATCACTCATCATCGTACTCACTCGTGAGTTTGAGTACAAATGAGTACAAATGAGTGTTCTCACGAGTGAGTACGCCGACCTATGGCAGAGGTCACAGATTTATTCGCTGTATACAATTCTACAGAAATGACGCCTCATAATAACACACGTTTGTGAATATTAAAATGATTATGAAGTGCACATGACCAGAACATATCGCACACCATTAACAACCGCTTCTTTTTCTTCTTGTTCTGAACTTGCTAGCCCCCAAACATTCTCCAGCTAGCGACTCCTCTGCGTATTTCAGCCATACAGCACACCTTGAAAATGGAAGAAATACCATCAGGGATATCAATAAACAGTACGTAGCAGCGAAACAAAAAGAACGGCAATAGCTCATGAATGGCATCACTCCGCCAAACGACGGACCCGGATGTTAACCGGCGCGCGCGTATTCAAAGGAGATTGCCATGAATGCGTGATATCTCCTGCCTTTTCCCGCGTAGTTTATTAGATGCGACGCTCAGAGCAGCTCTTGTCGGTGGCCCTGGCCTTTCTGCGTGCGTCCGTTGTTGTCCGCAGCCACTCTCCCGCTCTCCTCTCCGATAGCGAACACTCTCTCGCGAGGGGCATTGGATTGGATTCGATTGGGTTGGCTTGGCTTGGCTTGGCTTGACTTGGATTGGATATGGATTGGATTGTATTTAAGTAGATTTTGTTGGGTTGTGTTGCGTCATAGCCGCGGCAGACGCACTGGCGCCGGCGCGTGCCCAGGTGAGAGCGTGTGCGGCCCAGCGCGCTCTCACTCCGCCGGTGGGCGGTGCTGCGCGCGGTTCTGCGCATGTGCACTACTCTCTCTCTGTCCACGCTCTCCTCTCCTTCGGGCGCGCTGCGCATACAACCGGTGTGCCGCTCTCCGGCGGCCTTTCGGTCGACGGTTGCTCTCTGCTTGCGCTTGAACCCCCCTCAGCGTCGCATCACACCAGGGTTCCCGCGAGGGGGGGTGGGCGTAATTTTTTGTCGTCACTGCATTAGTATATAAGCATATCAATCCATAAAATGAGGGAAACAGCTCGTTCCATGTTTAAACTACTCACAGTAGCGCACTACTTGCGCCGCGCGGAGTAACATCCGGTTGTGGTGATGAGGCACAGCGGCAACTTCCGTTGCCGTTTCGAAGTTGTAACCGAGTGTAGCACAAGTTGAAAAGCGTAGCGCAGCGCGACTATCGCGCAGGTAACACGAATTTCTTGTAACACGGAATGGTAGCGGTCAACTGCTATACGTAAAGGATTTTAGGAACTTCTTTCGTGTTAATAAACATTCAAAAGTGCTAATGCCACTATATAAAAAGGGTTACCGAAACGTACTAATGCCAAAACAGTTCGTCAACGGAGAATTTAAGCACATCAGGCAAACAATTTTCCAGTTCGTCGAAAAAAAGAGCAACCCGCTCACCAAACCGATAGCTAAGCGAAGTTTCCGTCTCCGTCCGCTGGCATCAATCGGCTCATGAGAAGCAGTCGACAAGTAGCTTCAGATGCTTACAACATTACTGAAAAATGAGCTATACCAGACAAAAACAAATTCACTGGAAACCAACAGCGAAATATTTTTTGGTTTGCCCTGCCGCTTTTTTGATAAGGATAGCACTTGATTCCTCATAACTTAGACGAGATAAAAAGTGTGCTCACCTGCCGTCCGCAGGGAAGTGAAAAAATTTTGCTGTGCTATTCCTCTCCGAGTTGTCACACCACACAGCAGGGAGCGCGCCTTGTGTCCTTTTCTCAGTTTGTATGACATTTTGCGACCGTTTGCGCTCACAGACACCACAAAGTTCACCTTCAAGGCATACTACAAAACTTCTGCACGTGCACACATTGAAAGCGGCGGGAGCAGACGATAGAATGAGAGCAGAAGAGATAAGAGCGAAAGCACCGTCCGGCGGCGCAACGAATGAACCGATTAAATAAATAAATAGGCTGTCAAAAAGAGGAAATAGCTAAGAACACACATTATTTCAACGCATAACAGCATCACTTTAGTTTATTGCTGCGTATTTTGGAAACATAAAGCCACATATGCACACGCCGCGGTGGCTCAGTGGCTAAGGCGTTGCGCTGCTGAGCACGAGGTCGCGGGTTCGATTCCCGGCCGCGGCGGCCGCTTTTCTGAGGGAGGCGAAAAGCAAAAACGCCCGTGTGTATGAGATTTCGGCGCACGTTAAAGATGCCCAGGTGGTCAAAATTAATCCGGAGCCCTCCACTACGGCGCGCCTCATCGCCTGCGTTGCGTCGGCGCGTTAAACCCTACGATCAATCAATCAAAGCCACATATGCAAAATTTGCGGAGTTTTGCTTGGCTGCCAGTGTCACCGCGGCACTTTTTTTTCAATACCGTAACTAGCCGCAGCACTGCGCCGCACAGCGACTGTGTTTTACTGGCTGTGCAATTATGGGCGTGTTCACTGCGCGCTCTAGCCGGAAAACCGAGCTTTCGCTCAACCAAGTAGGTTTCCACGCGTTCAACCACGGCAAAAGATATGGCTACAGTTGCATGTATGCATGGTATCCGAGACTCAAAGCTCTGTCCACGCTAGAGAGGTCAAATTTCTCATACCTCGCTACTAATTTTTCTTTCACCTCTATGTCGGGCTCCAAGAGTTTTTCTGGTAATCCACCTTCACAGATCACATTGAATCATAATTTTCTAACCTAATACTTTTTTTTTTCGACCTGCAACTCAACGATTTTAATACTCCGAAGTTCGCGGCTCTAGTCCGGGAACACGCAAGGACTTCATTTTTGATGCAGTGGCTTTGCTTGTTTGTGTAATTTTTTAAGTGCGAATGCACTTCTTAAGCGAGCCTGAATCGTCCGCCGCCGTCGTCCGCATAGCAACAGCTGCGGCTGCGCGCGCTCCTCGTCTTCCTCCTCGTCTCCCCTAGCAACGGGGGGAGATGGGCGCGCGCTACTCTCCTCCTCCTCTCTCCACTTCGGGCGGGAGAGCTCTCGCTCGCGTAGCGGGCGCTCCGCATTCCGACGCGTGAGGGCGCTCGTGTAGCCCTCGCCGTAACGGCGGGCGCTACTCTCCTCCTCCTCTCTCCGCTCAGTGACTGCGGGTGTAGGGCGCCTCCTCTCCACTCCAAGATCACGATATCCACCGTAATCGCGCAATCAACAACCGTGCATTCGCACTTACACACTCTCCCCCTCGGGGAAGTGCGAGGGAATTTTTTTTGTGCACCGAGCCCCCCCCCCTCCCCCCCGGGGGGCTTTTAGTAACTTTCGACGTTATCTCCTTTACGTCAGCGCCCCAGGTTCCAGCAAAAAATGCGCAAGCCCAGGCTACGAATACGAGGACAATTTCTCTATCGTTTGACGTAAGTACATCTCTTGGCTTCTGGGCTTTTCAAAGTGATTGAATAAAGCACCTATTCCTAATAATGACAAAGATGGGCGCATTTAAAAAAACTTGTGGTATAAACTTTCCTCGGAAACTTGATGATTCAGTACCTGTCACATCGTCCAACAAACTGCCTGCGTTACACCGGTTATGGCGAACTGTCTACTCTAACCTGAAATCCACCACGTTGTTTAAAAGCTTTTTTAAAGAACGTAATCTTTCGTGGCTACTTAAACCCAGAAATTCGGCAGATCTGTAAGTCTGCTTGTCGGTTTTTCTGTCTGTCTGTGACTATTCACCCACCCGGCCAAAGTGAAACGAGGTCGGCGCAATAGTCTTATATACTCACAGCCAAACGTAAACGTCGAAGTCATATTTATATGTTCATACTTGTCAACATTGTTGAACAAGAACAAGACATTACGCAAATATAAGACTAAAAATTAATACACAAGGGATATTTACTGTCTTCCTTTATAAAAAAACTTCATAGATGCTTCAGTTTAGCAATATGAAATACCACATCCACTTCCTAAAAAAAAAATCACACTGCCACCTGCTGTCGCCCGTGCCATTATGTAGGCATTTTATGAAATCAAGCGGCAACGCTTACGAGAAGTTCCACAAGGTAGGTTCCACATTCTGCTTGGAATGCACGGGGACTAGGGCAACGCGGTTCTATAAACGTTAAAGTAGGGCGCCTCGGCCGAAGACGCCGGCGCGGTGTCCCTGCCAGGCTACAGGTCTTACGCCAGCCCGCCGAGCGCTCGCACCTGCAGGCGCGGAGCGGCGCAGGGCGTGTGCACCTTCGTCCGGAAGGGCATCGCATTCATCAAACACGACTCGCTCATGGGCAGCCGCGGCAGCGCGATCGAACTGTGCGCGACCGAGCTGACCGTGGCCACGGGCAAGCACAAGGACAAGAGCACGAGCACGACCGTGATGGTGGTCAACGTGTACAGTAATCCGCAGCACAACCAACAAAGGTTCAAGACGTTACTGCACAGAGCACGCGGGGCGGTCTCCGCATGCGACGGCGCCATCGTCGTCGCGTGCGGGGACTTCAACGCACGACACAAGGAACTCGGCCATGCCGCCACGACGGTCAAGGGCCGAGAACTGCTGGAGGACGCCGCCGAGGCGGACTACGTTCTCCTAACGGACCCGGCACATCCCACGCGCATCGTCACGTCCGTCGTCAAAGACACCACTCCGGACCTGGCGTTTCTTCACCTGCCCGACGACCGGTCGGCGAGCTGGAGGAACACGTACGGGAGTGAACCTGGGTAGCCACCACTACATCGTCGAAGTCGTCGTCCCGCTCCGACCCAACGGCAGGGACGGCGGCGACGCCGGAGACGGGCGCATCAAGCACCGACTCACGAATTGGCACGAGTTTCGCACCGAAGACCTGGGCGAGATTAAGGACATCGAGGAGTGGTCGCGCAACATCGTCGCGGCCGCGGAGAAGGCGACGTCAGTTACGGAGACGTCCGAGGAGACCACGCGCATGGACCCCCGGCTCGCGCACATGCTGGAGGCTCGAAGCTCGCTACAGCGACGGTGGAAGCGGCAGCGGCACAACCGCGCCCTCCGCAAGCGAATCGCCACGCTCGGCCGAGAGATCGAGAAGTACAGCCGCCAGCTGTGCGCGCAGCAGTGGTTCGAGCTGTGCAACGAGGCCGACGGCCAGCTCCACCGAGGGGGCACGTGGAAACTCCTCCGCCACCTGATGGACGAAAGCCAAAGCAAGGAATACCAGCGACACCGGCTTGCGCAGATCATGTACGCGGCGACGAAAGAGCTCGGGGAGCGGGAAGTGCACAAACGCCTCAACGAGCGCTACCTTCCCGAGACCGCAAGAGAACAGCACGGAGAGTACACCGGCCCGCCCAACCCCTCGCTCGACCGTGACATCGAGGAGTGGGAGGTCCGGCGCGCCACCCAGGCCCTCAACTGCCGGTCGGCGGCGGGCCCGGACCGCGTCACGAACAAGGCGCTGCGCAACCTGAGCGACGCGGCCATAACATCGCTCACGAAGTACTTCAACGAGCACTGGCGAGCCGGCAGCCTCCCGCGGCAGTGGAAGACGGCCAAGACAATACTCATACCCAAGCCCAACAAGCCGCCGGGCATAGAGAGCCTGCGCCCCATCTCCCTCACGTCGTGCGTGGGGAAGGTGCTGGAGCACGTCCTCAACGACCGGTGGCAGCGGTATCTCGAGACCAACGGCCTGTACCCCGACCCGATGCTGGGCTTCCGCTCGCGGCTGGGAACGCAGGACGCGAGGTTGCTGCTGCAGCGCGAGGTGCTGGCTCCGCCGACGAGACCGACCTCGGACAACCGCGCCATCCTGGGCCTGGACCTGCAGAGCGCCTTCGACAAGGTGAAGCACTCGGCGATCCTGGCCCAAGTGTCCCGGCTCGGCCTGGGACAGCGTTCCTACAATTACATCCGGACCTTCCTGACCGGTCGCACGGCCCGGCTGGAGGTGGGCCAAACGCAACTCGAGGAGCGAGAGCTGGGCAGCGTCGGCACGCCGCAGGGCTCGGTGATCTCGCCGCTGCTATTCAACTTGGTAATGATCGGCGTGGCCCGTCGCCTGGACGAGCTGCCCGATGTGCGCTACACCGTATACGCCGACGACATCACGCTGTGGGTGCCGGGCGGCAGCGACGGCCACATCGAGTCGGCGCTGCAGGAGGCGGTGGACGGCATTGAAGAGAGCCTGCGCGGCACGGGTCTCCGGTGCGCCCAGCAAAATTCGCAGCTCCTGATCCTGCCCCCAACGGGACGTTACCGCAAGAAGACGTCGGCCGAAGCGGAGCGCAGCATCGTGGTGCGCGGGAGCGACGGCACGGCGATTCCCGAAGCGACGAGCATCCGCGTCCTCGGCATGCACGTCGACGCGAGCCGCCGCTTCAACAACACCACGGTAGAACGACTGGTAACGAAGATGGGCATCGCCACGCGCCTCGTCAAGCGACTCGCTACGCGCGCGCGCGGCATGAGAGAGGCGAGCCTGCTGCGCCTGCTGCAGGCGTTCGTGGTAAGCCAGGTGGCCTACGTGGGAGCATTCCACGACTGGCGGACCCAGGAGCGAGCCAAGATCGACGCGGCGATCCGCAAGTCGTACCGGGCGGCCCTGTGCCTACTCAACAGCACGAGCAACGCGGCCCTCGCGTCTCTGGGAGTGCACAACACGCTCTCGGAGATAAGCGAGGCGCAGAGAACATCGCAACTGGAACGCCTGGGGTCGACCCGGACGGGCAGAAGGCTGCTGCAGCGCGTGGGACTGAGCTGCCCCTTCGACGAGGAGGACGAGCTGGTCCCGCTGCGCGACGACATCGTCAACAGCTTGGTGGTGCCGCCGCTCCCGAAGAACGTCGCGCCGGGACGGAACCCGGAACGGAGAATGGCGAGGGCGTGCGCGCTCGCCAAAGAGTACAACGAGAGGAGGGACGCCGTGTACGTGGACGCTTCCAAACGTCGCGACAAGGAAGACGCCTACGCGGTGGTGGCGGTGCGTGCCGCCACGGGAGAACTGCTGAGCTCGGGCAGCGTGCGCGCCAAGTCCACCAGACAGGCGGAGGAGGCGGCGATCGCGCTGGCCCTGCTCCACCCCGGGACGAGGACGGTGTTCAGCGACTCCAAGTCGGCCATCGCCAACTTCGCCAGGGGCACGGTGCGCAGGACGACGGTGCGCATCCTTTCCGGCATCGGGGAGGGAGCGCGCACGAACATCGCAACGACCGTACGGTGGTTCCCGGCCCACATGGGACGGGAGCTCCGCAACGGCCACCGAAACGTCAACGAGGCAGCCGACGCTGCGGCCCGTGATCTCGCCGCGTGCCGGGCCGCGCCAGCGACGGACGCCGACGACGACGAAGACTCGAGCAACGACGAAGAGAACAAATTGTATTTGCTTAATCCTAAGACCATCAATACCTCGCGCATTGCTGTTGTTTATGGATGAGAAAAGTGTGTGTATTTCGTGCGGCGTTCTAAGACTAAGAAAAGCAGTATTTTTACTCGCCACAGTTAAATACTCAGAAACAGACTTGTTGTGTGAGCTATTTAAAAGACTTATAAAGTGCGTGTTAAAGGCCTCACCAAGTTCTAAGCCTGAAAGGAACGTGTTATTATTTACGATTTCGTTTACGTCATTTACGAAGTTATTACGGTTGAGAACGGTGTTTAACGTGCGCCAGACTTCCTCTGGGTAGCTTTTACCCGATTTATTGGATATGTTATTAAAATAGCCTTTTTAGCTATACGGAGGTGTCGATTTAACCCATTCCTGTACATGTTAAAATTCGCAAGGTCACCAGGGTTCCTACTTTTAACAAACTGTGAGTACAAGGAAGATTTCCTACGAATCATGGCAAGACACTCCCTTGAGGCCGATGGTTTTCTTGTCTTTCTTGACGTTTCAAACTTTTTGAATTTAAAACATGCTTTGTAAATGCGTATAAAAATGGCAATAGAGATGTCGTATGCCTTATTACGCATTCAGAATTCAGAACTGCCTCCCAATTTGCCGGAGATATTTGCCTAAAGTTCTGAAGGGCAGTAACACTCATGTCCTCAACCATAGCAGTTTCAGCGAGCGCTTTTTTTATTATATGCGGAGCTAGTTTTCCAAAACATGTATATTGGCAAATGGTCACCTATACTAGCTAAAACAACTCCAGCTTTTACATCATGTTTATCAGTTTGCGCAAAGAACATATCTTACAGTGTTTCAGATTTTAAGGTAATGCGGGTAGGAAACGGACTTCCGGGATCAGAAAACAAACTCCACTAGAAAATATCATAGTACAAAGAAAAATGAATCGACTTCGGCTGACCGCGTAAATAGGCGAAATGACAATCGGTGGGATACCAGGGGGGCATAGTGGACACCGAGAGACGGATTTCGAAAAAGAGGACGGCCAATTACTCGATTGAGGAACGAAATATGGAAATTCGGAGGCAAAGAATGGAGTCGAGCTGCGTGGGACAGGAGTGGTTGTAGGTCGATGGAAGAGGCCTCCGTCATGCAGTGGACCAAGTGGGCTACTGCGGCTGAGGTTGATGGAACAGCCAGGTTTCCGAAAAAAGGAGAGGGGCCACCAGCTCTGTTGTTTCTCCAGGCTTGAACGACTATAGTGCCAGCTGTGCTAATATTTTTCTTGTATGGTGATTATTATCATGTGCATTCCCGTGTGTTAAGGAAATTTTCATGCAGAGCGCTTTGGTTACGACCCCGCCATCAATGAAACGAAGAAAGCTTTCTTTTGGTAAGGCCTAATGCAGGAAAATTGGCTGGGAGGAGCATTCCCCTTTGTGACGTGGCCGATGAATCTCAGAACTTGACCTTCGGTTTTAAGTTCACTCGCTGTGTCAAAGTGCATGCATTTGTTTTGCAAAGACAAACAGATACAATTTATGCATCAAGTCGCAGGTTTTACGGAATGTATGTATGTGCCTTATATTAATCGGTAAAATGCTTAGATGTTGTGACTATATTTACTTACCAATGTTTAATGAATGTGAATAGAAGCCCGTGCTTTATGATCGCTAACGAGGAGAGAGACGGAAACGCAAACTTTGGGGTTCCGACTTTGACAAGCATGGGAAACGCTCTAAACATGGTCCTGATGCGGATGGCTCCAAAGAAGGCCCTTATACGAGTCTCTGAATGCATTCGTCGAACTTTTATACGTTCAAATGCAGGCTTCATTTCACGTGTCGCACTGGGCCCTTCAAATCAAAGTTCCTCGTCCATCAATGCGTAGGATCCTTTCGCCTGCGTTCATTAATTTCTATGGCGCACTCCAACTCTCCACTCTCCTCCGTATCGCACTCCCTCAACAGGCCACTAATAAAAACGTTCCCGAAACGAACGACCTGCGCTTGACAGCCTGGGAGCACATCCGATTCATCCCCAGATTGCCTCCCCCTTTCCGCGCATCTCCCACAGGCGCTGTCTTTGTCTATGACTCCTGTCAATACATCTGCCTCATTAGATAGGAAGGCTTTTTCATTTTCGGGCGCTTAATAAGCTCTTCTATGAATCCCTTTTGATTCCTCCTGTCTCTCCTTGCTTGTCACGGATGCTCTTCTCTATTTTCCCTCTGCAACTTCCCGGTGACGCCCGCTCTGTTGCAGACCCTCTTAACGCCCCGCTGCTGCGTGTAGGGGAACTACCTTCCGATCCATATCCGTCAACTGGAAGAACGAAAATTTCCAAGAAGACCCCATAACGGGTGAGTGGCGGTTATATTTATTAACAGCCAAGCTATTCAGCAAATCGAATTTGTTTTGTGTCCTCAGTAAAAAGGCTAAGAAATTGCCGAGCGTGCGCACGTGAGCGCAGGCCTCGCGGCGACCGCTCGGCAGTTAACAAAACCAAAAAAATGCCCGCGCGCTCGTATGTGAATGTGCGCGCCTCGTGGTGAAATGACCATGACATTTCACTAATTAGGAGGAGCTTGGGCGGAGCAAATGCCGGCATATCCAGCCAGACTTACCGCGTCTGATCCAACTCAACAGCCTCCACCACCACGGGCCTCGCGACGACTGCCAAGCGTCCCTGGTGCATGTTTGTCAAGTCTTCTGACAAACCTTACAAAAAGATTACAACCTTACAAAAAGATTGTAAGGTTTTTTTTTATTAAATGCAGATTGTAAGGTTTTTTTTATTAAATGCAGAGCATTTTAGTAACTCACGATGTCACCCGCGTTGGCGTCCGTAGTCCGCATCACTACGTAGCCCGCACCCTACACTATACAAAGAAATAATACCTTCCGGCGCCAGGTTTCGATCCCACGACTCTGCGGGCGGAACGCAAGGTACACGGCACTTTACCGACTGCTCCACGGAGCCGACACAGAATGGAAGGTTACGCACGCGCCTTATATCCTTGACTCATTCAACCGTCGGCCACAGGTGCGCCCTCTCCCCCGCGTCCTCCTCGCCTTCTCTCCGCTCGCAACACCCTCTCTCGCCGCGTTCGGTTCGCGTTCATGAGGTGGCGCGATTCCAACCCAATGAGGTGGCGCGTGTTCATGAGGTGGCGCGTTCATGAGGTGGCGCGTTCATGAGGTTCATGAGGTGGCGCGAATCCAACCCAATGCCCTTCGCTCTCGCGAAGGGCATTGGGTTGGATTCGATTGGATTGGATTGGATTGGAATGGAATGGATTGGATTGGATTGGATTGGCTTGGCTTGGATTGGATTTGGATTGGGTTGGATTAAAGTGGATTGTGTTGGATTGTGTTGCGTCATAGCCGCGCCACGTTGCGTCGTAGCCTCTCCACGTTGCGTAATAGCCGCGGCAGGGGGTTCACGGCACGTTTCACGTTTCACCATCGACTTCATCGACAATGTCTACGCTGGAAGACAACAATTACAACAACAACCAATACGTAATCCATAAGACTTGCAGGCACGCCCACCGCGGAAATGCTCTGCATTTGATCGTGCCCCTCGCGAGGGGGATGTTTTTGATGTTGCATAGAACGTCGTTGGTCTCAATTTCTCACATTGACTTCACATCGATATGTTCCTGCAGCCAATCAACCACCCTTTTTGTCTCAGCTCTTTCTCTAAGCTCTTCCTCTGCTTGTCAGCATTTCTACACACCATTTCTTCTGGGCTGGGAGGGAGTTTGCGGTGCACCGTCTACCACTTAAAACAAATATCTAAACGTGGAAAACGAAACTTTCATAATCATCACAATCGACCAGAATCAAGGCAGTAACAAGCGCGAGCGCGTGTGACGTGAACATGAACTCGCCTTAACAGACGACAAGGAAGCGCTCGCAGCGTCCGCTACTGCTACTGAACAATAAATGCGGATTTAGAATCTATAACTTCGATTTAGTACTGGCCACGGTGGATACTAGTCCGTGCTACCTCTAATCCTCGCAGAACGTCCTTGAGGCAGGCTGGATTACATAAATGGTGATAATGATTACGCTTTGATTATTGTGGCGCAAAGCCTACTTGGGCAAAGAGCGCCAACAAAGGTGGTTAAGAAACTGGAATGAAAAGGTAATTGCTAGTACCGGTAAGCAAAATTACAATAAAATAAATTAAACAATGGAGGTGGCTGGTGTAAAGTGCCAGTTTTGAGCCATGTATGATATGAGGTCAGCTGTAAGATTATATAAATAGGTCCCAAGTGCTTGAATTTCAGAACTAGAAAACCATGCCTTTTACAGAAATATTGGCTGATACGTGCAACCATACCATTTCGACAGTTTTTCAGGGAGAAAACCGATGTGGCTGGTAAGGTTTCTCCATGTAATATAGCCATTTTTTTCGTAGAGTGCAGTTTCAATTGCGTTTTAAATTATAGGAGTCTGTGAAATAAGCGCGAACCTACTGCACTTTTCCGAAACCAAAATGGGCATTTGCGGCTCAGAGAGGCACCCTCGCTATGATGAGCCCAACAATTAGCAGAATACTGCGATTGGAGTAAGACAATATGGGTACTTTAACGAGCGTTTTCAGTGCAGTGCGGTACATTTCCAGGCGTGTTACACATCTCTTGGAAAATATATTTTGGGGAATCTCTTTGAAGCACTCGCCTCTGTGCCCACGGTAAGATCACCTGATAAAAGAGGCGCAGTAAAATAGGCACTCTTGTTAACATTTCAGCAATTATAGTACGCTACAAATGCTTGCTTCCTAAGATAGTAACCTAGATCGATATGTTCTATACAAGTCCATTCAAGACACGGGCCTCCATTGGCACTCAGAAATAAAATCCTTTATTGACATATACACTTTACGTAAAGCGGGACAAAGGAATGATCACTCAAAGTGAACAATATCAACATAATTAGCCGGTATACTTTCGTCATCCTCAGCAATCCACGTCCTAATGTGTTCATAATATGTTTATGTTCCTACGGCGGACACAAAATGAGTAGATGCATGCGCTATTGTAAGTTTGCTAAACTGTGTTTATAATACGAAATACACCACTCAAGAATTGGTACATTTCTTTCTGTATATCTTAGCGCTGAGTAGATCTCTATAGTTGAGTGCGTTGGGCTTCTGATAACCTCCGATTGTAACCATTGCTACTGTGCTTTTTACAAGCCTTTGCGCTTGCCATTGTAGGTTTAATATTATGCTGACACTGAACGTAAGCGAAATGGCACTGGAAATAGCGATGGGTTGTATTTTTCGGCTGAAGCTGATGGCGCAGAAAAATCTGAAGCCAAGTGCACATAACAAACACCAAGCGTAAAGTTAAACCAAGTTCGAAAATCATGAGTCTACGTAACACAACGAGCCCCATGGTGCTTAAACACTTGCAGAACCAGTGTCCCCTCTAGTGTATATTAGTATTCAACTCTATGAAGTGAACAACGGCAGCCATTTTGGTGTTTATCAGTTTTGTCAAATTGCCGCTTCTGCAGCCTCAACACTAAATGTGACGAGGTGATTTCGAAACAACACTGCCGAAGACGCAGCAACACGGCCTCTCCAGACAAACTTCTGCAGCTGAAATGCTTTAAAGCGCGTTATCTTCGATAGGCCTTCGCAATGACGCCAGTCGCACGCAGCCGCAGAGCAGGGAAGAGAAGATGAGATTACTAGAGGTCACCGACAGAAAACGCATCAAACAAAATGGCTCTGCGCATAAACCATCGCAGTGTAAACAAATGTCACGTAATGCAAACTGACCAATGATCACTGCGGCGGCATGGTACAATAGAAGAGAAGAGTGCCGATACCCTATAACCTTATCTAGAGAGACTGCTTGTTGCTGTGGGGAGATAATACTGCGGTGCTTACTAATCTGGTACAGTGCTCGCTCCGGCATGTATGTGCAGGTCTAGGAAGAATATACGGAGCCTCGCCGCCGCACGTGTCAAAGCGTAAAACGTCAAGGACTCCAAGGACTGCGTCGTGGAAGGAAGATGGTGACAGGTGGGGAGAAATCCTGAAGTTAAACTGAATCATTCGCCTGTTAACCAATGAAGTGAGCAAAGGCGAAGCTTCAGATAGAACAGACACTCTTTGACCAGCTTGTCTCTGAAATACTGTTCCTGTTTTCACGGGAGCTCTGGAAGTGAAACGACGCTAATGACCTTCTTGACAGGGGTGGCGACGGTGTAGTTCCCGAGACGCTCATTGTGCCTCTGGAAACATTATCGTCTTGGGACATTGACGCCTTCGGCGAAGGCACTACCAGCACGTGTGAATTTAGTGCTTGGCCACCTCTTTCTGTGTGCCTTCCCTACTTGCACCTCCCAATTTATGGTTCCGCTGCCTCGGAAACAGCGCTATATTTTGGAACCTGCCTTCCCTCAGATACAAAGATAAACTCCATGCATTTTGCCTTGCAAGATTAATCCGAAGTTTCAAGTATTTTCTGGAGGAATGCTGAACGGCAAATCAGATTTAATTGAGTAATGACGAAACTGCGATGGCGTATTCGGCTATTTCAGTAACGTCACGCTTATAGCGGGTACCAAATACCCGGCCGGCAACATCACAATACTCCGGGGAATGCGATCACATTTCTTGGACTTCGTGACGTTTTTTAAAAGACCTAAAAGTCATGCTCATAGCTTCTTTCTTATTCATTAAAGCGTAAATACTTCACACTGCATCTGAAGTTGACTACTGTAGTGTCTTCATTGAGAAGTCTTCTAGTCATGCGCTGACAGCTTTCCTTCTGTTACTGCCTCGTAGGGAAGGAGTATTCATGCGCCTATCAAGCCACCAACCTTCGTTATGCTGGGAAGAACACGACGATCACATAGCAGTGAGCGGAGCATTCTTTGAGGGCGAAGCTCCAAGTTGTTTCAACTCCTATGATATAAGCGATCCGGTGGGAGCACGGTACCCATGTGTAATAGGAAGATACACTTCTGTGTAACCAGAATCCGTGAACAGAGTGAAGAGGGTGCTATTGAGAAATTTGATACAATAACCTTGACGTATGTGTTACTTGAACTTTGGAAACATTTATGCCTGCCATTTCTGCACCACACGCACAAGACAAGGACGCACGTACTACATCCGCCTATATGCCTTGCGTAATAAAACGTAAGATTTATATGCCTTAAGTGTGCATCGCTGACTCGACGTTCTGTATACGCAACAGATATTTTCTCTCGATCGTCGATAAACTGGTCAATTGCGTTTCAACAAATCACCCCAACACCACCACGTGGGCCCATGCGCGCACTTTCCATTTGATCTGAGCCACGCAGCGCGTGGCTCAGTAGCTAATCCATTGTGCTGATGAAAACAAGGACGCGTATTTGATCCCAGCCATGGTGGCTGGTTTTTTCTGATAGACGCTAAAAAAGGAACGCCGATGTGTCGAGATTTCTGCGCACATTCAAGACACCCGGTTGTCAAAAAAATGGAGGCAGCTCACGCTTTCGCGTGAGACTTGCAGGTAGCGAAGTTGTATACAACCTTCCCGACCATCACGACAGTTAAAGTCCGCGATTGCAGCCGATTTGCTTCTCCTCGTTGCCGCAACGACCTCAAATATTATTCCTTATGGTGTGAGCTTCCTTCATTGTTTTGAATATGGTAAATATCGAACACCACCTTAAAGGGGCGTACGCTATGACATGTCGTTCTCGTTCTGAGCAAGTGTGGCCACTATGACGGCGAACGCTGGCGTCTTTTTTTGTCCAATATTGGCTAATCTCCCTAAGTGGGCACTCTTGGCTCGGCTTGCGTGCGCCAGGGACGCTGGCTGGTCGCTGCGAGGCACTCACACACGAGCGCTAGGCATTTCTTGGTTTTGTTAACTGCTTGTCGGTCGCCGGAATCTTGACCAATTTCCCTAAGTGGGTATTGTTGGCTTGACAAACATGCGCAGGGGACGCTGGGCGGCGGCCGCGAGACGCGCACACATGAGCGCTAGGCATTATTTGTTTTATACTGCGGGGCGATGGCAGGAATCTTCACCAATTTCCCTAAGTGGGTATGCTTGGCATGCGAAACGTGCGCCGGGGCGCTGGGGGGTGGCCCCGAGGCACGCACGCACGTGCGCTAGCGTGGTTTTGTTTTCCTTACTGCAAGGCGGTCGCCGGAGTCTTGAACAATCCCCTAAGTGGATATGCTTGGCTAGACAAACGTGTGCCGGGGGCGCTGGGCGGTGGCCGCGAGGCACGCACACACGCGCGGTAGGAATTTTCTTTGTTCTGTTAGCCGCTGGGCGGTCGCGACAATCTTGGCCAATCTCCCTAAGTACGTAAGCTTGGCTTCACAAAAGTGCGCAGGGGAAGCTGCGCTGTCGCCGCCAGGTGCGCGCTGGCAAGCGCTAGGCATTTTCTTGGTTTTGTTAACATCTGGGTGGTCGCGACAGTCTTGGCCAATCTCCTCCCTAAACAAAAATGCCTGCATTGACAAGCGTGCGCAGGGGACGCTGGGCGGTGGCCTTGAGGCACACACACGCGAGCGCTAGGAATTCATTGGTTTTTTTTTTAGTGCAGGTCGGTCACCGCAATATTGGCAAATCTCCCTAATTAGGAGTACTTGATTTGGCAAACGTGCGCAGGGGACTCTGGGCTGTCGTCGAGGCAACTACACAAGAGGGCTAGCCATTTTCTTGGTTTTAATAACTGCCGGGCGGTCGCCGCGAGGCTCGCGTTAACGTATGCGTGCTCGGCAATTTCTTCGCCTTTTTAACTGCGGGAATAAAAAATTGGGAGATGCGGAACAGCTTCGCTGTTAATATATATCATCCACTACGGCGCACCTCAAAGCCCGAGTGTAGCTTTGGCACATCAAACCACGCAATTAAAGCAAAATCAATTATTTTTTTATTTGGTTCGACGCGTCGGAAATGAAAAAAAGTTCTCATTTAGCCAAACGCACGCAGTTTTAGTGAGTCGGAAAAAAATTTTGTGCATGCGCGATATATAGCGACGAAGAGTAGTCCAAAAATAAGGGAATGACGCCAAAAGTAGTCGGCGAAATAAAGTTCACAATGAAGTGTAAATGACGTGTATGAGGAAACAAAGTTGCAGGAAGAAAAAATAAATCTGCCGCCAGTGAGGATTGAACTCACGACCGCTGGTTTACGAGACCAGCGCTCTACCGCTGAGCTATAGCGGCCACGGAGGCTACGTAAGTTCGCGCCGGTGCAGATGGGGGCGGAACGCTGGCTTACGTGCCTGTTGAGTGCTCTTGTAAAACCTTCACCGACAAATTCCCTCAAAGAGGCCTACAAATGTCTCCATCCCCTTTCTAATGGTACCGTACATTAAAAACAGTGAGTGATTTTGAATTACATAACAAAAACGATATATCTACGTTTTATTCCTCTAGTCTTTTATTCTCTAATCTATGCAAGTCATAAATGCGATACATAAATTTATAACCGCGTCTAATCGAAAGTATTCATGTATTATTTCCGGGAAGGCGCAGAGGAGTGAACGTTTGCCGAAAATATACAAAATTTAGCGTACGCAAATATGAAAAAATGCCTTACTTCAAAAACAACAAAAGAAAAATGTGAAGCATTTTTCTTTGCGCTTTGTAGATGTACACCACGATAAAAATGCCTTTCATTATCTTAATGGACTAATTTAATCCTATGAAACCGAAGTATCCTTGAGTGCACTAAAAAAAAACTGCAGCCGTCAGTGAGGGTCGAACTCACGACCGCTGGTTTACAAGACCAGCGCTCTACCACTGAGCTATAGCGGCCACCGAAGACCCCAGCGTCCGAGAGGGACACAATGAAGGGCACTGCCTGTCGGCCACAGGTCGGCGAACTCACTCATGAGTCCACTCACTGAAACAAACTCACGCGTGAGTTTGAGTATGAGTGAGCGCGAGGCTAGTGTGGCATGGTGAGTTTGAGCTTGAGTGAGTTTGAGCCGAGTGAGCCCAAAACTGAGTCCGATGGAGTTTGAGTACACCTGAGACCTACTGAATTCTGAGACCATTTTGAACTCTGAGTACATTTTGAGTTTGAGTACATTTTGAGTACTGAGTACATTTTGAGTTTGAGTCCATTTTGCGTTGTAGTGCATTTTGAGTTTGAGTCCATTTTGAGTTCTGAGTACATATTGAGTTTTGAGTACATTTTGAGTTCTGAGTACATATGAGTTTTGAGTCCATTTTTAGTTTGCGTACATATGAGTAGCCTAGCAGGCAGCAATGGTTGGCTGTTAAGTTTCGTGCGTCGCTGTGGGCTCGGAATTCAGGTTACCTGCGGGTACGGCACCATTCGCGATCCGCATGATCGGTTCGGAGGGAGGGCGTGTCGGATTTTTTTTAGTTTCTTGTTGAATTTTCATGACCGTAAGCACTTGCTGTACACCAAGTTTTCGCGGCTGCGCGCGTAAGTGATAATTGACTGGTGAGATCACAAAAAAGGGTTGTCTTAACTTTTAGATGCGACTGCATCTCATTCACTCGCCTTGTCCCTCCATACGGCGTTGTTGTCCGTCCACACCCCTCCTCCATTCTCCTCGCCGCGCGAGCTGCGCTCTCCGCCTCTCACCCCCTCTCCTCTCCGATAGCGAACACTCTCTCGCGAGGGGCATTGGATTGGATTCGATCGGCTTGGCTTGGCTTGGCTTGGCTTGGCTTGGATTGGATTTGGATTGGATTGGATTGGATTGGATTTGGATTGGATTTGGATTGGATTTGGATTGGATTTGGATTGGATTTGATTAAAGTGGACTGTGTTGTGTCATAGCCGCGCCACGTTGCGTCATAGCCGTGGCAGGGGGTTCACGGCACGTTTCACGCGATGGGAGAATCAACCTAACGGAAACAACAACGGAACCCCCTATGCGTCGCATCTACACAGGGGTTCCCGCGAGGGGAGGTGGGAGAAATTTTTTCTCCTGATGGATCCACTGAGAAGTGGGAAAAAGTTGTGGGAAAGCACACTGCGGTGCTTGCTTGATGGTTGTTCGCCTGCTACTGTTAACGGCTTGATATACTAGGGGTCACTAAGGAAGAAGTGAGAGCCGGGGGGAAAAGGGGCGGGGGCTGTCCCTTCTGCTGCTTTGAATGAATTAGCTGAATTGACTGGGCAACGCCCCTTTAGACAGAATAATGACCACATTAGATTGGGTGAAAAGTGAAACTGATGAGGCTAAGGCGTGTAAGGTATCAAATGAAAGGTCCGGATTAACGGAATCACGCGGGGTAAATAAAAAAAAATGCTTCCTGATTGTAGTCATCAGGCAGTCATAAGGAGTCATAGATTGGGTTAAAATTCAAAATGACGCTGCGAGGGCATGTGGGGAATCAAATTCAAGGTCTCGATGTGGGGAATCATTGGTGACAAAAATGAGTTATTGTTATATTATGACGTAGTCATGGTTAGTCATAGATTCGGTTAAAATTCAAGTTCATGACGCTAGGTCGTGTAGCGTATCAAATTAAAGGTCTCGATGAGGATAATCACGTGCTTCCTGATTATTATCATGACATACTCAAGGGGCATCATAAATTAGGTTAAAATTCACAATGACACCACTGGGTGTGCGGGGCATCAAATTGAAGGTTCCGATGAGGGAAATCACGTGGGTCAAAAATGCGGTATGGCTACATCATGAGATAGTCATGGTTACTCATTGATTGGTTTAACATTCAAATTGATTCCGCTGGGATGTGATGGGTATCAAATTATGGTCTTGATGAGCGGAATCACGTGGGAGAAATACAAAAATACTTCCTGGTTAAAACCATGAGATAGTCATGGCGAGTCTTATATTGGGTTAAAATTCGAAGTGACCCCTAGGGCGTGTAGGGTATCAAATTTACGGTCTTGACGAGGAGAATCACGTGGTACAAATAAAAAAGGCTTCATGGTTCTAATCATGAGATAGTCATTATGAGTCATAGATTGGGTTAAATTCAAGGTGAGGCGCTAAAGCATGTGGGGTTTCAAATTGAAGGTTTCAGTTATGGAAATCACGTCGGACATTTAAATAATGCGTCCTGGTTACAGTCAAGAGAGTCATGGTTAGTTTAACTGGTATGAATTTCATATGATCCTGCTAGGGTGTGTGGGGTATCAAATTAAAGGTCTCGTCGAGGGGGATCACGTGGAACAAATATAAAAATACTTTCTGATTATAGTTATGAGGATATAGCAAATGGTATCTTTTTAATTGCCCGGTAGGGTTTCACCAAATTCCCTGCCAACCCGTAAGGCAGTTGTTCTATATACATGTGAGGGCTTGTCCAGAGATGTGCATCAATGCGGTATATAGTAATAAAAATATTGGCGTCTAATTGCTGAATCATCAAGGCAGGATGGCATGGGGTAAGAACAAAAGCCATGCCAAGTTCTGGAACTTGAATCACCAGACTCAAAAACTCTTCGCTAATAACTACCATTCAAACGTTACTTCCTCCATTTCCCCGTGTCCCAACAAACAAGCAAATCCTTCGACACTTATGGTATCGTAGAAATTGTGGACGACCATAGGTAACAGGGGCATCAAAACTTATCAGAAAGGGAAATTTTTCATTTTTTTATGAATAAGCCTTGCGGCCGCGTTTCGTGTTCGTAATTTCCTTCCCACAGTGTACCAACCTGCACTCCAATCCAGATTTGGCCAATTACATGTGAGATTTTAACTTCCTGCTAGAGTGTAAGAGATAGAGAGGCAACAGAGCCACCAAGACATAAACAGACATTGCGACAGAAGGAAAACACTTAAGAAAAATAAGCAAGCGCAGTTTGTGTGTGCACTCGAGCTGATTTATTACAATAAGAAATCACCGCAAGATATCAAAACTAGCACATGATAACAATGTAAAGGAAAAGAATTAACTGGGGCTCTGCAGTTCTCCAAAGACTACATGTCAAACACAGTGAAAGAACAGATTACTGACGCAACACACACACACACACACACACACACACACACACACACACACACACACACACACACACACACACACACACACACACACACACACACACACACACACACAACACACACACACGCACGCGCGCGCGCGCGCACACGCACTCGCATTTGCACTCGCACACGCACACGCGTGCATGCTGGAAGTTAACAGATGGGTACGGTTTCGGTAATTGCTTACAACGATAGCGTGTTGCTTTTCCGAGCTACGAGAGCTCATCCCACCGAGCAAATGCTAATAAAAACTAATACAAGTGCCTCAGCAAACAACGAGACACTTTACTGTTTGTCCCACGTGACATCCCTCCTCGAGACCCTCAATTTGATAACCCACATTATTTAGCGCCACATCTCTCTGAATTTTAACCCAATCTGAGACTATCCATGACTCTCGTGTTACACGGTTTCCCATTTTGGGTATTTTTCTTAGTATTTCTTTTTTTAGTTTTTTAACATTTAGTTTGATCAATTGTCTACATTTACGCTTTCATAATTATTACAGGTTGAACTTCCATGATATCTGCATTTTTGTGTAAATACAGGGTGTTACACGATCCTGGCGGGGTAGGAGGAGGGGGTACTCAGCAAATAATGCTACGCATTAAAAAAGCAAAGGCATATCCATGAACGCCTCGCGCTTCAGAGATTCGCGGGGACAGTTCGCTTTGACACAAGGCGTTTTTTTCAGGATGCAGAGCAAGAATGCACGGAACTGTAACACTAAACAGCTTCGACGTAAATGAACGGAGCAGTGAGCGCACGTCCCCGTGTCTAATCTTGCTTGTTTCGACCTGGGGACCCAGCACACCATCGAGTCTGGACCGCCTCTGTCATAAACACGAACACGGAGCCTACATCAAGAATTTGGTATCCGATATATACTACATTTGCTTGCAACCAGCGCTAGTCATCATGGGCAGCAGGTATAGCTGTATTAAATCTGCAACGAGAATTGTTTCTGACCTCACAGGAGCTACGGTCTCATGTCGCGCCGACTGCAAGAGTTTGAGCTCACGAATTTGCACCCGTAATATTTTTACCACGCGTGAATTTGAAAACACTGAATGCTAATGAAATCAGAGTCCACCTGAGCCCGAGTAAATTCCTAGCACGAGACAGTTGTGAGGTCATTTGAGTTCTGAATTCATTTTGAGTTCTCAGCCCATTTCGAGTTCTGAGTTTATTTTGAGTTTTGAGTACATTTTGAGTTTTGAGTCCATTCTAAGTTTGAGTAAATTTTGAGTTTGAGTACATTTTGAGTTTGAGTACTTTTTGAGTTCTGAGTTTATTTTGAGTTTTGAGTCCATTTTGAGTATTGAGTGCATTTTAAGTTTGAGTACATTTTGAGGTCTGAGTACATTTTGAGTTTTGAGTACCTTTGGAGTTTGAGTACATTTTGAATTCTGAGTACATTTTGAGTTTTCAGTCTATTTTGAGTTTGAGTGCATTTTGAGTTTGAGTAAATTTTGAGTTTTGAGTACATTTGAGTTTTGAGTCCATTTTGAGTTTGAGTACATTTTCAGTTTTGAGTACAATTTGACTTTTAAGTCACTTTTGAGTTTGAGTACACTTTGAGTTTGAGTACATTTTGAGTTTTGAGTACAGTTCGAGTTTGAGTCCATTTTTAGTATTGAGTACATTTTGAGTTTGAGTACATTTTGAGGTCTGAGTACATTTTGAGTTTTGAGTCCGAGTGAGTTCTGAGTTTTGCGCTCAATGTGAGTTTGAGTTTGAGTGAGCGCATATGTGCTGCTCAGCATTGAGTCTGAGTTTGAGTAAGTGGTGATTCTAAAAAAAATTGTGAGTGAGTGTGAGTGAGCCGCGCGAACTTTGCCGAGGTATGTTGCCGGCGATACGGTTGTCTTTCTACGTCTCTGTACTGCCATAACTAGCTTTCGAAGGTGAACTCGACTATTTTTGCCCTCGGTTGCGCAGCTCCACAAACGGTTATAGCGCCTGGGAGTAGGGTTACACGGAGAATACGTCGCTTTGGCCTGCCAAAAGATAAGAGATGAAGGCGAACAACAGGACCCGTTTATGTGCACCTGGGGTCTACCAGTAGACGAGCGGAATGAGCGAAGTCAAGGCCTTTTTTGGTTTTTAAGAAACCGTTACAATCGCGAAACTGTTACAAGAGAATGACTAAGTAAGTAGGTAGCGACGCACGGCGCAATGAAAGCCTGAGTGAAGACGACGACGTACTGAATGTAGGGTAACCTCGGTTTAGTCGTTCCATCATTGCCCCTGATTAAATTATCTCTTAATTAACCATGGTTCGTTCATTTATTCCTGCCGCCGCCTAACAATATTTTTTTTTGTCAGTAAGGCAAAGTAAGGCGATTTTTGTCTTACTTTCCTCTTCTACCCATACATACATAGCGCCGCTAGTGAAGTAGGCACGTCCTATCACGTTGTTCTTTTTCTTTCTTTCGCCAGTAAGGCTTCGACGGCATTGCGCGGGACGGCAAATATTAGAACCTAGTCTGGCTAAAAAAAGCTGGAGATGAATCCTTGACTGCCGGAAATGTAATACCACCATTGTCGTAGGCAGAAAGGCAATTACGTATGGATACACTGAGCATATGGATACTAAATAACCACGAGCGTTTTTATGCTGCCTGTCCGTACCTGCAACCTTGAATTTTCTTGTTTTGCATTCAAAGACTGCGTCAACACAATCAGTGGCTTTTATCGTTTATTCTGCTGGTCGTTCATCCCGTGTAGGCGCTTGATTAGGTTGGTCACAGTTATTTTGTGTCTTCAGTCTATTTTTTTAAGCTTGCCATTTTTTTGTATTCAGTAACCGCGTATGGGCGTGGGATTAGGTAGGGAAGTGTGGTTTCGCGTGTTTATTACTAGCGGAGCTGTTGTAGGTGGTCGTGATGGGTTTCGCGTAATTCGTCATGCGGTAGAAATACCAAGGAAACGCCGAGCGCTTGTGAGTGCGTGCCTCACGGTGACCGCCGAGTGTACCCGGCTCCTGGAGTGGATTTAGCAAAAATTAAACAAACTTGCGAGAACCTCGAGGAGTGCCTCGCGTTGCCTAGCTACCAAAAACGCCACAGCTGGCGCAACCCCTGCTCCACGGAACGTCGAGGCTACTCAAGGAACGCCACGCGCGTCGCACTTATACTGCCGGCAAGTAACACGACAATATCGATGCATATGACGATTACTACTAAGAGCACAGGGCAAAGCGACGACGGAGCATGTAAATAAACAATTTCATACTTCTACAAATGCGTGTTGATAAGTTTTTCAGTGCTCACGTAGAAACAAATCGTGCAGCTTCACAAATGGTTCAAGCCTTGAGCGACTTTGTGCTCCGCCAGATTTTTTTTTTATTGTTACAATATTTTGTTGTTTGCAGTTAATCACGTGAGAGCGTTGGATTTACGTGGAGACTTGCAATTTTCTTGTTTCATTTGTAGCTTTCTATTTTTTTAATTTCTAGTTTAGGTTTCTGCGATGGACTTAAACAAAAAGCTGGTATTCTGGGCTCCATACTTATGTTTTTATTTCAAATACGCCTACCGTTTTCTTTAAGCTGCCAAAAGTGGTAGTAGCTTGAAAATTTCTTGCCTTTATTTTCGGGCTCAAGCCACCTTGTGTTGCAGGACGGATTTTTTTCAACGCTATACAGTTCGCTGCGGTAATAAATGGCGTTCCAGAAGCGACGCCAAAAAAAATGATGCAAAAGATTTGAAGTTGTTCAACAAGGTGTGTTTGGTTACTGCAAAATGTTTTTTGCTTTCGAACAGCCAGTAGTCCAGGCCTGCGTGAAGTCCTGCTTGGCTACAGGCTGTCGGGGCTGTCGAGGCAAAAAAAAAAAAAAAAAAATCCTGCACACGCCTCATCCTCCTTATAATTACGATTCTGCACGGCTTGTGTGCAGCTGTTCTACTAAAATGCGATCACGTTCAGGAGTCACGCGGAACGCACTTTTCCACGACATTTACGTTTCCAGTTATTAGTTTTGTGATCTTTGTGAAGCGGGCGCAGTAACCCTCAAAGCTAGTGGTTCCTGGTCAATGCCTTAAGTGGGAACGGGCTGCGAAGAAGAGAACGGCGGCTTTTGTTCAACCGCAGACAACATGCGGATGTAGCGCGGCATTGTAGCGGCTTGCTACTGTGCAGACACTTGTGGAAATCCCTTCGGAACACGCATGTCTTTTTATTTACTCTTCGAAGCGGTGGCCATTTTCTTGACATCTCAGCAATAACTCGAACAATAACAGCGACGACAGTTTTTCGGTGAATGGGGTACTTACGGCTCTTGCCTCTCCTAGCTCGTAGCCCACCGCGTCCATGAAAGAAGCGAACCCCGTTTTTGTTACGGCCTGAATTGCGAATACCTGTATAAAAAACCCCTCTCCAAACTAGTTGCGCTGTACCTTACCCACCCTTGCCACACCACCTTGGCAAATCATCAAACGGGGGATAACAGGCTTCACCTGCCGGCGCCACACAAGTCGTTACAATGCAAACTTACGTTGCACACTACGGCCACCTCGCTGCTCAAGGCGTGACACGTGGTGCGGGTGGTGCACTGACCAGCCTTAAAATACGAAATAGCGCTTTGTTTGTCTGCCTGTCTGGTGCCTGTTACCACAGAGTGTTAAGTGTGCGTGTGACTCCAAATAAACAATTGCTCTATCGAGCATGCGGCAAGAAATCCTCCGCAGCAAATTCATCCTGCTGGAATATACCCCGCAGATAAAGAGGAGTGGCTAAGGAGAAATCGAAACCATGAATTATGCAGCGTGGTTAAATCGAGAGAGTTAACGCTTTCCCTTGCGTTATTAGTATGCGCCTTTTGGAGGCTCTTGATTATGTCCAGAATAAATGCATCCGCACCAGCACAGAATTATGCAACATGTGGCTCTCGAGAAAATACTAACATCCTTACCATCGTCATGATCACGCCGTCCTCATTATCTGATCATGGCACACACCCCCTCCTGACAACCGTCAATTAATACTGTAGCGAGTTCGACCCAGGCCACGCTCATAGGAATCAAGAGTAGTCATCCACAGCTCCTAACGTGAAGACAAGGGAGGAGGGGTGAGTGGTTGCGCAATGGCGCTCCCTTCACATAGATAATACGGCGTAATCACACGCCAGACTTCCGGGGTGAGGATTTTGACTGTGACCTTTTGGAGCGGTAACATAAAATTCTTCCCCTCAGTGACAGCAATAGCGTGTTATCTAGAGGAATGGTCAGTGCAATAATAATTTATCTTCTGCAACCCGACAACGCCATACGCGCGTGTTTCCTAGATGTGAACTCTAAAGGGATATGCACGCAAGCCGATCGCCATCCCACCTAGGTACATGCAGGCTGTGAGGGAATCGTCAAAGTAAGGCGTACTTTGTGTTAAAAAGCATGGGGGATGCCTAGAACTTAAAAAAATAGATGGCGAGAGCCTATCTGAACCTTCTGATGAACTTTGCGGTGTTACGAATCGGCCAGCGCCGCCGTACTGTCCCGCATCACTCCTCGGCTGTGCGGCGATGCCCCTGCGTGCTCCTTCGAAAACAGGCGCAACCATGTCGGTGGCAAGTTGCGACAAGCCGCGTCAGACGCTTCGCTCTCAGCCCATCAAAACTTCGCGGTTGGCGGCGTGGCTCGTCTCCACGCTCTTCAAGGACACAGAGGCCCCGTCGATCGCAACAGAGTCCTCCTCTCTCCCCTCTCTCGGACTCAACGTGCCCGAGGCTATGAACGGCTTACGAACTCTGGAAAGAGTGTTGTGCGTGTTCCAGCTTGTTTGCGTTTGACCGTTATCGCTTTTGGGTATAAATAGAGCTGCCCAAACGTTGTAAACAATTCCTGTTAGAGCAGCGAATCGATGCTGTCGCTCCGCTCGAGTCCTGTATTGTAACCTCGCCCGTCGGGGCATTGTTCTTTGGCTTCGGCTCACCTCTCGCTATGAAGTAAACAGTTACGTTAGCCTACGGCTTCTGGACTTCTTCACGGCTGCTACAGCGGCTGGCCGCTCGCATCATACACGCTACCACTCGTATGTCGGAGGCCACGGAGATCGGATCGGGTGCCCCCACTCGGTCGCAACAACTGGTGGCAGCGGTGGGATGGCAACTTCGTAACACCTGAAGCCAGCGGTGCGAGACCCAACACCACGGACGTCAAGGCGGCTTCGGACTTCGCAGAATTCACGGCGGTCAAGGGTGAGTGCGGGACTTTCCTTCACTGAGTTTTACCAGGCTTCTGAGGATAGCTGGTAGGGCGTGTGTTTTTGTCGCGTGGGTTATTCGCGCAAAACATTTTTGGAGCAGTGGGAAAGCAGTACTCTAGACCGGCCATGAATTTGAAAGCGTTGAAAAAACCGCAGTTGTTGGAGCTTGAAAAAGAGTTGCGCTTGGATGTTACGGACGCGCTGAGAGAGCCAGAGCTGATACAGGCTATAGGCCTCCTGCGCTGGAGTTTTGGCGACATGCAGCGCCCCTAGCGGCCGACGCCTCTGGGTAGTACAAAAGCAGACGACCCTCGCCGCCCTCCATGTGTTTTCAATTACAAGCCAGAGTGAAAGTTGGTTGTGGCGCTTTGTGGCGTGTTTAAATGACTGCATACTGTATGAAATAGCCCTTAAAGTAGTTGCAGAGACCAAACAAAATATTATCCACTAAAAGAAGCCGATTTGTCCGCTTTCTTTTAAGCGAGCTGTCGCGGTGGTCGCGGCGTGGGACGGTATATCGCCAGGTCGGGTGGTTTGACGACAGTTACAGTTTTTTCTTCTTGCGTACGGTCGAAAAAGGAAAGTTAACGAGTAGCATAAACACGGGGCGCTGCTCATCCTATATCCTGAGGTAACTGCAAAAGGTTGCTTCACCGGCAGCATGCAAGCGAACGCAAGAATTGCGCAGCCGACTCAGCTGACACTGCTAGCCTGGCACCGCCTGTGAAATGAGTGGGAATTTCGTTTCGTATTTTCGCAAACTAAATGATTCTTGCGTAACGTTTTACGCCGCACGATTTACGAACGGCAGGGTACATGTATACAAGCGAGTAGGTGGGGCAATAACGCCAAATAAACAAATTAAGCGCTATTAAAGGACGCAAAACATGCACCAAATCACACGCCCGCTGGCATGCAGAGATGATGTACTTCTATAACATCACATAACACAGCCGCATACATGGTGCGGGGCTCCGAATATTTACATACGATCATCACTGACTGTTGGTTTTCTAGTGCAGGGGTCGTCGAATCTGGGCGCCGACACGCCAGTTTTGACTTCAAATGGAGTTAGACAGCGAGACAAGAACAGAGAATTGGCGTCCTCCAGTTGAATTGCCCCCCCCCCCCCACCATCTTCACACTTCGCCAGATTATTGTAAAATATTTTTAGAAATTCGCTGAATTTTTTCTCTTCGCATTCAGACCCTCTCCACCTCCCCCCCCCCCCCCCCCCCCCCGATTTTGCCGTCTAGCCCTACGTCGTGTCGGCTGCATGGAACTCGGCCGTTGCTGACCCTCATTCTAGGCTATTAAGTGCGAACTGGGAATGTATGCTGCAAGAACGTAATTAAGTAAAGTGAGAGAAAACAAGGAAAGCGAACGGCCTCTCAGTTCGCCCGACCACCTTGTTTTACCGCCTCTAATTTCGGAAACTCAAAACAGATTTCACGCTTCTGACGGTCGCGGCATTTTGTCACTGAGACACGCAACAAAACGGCAAGCTAACGCTGCACCATGTATTCGTAACGGTGACGCAAACGAGCACTGTTTAATGAAGTGCACGCATAGTGTGCAGGTACGCAAAAGAGCGGCGCACCGCAGCAGGCGAGCCTGCGGTCTGCCGGACTCACTGGCTTTTTAAAGCGCGATCATCGCCGATTGCGTGACTCTTCTTTTTTGATCGGCTGTTTTTGAGAAGTCTTTGTCACCTAGAGTATTAGTTTAAACTAGAAATTTCACTTAAAATTTCACAATTCGTACGACCATCGATCGGTGAACCTGCGAGTAGCAGACGCCGTCACGGTCCCGGCACTTTCGTCGGCGCTGTAAACGTGTTTAGCGCTGCAAAAACTTTTCCCCTAATGCCAAGTTCATCGCTGAAATAGATCGGACGCGTCGGGGATGAGCTGGTGACCACGTCGCAAAATAATCGGGAGCGTCGAGCTCATTTTGCTTCTGTCAACACGGAATTCTATGGGACCCGCGCAGCTTTGTACTACCCGGAAGTACTGCCCGGAAGCCGCTTGCGCAGCGCCCCCTGGGCAGCGCAGGAGGCCTATTCTCGCTGTTGGGGCTGACGATGACGAGCTGTCGGAATACCTTGAGCTTATCAATGACAGGGAGACCGCTAAGCGTCAGGCTGCAGAGGCAGAGGCTGAGCGCAAGCGTGAGAAGCTCGAAAGAATGAGACTCCAACTGGAGAACAAGCACCTAGAGCATGAAATTCAACTCGAGCAGGAAGAAGTGAAGCCCGAGTTGGAATTGTTGCTCGAAAAAGACCTCGTTGTCGACGAAAGCACCGTGCCAGCGCTGCCAGTAGCAGACGCTCGGGAGGGCGAGTCGGACGCGACCGTTGCTGCCCCGCAGCGCGTCAAGGTTGCGGAGAGAGATAACGACGGCGCAATAGCTCAGACTGTCGGCAGAGGGCAGTACGTGTCCACTGAGTGTGATAATGTGTCGACGTTTGTTTCGGAAATCTCCGCGGAGTGTTCGGACGGTTCAAATTCGCTAGAGGCCTTGGGAACGGCTACCGGTCTGAACATGAACAATTCGCGAGATAGCGAGGTTTCGCGGGAGTGCGGAAACCATGAGGCTACCGAGAGGCCGCACGAGTCCGCTGAAACAGAGGTTGTTCTTTCGTACGGTAGTGCAGAAACGAGCGACGTGGTGGCAAAGCCTGCAGTCGAAGCAGCGAGCGGTTTGCGCAGCTCAGCTGGGAGTCTAGACGATCTCGCCACTGAGCAAGCCGATTCCGTCCTGCCACCAGCTCAGGTAACTGACCTCAAGCAACGGCCAGCCGAGCTCGTAGAGATTCAGGTAGCTGGGGCGGCTGACCCGTCTTTTGAGACAGGGCAGCTTGGATATAGTGTAGCCTTGACAGCCGCAGAACAGAACGAAAACACCCTTCGGTGTTCGCTTACTGAGGGTGTTGCGGAAAAGGCGAGGGACGCCGAGATAGGATCTGTTGGACGTTGCGACGTGTCTATAGAGCACGTCGCGCCCTTGTTACTCCCAGCTGATGTTCCCGACGATAGGACAATATGGGCTAAGCTAGTTGAGATTTCGGTGGCGCCTGTGGCTGAGCCGAAGACGGGAACCGATCAGCCTAGAGGAGAGAACGTAAACACGTTCCGATGTTCGCTTGCCGAACGCGTTGGTGAAAAGGCGAGCAAGAAGGATAGAGGGAAAATTTCCGCGCGTACTTGTGGCGCGTGTTTCAGTGCGGGCACGCCCACAGGCAAGGCCATGAGCTCGCATCGCGCCAAGGGAACGCCGCCTCCTAGGAGGAGTGCGCGCCTTACGTTCGAACGCTGGAAAATCTCGTTCGCTCCTCCGCGCGCTCGACCTTTGTCGAACAAGACGACCGGTGTCCTTTAACACGGTCGCTGCAGCGTTCAGAGAACGGGTGCACCTAAAGTGCGATACAAGAAGGGGAAAACTCGGAGCAATGATGAGAGCTCGAATCGCAGCTCTCAGCGCAAGAAGTGGCTTGTAGACGCCTGACTTTCTCAATTTCATTGTTTTTCCTGGAGCAGGTTTCGCCCTTTACGATTACATTTCTTTTTGTGTGGGACATTTCCAATCACGCGAAATGTCACCTTGCAAGTTTGTCACTTGTCTAAGGTACTGCTGGGCAAAAAAATTCCCCGCATTTCCCCGAGGGGAAGAATGTGAAAGTGCGAATGCACGAGTTGAATTTGCGCGGTTCGGTAATGTTCGCGAAAGAGAGATCACACACACACACACACAACTACAAAGAAAGAAAGATGCATTTATTCACAGACACCTATGTGTGTTGTCGTTGTACTTGATTGCTAGAGCGGATCTCAGCTTTGAAATTTCGTGTCAGTACTCCTTTAAGCGGGTGCATTAGCCCTTCTCACGCCCGATTCCTGGCCAATCCCCCACGTCGGTATGTTCCATGTCAGCGGCCAGGCAGCGCGCGCCCATCTCCCCCCGTTGCTAAGGAAGACGAGGAGCGCGCGCACCCGCAGCTGTTGCTATGCGGACTACGGCGGCGGACGATTCAGGCTCGCTTATGAAGTGCATTCGCATTTAAAATATAACTAGAGTAGTTAGGTATTCGCGTATATTTCGCAATTAAAAGCCTGGTAGAGCTTCAGTGTTGATTTGTCTTCGCACTTGCCAGTGATGCGGTTGTGTCTTCCTGTGTTGTTCTGTTGCTTGCCTGACCAAGCGAGAGATGTTCTTGGGGAGCCACTACTCGTCCAGTGACCCGGCCGGTGAAGCTCCAGCAGAGTGTCGTACAGCCCAGGCCTGGAGTCGAGCGTCTGCCGAGCACTTCACTTCGACAGCATCCCTCCGGACAACGGTTGAAGACCCTTATCCATCGGGATCTAGGACCCCCGGCGGAGAAGCTGTTACGAATCGGCCAGCGCTGCCGTACTGTCCCGCATCACTCCTCGGCTGTGCGGCGAAGCCCCTGCGTGCTCCTTCGAAAACAGGCGGAACCATGTCGGTGGCAAGTTGCGACAAGCCGCGTCAGACGCTTCGCTCTCAGCCCATCAAAACTTCGGCGGCTGGCGGCGTGGCTCGTCTCCACGCTTTTCAAGGACACAGAGGCCCCGTCGATCGCAACGGAGTCCTCCTCTCTCCCCTCTCTCGGACTCAACGTGCCCGAGGCTATGAACGGCTTACGAACTCTGGAAAGAGGGTTGTGCGTGTTCCAGCTTGTTTGCGTTTGACCGTTATCGCTTTTGGGTATAAATAGAGCTGCCCAAGCGTTGTAAACAATTCCTGTTAGAGCAGCGAATCGATGCTGTCGCTCTGCTCGAGTCCTGTATTGTAACCTCGCCCGTTGGGGCATTGTTCTTTGGCTTCGGCTCACCTCTCGCTATGAAGTAAACAGTTACGTTAGCCTACGGCTTCTGGACTTCTTCACGGCTGCAACAGCGGCTGGCCGCTCGCATCATACACGCTACCACTCTACCACTCATATGTTGGAGGCCACGCAGATCGGATCGGGTGCCCCCACTCGGTCGCAACAGCGGCCCCCCCCCCCCCTCCCACCACTAACGCACCCTTCGAAGCTAGTTCCGGTCGCCCCCCATTGCACGAAACCACCTGTTCGTCCCCTTCGCTACATTCAATCCTCAAGGCGGCTCCTATTGCACCTGCGGTAGCTGCCTACCCTCATTATTTGCTTGTCCAACGTGCGCTGCGTCGCCCTTTCTCACAGGCCTCATTAGGCGTCCTCCAACACTCCGGCACTGCTGTTTCCTTTTCCCAGCGTGCGATGCCGGTCCGCGCCTTACACTCAGATTTTCTGTGTGACTCCGTGCACTTCACAAAGATTCTTTTACATCGCAAGTGTTCCATAAAAGAGGGATCTGAGGTTTTTCCGGAAGAACAAGTCCGAGTGCCTTAGCACGCGCACTACAACCTATCCTTTATATAGCGGCCTTAGTCCCAGAGACATCGTAATTCTAACGCGTTACAGTGCCACATGAAATATCCTAACACTTTTTCCTTGATTTCTCTTGTTACTGCTTCAAGTCCCAGAATTCTTTCCTCTTTTATGGGAACCAAAATGTCAAAACCACAACTATCTCCGTTGAAGGAGGAGGAGGAGGATAAACATCTTTATTGAGGGAAAAGGTTGCGTGGACTCTTCAGGAGGTGAAGTCCTCAGTCCAGGACCCCATATGCCTTGCCAGCCGCTACAGCCCGCTCCACCAGCCGAAGCTGGTCGGACAGGCATGAGCTGGATAGGGCGCGCCTCCAGAGCTCGGGAGAGTTGTAAGGATTCGGCTTGGGGAGAGGGTGGGAGGGGCATCCACCAACCATGTGGAAGAGAGTACACTCTGCTCCACAGAAGGGGCAGCTAGGGGACGTAATTTCTTCGGAGTAGTGGCAGACTCTTTTTGGGTGGGGAAAGGTGTTTGTTTGCAAGGCACGGTAGTGGTGTGCCTGCTCGATAGAGAGGTGTCGGTGCGGTGGGGGAAGGGTGCGTCGGGCCAGGCGTAGATGTTGCGTCATTTCTGTATATGTCAGGAGGGGAGTAAATCTCTCCGAGGCGGTGTCTGCACTCCTCGTGCGGCGTGTCATTTCTCGCGCGAGGTCGTGCGCCATCTCGTTCCCATTCACTCCCAGATGGGCTGGAGTCCATATTATGTGGATCTGTCGCTGCGGCGGGTGGCGGAGTAACATTGCGCGGGCCGCAGCGTGAACGGTTCCGGCCTGAAAGTGTCGGCAGGCCTGTTGGCTGTCCGTCACAACAGTAGTAGCCTGGGTAGAGCAGATGGCAAGTGCGATTGCCGCCTCTTCAGCTTCAGCTGGTGAAAGTGTTTTGACAGAGGCAGTGATAGCCTGTCCTCCTTGGGCGGGGCTTACTGCCAAGGCGAACGCTGGATAGGAGGAGTATGCTGCCGCGTCTGTGAAGACCGCGTCAGCATCTCGACTGTACTGTCGTGAGATGGCCTCCGCGCGAGCCTTGCGCCGTCCACTGTGGTGCTCAGGGTGCATATTACGCGGCAAGGGTTGTACTTTAATGAGTTCTTGAGTAGGTCGGGGGAGGGGCTCTAGAAGGGGGCCATTGTAGCCCGGTGTATTTATTCCCAGTCCTGAGAGGACCTGACGGCCCGCGTTGGTTAGAGAAAGCCGTCGGTATTGTTGTAAAAGATGTCCTTCAACTAGTTCAGACGACGTATTGTGGATACCGAGTTGAAGAAGTAGCAAGGTGGATGTGTTTGTGGGCAGGCACAGTGCGCGCTTGTATGATTTTCGAATTATTGCATTGACACTTTCTTCTTCGTGCTTGTTGAGAAGCGCATATGGGATCACGTACGTGATGCGGGAAATAATGAAGGCGTGCACGAGACGTAGCGCCGCATTCTCCCCGAAGCCGCGCCTCTTCGTGATGATTCGGCGCAGCATATGGGATACCTGATCCGTAGTGTGCTTCAGCCGAGTTATGATGGTGGAGGTCCGTTTATCTTGCTGGAAGACCATCCCAAGGATCTTGATTTGAGGAGTGGGGCGGATAATGTGGCCCTCGAGGTGTATTTCGACCGGTGGAGGTGGGTCACGCTTGGGTCTTCCTGGTTGGACCACGAGTAGCTCAGACTTTTGCGGGGCGCACGAGAGTCCGCAGTATTTGGCGTACTCAGTGACCACATCGGCCGCTTCTTGAAGGCGAGCTTCCATGTCCCCCCACGAGCCTGTGCCCGTCCAAACTGTCACATCGTCGGCGTAGAGCGCATGCTTGGTGTTCGGAAGAGCTGCAAGGCGTTGTGGCAGTTTGATTAGGGCGATATTAAATAGCATCGGGGAGAGCACTGCTCCTTGTGGAGTGCCTCTGCTCGCCAGGTTGATGGGGTTGGACTTCGCTTCGCCAACGTGGAGTACCGCTTGCCTCTTAGTAAGGAAGTCTCGCACGTAAGTGTACGTGCGTTCCCCGCAATGTAGCTCTCGCAGGTGGGCCAAAATGACTGAATGGGACACATTGTCAAAGGCCCCCTTGAAGTCCAATGCCAGCATTGCCGTGGGGGAGTGTCGGTTGGCAGGGGTCATGACTTCTTCTTTAATCTGGAGGAGAATGTCCTGGGTGGAGAGGTGGGGTCTGAATCCAAACATCGAGGTTGGTATGAGGTTCCGATCGTCTAGGTGACGCTGGAGGCGAGCGAGGACGATATGCTCCATGAGTTTACCGACGCAGGACGTTAGCGATATAGGTCGTAGGTTGTCAATAGAAGGGGTCTTGTTCGGTTTGGGGATGAGGTGAACGTAGGCGAGCTTCCATTCTGCAGGGATCTTGCCCTCTCGCCACACTCTATTGAAGCACGCGGTGAGGGACACGAGAGAGTCGTCATCGAGGTTGGCTAGTAGCCTGTTGGAAATTCCATCAGGACCTGGCGCGGTGTTTTTCCGTATCCGGGACAGTGCCGCTCGTACCTCCGAGATGAGGATGTCTTGATCCAATGAGGGGTTCGGCGATCCATCGTAGTCTGTGTGGCTCTGTTGCGGACCGGGCGGGAAGAATTTTGCCTCGAGGTTCGTTAAAAGTGTGTCGGTTGAGTGATTGTGCAGGAGGGCCCGTAGTTGGTTTGATGACGTTGCCTTCGAAGAGGAGGGGTCCAGGAGGTAACGAAGAATTTTCCATGTTTTTGACGTGCTCACGTGGTTTCCCATGGCGTCGCAAAGGGAGAGCCAACTCTCACGGCACAGTTCGCGTGCGTATTTGGCCGCCTTTTCATTGAGCTGCGCAATGCGGATGCGGAGTTTTTTATTGTGCCGCTGCTTTTTCCAGCGCTTTTGCAGGCTGCGTCTAGCTTCCCATATGTGTAGAAGGTGCGTGTCTACGCAGGGATTGTCGGTATTTGTCTTTATGTTAGTAGTACAAGCGGCCTGGTCCTGAATAAGTTGGGCTATCCATGCGGAATATTGATCTTCCTCTGCCGGATCTGCGGTGTCCTCTGTGCTGCGCGCTGACCTCAGTTTTCGGAAACCGGACCAATCTGTCAGGGCAGCACGTCCCACTGTGCGGACTAGCTCCGGGCCTGAAATGATTAATTCAATAAGGAAATGATCGCTGCCCAGTGCCTCTTGCTTGTTTCGCCATACGCACGTCACCTGCTGGTTGCTCAGGGCGAGGTCTGGCGTAGTATCGCGAGAGACGCTTGTGCCCGTGCGAGTGGGTATGCCGAGCTCGTTGAGTATCTGCCATGCCTTCTCGTCTACGTACTTGTGAAGGTAGTTGCCCCTTGGATTAGCGTAAGTGTAACCCCAAAGGGGGTGCGCCGCATTGAAGTCTCCACTTACGATGAGTTGGTGCTTCCCAGCTTTCTTTCGCGCCAGTTCCAGCGTGTCATTTAGGGCCTGCGGAGAACATTTGGGCCTGCAGTAGACATTAAGATGGAAGATAGGTAAGGAAGTCTTTGATGCCTTGGCGGGGAGTAGTTCTAGTAGTACGCCTGGGGCTCCTGCTAATGGAAGGGAGTGCTGTATAGCGGTGATAGACCTGGATACCAGCGTGTGTAACACCCGCGTGCCATCCGCATGAAAAGTGATATAGCCGGGGAGCGAAGCGTGGGTGTTGCTTTCTTGCAATGCGACAACGTGTGGAGGTGTTTCTTGTGTTGTAATATACTGGATCAGTTCTGAGCGTTTTTCGCGGAATCCGCGGCAGTTCCACTGCCAAACAATTGTTTCGCCGCGGCTCCGACTATTCTTATTAGGAGGACCCATCTTCTTCCATGGCATCTTTGGGTGGAGGAGGAAGGGAGGTAGTGACGCGAGTGCACTGAGGAATAAATGCTTCCATTTTCGAGAGGCGTTCTTCGAAATTGGTATTCATTTCTTTGAGGGCTTGCATGGTCTGGTTCAGTTGGTCAGTAATAGTTTGTTGCGAGGCGGTCAGCTGCTGTAGCATAGAACGTATTCCCACCACCTCGTCTCGAGTGATAAATGGCGTGGGGTTTGCTGGCATCGCCTGGCCCGAAATTGGTGGGAGGGTTGTGGGAAGAGGGGGGGTTGCATCACTGCCCGGTGGGAGGGAAGTTCGGGGACGCTTGATAGCGGGAGAAAGTTGTTGCGGGGAGGGTGCAGGGGGGTTGGCTGCTGTTTTTGTTAAGGACGCACGCAGTTCTGCAAGTTCCTGTCTGAGAGCCGCGTTCTCAGCTTGTAATTGAGTTATGAGTGCGCCATACTTATTATCAGCTCTGGAGGCCGCTACTCCTGCCCAGCTCACCTTGGGTGCGTCCTCGTGGCGTGGTTCTTTGTGCGCGGAGCTCCTGTTGACTGAGGAGCTGGCCGAGCGTTGGTCTCTGGGTGGCTTGCGTTGCGTCCCTGGGGTCTGATCTCGATTGCGTGCCTGGCTGGGCGCGCGTTCCTTGGTGGTTGACCGTCCGTGTTGTGGCCCTCGACCGTGATCTCGGCTCGGTCTTGAGCTTGAACGGTGAGGTCCCCGGTTGCGTCGCGAGCCAGGAGAGGGGGAGCGCGACCGGCAGGGCCCATCCGATGTGGACTTGTTCGGAGTTTTCTTGGCCTTGTACACGGTGGGCAGGTACCGCTTGGGGCAGTCTTTAGATGCGGTGGTGTGTGGGCCTTTACAAAGCCCACACCGCGGTGTGCAGATGTGCTGAGGCTCGTTGAGGGGGGCACCGCACACGTTGCACTTGGGCGTGGCTGGAGGAGAGGGGCAAACGTCCGCTCGGTGGCCCGTTTGATGACAGAGGGTGCAAAAGGCGACCGTGCGGCGATAAGGGTAGCATCGGAGCAGGGCTTGGTTGACGTAAACGTAGTACGGCACTCGCTTGCCTCGAAATGTTATGACGAAGGCTTTGGACTCTCCGAGGCGACGAGCTGTGAGAACCTCGTATCCGGGAGCAGTAATGAGTGACTTGTACTCTTCTGGATGTTCTTGTGCGATGTTGTGAATGACGCCACGGCAGGAATTGTCCGGAGTGATTGGGTAGACTGAGACCTCGTGTCGGTTGCCGAAGACCACAATCTTCTGGAGGCTTTCGAGCGCTCGTGCAGCTGCTGGAGAAGGTGTGCTGACGACTATGACGTTCTGCTCTGCACCAACGCGGAGCTGGAAAGGTGCTGGTGTAGTGGGGAGCCCGATCTCCCGAGCGATTGACGCAGTGAGAGAAATGGGGTCCGCACGGGAAAGCTGGAGGCCGTTTCTTGGGCGGATGCCTATTTTGAAATCGTCCGATGGTAGAGGTGGTTGCCTTGGTTGACGCGTCGACGGGCGATGGCGGAGCGCTGGTGTCGGTGGCGATTCGGGAGTAGACTTCGACGGGGAAGGAGGACGTCGCCGGAGGGAGCGGCGTACTACCTCAATCCATGGGCTGGATATTTCTTCCTCGGTTGTGGTTGCGGGCGGGGATGTAATATCTATGTCGTTGGCTTCCATCATGTCTTCAGGTCGGTTTGAGGGAGGTGCCAAATTTGCATTTGGATCGTCGGTGGGGGTGCGCGCTGACGCCATGCGCACCGGCAGAGGAGCCGGCGGCGTGGTTGCGTCGCCGGTGACGTTAGGCTTAGCGCGTCTGTCCTCTTGAGATGCTTGTAAAATTACGAATTTTGGACTCACAGGGATGCAGATGGTATCCTCGTCTTCCTGGTGACGTTAGGAAGAATGTCCGGTAGTCAGTTTTAGTCGCCGGGGTGATTTTTCATTGACATTAAACGATTTCAGTGGAGCCGACGTGACGCTCATTCGAACACCCCGAGCGGGCACGTGCCGTCCATCTCCGTTGAAAACAAAGTGCATTAAAGCTGTCTGATATCTTTCCCGGTGAGAAAGTAACTCACATTATAATAACGTCCAATTGCGGGTTGACCCAGAGTAGACAATGGCATTTAGAAACAATATTGTCCTAGGTGTGTTTGTCCTGAGGCGAGTTCGAAATAGTTGCACATTTCTCTTGGACTCTAATACACAGCTGAATAGTCAGATTTTTTTCCTCGGTTGCCGAAGTGAAAGATTAGTTCAACCTAAACAAATCCCAATGAAGCCTTTCAATAAAAACGACAAATCAGTCCACAAAAACCTAACAAACGTGTAGATACATTCATGCTGAATTTTTGCGCAGCGTAAGACTAGGACAGATAGAACAAGGGACACGAAGACCAGCGCCGACTAACAACTGAAATTTATTTCTTGAACAACATTGAAAGGAATAAAGTCGGAGTGCAAGGCGAAAGAAAATAGCCCAAATAGTAAGTTTTCAGTAATGCCGTACGTGCACGGACTGTCGCACAAACTTAAAAAAGTTGCAGGCAAGTATAACGTAAATGTCGTTTTCGCAGCAAAGAAAAGTGGGGAGTGTGTGCCCTGCAGTGAATAAATTGTACGAAGGAAGAAAAAGACCTGAAACTGGGAAGTGCACGATGAATCACAAACCCAGGTTTTTAGAATGCAAAAAGAACGTAGTTTACAAGATCCCTTTCACTTGCGGGCAGCATTATGTCGGTCAGACAGGCAGATTTTTAAATATTAGGCTTAGGGAACACTTGTCTAGCTTGAAAGGAAGGCCATATACGCATTTGGCAAAGCACGGTGAGCAATGTACTGTAGACAAGTGCGAACCTTTGTTGAACCAAACTACTATTGTGTTCTGTCACCCTAATCAAACTACCAGGGAAATTGTAGAAGCTTGGCACATGGCTGCGATCAAGGGAGCATGCGTGAGCCACCCTTCAGTAGCTTTGTCAGAAAAAGAAATACAGTTGCTGACCAATACAAGATAGTATAATATTGTTGCGAGGCGGCAGTTCGCCTTATCAAGTCAGTTTGATTGTATGGTTATCATGCTTTGCATTTTGATGGAGAGTGTACTAACCTGCTCATGCGCGGTGATCAAGGGTTGTTAGATAGTGTATATATATGTGTTGGTCAAGAAATAAATTTCAGTTGTTAGTCTGCGCTGGTCTTCGTGTCCCTTGTTCTATCTGTCCTAGTCTTACGCTGCGCAAAAATTCAGCATGAATTCTGAGTACCAACTAGCCCGCCTAACGGTGTTATTACAGTGTAGATACAGCTCTCCAAAACCTATCGTATTTCAACGGACGGGAGTAAGCGCCGGGGAAACGAACCTCGGGCTCTCGGCAGGCGAATTTAAGGAAGGTGATTCCAAGCTACAACAAATATCTATCAAATGTTGCGAGGAAAACAAACACACCGCTTGGTGCATTTTGGGCCTGTGCAGGGACTCCGAAAAGAAGAAACTGATAAACGTCAATGAAGGCAACACCAACGTTTCGAGTGGCGCGACAGGTTTCCCGAGGAAAAAGTGCCCCTTTCACATTGCAGTTAAATTTAGCTTTGGTCTTATCTTCCGGGGTTTATACTTCTAGCCCATATCATCTCCGAAAAAGTTGTTTACTTACTAGAGCACTTCACCACCTAAAGCCGCATATCACCTCCCTTTTTGTGCTTGCTTACTTCATCCTAGAAATCCAAGCGTCGCTCTTTTGCGTTAGGCCTGTTTTCCAGACGCAACGAATAACACACGTCTGACGACCTTGCAAAAAGAGAACCTAATCTCGCGCAGGCATAGTCGCCAAAAACGTTTTCTGCTCGTAAAACTCCTACCAACCTTGCCATCAAAACTTTCGGCGTTTTTTTAGTGCCACGTATCAAACGCGCACTTTATCGATCACTGGGGTTTACTTACGCTCATTGTGAAGAATACTGCCAATATAGTCGCGAAATGCTGAAAAAATACAAGTGTCATGGCAATAAGACAGCGGTTCTTCAGCTATGTCTTCTCCACGAATGGCTATCTGCAGTTTTCTTATGGCGTTGCCCCTCAAAGCCGACAAAACAAGATATCAACGTTGCAGGATTCAACCATGCGTCTTATAACATGTAGTTCCAACCGAATATATTTACAGCGGATAAGAATAGCCACGCTTTGGCAGGAACGGGCACTAACGTCTGGCAAAGCTGCGTATGACTCGCTAGCTGCGGTATAAAGGTCGTCGAAAGGCATCGAGGTTCAGAGTGCAAAATAAAGCGTTCTACCGGAGGCTACATTTTTCTTTCGAATATCATGTACACGTAGACATGTTTATTTGCAGATCTACATCCAGATTTCGCCCTTAATGTTGCGATGGAAAACATTAATACCAAATTAAACGTCGCTGAGTGCATTTTCGAGTTATGTGCGGCGAGCAGGGCGTCCGCATTTTGCGGAGACGCATAGTTTTCGAGTTTGGGAGCCAAAGCCGGTATTATTCGCTGTTTTACTCCAAGCTGAGCTATGTAATTTTAGTATGAGACACTGAAACAGCTTCATACTATGATAGACTAATCATTTTGAAGAAAAAAGTATTACGCATGTGCGACAACTTTCGGATGGATAAGCGCGAACCCCAAACGCAGCCTCTTTCAATAAATATGATATGCCGAAGGAGGACCCAGTATACTACTTTAAACTATTGCAGTAGATCCAAACATCTAGAATTAATAAGAAACCACCAGACGACGGTTCTGGGCGTACAATATAATATATCCTAGTACTGGCTGTCTGCAGCACGAGCAAATCACGCTAGGCGGACGTTACACTTTCAGACCCTTAGCATGCTGAAAAGGGGTGATATATGCACTTCCGTATTCCCCGCATGGAACTGTGAAATTTAATTTGCTTGCACTGTGCTTGCTTGCAATGTGCCTTGTGTATTTACACAAATTTACGCATTGTGTCACATGTGTAAATTTTAAATGTATGCATCTGGTTGTTTTATTTTATTTTAAATGCCATGTAACGCGTGCGTTTTGCTACGTACTTGGAATGTACTCTTTGTATTTGTGCATGACATGGCATCATTCGAGTTCTTTAAAAAGTATCTTTTGAGTTCTCTTCAACGTTATGCTAACTGTTTGAAAGTTGTATTCTAAGCACTTTGTATCATGTGTTTTTTGTTTTTTTGTTGCGTGCTTGAGAATACGTTTTCTGTAATACCTTCTACGATGACCTTTACGGGGGCAAAAGCTTTGTCAGGCATTCCGCCTACATCTTTTCCGCCATCACGAATAGCACACGTGGAAACAATTCTGAATAAAAAAATTCGTGCGTTTTTTTGCGTTTTTATGTTATCCTGTTGGTCATACAGTGGAATCACTTGGACAATAGGGTTCAGGACTATACTACTGCGTAGAACGCCCTGGCTTGCTTATGGCGGTCGCCGAACGCAGCCATCGTAGTCTCTCCACTTTCACCGTGATCTCTGCACACCCAACGGAGCATTGCAAAAGCCGCGGTTTTTAACGCGTAACATTCTTTGCGGACTACAGCCAGGAGCGTGTAACGCCCTGCATTTCCAGAAAATCTAGATTTGGCGGTAGTAACTCCTCTAAGTGTTGTAATAGCGTGAATATAGATGATTTGCCCGATAGAATTTGAAGAACATACAATAAGAAAAATAGGACAACTTTTTTCACGAAAAGAATTCGACAAAAATAAAAATATATGCATCTTAAAAATCTCCCCCCAAACCGACGAATACGCGAAAAACAATCCCGGCCAATACCGCTGAGGTGAAACCTGAGAAGGGGCGAAGCGTGGAGCGTATAAGTGTATTCTGGGTGCCTTGGCGTTTTTGCCAACACAGATGAAACCCTTGGGGGGTGCAGAAATATATAGCTCCGCTGTAAGTATCATGTCTTTGGAGGTTCCACCGCGAGGCGTAAACGGGTGTCCCGGTGTTGTGAGACGCCGACCGCCCGAGCCCCTCAGCGGCGTCGCCCGTATAAGAACGCTAAAGGAGCTTCTATATACCCATAAAATTAGCGAGAACGGATCAACCCAGCCCTACGCCTTGCATGTTCTAAAAAAACCAGAATTAGCGAATTTTGAAATAAAAGAATTTAACATCAATGGCGAAAAGAAAGAACAAAATACAAAGATTAAAATTATACCACATTTTAGCAGTTAATATCCATATTTGGCTCTAAAGAACTCACACTTTGGACAAGCGGACTCAGGGTCCTACGCATTAATAGACAATTCTCTGACTTTTTGCAGATTTTTTTTTGTGTGCTTTGGAAAACCCTCGCACTGTTGTGTCTTGTAGCGAGTTGTAGCGACCGCAGTCTGCTGGTAGCGGGGCCGGTCGCCGTCGCTTCGTCGAGCCAGGACTAGGGGAGAGCTTAGAGCAAACTCAACGGGTTTATTTACATTTTTACAGTGAGTTGTCGAGATGAAGACAGAAGACCGATCTTGGCGGGCCGCAGCACGCCCTTTTTGTTGACCCCCGATCCCTAGTTCCCTAGGTTGGGGATCCCCATACAAAACAACGCGGACCAATGGTGAGGTGTAAGTTCCTCGCTGTGAAGCACCGCCCTCGGGTAGGGACACGCCTTTCAGGTATGTCGACAGATGCACGGCACACACACACACACACACACCCTTGCCACTCGTCAGGAGCATCTAGTCGGTGTTGCTGTAGTAGAGGGGAAGAACGGAAGACGCGCGAGCGCCTCGTATCTTTTTGGTGTCCGCCGCGCGCTGCGTTCCCACGGTGGGGTTCTGACACATACTTCCCAGGGAGCTAACAAGGTTCGTGGAATCACTCGGAAGGGTTAATGGCTTGACCATTGCCACTGCCTTCTTCGCTGTGCTGCCGCCGCCACTGGGTCCCATTGTCCGGTCGTCGCCGTCTGGGCTTTCACGCGCACACGCGTTTAGTTGCTTAGGCCGGGGGACGAGCGGCGGCTCCTTAATCCCTTTTGGGCAACAACACTAAACACCGCTCAAAAGCCGCTGTCAATCAGTGGCCGCCGCCGCCGCGGTGTCGGCTTCCTTTCGTTTCCGTCGACAAGCGGTGGGGAGGTCGACCGGCGGGTGACTGACCCGCGCAAACATGGCGCCGGTGAGTCATAACAGCACGCGCTGTAAAATGCTTCACAATTACGTGGGTTCAGGAGCTCTGTAGCTGCTTATGACGCCAACTTTTCGTTCAAATGGCTCAATTGCTTTCGCTCCAAAGAAGGCAGTTCAGAAGGACAGCAAAGTTTTGATGTAATTTAAGCAGTGCCACAGCGGCTGTGCCGCCTTTGGAGACCCACTGAAACCTTCGTTGTACTTTGAGAAAAACCGTTATGAACCTAAAAACACATTCATGCACCACCAACTGGGCATGCTCACGTGGGAACGACACTGGAAACGTGCTTATGCGTACGGTAGCAGTAACCTCGCGCGATGACGGCACGAAGCGGGAACGATGTTACTAGTTCCTATGGGTAAGTTTGTGGGAAGAATATAATTTGGCGTATTTTACCGTGGTGGCCCTACGACAAATACGTAAATACGCGGGTAATTTTTACATGCTAAATATAACTGCGCCTAGAACTAAACGAAGCTTGGAACTGAAGGGAGAACTGCCCCGCACTCTTGCCGCGATTGGAGCTCTTCACGTTGAAACGCTATTCACAGTTAGCTTTGGGGACTTTTAAGACAATCATACCACCGAAGAAAAAAATATCAGTGATGATATGCTCCGAAGCTGTGACGTCAGTCATGACGTCAACTGTCTTTGTGATACGCCGTTAACAATTACATGAATTCAAGTCATTCTGATGTGGAATATGTTACTTGGATGTTGATATAATGGTGTGCATGTTATAAATGTGCATGTCCTGCAGCCAGCGAAGGTGTGTAAGCGTGCTTGAAAAAAATTGCCTAATACAAGAGGCGGTACACTTTAATGAAACTGTATTGAGTTCAAGTACCAGCAATAACACGTGCCCTACTCCAGCAAGAATGGTGTCCAGGTAAGAGGAAAAATGAACGGCTTCAAGAAAAAAATAAGAGTAATGTCCCCCTTTAGGCTTGTAAAAAAGCACTCTAACCAGCAGTAGAACTACCCTTTGCGGAGAGTACGTGATACAGCAGTATTGACTCAGCCGAGTTCCTTCGCAGAAGAACACGCGCTACTTTAGTCTTGTAAAAAAGACTCGTCTGCAGTAGAACTATCCTTTGCGAAGAATAAGTGGTACAGCAGTATCCACTCGGCTGAGTTCCTTCGCAAAAAACAATCTAGGCACACTGAGCAAATGGTCTTCATTGTAAGGTCTCAAGCTTCTGTACAAAATGTGAACAACGCTTCGGCACGTTAACAGATTCTTAAGATACTGAGCGCACACCCTTAATCACCAGTTTTATGTAAACACGTTAACTATAACACGTATACTTCTGGTAACAAACGAGAGAAACTGTTAACATGTGGGTTTGGGCGGAATAAAAAAACCCACATTCTTTGTTTGAGCGAGAGCGTTCTCAGCTCTCACGATGCAGGAAGGATAAACCCTCTGTGGTACTGTGTTTTTTGAGTCATGCATATGAGTAAGTACGCATTTTTTTTTTCATGCATCTTTCCACTTTTCTATGAGCGTTACTTTACTCGTAACAAAAAGAACGGGATTTAGCAAGGGGTACGTCCCCGTTTAACCATGCCAGTTGAAGTATGAAGAACACAGAGAGCTCGAACGAGCGAAGCAACCCGAATAGAGAAAAAAGACCTGATTGGAACGAGACACACGTGGCCGGATATGCTCCTCGGAAAGGCGGAGACCGAAAGTGCTGTGTGGTGCACTGGCATGGTTTCTCTCATGAACCTTCTGGGTCTCCTTCAAAGGAAATGTGGAAAAAAAAATTCCTGTCGAAAACACACGGCAGAATGTGAACGCATTTGATGGGTACATCTAAAAAATATAAAAATATCTGATGCACGTGGCCTCCATTACAGTCGCCCGAATGAACATAAATTGAATGCAGGCGGAATCTGAACTCCAAAGAGACCAAGAAAACGAAACTTCAGATAAGAAAGTTAGTCTGCTTTGTGCCTTTACTGAGCTAATCTCCATGCAATAAAAAACAAAAACAAATTGCAAATGAAATGTGGAGGATAAGTGAAATGGAGGATAAGAAACATTGGAAACCAAGAAAGATGAATAAAAACTAAAAATATAACAAAGCTGCCTCTAAACAGCCGTCCTGTCTACATAGTGGAGCCGCGCGATGCATTGTCTACGTCAAGCCGCAAATCTAATTCCGTTTGGGTTCTCGAGAGAAATTTCGTAGAGAGAGCCATGCAAATGGATTTCGTCTTTCTCTAGAATTCTGCATAAACCTACACATACGCATGAGGGGAAAGTCCCGAGGAACGGCAAACCCAAAATGGAGAGGGGAAATGGAAAGACGACGTGGAGGCCGAACGCACACTCGCGAAGTGAACACCAAGCTCCCGCGGTACAGTGATCGAGATACGTCTAGGCCACGGAGCAAGCTCCGTGGTCTAGGCTAAGGAAATTGCGAACTCGTGCGATGAATTTCGTATATTTTATTGCTACTGGTATCTGGGGTGGCGTTTTGCTTGCGCCCTGTGCATCCCCACCCGCACCAAAAACGGAACACTAATCTAAACCAGCACTGAAATCACCTCTAGCTATCTTCTGTAGAAGGCGGTGATCCTCACACGACGAGTCTGAAATACACACTTTTATCACTCCAACGTGCACACGTGCTTACCCAGTCGCCAGTTGAATGTCCCAGTGTGATAGTGACCGAATACCCCCACATACATTGCGATGGCGCTGCCACCCTTGAAGCATTTCTTGTTTTCTCGACACCCTATTACTTTCAATGGGGAGGAAGAGTAGGGTGGCTGAATCTTTCTGAAACCAGAGGGCGTAGGCATAGCCAGAGGGACGGGGTTGTTTCCTAGTCAGAACACCCCTGGAATTTCTGAGCGCCGCATCCTTCTCTCCGCCTTCCTTTCGCCCGTTCTTTCTCGCCTATGCTATCTCTATACTGAATTGACATACGCCAATGTAATATTAACTAGAAGGGCGTGGCTTTTTTAAAGCCGAGGCATGAATAAAATTTTGTTGAGGAGCAGGATGTCGCTTGTGTTTTTTTTTCTTTTCACGGGTCCGCCCTAGAACAGGAGTTATCCAAGATTAAGCAACTTTTAGAGCAAGCGATTCGTGAAAGTACTAAGCAAAAAGAGGAAAATAAGAAACTCAAAGAAGAAATCGTAAAACTTAAACAGGCTGGGTCGCAGTTGCCTCAGCAAGGTCTCTCTACAATTCCTCCTAAAGGTACGCAGGAAAACGCGGCGCCACCTCAAAAAAGAAAAGCCGGAGAAACACCTGACATAGCAAGCGTAATTTCGGAGCAAATAGAAAAAAAAGTCGAAGGAATGTTCGCAGCACTGACTCAAACAATGCAACAACAATTCGCTAGCATACAGGCACAGCTAGCGGATATGAACACTAGAGTAACAATACTAGAGAATTCTCAAAGGGAAACGAGAAGTGCTGGAATCGGTCCAATCAAAACGACAGCCAAACCGTACGACAGACCCGTAATGACGGAAATTAACAAAGTGCAGGAGAGCCAAATCACCAAACATGGCTCCGCGTAACGAGTGCAAAATTTGGCAATGGAATTGTCGAGGGTACCGCCGGAAACGGGGAAACCTACAGCAATTCATAGACACAAAGGAGGCTCCAGACGTCATTGCCCTGCAAGAAACGGGGGGACCTGCTAAATTATCGGGGTACAAATCTTGCTGTAATGCCTCTGACGATAAAACGCCCGTCGTAACGCTTGTCAAAAGAAATCTAGCTGTCATCGAGCACAACACTGGCGTAAAGAACGTCGATCACGTCCTAATCGAAATAGTTCCAACTAGGAAAAACGAAGGCAGCGTATATATTCTTAACCTATATAGTAGCCCCAAACAAAAATCTGGTTTCGGACCGCTCTTCCGCAAAACCTTAAGCATAGCCAACAAACAGGCGCTTATCGTGGTCGGGGACTTTAATGCTCCGCATCCCGCTTGGGGTTACAACAAGGAAACCATCAAAGGACGCAATCTATGGTTAAACGCCCAACAGGAAGGGCTAACCCCTGTAACGGACCCCGCGTCTCCCACCAGATTGGGCAACAGTGTGTGTAACGACACCACACCCGACCTCACTTTAATTAAAAACATTTCCGATCATACATGGTCCAATACTCTAGAAAATTTGGGCAGCGATCATTATATCGTAGCTACGACTATCCGGGCGGGTCCTTCCAAAAAGAAGGGCAGAGAAATCAAGATAGTAGACTGGGACTCCTTTCGCAAAATCAGAGAGCAAGACACACACGAAGAGATAGACGACATAGAATCGTGGACCACAATACTTCACCAAAGCGTAGAAAACGCCACAAAAACCATCCCTGAGGAAGCGGAACTCAAAACAGCGGACAACAGGCTCCTACACATGTGGGAAGCAAAATCCAGTATACAGAAACGCCTTCGTGGGCAAAAACACAACCGAAATTTGCGGAGAAGACTAGCCTTGCTCAATAGGGAAATAGAAGATTACGCAAATAAGCTAACCAGACAAAACTGGGAAAATACGCGCAACTGCATGGAGTTACAGATAGGGTCAGCTAAAACATGGAACCTCTTAAGATACCTACTCGATCCGGAAAGCAGTAAAACCATCCAAAGGCATAACCTAAGCAAAATCATTCATACCTATCCGGGTACGGAAAAAGACCTTCTACAAGAAATACAAGAGATATATGTAGGCGACACCACACCCAACGACCAACTAAATCCGTGTGCTGGGGAGGATAACCAATACTTAGATAGGCCCATAACCGTAGCGGAAGTACGAGCGGTGCTAGACAAGCTCCGCACTAAATCCGCACCCGGTCCAGACGGCATCACTAATAAAATCTTAAGAAATCTAGATGACAAATCCATAGAGGCCCTCTCCAAATACTTAAACGTATGTTGGGAGAGGGGCAGCATCCCACAACAGTGGAAGACTGCAAAAGTCGTAATGATACCGAAACCAGGTAAAAAGCTGCAATTGGAAAATCTAAGACCAATCTCACTAACGTCGTGCGTGGGTAAGCTCATGGAGCATGTAGTCTTAACCCGACTAAGCAACTTCATGGACGATAAAGGGTTATTCCCTCACACAATGATAGGGTTTAGACCTAAATTATCCACCCAGGACGTAATGTTACAATTAAAGCATCAAATAATTGACAAAGCATCCCAATCGACAGATATAAAAGCCATACTTGGCCTAGATCTCACAAAAGCTTTTGATAGCATCACGCACAAAGCCATATTGGACAATTTACAAAACGTAGGAGTCGGAAAACGAACGTATACATACATCAAAGACTTCCTCTCCGACCGTTCATCGCAAATAACTATAGGCGGGGTCAAATCAGAGAGTATCAACCTCGGGAGCAGAGGCACGCCGCAAGGCTCAGTCCTCTCTCCATTTCTTTTCAATGTTGCAATGTTAGGATTACCCGCAGAACTCAACAAGATAGATGGGCTGTATCATAGTTTATACGCTGACGACGTCACTCTGTGGGTTACGGGAGGCAGCGATGGCCTAATTGAAGAAACACTACAGACGGCCATTAATACAGTCGTACACTACGTGTCCGCCAGAGGTCTCAAATGTTCGCCACAAAAATCGGAACTGCTGCTCTATCAACCAACTCGTAGAGGACGGAAAAGCCCCACCGAAACCCCAAACATTAAATTAGTTGCGGATGGGAATCCGATTCCCATCGTTAAAAGCATCAGAATCCTCGGGCTCCGACTGCAGTCGAACGGGCACAATGGGGAAGCCATTCAGTTGCTAGAGCAGAGCGCCCATCAAACGATGAGACTCATCTCGAGGATCGCCAACAAGAATTACGGATTAAAGGAAGCAAACCTGATAAGATTAGTGCAGGCTTTCGTCGTCAGTCGTATTACATACGTTACTCCGTACCTCAACTTGCAAGTCGCCGAAAAGGCTAAAATCGAGAGTATCATCAGAGGGGCATACAAGCAAGCCCTCGGGTTACCTACCTGTACGGCTAACGAACGATTACTAGCTCTAGGAATTCACAATACGCTGGAAGAGCTTATAGAAGCCCACACAGTGGCACAATACGAAAGACTTACACACAGCGCAACGGGAAGACACATACTCGACTCCCTCAGAATTAACTACGCGGCACAACAAGGCACCAAGGTGGACATTCCTCAGGAAATACGCGAGTGTGCCAAAATACTTCCGTTGCCAAGGAATATGCACCCGGAACACAACGAGGGAAGGCGGCAAGAGCGAGCCAAAGCCATTAAGAAAAGGTTTCAAAATTCTAGGGACGTGATCTACGTCGATGCGGCAGAATATGCCACGTGTGATGCCATGTCAGTGACAGCAGTAGACTGTGAAGGTAAATTAACCTGCTGCGGAACGGTCGTAACCGCAAAATCAGAGACAGCCGAGGAGTGCGCCATCGCACTTGCGATAGCCTCCACGACAGCTAAATACATAATCAGTGACTCGAAAACGGCAGTTCGAAATTTTATTAAAGGGCGCATATCGCCGGAGGCGCGACGCATTCTGCTAAATTTCCGAGACCAGAGGAAAGTCCAAATTTTATGGGCACCTGCACACTCTTCCCTTCAGGGCAACGAGGCAGCTCACAACACGGCTCGAGGACTCGCGTGCCGAGCCACCGAGCAGCCTCTGCTGAGGTCGGGAAGAGACCGCATGGTCTCATACAGGGAAATCACCAATCATTACAGGTTTGAACGGGCCCGTTATCCTCCCGCTCATCCATCCCTAAACAAAAGGCAGTCGGTGGTCTGGCGTCTCCTCCAAACGAATACCTATCCAAACCCCGTGGCATACAGTCACTACTACCCTGGCCAATATTCAGGCATGTGCGCACTATGTAAGGACCGGGCGGACCTGTCACATATACTATGGGCTTGTCCTCAGGCGACCCAAGAAGGCCGTAATATCGCGAATGACGAGCAGTGGGAGACCGTGCTGCTCAGCTCTGACCCAAAAGACCAACTCTGGGCCGTCCAGTTGGCTGAAAACGCCGCCAGGGCCCAAGGGCTGCTGGCCGCCGTTTAGGAAGGAGGCCTCCTTACAAACAACTGGACAAAAATAAAGTTCTCTCTCTCTCTCTCTCTCTTCCGGCGGCGTAAAACACCAGCCGAAAAAGTTTTATTGCTATGCCACTGCCCGTGGGGATAAGTTCTTCGTAGCACCGGTCATACACATATTGAGTGTAATTGAGCCAAAGAATTCAGAAAAAAAAAACATTTCAACACTCAAATAAATGCCCTGGACATGGGCGCAAACGTTTTTTTATTGAACATGTTTATGGATCCCTCTCTCCTGCATATACTAGTAGTGTTGAGAGACAGGTGAATGATTATGTTGCATTTAGTGATGACATCGCGGGAAGTGGTAATGTCTGCCCTTCTGTGTTGGTAACATATTGTGTCCACGCTTTCTACACACACCCCCACATACGCAGAAATGCTCGAGGGGAAATAGCGAAGGAGAATCTTTTGTCAGGGGAATTCGCAAAAACACAAAGTGTAATCACAGGCGTATTCCTAACAACTCTGCACTTTCTCCCCGTACACGTTAGACATTCAGTCATCATGATAGTGAGAAGTGCATGATATGTGTGAATTAAAAGTTTTCTTCTCTCGTTAGGCACGCATTGCTCTTGTTTCAAAGCGAAATCATTGGCTCGGCTGGTCATTCCACTGGATGCAATGTCGCCGCCCGTCCCGATGAACGAATCGCGATTACGCTGCCCCGTTAGCATACTGGCGTGTCATTATACTTATCGTACACCGCGTTTCAGAAAAACGACAAAGAGCTATCGGCGCACGTATCCGCTCACCCTTAACCCCTGGCCCCCCCCTTCTCCAAAGGGCTACTTATATTCCCGCCCTTGCACTTGGCGGGTAGGCTTAACAACGTGTACGTAGATCAGCTTTTCTGAGTCCGCTTCCTATTTAATAGGACACGAACGAGAGCCCAACGCCTTATGCGGTATTCTCTCGCTGTAATGTAGCTTTTCAATGTGTCTATTTTCTCCCAGCATCCGCCCCACCAAGAGGCTGGCGCATCGTTCACAATAAATCGCGCTGTAGGTCATGTGATTACATCTTCCCCGTCCTTTCTGTGCGAAGTGTAATGGATCGGTGCCTTCACCGCTTTTTCTTCGAAGTTAACGAGCTGGACACATGTATATTTCCTCGACGCCCTCTTCTGCAACGCCGCTCCAAGCGCGAACGCCATTGTCTTTCGGCGACAGTGCGTGCTAGAGTTCCCGGGGCCGTATCTGCTTCACTTTAATTCCGGTGCCTGACACTGGTCGGTTCCTTTCCTCTGATAACGTTCCCGGGGAAAAGAATGGAGAAGGGGAAAAAGTTGGCCCACCCATTTTTCAAGAGATCCGGCTGCGGAAAGGGGGACGCACAAAAAAAAAACCGCTGCTGGTTTCGTTTATAAATTTTAGATAACACGCAATCAACCGAAACGCATAATGCAGGAGCGGCTCTTCATTGATCGAAATACCAGGAGTCTTTATTGCTATAAATTTGTTTTCAGCCCTTTGCAAATTGAACGCAAGCACAGCCAAGAGTGTTTCACAGCCTCCAATAAGGATCCCGCGTATAGTCCGTACTCCCACTTGCCGGGGAAGTCGAAAAGTTTAACAGCGGAACTGCTGTACAAGCCGTAAGCTCGCCGTTGCAAAAAAAAAATATATATACCAAGAAAATTCCCGCCGCTGAGCATTCCCAGCACGCCCAGTGGCTTTAGCAAAAAAAAAAAAAAGAACTAGAAAAAACCACGAGGAGCGACGAAGTTCCAAGCGCTCGTGAGTGCATGCCTCACGGCGACTACCCAGTCCCGGCTCACGCAGTAGCTTGAACAAAACAAAAACATTTCAGTGTTGTCGTCAAGCCCTACCACCGTATAATGCTTGACATAACACACACGATGATATCGATGCATCTGACGGTAACTAGCACGGTGAAAAGCAACGACGGGACATGTAAATAAACAATTTCCAACTGGTACAACTGCATAGTCATGTGTCCTTCAGTGCTCACGTATAAAGAAATACCGCAGCTTCGCTATAGTTCAAGCCTTGCGTGACTTAGTACAAGCTTCGCCAATTAAGCTGTAGGATTGGTGGAAGTCTGCAATGCTGAGAATGACTTTGCGTTTACCACTCGCCGTGAACAGGATGACGACCTCTTCAATGCACATGTCGACAATTACTTGCACTGCAACAATGCAAATATACAATCATACTGAGACTTAACCATGTGTCCGAATGCTCCCGTACAACAGCTTCGCCATTCCAATTTAGCGCGTGAGTGCAAGCTTTTCTTGCGGAGTCTACAAGACGATGGCGTGTCGTTCGCCACAAATCGTGCTGTAGGGCATGTGATTACATCTTCCCCGTTCTTTCTGTGCGAGGTTTAATGGATCGGTTCCTTTACCGCTTCTCGTTCAAAGTTAATGAGCAAGCCCGCCTGAATATTCACTCGACGCCCTCTTCTGCGACCCCGCTCCAAGCGCGAACGCCATTGTCTTCCGGCGCTAGGGGACGCTAGCGTTCCCGGGGGCGTATCCACTTCACTTTATTTCCGGTGCCTGAAATCCGTACGTAGGTCCATTTGCGGTAATAACGTTCACGGGAAAAGATGGGGGGGGGGGAAACGAGTTAGCTCAACCATTTTTTTTAGTCGTGGCTGTGGGAAAGTGGACGCACAGACAACCCCGCTGGTTTCGTTTATAAAGTTTGGATAACACGCAATCAACCGGCATGCATATTGAAGGAGCGGCTCTTGAACGTTCTAAACACCAGAAGTCTTTAATTCTACAAATTTTCTTCAAGTCCTTTGCAAACTGAACGCAAACACAGTCAAGAGTGCTCGACAGCCTCCAATGAGGATTCCGCGTAAAGTCCAGACTCCCACATGCCGGGGAAGTCGAAAATACTAGCAGCGGAGCTCTTGTACAATCCATAAGTTCACCATTGCGGAAAAAAATACCCAGAAAATTACGACCGCCGAGCGTTCCCAGCACGCGCAGGTGCTTTAGCGAAAAAAAAACGGCAGAAATCACGAGGAGCCAGAAAGTCCCGAGCGCTCGTGAGTGCTTTCCTGGCAGCGACGGCCGGATCCCGGCTCGTGCAGAGGCTTCAGCAAAAAAAAAAAAAGGAAAAGACAAGATAAAGAAAACCAGTGCTGTCATCAAGCCCTACCGCGCATGTAATACTACTAGCACAGGGCAAAGCAACGACGGATAATGTAAATAAACTATTTCAAACTTGTACAAATGCGTAGTGATGTGTCCTTCCGTGATCACGTGTAAAGAAAGAGTGCAGCTTCGATATGGTTGAAGCATTGCGTGACTTAGTACAAGCTTCGTCGATTAAGCTCTAGGATTGGTGGAAGTCTACGATGCTGAGGATGACTTTGCGTTTACCACTCGCCGTGAAGAGGATGACGGCCTCTTCAACGCACATGACGACAATTACTTGCACCGCAACAATGCAAATATACAATCATACTGATACTTAACCATGCGTCCGAATGCCCCCGTACAGCAGCTTCGCCATTCCAGTTTTGCGCGTGAGTGCAACTTCTCTTGCGCAGTCTACATGTCACGCACCCTTAAAGGTGTGTGACATGTAGACTGCCCAAGGTGCCATGCCCGATCCTCCACCACGAGTGGATACGTCTTCCCCCTATTCTATACCAATTACCGAGATTGAATGACGTCGAGGAACGGTTAGTAGCAGCATGACTACCGTAAACTTTTCCTACTTTTGCTCCAAATTCGGTATCAAGCAAGCTTCGGTCGCAACCCACACTCACAATGTGGAATGACCCGAGTTTTTTCGTAAACGTAAGATGTCTTTGATAAGTATCACTAGGCTTTCGCGTTCAAAGCCCGCAACCATACTCAAGGCCCAGATGAAATTTTTGTTCACGTTTCAAAATACATCGCAGTTATTTATATCTATTTCTATTGAACTTCTTTCCTCATTTACGTAACGCCTGCCGCAATCGTTATTTTCATTTCTTTGCCCAAATTTTGGTCCAGCTCAACAGGAGGAAATTCTTAAAGGGGCCCTGAAAGGCATTTTGAGCACACTAAATGAACTAGCGCAATCGCTAGATTGGGTCGCCAACGTCACCTGTGCCAAGTATTACTCTTTTACGCGCAGCGGAAAACTCACACTTTTGTTGCAAAGTTTGTCGCTTTTTTCTCACCCTTTCCTTCGTGTTTTTGGACGCCGCCATCTTCACATGTCTACATCATCGATTCCCAGATGTTCGTCATGAGCTAGACATCCTGCTATTGGGCGGCCTTTTCACGCACTTCCGGCAAAGAGATGAGTCGTCTGCTCAGCGTCGGCTCGCCGGCTGATCTGCCAGCGGAGTGCCGGAGTGCTTTGACATTTTACGACAAACGAAACAAGTGTAAACAAACGCTTAACCGTTTGTATTGAATGCAACACGGCCATAACACGACGTGGATTTTATCTTACGTGAGTACGTACCATAAAGAAAGTCCCGTGGCACTTTTTTGGTGCAATCGCAGAGAACTCCCTGAGCCGAATGCCCGGGTTTGACGCGTACATTTTATTCAACTTCAAAACAATCCAGAGATGCGTTTCGAACGAACGCAACGTCACAACATGCGTTGCAAGTCTGAACCGCGATTGACAGACGATGAGTTGCCTCCTCCTGCCCGTCGTAAATACGGCACTCACCTCACACCCGGTTTGCGGGGACGAGCAGCAAGTCACAACTCTGGCGCGCAAGCGAGAAGGCTTTTAGCCAGGCACACTGCACATACCCCATGCGAGGTTGAGTGGTACGTCGTTCGAGAAAGATAATCCAGACCATGGGAAGCACTATCCACCCGCAGAAGTACCATGTCGCATTTCATCGCGAAACGAACGCGTCCACAACACACAGGAGGCGATGCACACACACACACAGCTTCGGTCGCTGCATTGGCTTAGCTGCAAGCTTCGTTCGGACAATCAGCGATGCTACGACGATACAGAGCTGCGTGAGGACGACGTCTAACCACTTCACGTATTTAAAAACACAGGGGCAAAGAACTAGGTTCATCGGAAGCAAAAAATCTTTCCTCCATTATAGTGCCTGAAATATACTGGCTAGTGTGCCGAGGGCGGGCTCCAGGCGGGCGCCGGGAGCGATGTACGCGGCCGTCTGCCGCTTGGGGCGCTGCCGTGCGGGAGTGTGCGCGTTCATCCGGCCCGAGCAGATCGCGCGGTTACCTCCGAGCTGCGTAGCAGACGGCAGCGGCAGAACTTTCCATTCCCGCTTGCGACGAAAGCGAGCGAAAGCGACGGGAATTCTGTCGCGCAACCAAAATTTGTCCCGACCATTCGACAAAAACGATCGTCGCGCGACAAAGCGACGGAATTCCTGCCGCTCTCACTCGCTTTCGTCGCAAGTGCGAACGGGCCTTTATGCGCAATCTCCGCCCCACATAGAACAAGCTCTTGCTTGTCGCCTGAGCATACGGTTGATATCTGACTACGTTACACTGTGCTTGCCAGTGTATTTAAACGATGTCACTAGGTTTGAAACGTACGCGCTCGGCGTGCAGCTTTGTAAACGCAAGCGGTTTCACATACGCACGCTATTTTGCTGCTAATAGAGTTTTAGTACAGCGTTTGTGGCCTTTGCATACGCTAAACGCTAAATTTTTGCGTCTCGCTACGTGACACCGCGATGGGAGTTTTAGTAGAGCGTCTCATCAGTTTTGCGTAGCGACACACTAATGCATACGGCGCCATCTGTCAAATGTTTTCCGAAATGTCTCGCCGGCTGATCTGCTAGCGGAGTGCCGGAGTGTTTGGACATTTTACGACTATCCAAACAAGTGCAAACAAACGCTTTCCCGTCAGTGTTGAATGCAACACAAGGGTGCAGCTTGTCAGAACACTGGTTCTCGCTGATCGAGTGCAGCGTTGGTTTGCTCTTCGCCTTCACGTTCATCGCCGCTGATAAAGCGATCCGATCCGGCGCGTTTTGTGCACGGGTTCTGTGTCGGTTGAAAATGTCTTTTTTCACATGCCGCCGGTAGTAGGAATTACAACCACCGCAAAATAACACCCGGCACCAGCGGGGCCACACCTGAGACCGCGCTTTTTGGATAAACAGTGCGCGGTGCACCAAAGGGAACGAGCGCACGATTCTCCCCACGCGGCTGCGAGTTCGCCGCCGATACCAACTGCAGCCCTGCAGCTACGTACACCGCGAAAGGGCAAGGCCAGGCCGCACACATGCGGCCAGGTCATTCGTTCGCTTTTCCAGCCTGTGTCCATGGTGTCTACAGAGATGAAAAAGCCGAAAGAGCTGGCCCGTAGCAGACGGCAGTCTGTGGGAGCGCAATAGCGGAAGTACGTCACCGCTGAGGAGCGGAGCATCATGGGAGGGGAGGCCAACAGCGAAGAAACAGTTGAAAGGAGGAGGAAATACGGCGCAACGATAATTCGCGGTTTTTGATTTACGATTTCTCAGCTAATACTCATCACTTTAACAAAATTATTGCAGGAGGAGATTGCTAATACATTGCTTTATTTGGTTACATGTACATCCATGCATCGGCGGAAGGCATTTCAGGACCCCTTTAACACCATTGCAGATGGTATAATCAGGCGTGTACCGAAAGTATTCTTCTAAAACGAAAATCCAATTTTCCTATTTAGTAAAAGCTTTTCAAATACTTTTTCCTGTGTTTTTTTTTTATTTATAGGGTCCTATATGCACCTTACTTCGTTTCCTATTTCCCAAACTTGTTATTCTGTTCGCTTCTGAAACCTACAGTATCGATTGCCTCTCCGTTGTCGCCATCTCCATTTCTGTTTTAGACGGCGAATTTCGGTTGAGACAGCGACAGAGGCCCAAAAGCGTCACAAGCGGAGCATTTCAGCGGCTACTTGATACCAGGGACCTTGGAAATACTTTGTCCCATGGGACGTATTCAATTTCGTTCACGTATAATTCTATCCCTCCGAGCAGTTTTCTTCATACATTGCATTTGAGCGTGTTCCAATATTTATATTGTAAGATACGCTTCTCAAACTTCGTCCATCTGAGCAGCACGGGAGGGTATATATAAATAGGATGCCACTCGTGACACGCATACTGACACTGGTCAAAAAACAGCCGAGCACAAACAGGGTATTCGGGCCGACCGTCCAAGTGAAATTTCGATCTGGAACTGTTGTTCTATCAAATCTGCATTTCATGGGTTCCTGTGTTACGAAGCGTTGCAGCGGCGGCGCCCCCCGTATAAATATTTTTGGCCTGAAAGTCCGAGAACGCCTGCAGGCAAAACCAACGCCAGGCTTTGCGAATATAAATGGCTATTTTCTGGTCAAGTTACAGGCAGCAGAGCCATGCATTTAACGTAAATATTTTTTGCACTGCGTATCGCCGAATTCGTTGCTCATTTTCGCTTACGCTTTTCTTCCTGTCTTTCTCGTGTGCGTTTTGTGAATGTTATATATTTTAGTCTATGAAATTGCCCCACATGCCCTAAATACGTCGTGGCCTTGGAGACATTGCTTGCTTTATTTTATCATTTATATGCGGCAGCTCTGGTAGACTTCGCTAAAACAACCACTACATTTTTTTCCATTCGTTAAACGTAATGCGATCGCGCGTGCTGTTTTATGCTAGTAAGTATATTGTTGTGTTCCTGGCATAAAAAGTTTTTTTAGAGGGATGGAGGGTTTTTTCTTGGAAACAATGTCCTTCAAAGTTAGAAAAATTACATTGGGGAGAAGTGTTTCTTGTTATCGGTGTGAGCTCATTCCCAAGCTGTTATTGCCCATTTTGTGTGGGCAACGGTGAAGGACGTTGGTTAGGGTATTTAAGTTAGATAGTTTTTTCCTTAGCAGTACTTCGCTTGGTGCCAGAGAGCGTGAAGCGGTGCGGGTACGTTAGGACTACATGGCATGTACAGGGCGGAAGAACAATTTAGAGAGTTGGTAAGCATCGATGTCCGCAACTACACAGGAATAAACAAAGACACAAAGAACAATGCAGGGCAAAGTGCTGTTCTGTGCTTCTCAGTACCCTTAAATTCTTAAAGCACTGGGTATGTGAATCGCAATACTGTTGGTGATCGGTTTATCGGTTTTTAAGGAGAGAAGCCGCCGGTTGACGTTCATATTGAACATACCATAGATACCGAAACCTCAGTTCATCCTACCCAGGTAAAATAGTTCCTCTAAGGTTATGCGGAGCGAACAATGCCGCCCACCGCGTTAAAGTTCCATATCGTACGGTTTCGATGTTCATATCCTGTTGACAAGCTTAGACCACGTGAAATAAAGCCGACGGCTCTCCACAGTGAAAGCAAGTGAGTACATGCATTTTGGGGAACAGCAGAGAGTGACGGCTCGTAGGGTGAGAAAAAGTATTCGTTTGCAGTCGCATAAGTATGGTGTCTTGTTCTTTATGGAAGGTTTGTTCCCTGGCGGGTATATCTGTGGGGGAAGCCTGTAAGGCTGAGTGATTTCTCTGTACGTGACTACTGGTCTCTCTCAGTATTCCAGCTAGCTGCGACCCTGATGGGCAGCTTGGGCTCGTCGAGAGGTCGAAGATGGCAGCAAGCTCTTCTGTGGTTCTGTACTCAAGACTCCACTTGCAGCGCTCTTATCTGATAGCAATAAAAGTTTCCCTTCTCCTCATCTTCCGAGACATCTTCCAGTTTGCCATGTGCTCTTGTTGGGATATTCGGGGACGCTTAGCGGAGTACCATTTACACCTCTACAGAACTACGCTGACCATCTGGCCCACCACCGGTACGGGAGCCACCAAAATCCGCCTTCCCCCTAACCCCCGTCGCCACAACTTAGAATCGAAGCTACCATATTCCGACAACAACAAACACACTCGTAGTCTACCGTGTATACCCTGACTCTCGAAAATACAGCCCCTTCCCCGGAACCCTATACCATTTAGTGTTGCAGGGTTAAAAACCCCGTCCGTTAGAATCCGACGTCTCCTCCGACCGTAGCCGGGTGGAAATGGCGAGGGCCTTGAATTCCAGCGCAGGGCTAGAGGAAACGCCCTTGCGGGAGATGCCCAGACATCAGCACCCAGGCCCGGCTGAAGGAAGTTTACTCCACCTTTTCCTGCTCCTCAGTTTCAGCTTCTTTTTTCAGTTGGGTGAAGTTCATTAGCCCGGTTTTATTTCCTTTACCAAGCGCAAACACTAGGCTGTTGGCCTCCTTTAGTTTTCTGAATATTTACTTTCACCGAACTTTATTTTTGTTTTTTTTGGCTTCCAAATATTCACGTTGCGGCGACGTGGCATACTCAGAGCTAGCGAAAAGGGATTTATTTTCGGGGAAATGGTTTTAGGCTAAGGCGAAATCACCGGTACTTCTTTTTATGAATAACAGCATATACAAGGATTACAACTACGCATTTAAAATTCCCATGAAGAGTGTGTGCTTACTGCTGCATTTCATAAAGAGTTGGTAAAAATTTGAAACGAGTAAAACATTTAATTCGAAGAATACAGCCATGGAAAGTGAGTGAAATATTCTCCGGTTTTCTGCCCTTCCCATTACCTTTAATTCACCCAACGTACACGGCAGCTCGTATTTCAGGCGGCTCTTCGGCCAAAACGCCATTTTTTCTCCTTCCTCTTCTGTGTGGGCGCGCGCGTGTGTGTGACGTGGCTCATTATTAATCGCTGGTTTCATGTTGCCTAAAATCACGTTGCTATTTATTGATGTGAGCAGCTTGAAAGTGCTCAACCACGTGTCTTAATTAGCATCATTTTTGTAAATATAATGCTTTTGATGCACATAAATGTCTTCTATATCGTACTCGGCGGCGTTTGGACATTCAATCGTTAGTGTAGCGTAAGTGTGGATCATTTCTAGAGAAAAGCAGCTAAAAGGGACAAAAAGGAAACACAATCAAACGAAGTGAAGCGTGTGCCCCCTCTCGATTAGATTGTGTTAGCGAAATTTGGCAACATGCATACATCGCGGGAACATTTAAAAATGAACATTAAACAACAAATGAAAATCCACACGAACCAGTTGAACCAGGACAGTTTACTTAATCCAGCGCTCTTGCGGGATTAACTAAACAAGCGCCTATACAATAACTTAACATGAATGTAAAACAAACTAATGAAATCTCAAGAGTGCGTCTCATGCAGTGCGTCCAAGCGAATAATTATAGGAAATTAGAAAAGAAGACTTCGAACGAACTCACGAAATCACAACGAGATGTCCAATCAAGCCTCCGTAAAAATTCAAGCAAAAAGAAGTAAGAAAAAAAACCCCGCCCGCATCTTCCCACGGGGGGAACTCGAGTAAATGCGTCGCAGAGTGGTGGGGGTATCGCGTGAATGTTGCGTAATTGGGTATAGTTTGGGAATGCTTAATTGTTATTTCGTCTTTATTATTCTTATTTATTGAATGAAGGAGAAGCGAAGGCAAGGAGTGTAAAGTTAAAGTCGGTCTTTATTGCTTGGTGCCGTCAAGCAAAGCGTCAAGTCAAGCGAAAGCCAAGCAAAGACGCCCTTGACTGAATTCCGAACGCGCACTCCGCCGCTTATATACACACCGCCCGCGTTCGAGGGAGAGGAGTACGGGGGAGAGACGCACATGCGCACACTTCCGTACACATGCGCGCGAACTTTCCACGCACCCACCACGCCGTTATCACGACGTGTACATGCCCTGCCGCCGTTACTGTTGCGCGCGACGCAGCGCACGGGTAGCTACGACGCATGCGCGCACAGACGCGCTCCCTCCGCACCGCCGCAGCTGTTGTTGAGAGCGCCGGAGCGCACGGGTACACGCGCTCCTCCCGCACCGCCGCACCTGTTGTTGAGAGCGAGGAGGGTACGGGGGAGAGACGCGCACCTGCGCCTCGACGCGACGCGCATGCGCAGTGAGCGTGTGGACGGCGCCGACAACATCGACGAGTGACATCGCGAGCCTAAGAAATGCTCCGCATTTAAAATGCGCCACCTTGATTGAAGTGTTTCTGCAGCACCACCCAGGTAACGTAAAATTGCTTCAACGAAGAAGCGGCAGCGCAGAAATGCTCACGAATGAGTACACAGTTTTATATTGTATGCGGAGTATGAGCTAAGCGGACGGTATGTGTCCCCTGAGGCCAGCGAAGCAACCTGCACCGAAGAGAGCGACTAGTGCCTACCGGTGGTTAGGGGGATAGCGATAGAATGGAAATAATAAATAACAAAAAGACAGGACATCAGATTCACTCTAACAAAAAATGCTGTCGTGCACCTCGTGCAGATGGTTAAACAGCGAAGCTATAACGTGCGGCTGCTGTTTACACGCGTTTTGCTCCTTTCATGGTTCACTACCCTGCTTCTGCCCCACAACGTGGGACCGAGAGCGAAGCTCCACCGAGCGCTCCAGCGTAGAGGCCTTCCCAGCGGCCGCATGGAGGACCTTCTGTACCCGAAGGGGCCTGCGGCAACCCAACGGGAAATCTTTGCCCATCACCTACATTACCTGGAGACGACCGGTCTCACGCTGCGGCTGTAGCCCGGAGTGCAGTGACTGACTGATGTGCCCGGACTGACAGCATTCTAGGCCTGAGACATCTCTTTATACCTTTCTCTCTAGCTCTCTGTTTCTGCTCTTTATCCTGTCACTCCCCATCTACTTCTATTTCCCTGCACCGGGTTGTATGCAGGTTGGCTCTCTGTCGAGGTCAAAATACCCCCGGTTCATTTCCTTTCATTTCTTTCCCGCAAACCACAACCAACCAAAGTGTTTCTTCCTTATACGTCGCGTGTTTGCGGCATTTTCAGTCGTTGCCATTCGTTCTCGCGGCGTCGCCGATTGTAAGCTGGCTTTTCTTCGGAAGCCCGTATGACGCATGGCCCTGCCATTCCTGAGAAGTGTGAGGCCGGTGTTAGCCATCACCACGTTGACTATTCCCATCGCCGGGAGGGCTTCCTAGGTTTTCAGGAGGGAGGGGGGCGCGGCATTTAAGGATCTTGCATATCCAGACCATTTTTTAAGTGCAATGCACTTCTTAAGCGACCCTGAACCTGCGTCCACCGGCGATGTCCGCGCACGTGGAGATGGGCGCGCGCTGCCTGCCCGCTGACATGGCACATACCCACATGGGGGATTGGCCAAGAATCGGGCGTGAGAAGGGCTAATGCACCTGCTTAAAGGAGTACTGACACGAAATTTCAAAGCTGAGATCCGCTCTAGCAATCAAGTACAACGACGACACAAATAGGTGTCTGTGAATGAATGCATCTTTCTTTCTTTGTAGTTGTGTGTGTGTGTGTGTGATCTCTCTTTGCGAACATTACCGAACCGCGCAAATTGAACTCGTGCATTCGCACTTTCACATTCTTCCCCTCGGGGAAATGCGGGGAATTTTTTTGTTTTTCAGCCAATCATATAAGGGATCTAGAGTTGGTATACCTTTGTGATTACATAAGCTCCTTTCCAGATTTCAATTTTCGTATTTTTATTTCTCCGTTCGCACGATTGAGTAAGGTTATATAGACCATGGGTCTCGCCATTCGCGTTCCGTTGCTTTCTTTAAAATAACTATTTTTCAATATTTCTGTGTGGAACAAGTCAATTTACTTTATCTAGATTTTCGTATTGATGCGAAATTGTCACACTTGACCATTGATAGCCCCAGTGGAGAACTGTTGGTTCCGTTTGCGTATATTCTTCTATTCTTTTTATATATTCTACAGTGATAAACTCTTGCAATATTTTACCGACTCGACGCGTTAATTTACCTAATACGGCATTTGTGTTAAGATACGAGATACAACATTGTTCACGAACGTTTAATCGGCAAACAGTGCTTACTCAGTAAAGTCGAAAATTAAATTCTTTGTAACGAACGAATTAGAACACGAAGTACGCTCACTTACGACAGTGCAGGCGCATGCAAGCATTGCTTCCTAATCTTCTAACGGCAGGGCATGGTGAGTTTAGTGAGGTGAAAATGCGAACGGTTAAATAAATCAATATACAAAAAATGACAATAAGGAATCCACACACAGATGTGCCCGAAAGTCTGTAAAAAGCATAAACATATTTTTTTAATTTTTAATAAACCTATACGGAAAGACTCTTACGATACCACCATGACACAGTAATATGCGTTTCACAGGACTCCCCGCTTAATCGGTCAGAAAGGTAAGCCGGACAATCGGCTTTTGCGAAGCTTCATCCTTGCAGCGCAAAGGTCCAAAGAAGCGACTTCGTTGTAGTCCACCTTCTCCTAAGAAGCTCAGGGTGGCGGAACGACGCTAATGAATTATTTCATTGAGCCTGTTTAACTAGCTTTCTGCTTGCAGCTATGGAATTGGTGTTAAGCGGGGGAGGCAAGTGATGGTGCGCATGGCAGCCCTATCAATCGTGCCTAGCCGATACCAGTCGACGTGTGTCATGTGATGGAAGTGCGCCTGGTACACGAGCCTGGTAAGTGCTTGGAACGCACTAGGAGGCCAGAAATCATCCAGCAGGCCCCACCAGACTTCTGAGATATGCGGCGAACAAGGTGGAGCAGTTTTGCGTCGCTCCTGAAGAGCCGTGCTGCGCATGCGCGAGGAGCAGCGACGCCACATTGCGCACAGAACGTTGCTCGCTGCCCAGCGTCTCTCACGTACCCCACGCGCCCAGCGTCTTCGCCTACCTCCGTTCCGCACGTGGTGGCACGGTCCACTCGATGATCATGCGAGGGGTGGCCGGATGTGGAACCGATAGCGCGTGCGCCGCCGCAACACTGGCGTGCGCCTGTGGGACCAGCTTAGCTCTGGGGCGATTGGTGACGCTGCGCCGGAGTTGCGTGATGAATATGTATACCTGTGCCGCATAATGCGTATACCGTGTGTTTGTGAATTACTCAGCAGTGCGCATGATAATCAAGCTAATCCTACACAACCAGAAAGCTAAGAATAACCAGCTGAACCTTACTTAGCTCACGCTACGTATATCCTGGCATAGCCGAGCTAAGCCACAACTGAATTTTTGTTGAGCAGATCGTAGCCACAGAGCTGCCGACCCTGAAGCGGATATCTCTAAGACCAGAACCAAAGGTGTCCGACAATGGGAATGGCGGTACCACTCATCCGCAGGACAATGAGCGATACTGCAAGGGAGCGACAGCCCAGAGCGTTGGCGACTGGAAGTGAAGCAGCCATCTCTCGAGAGAGGGTGAGGCTCACATACTCACACCCTTTCTGGCAGTCTGTTAACGCTTGCTGGAGGCACTCAGGTTGTCTTGGCAGGCCTGGATGGACTCTCAAAGAAGTAATGTCATTCACGTACATGAGAAAATACAAGTCTTTAATAGTGGCGAGGTGCCAGGCTAGCGGCAACAAGATGATGTTAAAAAGTAGCGGTGCAGAACAGAACCATGCGCTACGCCACGCACTGGTATAAAGAAGCTTAAACCTCCACCGTTAATGCGTATGGAAAAATAGCTGTGTTGTAGGAAGTGCCGGACAAAGACACAAATTTGTTCTGGGAGGCGGAGAGAATTTTTTATCTCTAATATGGCAGCGTGACTAACATTGTCTTACGCCTTGCAAATGTCCACAGCTAGCGCAGTCATCACACGGCGACAACGGCCTTCCACCAAAATTATAGATAACAGGTATTCTAAACTATCCTAAGTACCAAGATGAGGACTGAATCTCATTTGCGCCGGGTGATACCATTGACAAGTGTCAAGCCACCACTGAAGACTTGTGGCAAGCATCCGCTCCAAGAGCTTGCACAGTGTAGGTGTCAGGGCAATTGAACGCGAGTTGCGAAGTTCACGTGGCAGATTCAATGACTATGGGATGATGACAATACCCACCCGAAGCCACAATTAAGAGAGTTTACCGGAAAGCCATGCCTGATTTAAAAAGTCGAGAAGCATCGTCAGGACTGGGTCGACAATATTTTTGTATGTCTCGTAAATAATGCTGTCGTGACCCGGAGCAATGCGTAGTTTAGCGTGATCGGTCGCGGCGAATAATTGAGCCATTGCAAACGGTGACTGGATTTCCCAAATTGCTTTGTCAGTTGGCGTAAGCATACTGTGTTCGGCAGGGGGAAAGAAACCGGTTTTGCTACTGGCACAGCATCAAAGGCCGGAAACAAGACCCGGGAAACGTCGGGGGCGAATTGTGCTGGATCTTTGTATGATGCACTGCACGCGCAGGCTGCTGCTGCGGGAGGGCGACTGCCAGATTATGTGGCACGAAAAGAGTGCCAGATAGACGCCGTTGGAGATGATGGACTAAGAGAGGCGCACCAGACATATCAGCGCTGCCTGGACTGTCTTTTCTCGTGCCGTCTGGCAGCAGCGGTAAGGGCTGATACTGGAGCCTGGTAGGTATCGACGAGGACGAAAGGTGTCGTCTAGCAATTACTTTGGCTTGCTTGCGTTTGGCACAGAGCCGCAGGAGCAGGAGTTAAGGCCTAGGGCGGGAGTCCTCCACCCCCGTATGCTGGGAGCTAGGCCTCCGTGAGGAGAGAGCGTAGCAGATGGCTGCGTTCCGGGAAGGATGCCGAGAGGGAAGCATTGACGGTGGATGGAATGTATTCGAGTTCACCACTGTGCAACGAAAACAAGGCGACCCATTGACTCCAGAATAAGACCTGCGGCGAATTGGGTTGTGATCTCTGTCCCAGAAGTCGGCTTCACTTTGCCAGGAGATTTTTTGTATACCCAGCAACCACGAGAAGTCAGGTGGCTATGGGAGCCACCGGGCGTGAGTACAACGGCCCGTAGGTACAGTGGTATTTAGTAGCGTAAAGCAGGCATCGGAGAACTGCTCGAGGACCACTCGACCACGCTCACATGAGGCAGGATATCCCCAGTCACAATGGGGAGCATTGAAGTCCGCCGATATAACAATGGGGCAGCCAGTTTTAGTTCGCTGTATTTGGGTAAGCCAACCCCGCCGCAGGCGGGAAGCACAACCACGGTAAGGGAGCATGTAACACGACACCAGGATAACCGCACAACGCGGAAGCTGCACCTTCACTCCCCCACCTCCTGTCAGGCTGTGTACCCTGAGTTTAGTGGGATAGGTGTTTGAGGAAACCCAGTTAGAACACAAATTGCCGCCTTGCCCGGAGGAGTGAAAGTTGAGATTCACCGCCAATCAGTAATTGATGGCTCAGCGTGAGCCATAAATTGAGGCAGGAGAGGGAGAGGGTCCGTCTCCTTCAGCAAAAAAGCGGAGACATGGGGCTTTCCAAGACGTCGCCTTTTCCTCACTTCACCAATGTTTGCAGAGAGACCCCGACAGTTCCACTCTACAGTGTACTGTTTTACTTCAAGCATGGTAGAAAACAAAATTTCTACCGTGGGTTGAAAACAATATTTTACCCCAAAAATACATGCACGGCCGCAGCAATCCTGGACCTCATGGCAGTTTCTTAAGATTAACAGTAACAAAAGGTTCTGGTAGATGGCGCAAGGCGTAAAAAGCGGGAAAGTTGAACTGAGCTTAGCAAACCCCCTCTGCGGACACCGCGGAAGAATCAAAGGGGAAGGGAAGAGCATGATGGGTGCCCTGGGAAGAGAAGACAGACATTGGCACAGGAGGCATAGAAGGTATAGATCCAACCTCTAGGTTACAGCATTCTCCGTTCGGGCGTGGGCTGTTTTTTCAAGTGTTCTTCGACATGCACATAGTTATTCCAATTCTTATAAGTATTGCAAAAATCGTTATTTATAATGTTACTCGAGATGTATTTTTCAGTGCCCATAAATCAGCAGGATTGACTAATTCTCTTAAGGTATTTAAACAATATGTGGTTTTAAATATTTTTCATGGAGATATTACAATGTTTGTAGCACGAAATATTCACCTCTATGATATGATCGTCGATATGTCACAACCAGAATTTAAACACACTATGACAGAGCCATACCATCATTCCAGATTCCAGATTATCTGTTTTTGATAACTTCGCGAGGCAAGATGAGAGCGGCCACACGCTCTTTTGAAGATAGCTAAGAAGTGCTCAGCATGTTTCTTTCGTGATGCATCATTACCAACTCGCCCAACTCTCAACCCTTTTATAATGTTTCTTTTTGTTGCACCTGTGTTTCTTGTTTGCAATTTGTCCTCTGTTTTGTATTTGAATTTTGTCTAAACCTTCATCCTGTGTTTTGTTTTGTATTTTCTATGACTTGCTATAAAACCACGTTTTACGCAATCAGTCTGTGACACCATCGCTGCGGCAGGGCGTCGCCACTCAAGCCTACTGAAGGCTTAGGCTTGCCCCCCCCCCCCCCCCCCCCAATATTGCTATGCAATTATGAAATTAAAAAGTGTTATTTTATATCATTTAAGTGGCAGACGAGGCACGAGACAGTAGTCTTTCGAGGGTATTTGCACCGAAGAGAGCCGATACGCGCCCAATTGTTGTTCGCCGTATTTGAGGGCCCCTCTAAGGGCGTGATCCTGACATTGATAACTTCCTTCATCAGGACTTCATCAAGGCAAGATTAAAATCCGCGAAACCGGGCTGGAACGAAGTGCGATCGTTTAATCATTTTGAAGTTAATGAACACATAGTGTCTGCTGCGCCTAGCTACAATCTCACTTGAACAAAGGAAATACATACGAACAAGGAAAAGGAAAGGTCCCAAATGGGTTTTACTGGAGCCGAATGTGTAAGAGCACTTTTTATTTTTTTCTTGTATGAATTTAGACGGTATTAATTAAGCTCTGAAGGAATAACCCTACTTGGAAAGGAATCTGATGAGGGCGAATGTTTAAGCGCTGCACTGGTCTAAAATTGTTACTAATAAGGCTGTAAAATTACCAGCGTTCAGTTGTGCATTTTAGAGGAGAAGAGATGAGTTTTGAAATATAACTTTTTTTACATCCCACGGGGATGCGACAACGTGTGGCGACGGGCCTCAGCGTAGACTACGCAACCGCTTACACTGCATGGATATAAGGCCCCCGTCATCGCTCTCTCCTGGGCTTCAGCCCTGCAGCGGAAAATTTCATGTTGTTCTACAATTGTATTCATCATCAACTCACTCCCACTCATCTACGTCCTGCGTCAAAATACGCTCTTTAAAAATAGGATATCCCCAGTATGCATGTTTACAGTCAACGATGTTTACAAACTCTTAAAAATAAATTTCAAAAAAAAAACTGACCGCAAGCACTAGAAATGACTTTATGAGGGCACCTAGTCTGTTCACACGCTCTGAATTTCAGAAAATTATGGAAGGATGACTTGGTGATCTGGCTATGAGTCTCACATAACATCTGAAATTTTTACTCGCCAATCCCTCTGAGTGGGTATGTGGGAATGGTGGATCGCTATACAGTCTAGTCTTGATAATTAGAAGCCGACTAATTGGAGTTCTCGGCTAAGTGAACGCGATGTTCCGGTCGCGGCAATTTTACATAAACAAAAACAAAGAAATCGTGAGGCGATTGGAAGCTACAACAGAATATGTAGGTTAAATGGAAGTCATTTTGAATAAAAAGGATGGAGGTGACCGTCATCTCTTCATAAATTTCAAACGTTTTAAGCTCCAAAACTGTAAGCTCCTTGATAAAGTGCCTTATCACGGCCGCCACCGCAACTGAGGCAGCCCACAGTCGTAAAACGGCAGGTACGCTGGCACTCGGTCCAGCGTACGCATCTCTCTGTTTCGCTGGTTCGAGGTCCCCATATATATATATATATATAGAGAGAGAGATAGATATAGTGACCCGGCTGGTAATTTTACAGCCTTATTAGTAACAATTTTAGACCAGCGCAGCGCTTAAACATTCGCACTCATCAGATTCCTTTCCAAGTAGGGTTATTCCTTCAGAGCTTAATTAATACCGACTAAATTCATACAAGAAAATAATATAAAGTGCTCTTACACATTTGGCTCCAGTAAAACCCATTTGGGACGTTTCATTTTCCTTGTTCGTATGTATTTCCTTTGTTCAAGTGAGATTGTAGCTAGGCGCAGCAGACACTATGTGTTCATTGACTTCAGAATGATTAAACGATCGCACTTCGTTCCAGCCCGGTTTCGCGGATCTTAACCTTGCCCTGTTGAAGTCCTGAATTTTAGGAATTCGCTCTAGCGCTCGTACCATGTCAGCGCTGTTTCTCTCGGGGTGCTTGTGCTTAAAGGATGCAAGATGAATGACAAAACTTCGCATCGAACTCTGGAAATTTCCAGAAGGAGCTTGGCTTGAGTTTGTGGAAAGACAGCGCGAACAGCCAAAATAAAAAAAAGTCTGGCAGCTGTTTGTATTGTTCGCAGTACTTTTTCAAAGGGCTTTGACACATCAAGAATGAAAAATTATCATTCAGGTGATGCCCTAGCCTTGACGCCCGTCGTCGAAGCTGCTGTCAGTAAAGTATTTATTTATTTATTTATTTATTTATTTATTTATTTATTTATTTATTTATTTATTTATTTATTTATTTATTTATTTATTTATTTATTTATTTATTTATTTATTTATTTATAAGGTAGTTGGTTAGTTAGTTAGGTGCACTAAATAAAAGTTCCGGAAATGTTTGCTGTGGAATTTTCTGATAGCTAACCAGAGCTTGAAATGAGGCTAGTTGTTTTATACTCGGAACATTGCTGGCGCTAGGTGGGACAAGGACGACGAAGTACACACAATTGAAGCGCACTTTTTTTTTTGCGCTTCATTTGTGTGCAATTCGTTGTCCTTGTCCCGGCTAGCGCCAGCAATGTTCCGAGTTTGTGATAGCCTTCAGTAGTGTACTAGATGAGCATTTTCGCAAGTTCGAAGACGCGTTTCCGCATCTGATCCTACGTCAAATTTGAATCATTTATGACGCTAAAATACTTTCATTGGCTCATTTGAGATTCGGCTCTTTCTCAAAAAAGAATGCCTAAAACGTAAAGCCTTTAGCAATGGAACCTGAGCCAAAGCCACAGTCCAAAATTCTCTCTCCGAAAATCCATAATCCAAATCCAACTACCAAAAACACGTATTAAAACAACAAAACGGCAATCAGCGGCTCAACTCACGTGTGATACAAATGGGACTCTGCTTCAACCCGGACGTCTAGGAGATCGGGGGGCTGCAACATTTCCTGTGGGCTGCAAACCTTCACCTATAGCGCTCAACTCACAAGCTCTTATCATTTATTTCTATGTTTGTTATCTCCTGTTCTCTGTTTATGCCACAAAATAACTTTTAATGACGTATCTTGAAAACCCGTCTAAGAAAGACTAAAAAGTTGCCCTGTCGAAGTTATTTATTTTCGATCTCTTAACATATTGTGCCACCGGACAACACTGCGTCCGCAACAACAAGCCTCAACAAAAACAAAATGAAAGAAATCTCCGTGTAAAAACCTGCAAAAACTACAGACAAACTAACCGCGACAAAATACCGAACTTCGGCCAGAGCAAAAAGAATTCTTAAGATAACAGGTTTTAGACAAGCATAAAAATTTAGTTGAAAAGCAGTTCCGCGTAATAATCAAACCAGAAAGCTTTTCTTCAAACTTCCGGAGAAGTTGTTTCTCACTTGGAAATGCTAAACGATTTACAAAGATAGTCCCGCATAATTCGGGCCACCACACCGAAGAAAAAAAAATAAAACATGGCCGTCTAGTCGAATGCGTACCTGGTTTTCCTGGGAATTTAGCTTGCTGTGGTGATTTTTATTTGCAAGTGCGCTCTTTTCACGGAACTGCATGCAGTGCACCTGAGGCGACGGAACCTTTTTGAGAATACGCACAATAATAAATGGGTAGGGATTGAGTAAGACCAGACTCCAGCCTGCAGAGTCGATGTGTGCTGCTGCCACAGAATATTCAAAGCGTACGCCCTATATTCGCATGGCTGCTCGTAGAGATGAAGGCCTGAGATTGAATTGAGATAACTCTACGTTAGCAGAAATATAATACAGGGAAAGGAATTTGCAGATACTTGGATTCTGGCTTGATCAAAGGGGAATATGTTTGGCGTTCTATCAAAGATCGGCCAAAAAATAAAAACTGCACTCCGGCTCTTCTTTATACTACAATGTTCGAAGCGGAGCAAATGATAAAGATACAGGAAAGAGCGGGTAAAAATAGAAACTTTTTTTAGGACGAGGACAGCCGAGAACACGCGAAAAAGATTGACTTGTGGAATACGCTTAAAATGGCTAAGCAATCTGCACGTCTGGAAGGGGGCCAACAAATGTAGTTCCCGTAAAGTTTTGAAGAAAGGTTTTGACGGGTGTATACGAAATATGATTTCTTTCTCTCCCCTGTACTACGCTGAGGCAGACGCATTCCACTACCAAAAAGCAGATGGCTAATTCATTATTAAACATCCAGATGCAAAGTTTTACCTCCGAGTGCGTCGAGAAACTATGGGAAAGAATCGTAGTTGTTGGCCAGTCTGGCGAGTTGTCGACAGGCAGTAATCATGGACTTGAATTCCCAAAGAAGCATCTTTAATCTTTGCTTAGCCTGGTTAACAACTTTGTCTGCACATCTAAGTTAAATTTTCACATTAGCCAAAAAAAGACACGCTCGCGTTATTTTGTTATGGCCACCTTTCCACACCAAGAGTTCTGGGAATGTTAAGCTAGTATAGTGCTTAAGGTCCAGCTCTTAAGGGCCCGCTCATGCGGATTTGCGTCGCCCGTCGCCGTCGGCCTCGTTGAAAAAGATAACGAAGAGGACGCGGAAGATAGAGAGAGCAAGAAAACCGAGCAGGAAAGAATGGCGAAAGTGTGAGAAGGAGGGCGTTACGCCGAGGCCGCGCAAGACAAGCTCGGAGGCGGCGACGCATTGACGAGATGACGCCAGCGTAGCGCGCGCCGTCGTGCGTTCTCCGATGTCCCGATGACTTTCTGAAACGGAGCAGCTATGCGCGGTCACCAAGAGGATTGCAGTTCGCACTGCGCACAAATTTCGGATGATGGAGTACCGTGATCATTAACAAATTTTTAAAGCGAAGCTTTTAATGCCTCACGGATGGCGTTGGATGTCGCGCCAAAACGCATTGCAGGGAAGTCAACTTTTTCTGACGATGATGACAATCGTGGGTGAAGTGGAAGACGGTTGAAAAGCGAAGGATAAGTGGGTGAACTCATTCAATTCGTGGATCTCCTCTGTCCCGGATTCCAATATGCACTTGCAGGTGATCCCAACGTATACGTGGTCGATCACATGAACAAGGCTGACCGTCGTGTGTCCAACATACACAAGGTGGTCGTCGCGATAGTCGTCGAGAACCCGCACGTGAACTACGCCGAGGTGTTGCGGGTACTCTGTGCGAACATGAGCAATGCGGTCGAGATGTCCTCCCAGGAGGCGGCCTGTTTCCTACTCAAGCCGCCCATGTCGGAGAGGAGGCGCCTCCTGGAGTACGTGCACACGTGTGTACCAGAAACGTGAACTAGGCTGCGCAAGACGACGAAGCGGAGGAAAGCCGTAGACCTAAACGCGTCGTTGACGGTCCTCGGGAAGCGCAAGGTGGTCCGGTGCTACGAAAGTCCGCGTTGCAACCACTCTACGTTAGATAACATATTTTGAATTTTTTTCTTCCACGTGCTCTTCATCAGTTGACTTCCTACCATCCTTAACCTATAGTTTTTATTTTGTTCAGTCTGTCTTTCAAGCCTTCATCGGATAAATGCACAAAGCTCTTTTCTTGAGTGTTTTTATCGTGTGCTCCACTCTCCATGTTGTAATTTTCCCTCAATTAGGACATGATGTCTTCTCCTTATTTTTATTCATCAGGCAGCGGAAAAACGTTGCTACTGCCAGCATTTTATAGCAAATATTTATGCCCGGCAGTGTTTATCTAAATTTACGTAGATCCTTTTTCGATTCCAGACGCATTATACCCGTATCTTAACATTTTGCTTGTTGCTGCTAATGCTGCTAATGCGACACCCTCGCTTATGGTTCGAAAGGACATTAACGCAAAAACCCCAGGAATAAAGAAGCACTCACCAGGTTCAGAAATTGAAAAAAAATTCCCAGAAAACTTAAATCTGCTTACGTGCTTTGAAGGCGACAACGTAGAGATTAGAAAGTTTTCTTTGCGGCTATGTCGTGTTAGCGGCTCTTTCATCGCCTTCGTTTTTTTTTTGTTTGTTTGCCGCGAAATACCCCGGCAGGCAAACTGGCCGCGATTCACGAGGCACGTTCCCCAAAGTCGCAGCTTTCCTCCGTAGGAAACATTGCACCCCTCGTGTCTACTCAGGTGCCGTCACGTTAATCTGTCGCACGGCCGCACGCACGAGGATAATTTTTGTTGCCTCTCTTGGATGGTAGCGATTCAGCGGAGTGGTAACTCTCGTTCGGATACTTCTCAGGGATCCAGGGCTAAATCTCGTATAAATCTAAATTTGTTTTTATTTATCGTTTTTTCTCAACGCCGGCATTTTCGTAGCCTTTGTGTTTGGTGTTAATGATAAGCGCACAATAATAGGTAGTATCTACCGCTCTCCAAGTTCTCCTGTTTCGAATTTTTGCTTAAAGCTAAAAAGGATTCTTCATTCAATCTTTATTGAAAACAAAAACGTGATAATATTTAGTTATATTAACATTAATCTCTTAGATGGCACATGTTCGCAAGTTAAAGAGTAAATTAACTGCTTTCACGGGTATGGGTTTGAACAACTGATTAACCAACCAATGTGTTGTGTGAACAACACAGGAACTATTATTGACTATGACTTAACGAACGTACTGTGCCCACCCGATGCTTTCATTATACACGCTGACATCACCGACCACAACCCTATTGCACTCCGCTTTAATTGTCCTAAGCCATATTATAATAATAAATTCACCAAAACCGTCTTCTACAAAGCGCAATTTTTGGACCTAATAGCTAACGCTGTCTGGTCGCCTATAATGTCACCTAAGGATCCCGGAAAAGCGTACTTCTTGTTTTCATTATTAGTACCACACGCTTATTCTCCTCTACATCAGTCGTATCATGTGAAGAAATATTCCTCGCCACAGAACCCTTGGTTAACACAATATCTGCTAAAGAGCATGCGCAAGAAGGATAATCTTTATAGAAAAACAAAAAGACAGCCACGTAATGTTACCCTTAAAGATCGCTACAAAAAATAGTGCCGCATGCTTAGCGCACTGTTGAAAAAGCCAAAGGTGAATAATACGAGAAACAGATAGCTCAAACTGGCAATAATAGTGGGAAGCAATGACGCATAATAAATTCTTTCTTGAATATTACCACAAATAAAAGCGCTATTTATGAAATACGCCACAGTGAAGGTACTTGTCATAACAATGCCGATATTGCAAATGCCTTCAGCAGATTCTTTTCTGTTCATCCGAACGTATGAACAACCGGTGACCTTGATAACAGTCAACACGCTTCGCAGTCTCCGTTTATCTTCCCCACGTCACCAAGCGAAGTGCGCAGCACAATCCTAAATGTCAAGAACACTAGTTCCGGGGTCCATAATATTTCAACGTTTGACATCAAAGAAATACTTGACTACATAGTCTATGCTTTCACGGACACTATTAACTTAGTTTTTGAGACCGGAGTCTTTTCAAGAGAATTATAAGAAGTAAAATTGTTCCTCTGTTTAACAAGGGCAACAAGATTATACTAACAAACTACCGACCATTCTCCATTCTGCCGTTTTTGAGTCAAGTCCTAGAAACATTGATAGAAAAGCGTCCTTCTCGTTACCTTCAAAAATTAAACCTGCTATCCCTGCGACAGTTTGGACCCCGACCTGGATATTCAACTAAAATTGCTTTAATTGCTTTAACAGACATAAAAAATCTAAAATTGGCGAGGGGAAATTTGCTGGAGCGGTTTTTATTTGTTTCACTAAAGCATTTGATATTATTGACCACAATATACTTTTCCAGAAATTAACATTTTATGGCATTCCTGGACCTCCATTACAGTTACTTCACAGTTAGTTACTTGATCGGGAGCAGAGAGTTTGTATATCGGGAGTGCTTTCACATACAACAGTTAATAAAACGGATCTATTTTAGGGTACATTTTATTTCTTCTTTATATTAATGATCTCCGAACTCATTATCATTCATCAATAATTGCCTCTTGTATGCTGACGACCCCACTGTTCTCGCTTCTGAGGCAAACCTAGATACATTAATTTCACTGATCAATAATGATCTCAAATATGTCATCGACTGGTGCGAAAAAAAAATATGCATTAATTCACAGAAAACGCATTACATGGTATTTAGCTCCCCGTAACAGAGTGCGGTGTACCGTTTCTCCGGGTTACATTAACACACACGCCATCTATCCATCTTCATCACTGCACCTTTTTAGGTGTTTGATAAGACTCGTCCCTCAAATTCACTTTCCACATTTACTCACTAAACAGCGCGATTGCATATGGTATCAGGGTGCTATTAAAAGCCCGCCAATACTATTTGCCACAAACTCTCATCACGCTGTATGGTGTATTGGGGATTAACATACCGCTCTCATGTTACTCCCCTGCTGCATCTACAAAATCAAGCTGTCCGAGTCATCACACGCAGTTCCTACAATGCTCGCGTTACACCACTCTTCTCACAGCCAAATCTTTTACGCATAGACAAACTCATCAAATACAACTTAAGGATCACCGCATTTCATTTAATTAAAACTCCTATTTTATTATATGTCATTGGTGTTGATCGAGTACTGACACCAAATTTTTACGCCTAAAAAATTATATAATTGGCTTCAGTAGTTTCTACAGAAGCCTCACAGAAAGTTTTGCAGCGATCCGAGGCCGGAATCACATCTAAAATCGATTTTGACTGTCCCGGCCGCGAGCTTCCGCAAATCGGCAGCACTAGCCAAATCGCTTTCGGCGTGACGAAACATCGGTCTGCATGTCTGGCCGGTTCAGGGTGACGTCATATAGTCGTTTTCGGAACCGGAAACGATATTCTGCGCTGCTGTTGTCGGTGGTATTCGTTTGGGCAGGAGGCGTACGGGTGTAGCTGTGTGAGCAATGCTTGTAAACTTTGCGCACTTTGCGTGTTCGACGTCTTTGCTCTTCAGTTCGTGGCCGGCGCATGGTGTTCCCTTGCACTGGTGCTGAAAACTGCCGGCACCGCGCGGTGCGCCGTGTCGACGCGCACCGCGGCGACTCGGCGGTGCGCGTCGCCGAGCTCGACCATTGATTGATTGATTGTGAGGTTTTAACGCGCCGACGCAACGTGGGCGATGAGGCGCGCCGTAGTGGAGGGCTCCGGATTAATTTTGACCACCTGGGGATCTTTATGTGCGCCGAAATCTCGTACACACGGGCGTTTTTGCTTTTCGCCTCCATCAGAAAAGCGGCCGCCGCGGCCGGGAATCGAACCCGCGACCTCGTGCTCATCAGCGCAACGCCTTAGCCACTGAGCCACCGCGGCGGGTGCCGAGCTCGACCAAGTTTTGCTATGGCCAGCACGCGGAATGCGAAGTACTGCTCGTGGAAGTCTGTCCGAGAAAAAATTCCCCGCATTTCCCCGAGGGGAAGAATGTGAAAGTGCGAATGCACGAGTTGAATTTGCGCGGTTCGGTAATATTCGCGAAAAAGAGATCACACACACACACACGCAACTACAAAGAAAGAAAGATGCATTTATTCACAGACACCTATTTGTGTTGTCGTTGTACTTGATTGCTAGAGCGGATCTCAGCTTTGAAATTTCGTGTCAGTACTCCTTTAAGCGGGTACATTAGCCCTTCTCACGCCCGATTCCTGGCCAATCCCCCACGTGGGTATGTGCCATGTCAGCGGCCAGGCAGCGCGCGCCCATCTCCCCCCGTTGCCAAGGATGGCCAATCCCCCACGTGGGTATGTGCCATGTCAGCGGCCAGGCAGCGCGCGCCCATCTCCCCCCGTTGCCAAGGAAGACGAGGAGCGCGCGCACCCGCAGCTGTTGCTATCCGGACGGCGGCGGACGCTTCAGGCTCGCTTAGAAAGTGCATTCGCACTTAAAATCGACGACGACGCCAAGATGCATTATTTTCCACGCGACGACATGCAGCGCTAAACGTGGACTGAGTTAGTGCGCGGCGGCGGCCGCGAGAACTGTCGCCCAAGCCAGCGGGCTCGGCTTGCTCGGTCAGCTTGGGTGTAGGGAACTTCAGGCTTAGTATCGTGGCGAATATTTGATCGCCGGTATCCGTACGTCTGCGAATGACCATCCCTTACACAACTTTTCACCACAGTATCATCCCCTTTTTCGCATACTGAGCTTTATTTTGGCGATAATTTCCGTTTCAGCGATCGGTGACCAAGACATCTGCCGTGGCCTGTTTTGATTCTAGCACGCTGGTGGCGCCATCTTTTGGCCGCTCGCCCCACCGCGGTGCCGGCAGTGCTGGGCCGGAGCGCCGAATCTCCGCTCCCGGTCAGCGTAGGCTTACCATCGCGGCAAATATCTGAACGTCGCTTTTTAAATTTAGCACTGATAACAACCCCTAGTACAATTTTTCAACACACTAACATCTACTTTCTCGCATGCGGAACTTCTTTTTCGCAATCCGATTGATTAGAAGAGTGGCGACAAGCTGTGGCTATCCCGGTCTGCGTGGGTTCGAGCCGCAGTGATATTAAAAAACGGACGACGGCGAAGACATAGCCGGCCTAATCGCCTGGCCAAATAAAGTTGTTCTGTCTGTCAGGTGGTAGCAACTCATCCGAGTCTGACGATTCAGACGACATGTCGACTGCGCGGGCGAGTTCGGACCATGTGCAATCGTAGCAGACGATGCGGGGAACGTCCCTGACGTCACGGGTGAGACGGTGACGTAAGGCTGGCCCGCTTGCAGGCTGGGCTTCGAACGGCCATTTTCCCGCGCGGCGACCAAATTTGAAACTGGTCGCAATAAACGTGCCATAATTAATTCTGTGTTGGCGGCTGACGGCCTTCGGTTCGATTTTCGTAATTACTGGGCCAATAGGTATTCTTTACAGCATAAAAACTGAAAGCGAGAAATTTCGTGTCAGTACTCCTTTAAGTTAACTAACCCAAACGCCACGCGGTATTCACTACAGAATAACTTCTTGCGACCAAAAGAGCGCAAAAAATTACGCCTTACAGACTGCGATTCAATATCATAAAATTTTGGAACACTTTGCCCCCCCCCACCGCAAAAACTGCGCTATCGCTTCCACGTTTCAAAACATTACTGCGATCATGCATATCTGAGCAATCATACGCCAGTTTACGTTCTGTCGGTACATTTTGGAGTTTCGCAGCCGTAGACATTCATTTACATCGCTTTATGCAGTATGTGTTGTAGTAAAATCTTTTCCCACCTAATTCCCAGTATTTTGCCGTTTTTATGTCAACTGAGAGTGACATCACAGCTAACTATTGTATACAATATCTTACTGTGACTCTCTCTGTTACATTTTTGTATAACTTCTGTTGTATTACTTATATTGCGTTCTCAGAATAACACTGTTCATACTTTCGCTACAGCTCAGAATTTCTTTCCACTCCTTAAATTAGAAGGGGTCCCATTACAGGGCTAAATTCTGGGACCCCTTCCTATATAATGTTTTTTCAGCTATTGTGTATTTTGTTACAAATAATAAAATGACACCGAACGGAACTGAACTCGACAAAGCAGTGGTTTAGGATAATCAAACTTGTGTTTTATTCCCATGGCCCTTTTAAAAATGGGCAGCCTTCCTGTGAATAGGTTTCAAAGAATATTTATATTGTGCATTTCTTAGAAACTCCCCGAGCCCGATGCTTACCTACCATGAGATACCTCAGCACTGCAGGCTATAGCGAAGGGTTTACCCCCCCCCCCCCCCCGGCACACAAATCGTTAATGAGAGCCCAGGAGAGATCACATAGGCTGCTGCAAACGAATGTGTTTCCCCACCTGACCAAACTGGCCTAATGTATCCCACACAGCACTACGCTATGCCCGTTTTGCAGCGAACCTGGCATGCTCGAACATATGTTGGGGGCTGTAAAAAAATTTCGGTTAGACAGTATGCCTCGTCAATCTAATAAACAGTGTGAGAGTGGGCTGTCCAGTTCCCGTCCGGACGACCCGCTTCGGTTGGTGTAAAGAGGCGTCGCAGCTGGCACCAAGAATAGGACCTGAAATGAGAACACCGCTCCACAATTTTTTTGTGCAAATCAAGCAGTTAACTCTCTCTCTCTCTCTCTCTCTCTCTCTCTCTCTCTCTCTCTCGTTCAGTGCGTGTGTGCTTCCCGAGTACCGGAAAAGATTCGTGCGATCGTTAGACTTGTCTATTGACTGAAAATATGCCTATAATAAAACAGAGAATTAATATAACTCATAATTTTTACTCCAAGAAGAAATGAAGAGCGCAAAGGCGATAAACAGAGAAAGCGAGCAAAAAAGAGACAGAAACAAAGAGCCAGAGAAAAAAGTTAGTTATTTTCTTTGTACCTCTATTAAAGGCCTATTGAATTGCTTCGACTTGCTGGGTGCGGCCTTTCCTTTCGCCACTCTTTTTCATTGTCCGGCTGATAGGAAGAGTCAGCCCTCCCAGTGAGGGGGGCGGATATTTTAAAGGGAAGTATAACGATCTCCTTGCCATGCGACTGTCAGAGCAAGGGTGTGTAACAAGCGAGGTGCCACTGGGGCAAGTAATTGTTAATATGATTAACCCAAGGTGAGCCAAGGTACGGTAACAGCAGCTGACATGCTGACATGGCCATTATAATTATACATTTATAATGGTTGGAACAGTTATGCTCAGCGTCGCCAGGTGCTACACGGGTATATGTAGGTAATGACATGAAGCCGATGATCCCCCCGCTGAAGCGAAAAAGCGGCCATAAAACTGTAATACAAAGCAGAATAATATAAAACAACGTAAACCACACGGACGAAAGGAAGAGAAACAAATTATTGATACTTGGGATCAGGGGAGGGGGGTGGTCCATAGGGCCGCCATGATAGCCAGGGCCCGGGTGGTCACCAAGTCTTGACTCGAAGGGTCCGGGTCGCGCATAAACCTGCTCCCATAGGGAGGCGGAAGGAAAGGGGTAAAGGGGTATGCTGGGCACTCGCACAAAGAATGATAGTGTGTGTTGAGGGCTTTGCAATCAAGGCATGTTGGGGAGTCAAACAGGTGTCGGTGGATGTGAATGAGCTGAGTGCGGTGGGGGAAAGTGGGGTCTGGAGGACGCGCAGGCAGTGAGCTGCGTCTAGGGTGAGTTGGGGATGTGGTGGAGGGTACTGGCGGTTTAGGAGACGGTAGTGAAGGGTGATGTGCCTGTAATGCAGGAGCCCGGCGGGGCTACCGGCAGGGGCACCGTGTGTAGGCGTAGATTAAGCGGTGGCCCAGTCTACTAGACCACGAGAACGTACGATCGCCACTTCATTAGTGCCTACGTCTGTGTGGGCTGAAGTCCACAACAGGTACATGGTGTCGGTTGGGGGTTGGGTGGCCAGAATTTTCAGGGCTTGTAGGGAGATGTTGCCCCGGAGAAAATGGTGGATGGCTGTCTGCGAGTCAGAGATGACGTAGAGGGGATGGGGCGCTGAGAAAGCGCCAGGGCAGGAGCCGCCTCCTCCGCCACCGTGGTGTTAGAGGTTAGAATGGTGGCAGTGGCGGTACTCTCAGAAGAGTGATGCCAGATGACTCAAACGCAGTGCGTGGGGTGGTTGGGGTACGGAGCGGCATCGGTGTAGAGAATGTGTGACGCTGGGGAGTATTTGTGGGAGCGGGCGACTGCTCGGGAACGCCGGCGTTCGGGAACGTCGTTCGGGAACATACCATTCGGGAAAATCGGGAGTGGTATGTGGGGTGCATGTGTCTAGGTAGAGGGCAAACGTTCATGTGTGCGTGATTGTGAGCTGGTTTCGGGGTGCGAGGGTTGGGAAGGGGGGGGGGGCGTGGTGTTAATAGCTTGTAGGATGTAGCGCCCTGTAAGAGACGATGGTAGCTACGTGAGTTGCGACCTGTGGTGAGCGTCTAGGTGCTCTCTGGTAGCAATGTGGACGACTAGGGCTAGGTGTCTGTCATTGGGGGGATAGGGGGGAAGGAGTAGTGCATGTCTACAAGTTTTCCGCAGAAAGGCATCAAGTGTGTTAAGTTGGGTGGGTGTGAGACGAAGGCAGAGGAGGTGATACATAAGACGGTAATGAGAAAGCTGTGTACGAGCCATAGACGAGCCTGCTGATTGAGGGCGTGGTGTTTGTTGGCAATACGCTGGATGAGGTGTGTAGTATGCGTGGTGTATCGTTTAATATATTAGAGGGTGGGTGCCGGGGAGCGGTTGTGGCTAACAGTAAGCCCAGGAGGCAGAGTTGCGAGACGTGGGGGACTGGGGTAGAGCGGATGTACAGCTGTATAGGAGAGTTCGGTGCTGGTTTGGAGTGGGGGAGTGAATATGAGAAGGGTGGATCTTTGGGAAGAGCAGCTAAGAGCGAGGGGCTCGGTGTGGGGGAGAACTGGGTTCAGGCCAAGTTGCAGAGTTGTCTCAGTATGGTAGTCGGAGCCGGAGTGCACCCAGTGGTTAATGTCATCTGAATGAAGCGTTCTGCCGAGAGTGGGGATGGTCAGAAGGGTGCGGGCGAGGGATATAAGTGCTATATTGAAAAGCATCGGAGATAGAACCACACCTTGAGGGGTGCCTCTGACATGGTGAAAGGAACTGATTGTGTGTGTCCGAGGTGTATTGTGGTGGTGCTGGCAGGAAAGATTTTGCATACATAGTGGTAGAAATGGGTGCCGAAGTTGTGGCGTGAGATGGCCTCTAAGATATTGTGGTGTGAGATGTTGTCGAAGGCCTTTTGAAAATCAAGAGAGAAGAGGGACGTGTGATCGCGTTCGGGTGGGTGAAGACGGAAGTCGTGGTGGAATTGAAGGAGAGCGTCTTGGGTAGTTGGGAAGTCGGGGCACGATGGATAGAGAGGATACTGGTAAACTCTCCCATGAGATGAAAGGTCTAATTAGAAAACGGCAAACCATCATAATCTCCACCCCAGCGTACAGAATTGAACTAGTGGAGGTTTCGCAGTTAATTAATAAGTGCAATATAGATGAAATACGGAGGTGCAATATGGAGAGGATCGAATATGCTGTAAGGAACGGAGGCACCATGAAAGCAGTCAGGAGGCTTCTAGGCGTGGGGAAAAATCAGATGTATGCACCTAAAGACAGCCACGCAATGTCATCACAAAAAGGGAAATAAATTTACATAATAGCCCGGGAGTTCTATAGAGATCTCTACAATAGCCGGGACATCCAGTATAATGCTGAACGAGAAAGTAGTTCAGAGGAGATAGACATTCCACCAGTAACGAGAGAAGGAGTAAGGAAGGCGTTAAAAGAAATAAAATGTGGCAGAGGACCTGGGGAAAATCAGATACCAGCAGACTTCTTGAAGGATGGCGGGCAAATTGCACTAGTAAAACTGGTAAACCTGTCCACGCAATGCTTAATGACCGCGAGTGTACCGGAATCTTGGAAGAACGCGAACATCGTCCTAATCCGTATGAAAGATGACATGAAGGGCTTGAAAAATTACAGACCTATCAGTTTACTGTCAGTCGTCTACAAGGTGCTTACCAAGGTAATCGCTAACAGATTTTCTGCTACCTTAGGTTTCAGTCAAATTAAAACAAGAACCAGGGTTTCCTAAAGGCTATTGAACAATGGACCATATTCACACGATCAATCAGGTGGTACGAGAAGTGCGAGGAGTATACTCAACCCCTAGTATAGCCTTCATAGAGTATGAGGAACCATTTGACTCGGTAGAAACCTTAGCAGTCATTCGGGCATTACGGAGCCAGGGCGTAGACAAGCATAATGTAAGAATACTAGCGGGTATATACAATGGGTCCACAGCTACCATCGTCCTCCATAAGCAGAGCAGTAAAATACCTATAAAGAAGGGCGTCAAACATGGAGACACAACCTCTCCAATGTTATTCACAGCATGTTCACACGAAGTATTCAGAACATTTGATTGGGAACAGATGGCCGTAAGCGTTAATGGAGAATCCGTCCGTAACATCTGATTTGCTGATTACATTACCTTGCTAAGTAACTTGGGGGAGCAATTGCAAAGCATGATTACCGCACTTGACAAGCAAAATAGAATCGTGGGCCTAAAAGTTAATATGCAGAGAACTAAAGCAATGATTAATAACCTCGGCACAGCACAGCGGTTTCAGATAGGTGGTAAGGCAGTGGAAGTGGTAAGCAAATATATCTATTTAGGCCAAGTTGTGACCCTGGATCCCAACCGAGGAAGAGATAATTAGAAGCATTAGAATGGGGTGGAGTGCATTGGGCAGGAATTCTCAGATAATAAATGGCAGTCTGCCATTGTCCCTCAAGAAGAAAGTGTATGACAGCTGTATTTTACCGGGAAGAAACTTGAAGCCTCACTAGGAGGGTTCAACCTAAATTGAGGACGACTCCCCGAGCAATGGAACTGAAGATGATAGGTGTAACATTAAGGGACAAGAAGAGAGTAGAGAGGGTCAGGGAACAAACGTGTGTTAAGGACATGTAAGTAGAAATTAAGAAGAAATGGACGTGGGCACGGCATGTAATGCGAAGGCAAGATAACCGTTGGTCATTAAGGTTAACGGAGTGGATCTATTGAAGGCAAGCGTGGCAGGGGCGGGAGAAAATTAGATGGGTAGATGAGATCAAGAAGTTTGCGGGATAAATTGGTCGCAGTTAGCACAGGACCGGGATAATTGGAGAATAATGGAAGAGGCCTTTGCCCTGAATAAGCTTAGATAGGTTGGTGGTGGTGGTGATGATGATGATAATGATGATTATGATGACGATGATGTCTTGGTTAGAGAGGTTCGCGCGAAAGCGAGGAATGTTAGGTGGATAGGCCTGCATACTCTCACGTGTGAGTTCATTCTGTTTTGGTGGACGTGTTCGAAGAGCTTGCCCAGGCAGGAAGTCAGGAAAATAAGGTGGAGGTTGTGGATGGATGGGGGTTTGCCAGGCTTAGGTATAAGCGTGATATTGGGATGTTTCCAGGCAGGTTGAAGGGTGTGGTGTTCCCAATGATGGTTGAATAGCTGTACGAGACGTTCGATAGCGTCTTCGGTAAGGTGACGGAAAAGAGTGTTAGTAATTTCATCAGGGCCCGGCGCAGTGTTGCGTCAGAGTGCTCGGACTGCCGTATGGAGTTCGCAATATGTGATAGGGGCGTGTTGCTGCGAGTTGGGGGTGCCCGTGTAGTTGGGTGACTCGGTGGAATGAGGGGAGTGGGTGGTTATGTATAGATCGTTGAGGGAGACACAAAGTGCGCCGGGGGTTAGTTTGGATTCATGGATGATTTGGGTGGTGCGGTTTTGTTGGTAGTGGGGTCTTGTAGAGAGCGGAGTATACACCAAGCGATCTTGGTAGAAAGTTCGCCACGGATGTCATCACAGGTGTTATTCCAATTATTTCGAGACAGTGTGGCCGCGTGCGCTTCGATTTTGGTGCGAAGGGGGGCGAGCTTCGGTTTGAGGTTTCGGTGGTGTTTGTGTTTCTGCAAACGGCGTTCAAGAATAGCGTAGGCTTCCCAGAGGTTGCGGGGGTGGGTGTCGACGTATTCAGAGAGGGATGTGAAGTCGAAGTTTTCGTTGCCGTTTCTTTGGCAGTAAGCAATTGGATTGTCCAGTCCATGAGTTCCTCGTCGGAGGCGTTGGGAGGAAGGGGGGCATGCCGCGCGACAGAGATCCCAATCAGTTTGTGCCGGGGTAGGGAGGGGGTTTGTGAGGTACCTTTCAAAGGGAGTTGAGTTTCGAGAAGGAAGTGATCGCTACCTAATGGGGGGGGGGCAGTGGTGAGTGTAGGAAAGTTGGCACTGAAGGTCAAGTCAGGGGTGGTGTCGCGCTGGGCACTATTGCCTATGCGAGTAGGCAAGGAGGGGTCAGTGCGGAGGGTGAGATTATAGGTTTGGGCCTAGTCTGACAGAAGGCGACCTTTGCGGGTGGAGAGGGAATAGGCCAATTCAGTGTGTGGGGCATTGAAGTCGCCCATGATGATTAGGGAGTTCAGTTTGGCTTGAAGGATAGCTTGGGGGAAGATGTATTTAAATGAAGTGTGTTTGGTTTTGGGGGGCTGTATGTGTTGAGGATATTGAGGTGACTGGGATTAGTCTTGAGGAACAGGAGGGTGATGAGGAGGTGAGGAATGGGGGACGTAAAAGTGGTGTACTGTGCTTGGAGGTTGCGTTGCACAAATGTGGCAATTTGGGGGAATTTAGTGGGGGACTAGATGGCGTAGTTTTTGAGTTCGGCGTTATTATTGGTTTCCTGGAGGACAATTAAAGCAGGGGGTGTTCCGTGTTTGTAATGTGAGCCTGTGGGCCTGTCCGCTTGGTGCGGAAGCCTCGGAAATTCAGTTGCCAAATTGGAAAGCGGTTAGATGTCTGGGTCATGTTCGGGAGAAGAGAATGGGTGGATCGGAGTAGTTTCATGTGTGGCGCGGTCATTTGCATCAACTGGAGAAATTCTTTGTGAAGGCAATGCATCGTGGTCTGCAGAGTGTAGATATTGGTTTCGGTGTACTGGCGGTGAGAGTTGAAGGCCGGCTATATTTCCGAACGAAGGGAGGTGATGCCAGAGGAAGTGGGTCAGGGTGAGGGTGGGTGTGAGTAAGGATTTGGGGAGAGTGCTCGTCTCTTTGCAGGGGTCGGAATTGGGGACTGTGGGTCTGCGGAAAGTGGCGAGGGCGTGGGGTGATGAAATTGTTGTTTGAGCAGTCGACTTTCAGGGGAAAGACGCTCGTTCTCAGCGCGTAGAAGAGTGACTGTTAAGAAACAACAGCATGGCACTGCCAACAGAATCCTGCTGTTTCGTTAATTTCATCGAAGTCGTTTGCGCTGTTTTAAATTGTTGTCGTGCTTTAACTACTACCTTTAGCATCTATGTTTGAATGCCCAACTCCACGTTATACCATGTTATCAGGTCAGACTCGTACTTCAGATTATGTGATAACCGCTTCAGAGGCGCAGGAACCTGTAGGTTTGTTCCCTTGAAATCGCCAAAAAACAAGCTATTTATTTTCACGTATGTGCTCACGGTGCATGCGCTGTGACACCGTGTACGTACGGACACACGTCGAGGAAAATGTGACCCCTAGAATAAAGTGTCGACAGACATTGCTGTAATAAGTATTGTGAAATGACTCAGTAATTAAAGACGTTTATTCGTGCTTGTAATTATCATCTCAGTGAAGAGAAACAGCTGTTCCGACTGCTTTATTATGTTCTGTCGAGCATTGGGCTGCTCTAACAGCGCCTCTTTCTGGTCACCGGCTAAACGACACGAAGTATTGATTCGTTGATTGTGGGTTTGAGGCGCCGACGCTGCACGGGCGATGTGTCGTGCCGTAGTAGAGGGCTGCGGATTAATTTTCACCTCCCGGGAATCTTTAACGTACGCCGAAAAATCGCACACACCTGTGTTTTCGCTTTTCGCCTCCATCAACAAGGCGAAACGTATCGAAGGTATCTACAATTCTGTCGTTTTCAAACCTTACCCAGGAGCACAGCAAGTTCGATTCTTGACCGGCCAACCTAAGGCTGTTCTACGGAATGCTCGGCCATCGGCAACAAACTGGCCACCGTTGAACTTAAGATAAACGGTTTGAATACGGCCACCATCCTCTGCGCACGTTTTCTGCAGCCAATGTTCTTAAGTTAGTCAGCTTTCGCTCGTTAACCGTCAACACGGTTTCCCCTCGGCGAAAGTTACTCAGAAGTTATCTGGCGGATCAACCACCGGCGATGAACGGCACTTGCTCCAGCAACGTTCAATCAAAAGACAGGCGGGAGGTTTCCCTCCGCCGAGTACTCGTTTGTTGTTTGTAAGTGGGTTTACAAAAGATGATCAGCTTGTGCACGGCCACCAGGCGACCGCTGTGTTTCCGCTTGCAGGGGAACACATGATGAATGGCTGTTGTCCAGTTCTAGAGTACTCGTATTTCGTAGGCAGCCGTTGTTCAAAAGCTGTTTTGGAAACGTACGTCATCCGGTCCGCTTATGCATCTGCACGCTCCTGCTCTTCGAAAGGTGAACGGCAGACGTCTGTCGCAGGTCTAGCACCGCCGGTGCCCAATCACCGGAATTCCGAAGGTCATGCGTGGACACGCGCCCAGCCACCGAACAGTGTGCTGTATATACATGTGCACTCATGGACAAATGAACGAGGACACAAAAATATTAACCGGATACGCGAAATCAAAGATAATGGCTAGTGAAGACAAAATAATGGGTTGCTAGTGGTATATTTGGAAAGGCACATTTTCAGTCTTGTGTTGTGACATGTGTTCGCGCTTTGTGGATATTTTGCTTGCCTTTGCAGCAGCTGAAATGCTGCTGCAAACGATCGACGAACGACGGCGTTTTCCAGTGTCCAAACAAAGAAAGTTCGGTGAGTTCATTTTTGCTGGCCATTTTCTTGCGCGACTGGGGTTCGGTGCAGAAACGTGTTACTGCTCGATTTCCCGCTTCCGCTTCAGTTTCACGGTGTGGTTCGCGGAAGCTAAATTCAATTTACTGATGCTGACGACGCTCGATATGTCTAGCGTTGCTGATGGACGGGTGGTAGGCGCATTTATTGTGTGATGGTATTCTCCAGCGGCTTACAACGTCCCACTTATTTCTAGGTGTACGTAGTTTGAGAAAGCTTGATGGTTGTCCGCCTTTATTCGGTTCTTGATTGCTACCTCGTTTCCGTTTTTATTTGTCTCGCCGTGATCTGATATTTTTTCCTTTCTTGTAGTGCCGCTGTTATCGCTCCCTGGTACGCAGAATCATTTTTTCAGGCGTTGATTTGTTTCACTCGGTGGTACTTACGTGTACACGTCATTTGCACCTGAATTCGAATGGCCGGGAGGTGGTTAGGGTTGACAAGCATGAAGAGCAGGTTCAACCAATGTTTAGACGTGAAACCCATGAACGATTGCCAGTTTAGTGTGAGGAAAACAGTCCCGCAAATGCACTTCTGCAATGCACCCAAAAGTGAAGATAAAACCTGATAAAACCACTTCCATTTCACGGCGGCGGTTCTGCGAAATTGAGATGATTTGAACACTTGAAGAGGGGTGTGCTGGCGGTTCAGAGCAGGCTGTTTATTTTTTCCTCTGGCGGAAACTTTCGGTGAAAGGGCATTGAACTCGTCACATCAGCTTGTTTATTTTTTTGTGCAGCTATCTTACGGAATTGATGCCTTGCTACCGCTTTGAAGACACTCCACGTACGTGCGTGACTTCATTTCCTCCAACACACGGCTCTCGTTTAGCACCCAACACAGGTAGCTCGAAACTGTTTGCTAAGGACTGTGAGTCTCAAGAAGCCTGTATGATGTAGAAGGCTGTTTTGTTTTCCACTTGCACCGCGGACTTCTTCAGACTAGGGAACCTTGTTACGGGCTGTACTCTAATGCAACTTCCTTGTCCTGTTGGTGTTTTTTTCGACAGCCTCAGTCGAGAACTCCGCTCGCATCTCGTCGCGTACAACGTGGTTACAAAATACAATTGGGCACACCAATCTTTTGTTTAGAAGAAAAAACTGTGTTTTCAAAAAAACTTATTGACGACTAATGGATTAAATTAGCATTCCTAGAAAAAACGTCGCGTTGCAGCCTGTCTTCAAAATGCGTCTGCTGAATAACGGGGCCGACAGTTTGGTAGTGCTAACCCGCTCAGTTCCGCCTAAATTCGATCATCCTAGGCCACAGCATGATAGGAAATCAAAAGTAGTAAAGCCATCGCTTTGGCTAACTAAATGGATTTCAACCTTCATATCCCTTACGTCAACGCACAATACGCTGGGGTCAATAGCCGCATTAACAAAGAAGGTACGATTGACCTGTTTGTACGCTGCTCAACATAGCACCAGTCCAAAAAATGAATCCAAATGCGGTGTAATAGCAGCCTGAAAAACTAAAAAAGAAACGGCGTGGCCTATTTGTAGAACATGAAAATGGAGGACGAAACGGTCGATGGCCCTTTCATAAGGTACAATAATTCCACCGTTACCCTTCGTTGCTTTCGCCATAGCCCGAAGCGCACCAGGCTGGAACATAAAACGAAAACGCTGGGAGCTGCAGACTCGCCATTCGCAGCTGCTGATTCATACTTCCACAGACCATGTTTGTTTTCTGGTTCTTCTGCCTTAACATGATTCGACTTAGCCTATCTGGTTCGTTTTCAGAAATCAGCATAACCAATAGCGACAAGTTTCTAGCTTCCCGCTTTTAAATATTGTTTACGGCGGAGCGTGTGTCCTCTCGGCAAAGGGTGACTTTATTCATCAGTGCAATCAAAGGGGTTATGGGTTTAAAAGTGTGGTTCTGCTAAGTGGGCCCAGAAAAAAAGCGGCAGGAATAAAATATTCAGACTGGAAAATACCTTTACAGTTGTGGCGGGAAATTCTCACCTTAAATATACAGTAAACATCGTTATCTTAACACCGTAAAGTGCTATAAAAGAGGCAGTTTTGTCTAATTCATTGTATTGCACCATTAAAGGATCGCCAACCCCACGCAAACGCCATTGGTGGCTTAATTAAGGGCCATATGGCTGAGCTAGCTTGCTCCAAGCAAAATAAATGCACTACCTACTTCAAGGAATATTTTGTTGTCTATTAGCTTACCTCGTTAGCTCCAAGGAGCTTATTCGTTGGGGTAATATTTTAATGGTCAGTTTATATCCGCTCGTAAAACTGCGATACACGAGATGGAGTCGTGAATGATCGAGGGCTAACTTAGAGCCTAATACCACCGTTATGCTAGCATACGCGACGGTGGTAGCAACTCGATGTAGCGTTGTGCAGCATTCAATTGTGTGGCTCCAGATACAACTAAAAACGATTTATAAATAATTTCAACACGAAAAGTGGTTCCTTGTCGGTATTATTTGTAGTCGTGTGTGCGCATGAAGTATGACAATGAACGGCCGACTTATTCTGTGTTACAATGACCTCTTCCACTCGGGAGTGGTTAAGGGCATGACTTTTGACATCTGCCACGTGGCACGGGTGCAAATGTTAGATAACAATGGGACAAAAAAGGCGAACGTTTTTCACACATTTCTTGAAACTTTATGACATCCCTGCGAGCTTGAATTCTCCTTAACGTCCCGCTTTTTTTTTTAAACTGCGTTGTCAAAGGATTACGTATTTACGTAAGTTCTTTTTCAATCCCCATCTCCTTCCAACCATATTAACAAAAATTACAGTATATGTTCATAAGCTTTCCCGTCTGTTTAACTCAGGATTTTTCCGCTTTCGCCACTTTCCATTCGTTTTATTTGTATGTTCAGTTCGTGCCCCTTTTAAATTTGGAAAAACCAGGATATTAAAAACACCGTTCAGAGGGGAACAATTTCTCATGACCCCGAAATGGTTCACTATTTTATTCACCCTTGTACAAAAATGACCTCACGGTGGTTATTCTTCTCCGATTAAACTGTCCGACATTGAACCTCGTCTCGTTACTGTGACAGCGGCCCAAATTGTTCGCACACACGCAAAGGACAAATTTCGGCATAAGTCTTGTAACCAGTGCTTGCCCAAGGAAACCATATTCTGAGAGCAGGGGAGAACGACTTGCGTGGTACGGAGATGTCATTTTCACCCACCGGTGTGTCCGCCCTGATCCGCGTCCACGTGTAGTTCCGGCGTCCCCAGTAAATACCCTCGTTCTCAGCGGCTCTTGTTCAGCTGACTGACATACCGGTTCATTAAAACCCACCAGAGATATAGCGTACTAGGCAGTACTGAAATGTAGCGCATAGGCTCCAGAATTGTGTGCCCTTGTTGCGTTGAGCGGTGCAGTGAAATGTGGACATTTTAAAATGTCGTCAAGTATTCGTACTAGGAAATAAAACTCTCAGAATATAAAACGCCTTGGGTTTTTTACCTATCGGTATTGCAGACCATCAATGTCAGTTTCAGCCTGAAATATGGCGCCGGTGGCTCCGGGATGACAATAATGTGAATGAGCTTGTTTGTGTGGTTGTAAACGGGCCCGAATGCTTATGCTCCAACGGCCATTAGTTTTTAGGACGTTTCCAAAACAATGGATGCGCCCTAATGAGTTCAACGTTCAAAAAATCGCAAAAAAACCCGTTTGAAGGAGATGGAGGCAGAGGGCTCCATCCTTCAAGACAGCCAGATCTTAAGCGTTGGGTATGGGCACCGCAGCACCGGTCTGTTGGATTTTTACGAAAAACATGTGCAAAGTTGCACCTTCAAAACTTCCTGTTGCGCTGAAGGGGCAACCTCTCACAATTGAAAAAAAAAAGCGGGAGCGAAATAAGCAGGTGCTACACCTTTTTGTGCATGAATGAACTATCTAGAAAGTGATTTCAACCTTCCTGTCTTAAGACTTCATGCCTTTCCTGTAGCGGCCTGGCAACCGACAAATAGTTTACGACACAGACGCATACTTTAAGAAAGAATTTGCGCAGGAACAATTCGCTTCGGTTTGCATTGCAGTCGACAACTTCCCTGGTCTTGTATAGTACAAACCACTGAACGTAGCCGAAATTCGGCGTAAATATCAGCGACAAAGCGGCGATGATTAGCTCAACAATGAAAATGATCTGCGCAGTGGTGCCAGTTTTACCGTGGCGTTAGATGTCCGAGTTCTTTGTGGCGTGTTTGTCTCAACAATTAACACCTTTAATTGTAGAGGATTAAGGGTGCCCTATGTGCGTTTTAATTAACGAAACGACTCTAAAGGTCTGTCTTTTTTTCGTGATTTGTCCTGATTGACGAATGGTCACTAGAGATAATAAGTCACAAATTATATTCATCACCTGAATATATTCGTTTACCCGCAATACAACGAATAGAGAATATGAGGCACAGACATCAGCGCCGTTGCCCTTACACAGAAGTGTCGAAACCGGCATTACTTTATGTAACGTATTCTTTTTTAGCCGGTGTGACAGGCTTTCCACCGTGGCAACGAGCGATAAAATTATACAGCGAACTTGCACCGAGCACCCGAATCCTGCTCAGGCAGGAAATTGCGACGTAAGTTTCGTGTTTTGTTCTTTCGTCTCCTCAGAAGCGTGAAAGTGTGGCGCTGTCGTTACACAAGCAGCTATAAAAAATGCTGTCCCGTTTACCTCGTAGCTGTCCTGCTACGTGGCCAAAACGTACGTGTGCTCATCAAAAACCTGGAAAACGGCGATCCTGGCATTTTTAGACAGCAGTACTTCCACGCTTGGTCCCTCGATTTTACACCAGAAGCCTGCCCTCTATAGTGCGCCCGTTATCTTCCCAACACATCCGGTGGGCAGCATGTTTTCAGGAAACGACGTCGGCTTAAGCTTGACTTGAATTCGCGCACCTGACCCGGATTGCAGCGACGTCGACTTCCGATGCACGTGCTCGCTTTGAAGAGCTTTACTGGAATCGGTGGTCGAGCTAATCACAAATGCGGCATTTCGTCCAGGCGCAATATCCTGACCGAGCCAGCAGAGCATGCCTGTCGGAGCATGCGGGATTGCAAGGAAAACCGCCTACTGTCGAATAGCTCTATTCAATGCTCGTCCTTTACACCAGCTTATTCCGGTCCACTGTAACTTGCAGGACAACTGGACTAGCGCACCGAGATTTTCCTTTCACGTGTGGCTATTTGGGATTAAACTTCCGGTGTACTGTCCAATTTTTCGCCGCGAATGTTCCTCACAGGGAAACCCAGGCTGAAACGTTCATCGATTTTCACTCTGGTTTATATTATACGTTATTTTGTTTTCTTGGTTCAAGGTATGTTCTGAAGTTTTGTTATAATTTATTGTTTTACTTACCGTTGGCTATAAAGATATCTGGCCGAGATTCCTACTTTTTTCGATCTTTCAGTTCTATTTGGGTGAAAATCTTCTAATGCGTAAATATTCTAATGTGGCTCCGATCCACTCTGTGAGGGTGTGTGCACTTCGAAGCTGTAAAAGACACCCCGAGTGATTACCCAAGTGACATCACTTGATTTCTCACACGCGGCTGTACAAAGAGTGAAACTAGAGACAAGTGAAACGAACTTAAGCACACTTTCTGTTACTGCACAATGACAATCCCGACTGCTTTATGTTAGTGTGCTTTTTATGGCTATTCTTCTGGCATCTCTACTTTCCGTGGTCTACCATAATTAGCTTGGAATGAACTGAACGAGATGCCATACTGGTATCTCGTTTTTTATATATGAAAATGTGGGGACGTCACTTTTTAATTTCTATGCTGTTGGTGCTCTTGCACTCGGAGTAGCTTATGCAACCGTAATCTTTCCCGTTATAGTCAGTCCCCCTATGTAGGTAGGTGCCTGCGGCCAGTGGGGATGTGGACGTCTTCTTAATGATTATAGTTTCTGCTTTCACCGCCACAAAAATTTGTTGGGGGTAGAGGTATAATGTTTCCGAGTAAAAAGCAATCAACGTGCGGTTGAAGAGATGGGGAGAAAAGGCAATATGCGGATCATACGAGTACATAATGGCTACCGAGAAATGAGTCTAGCAGTAAGAGGGGAAATTTGCTGGTTGTATGAGGTCACAAAATTTACGAGCAAAGAACAGACATGCAGGTTGTTACATTTCCATCATTAGAAGTCTAGAGAAGAGAGAGAGGGAGTAACATCTTTAATGGGCAAGTGAGGTCAGCCAGGCTGGGCGCTCGACTTGCTACACTAAATGGGGTGAAGGTGTGAAGAAAATTAATGAAAACTCTCACACATGAATACTCAAACACACAGACGCACACAAAAAGCACAGACACAATCAGGCGACATAGTCATTTGTCTGAAAGTTCATAGCTCACTGACAAGTCCAGTGTTCCGGAGGAACGCAAAGAGCACTTTTGTTGCAAGACTTGCAATGCCGGTTGTAAGCCAGGGCCCAAGGAGGTGACTCGAGATCTGGGGAGATCTGGGGGGATGCGAGCAGGCTCAGAGAAAGCTTTGCCGTGGTACGCTCAAGTTTGTAGCGGTTTGACAAGAGAGCAAAGTGATTGCGGTGATGGCGACGGTGATGCCGATGATGATTACGACGATTACGATGATGATACTTGTCACGTTTTGTGGCACGTCTCGACCAGCTCAGAAGAATGGACACGGGAGAATCGTTGGCACGTTCATCACAGCACACATTTATTATACACAACTACAGCCCCTAAGCAAAATAAACAACAAAGCAAACAAAGCACTCAACCAAAGAAATTCCTAAATACTAATCCCTAACAAACAAACCCCACCAGAAGTCGCTACAATGAAGTCCCTAATAACGCAACCAGTCCTAGTTCCTCTCTATACAACGTCCATGTTAGCCATCTTAACAACAAGGGTCATATAATACCCAATTCCTTAGCGGACGGGCCTACTGCTGTCTCCGGCGCTGACGTGTCGTAACCGTAGCGTGGCCGTGACACGCTAGTGGTCGTCGTTGTCCGCTGCCGCGGTGCCGGTGGTGGTGGTACCAACGTAGTTGGGCGTGGTAGTCACACGGTGGACCGCTGTTCAGCTACTCCTCGTGGTAGCCCTCGTAGCAGGAAGCAGCCCCTGGCCTCGGGGCCGTCGCCGTGGTAGCAGGTAGCACCGGGATCTCCGGGAACGTCGCCGCGTGGGGACCGCCAAGGCGTTAGTTGACGGTGCGTGCTCGCTGTACGCAGGCGCCCAACCGTTGCCGCTGGGGCCACCAAAGCGCAGGTTGGTGGTACGACGCGGAAGTGGAAGCCGATGCCACGTCGGTCCACTCCGGCCCAGGCTGACGTTCCTCTGGTCGATAGCGTGGCCTCGTACCCCCGGCTTGTTCCTCGGACTCGTGCCACCTGACCTTCCTGCTGTGGCGTTCTTCTGATCTCTCTCTCCCTCTCGGCCTGTGCCCCGGGATTAAATAGCCTCTGCCCGGCCGTCGCGGCACTCTCGCATTCGCTGTGCCCGTGTCCGCCGCACGGGTCACCACCACATTGGTTAATTCTCCACGTGCCTCCATCGCGTCACTTCGTCATTAGTCCTCCCTCTTCGCGGGAAATTTGCATTCTCTTCGTCTTCCTCTTCGTCAGCCTCTGGCTCTAATATGACACGTCATCTTTGTTTTCAAGGGGGGATTGTCCCCTTAATCATGACAATAGTCTTTTTGGCTTCTTTGACGTACAGCGTCCAGCGGCGTCATCACTCCCGCCACCGCTGCGCTCGTCACCACTATCACTTGCGCTTCTTAAAATCATGTACTGCGCCTGGTTTCGGCAGCATGCGAAAACAGCGCAAAGAAGAAATGAGGTCCCCCTGGAGACGAGTCCCCTGCTAAGGCCTCTGTCGCCTGACAAGTGCTGTACACATGTGCAGCTTTCCCGCTCATAGAGATCCTTTCAACAGTGATTACTCTGTAGTTATTTACCGAAATGTAAAATATTTTGTAGAGCTAATATTGGGGGTGAAAACTTACTTTGGGCAGAGTTTTAGGTGTACCACGTTGCGTGACTAAGCTCCAGAGCCATTGAAACTATCACATACAAAAATGCATGTTGAGCGAGATTTGAAGCGAATTACCCAAAAATATTCACAATCCTGGAAACTTTAAAATTTTTATCTCTACGTTGACTTCTTTCTTTATGCCAAAACCCTTTCCTGGAGTAGCTTTGCTAGGTTCCTGAGAGCTCGGCATTTTAAGCGTGAAAGCTGGGGAGGAAGTGAAAAGCCAAGTAGGGTGGGCTTGGTCTAGCTGATTTATGGTTGTATAAACAGGAGTGATGCTAAAAAAACTTGTGTATTGGAGGTTGTTACAGTCTGGAGTGCAAAATTTGCATCCGCTGAATTCTTATACGAACGACAACAACGAAAATATGAACAAACCATACAGTGATGCGCAAACCATACATAGAGTACCAACGTATGGTTTATTCATTTCCCGGCCCTTGCCACCTGGGTTAAGTACGCAGAGCACACAAGTTTTGAATAAAGGAGGCGAGCAGCCAATATTCTACGATAAATAGGACAACAGAAACGGTGACCACCGCGCTTGCTTATAAATGAAAATGTTTTTGGCCATATCGCGTGTATACATTGAGAGTCTGAAAACCACCGGGGTGCTACAGTCTTCTTACATGCTTCGATTACGAAAACGTCGTGTCCTCCCCTGACGTATTTATCACACTTTTTTATTACTAAACTGTATTGGCATCTTTTTTTTCACTTTTGTTTTATTTTCCTACTTTGGCACGAAATATTTCTTTTGGCAGATTGGCAACGCTTCACGTAACGCTTTGTCCATAAACAGAGATTTGCGCGGCGGGGTGCACCCTATTTTACTCACGCGCGTCACGTTTTCCTCTCACTCGATAAGACATCAACGCCGCCCGTCCTAAGCTAACTCTTATTCATCTGCTGGCTCCTGCTCTGGGAACCCCGTTAGATTCCTATATGGATTCAAATGTACACACATTTTTTAGTGTAAATATTTTCTTTTCAAGATTTTGTTTTTTTCGATTCGAGAAAGAAAACGATTCGAGAAAGAAAAAATAGGCGTATTTATGTCAGTGTTTCTTCAGTTGCCATCTCCGGAAACGAATACCAGCTCTTTGTGAGTTTCGTTCTTCACATTGTTCAAAGTGCGTGCTTTCGAAGGAAAGGCATATGAGACGTTCCGCCTGAATAAACCGGCTGTTATTCCAGCGGTGTTCTGCTTGCGGCCCCGCTATTTGGCCCGGCGTTTTCTCGCTGGTTTAACCTTCTGTAGAATAAGAAACAACTAGCCCTGCAATGTATGCTTTACAACCTTTGGCGCATCTTTAAGAATGCGTACGAATCTCCCATCTACAGTGAAAGGCATTGGCAAGATGCTGAAACACACGTCCTCACATTACACCCAGCAACGCTACCTGTATATCGCTGCCAGCCTCGTCATACGCTTTGCAATAGGAATAGTAGGAGACCTGGTTAGGTCGCTCATCGACAGTGTGGCGCGCGTCAGCGCAAGTGCCGCTAGGCAACTGTGCATGTCGTATTTTTCCGGAAGCCGATGCTGTTCGGCTCTTTCCGGATACAGGGGACGGGGAGGCTAGCGAATAGAAAACCGCAGGAAAAAGCAACAGTGCTCGCACTTAAAGTTTCATCGGCAACTACACTTTCTCCAGTTTCGAAGGCAGTCATCTCCGCTGTTGTGCCAGAGCGCCTGGCCCAAATGCGTTGCACCCGCCGCGGTGGCTCAGTGGCTAAGGCGTTGCGCTGCTGAGCACAAGGTCGCGGGTTCGATTCCCGGCCGCGGCGGCCGCTTTTCTGATGGAGGCGAAAAGCAAAAACACCCGTGTGTACGAGATTTCGGCGCACGATAAAGATCCCCAGGTGGTCAAAATTAATCCGGAGCCGTCCACTACGGCGCGCCTCATCGCCTGCGTTGCGTCGGCGCGTTAAACCCCACAATCAATCAATCAAATGCGTTGCACGAGGCGACGCGCCGACAGCGAGGCTGAGTCACGCCTCTCCCTTTCGTCGCTGCGGCGCGGCCGAATCCCGCATCTGAGACCGACCAAACAAGGGCATGTCGCTACGCCCTGAGGCGAGGTCATGGAGACGGCGGGGGCACCGCCCTCCCTTTCCCCATTGGCGGCGCAGCTGACTCACCGCTTCGCTACCATTCGTCGGAATTCAAACTTCAGGCAGCGAGAGCCCTGATTGGAGCTATTCGAACTTCTCGGGGACCCAACGACCTTCCCGGGCTATAAAAGAAGCCCGGAGGCTCTCATCGTCGGCATTCCTCGGCGGCTTCTCTCCGGCACCAATCTCTTCGGAAGCACCGAGTGAAAAGGGTGCTGTCGCCTCTGTGCGAGTCATGTAACGTTTGCTTACCCTGTATATACTGTATATAAATGTTACTTCAACTCTTCGTCGGCTCGAGGACTTCGTCGCTCTGCTCTGCGCCGCGTCGATAGCGGACGGAGCAAGTCAACATCGCTACACCGGTGACTGCGCTCGGGTGGCCAGTCGCAACACCGCGCGCTATCTCCAATATTTTTGTTATCTGCTATTCTTATTTCTGCTGCATAGCGGTGGTCACCGACGCCGATTGGCGTAAAAACTTTGCCGACACGCTCCGCCGCTTCGTTGGTGACAAAACAACAGTGCCATTGAATAAAGAATTAAAGGAGCCATGAAGAGAAAACACAAGATTGGTTCATTCGAAAGATTGCCTCGTTAGAACCATCCTGACACCACTTTTAACACAACCTTCGCTCAAATAAGCTACATAATTAGGAAAAAAGGGAATGACCATGCGACCCACCAGCTCATTTCTCGCAACAGAACCTATGATGTCACACGAGAATGCTCTGTGATTGGCGGAGGCCGGCAAAAGCAAACGCAATAGGCAGGGCTTACCAGTTTGCATAGTGAGCTATATGCCCGTTAAACATACTGCACATTCCTTTTATGACACTAAGAACGGTGGAGTAAACGGTTGAAGTTCCGAATAAACACGCGAGCGTGTACGCCAATGTGTACGAAACTACCGCCAGCCGAACTCGACATCTCGCCGTCGCCACCGTCGCGCAGACGAATTTTCGGGTTCGAGGCTCTTCAGGGCCAACGAACCGTCCCAGCACACACAGCCGCGGCCTTGCTTCGTATCGTAATCCCTTCACAGGAGGTTAGCCGTCATATCTCCAACCAGCAAAGGTAAAAATAGAAACGAGGGGAGTAAGGAACAGCAAGCAGCGACGAGATAGTGGCAGTCGTCGCAGTTTCGGAAAGGTGTTGGTTTGCTGCTATTGTTAGGAGCTCGTTTCCAGTTTACAACCACTGAAAACTTCAGCTTGTTCGAGTACTTTACAATGAAATTTCGTTGCTACGTGTTGAAATGCCCATGTAGTACGGGCAAATCGTCGAGGGAGTGCGACATCCCCACCGGTGAGGAGATCTCCTTTCATGTGCTGCCCAACGACGAACCTCGGCGAAGCAAGTGGCTACGTTTTGTGAACTTTGCAAACGGAGGAGAAAGAGAGCTAAAGGAAGTGCGAGTGCGCTCGCTTCATTTCCGAGGAAGTGATTACGGCAGGGACCCTTACGTTAGCTCACTCCTGGGACATGCTGGCGCTCGTCGCCGACTTCGTCAAATCGCCGTCAAAGCGCTCTGACCTTTTGGGAAAAAATGCCGTACACACCGGGCATTGACGCTCGTATCTTTCTGGTCGAAGATGAGAGCTCGCGCGAACGGCTTTCCATACACGACACCCGCCAACTGGCATAAGCGATACTCCTACTGACATTGAACTATTATTAACCGTAATAAAAATACGGCACATACGTACCAGTCTGTATTCGTCCGTCGCGACGGGGCTGACGAGGCAGCGGTGCCGACGGCTGGGCGTTCGTCTGTTGTGGCTATCGCGGAATGGTCGCTTTCCGGTCCATCCGCGTATCCCACAACTCCTGCCGCTCGTGCACTTCGAAGCATTGAGCGTTCAAGTGGTGTGAGGTTGATAAATGCAAGCCCGAGCTTCTCGGCGAGAGTTTTGTTCTCCGGATCAGGCGATTCCATGACTAGGGCTGCGGGTGCACTAGGTTTTACTAGTGTTTTTAAAATGGCCGCCGTCTCCGTTTCGGCACGAGTTCCAGTTCCTGTTTTATTCCCGCGTGTGGGTGCTATATGCAGTCGACATACTAAGTATCTGTTTCATGGACCGGCTCGTATGACGCCATTGTTCACGTAACGAAATGTGCAATTTAGCGGGAGATTTAAAATTTTGGCTTAAATTGCCTTATTTCTCAGTGAATAAAGCATCATTTGCTTCCGGGAAAGCGCTTAGGGTAGTATGAAACACCTAATATTTCGAATAAAACAAACTTTTGTTTTCTCTTCATGGCTCCTTTAACAATGTCTCTCTAAAAATGAGTTATCCCTGCAGGCGGTCCTGAGAATAAGCAATACTTCAATAGCGGTGAAGCCACTTTGCCCTGCGATAAAGCACATATTTTGCTAAGAAAACGCAAACAATAATATGACAATCAAATTGTAATAATAATAATCTGCGTTCTCGACCATGTCTCAAATTTTCCTTTGAAGAGCGAAAAGGACCGAATAAAATGATGCAGGGACTTTTTTTGTGAGGTATTTCATTATGCGAAGCCTTTGCTAGTAATCGAACCGTACTTACCGTCGTACGCTGCGGTGTGTAGTGTAAAGGCGAGAAACACTGCGGAAGAATCGTGAGAACGGAAAAGCTTGGTCGCGAGGCCCAAATATTATTCGTACCAGCTGAAAAGGACGAAGACAGCGCGTTCGGTAGCAACAACAACGCACCATGACAATTTCCAGAAGAACTGTGCCTGAGTCAAAGGAATCTAGTTCTGTAAATTAGGCATATATAACATTTAATTTGTATTACGGTTTGTTTTGTGGCTGTTTTATTTCTTGTAATGTATCCTCGAATCCTCGCGAAGGGCTTCAGGTGGCATGTCGAAGTGATTTGACTGCACTTTTTAGAGGCTGAACAGAAAGTACAGTGTGTCGAAGACGTTGCAGATTGTTCAAATTAGTCTTCAAGTAACTAGTCTTTAAGGTACTTACCCGCCGCGGTGGCTCAGTGGCTAATGCGTTGCGCTGCTGAGCACGAGGTCGCGGGTTCGATTCCAGGCTGCGGCGGCCGCTTTTCTGATGGAGGCGAAAAACAAAAACCCCGTGTGTACGAGATTTCGGCACACGTTAAAGATCCCCAGGTGGTCAAAATTAATCCGGAGCCCTCCACTACGGCGCCCCTCATCGCCTGCATTGCGTCGGCGCGTTAAACCCTGCAATCAATCAGTCAAATCAATCTTTAACGTACTTGTCACGAGGATTATGCCACTACTGTTGGTGATGCTTGGGGTGGCCACGTGTGTCGATGGTGGTATTGTCTGTCATGGGCTCGTATTGGCTATAGATTCGTTCACCATCCAACTGAGCTCTTAGTTCTTCGTGACGATTGATATTTCGCAATTGTATGAGTGGTTTTCCGTCATCATTCAAGTGACCACATCAGTCGCGATGATGTTCGGTATCACCACTTGCCCGCTTATCCTGCGTTATGACCTTCTTTGTACTGTCGATGCCTGGCTGCATTACAACACGCCGTTTCCCTTCTTTTGTCGGGTCATGTTGGTCGGAGCAGCGACATTTCGTGGCTCCCTCAGTTCTTTCTGGTGACTACCCGCTCCACGTTATTGTTCGTTTCTACGTCTCCACTCTTCGTTAATGAGTGGTTGCGGTCGCATCAGCACCATTGCACCAACGACTGAGCCGGCGGCCACACGAGGTCAGGTGATGATTCATTACCATGCACAGGTGTGCAGAGAGCTACAGAGAGCTTTTCCGCCACATTGCCTCTACCAGCAGCTTCGGCGGCTTCAAACGACGGTGAAAGCTTTACTGATAACGCGGTACCGTCACTTGATCATCAGGTCCAGTGACCGGAGCACGCAAAAATACGTCACCCTGGTTTCTGTGGGTACAGCGTCGTTGTGCATGGTTCCTATGGTTGAAGCGTTGCTGGGGTTGCTAAACGTGGTATACGCTGAGTACCTTTGAGTTTCTTTCGAGAAAGAACCAGTAGTGTTGTGGGTTAAATGGGTGCATAAAACCTCAAGCGAGCGTGGTTCAAATCTGAATGCGGGCAAATCTTTTCCTTGGATAGCATTATCTCTGGCGATGAAAGCTGCAGAAGTTGCATTGCAGATGGGCTCACAGCTTCTCTCGTTGAGGGCAGAAAGAAATACATCGCATATACGTACTGAGCACCTTTGTTATATTTGGAAGAAGTTGACAGGAATCTGGCGTACAAAACAGCGATGAGCACGTTTTTAACGTTAAAACAGTTTTCCAAGAACATGTAATTAAAATATTTAGCTTTTTTTAAGTAAAAGCTGCATGACATCTACTCTGCTCATCGTGACAAAAAATGCAGCTACATATGGTGGGGAAGGAGGCAGTTGGATTTTGAAACATATTTTAAACCAGTGCTGTGCTGAACCTTCTCTGATGGCCGCAACACATGTTGAAAAAATAACTGTGCTCCTCCAGTCACACAGAAACAAACCACAAGCAAGAGCGAGTTTTCACGCGATTAACTCAAAATAAAAATTATCAAACTAGTATATGAACAGCCATTTGGAAGGGCAACCATTGCACACATCAAGTAAAGAAAGTTCCTTTAAAAAAAAAAAAAACTCTGCCATTCGATGTTTTAAAGAACACAAAAAAACAAATATCTACAGACTAAAAAACGTTCAGTTCGTCTTAATGTATTTTCTGGCTAAAAAATATGACAAGAAATGACATTTCTACCATGTATAGTTCTTGCGGAGAAGTTAAACTGAAATTGGTAAGTTTGACAAAGAAATTGAGTAAACCTATACTATTTCTTTCCTGCTAATAATTTACAAGAATCATAAACACACTGGTAAATGTTACCGATGTTTTGGTACAGCAGAGCTGTAAATAGGTATTTTTGTGTGCTATAGCATTTTTTTTATGAACTTGGTCCAAATTTCGGGTACATACATAAATCTTATGGGTTCTTTATCTTTTATAGTTTAGCGAATAATACCTTTCTCTGTTGGTGAAAAAATCGTTACTACTGCAATATGCAGTCGTATTTTTATTTGTCCGTTCGAACGGGATGTTTCAAACTACAAGGGATTGTTCTTGCTGGCGCTTTTTATAGCTCGCCCTAGCCACTATGCGGGCTCGACTGGAAAACCAAAGATGCGGAGTGCACTAAAAAAGTACACATGAAGCGTAACGTAAAGATTGCGCCGTCTTTACGTCATCTACATGTGTGCTTTTTCAGCCCATCTTGTGTTGCGAAATACAACCACGATTGATCAACGTTAATGTTCTTTGCCGAAATATGAAGTAAGCGCTTCCAAAAATAAGTTCTGTCATTATTTTGAATCCGACCATTTCTGTGGAAAATTCCACAGCAACGCGTATTCTTTCAGGCAGTGTAAAAGGCACAGCTTTTTCCGCCTCGAATACGATCAGCCCTTTCCTGCATGTCTAGCTGCATACCGAAAGGATAATGCCACAAACTATGAACCAAAGAGTTCCTTTCAACATTTTTTTTAAGGTGACTCTATAACTTTTGTTGGTTACCCGAGAGGGCGCTACCATATTCCCGCTGTCTGTCAAAATTCCCATTCGATGATCAAAGGGTTCTCTATAACCGTTTGTCTCTACTTGCCTTCTTCGCTGACCGCTGACGGCAAGCAAACAAGGGCCTACATTTTGCAATATGTTTCGCGATTGGGGTTGTAATTCGTGGCTTTTAGAACTGTTAAGCAGTTCGTCTAGTCACTTCCCTTACCGTCCTAAAAGAGCACTCATATACGGAAATCGTAATTAATGTTTTCTCACCGACATATTCATATTCCAACCAAAGTGCTTGACCGTATGTAACTCAATACCACATACAAAGATTTTTTCAAACTTTTGAGCTCATAAAAAAGATGTAGTTGATCCCTTTTTTACAGGAATCGGCAAAACACGAAAGTGAAATCTGCCTTCAGAGGACCAGCTGAATATTTATTGTGCATCGATATGAACGTGCACATCGCTATATATATTTCGTCGGTATGACACCGTCAGAGACACTGAATTGCACGCGCCGGAGCACTGCGTAAACCGGAATGAAACCACACGCGCTCGAAAACCATGCGAAGGAAACCTAACGGGTTGCAAGCGAATCGCTTGGTGAACTCACGGTCCGCTGCAGTGAAACAGCGTGATTTGCGGGGCTGTTTTGTGGGTGTGCTTGTTGAGCGACGACCTACTGGCGCGTCGCTTAGGGAAATGTGCGGCCTCTGCGTTCTTGCACCTTGTAGTGTACGGCAGACGGTTGCGTCATAAGTTGCGTTGCGACGAGCTCAGCTGGCGCCAACTGTCGGCGCTCACTGGCATCGTGATGCACTACTTCGCTTTACCTGTCTCAGATGGCAGCACCCTCTAAATGGAGGAGGTTATATAAAGGATACATGGTGCGTTCATACAGCTGTATGTGCGTCAGCTCATGGCGCAGTGTGCAGAGCGTTCGGCAACTCACGTGGCCGCGACGGAGAGCCCGGCTCGAATCCTGGCCCCACCGCGTCAATATAACTTTTTTCTGGTCATGTCATTTCCGTGACGTATATGACGCCATTCAAATCATTGTAGATCGCAACATAAAACAATTTCGTGTTAAAAATTACGGATTTTTGTTTGTGGCATTTGCATTTCTGATTTTCGCATAAATTCCGTGGACTATTCAGAGCAGAAAAACTGCAAGGGCCCCTAAGCACCAGTTATGGTGCGGTGATTGCGAAATCATCAGTGCCCAGTTCCCCAATATGTGCTTTATTCTTTTTAGTCCTCCTTTTTCTTTTGCGGTTTCATCTTCTTCATGCGATAATTGCTACTCCGAACATACCCGCGTGCGCATACCCAAGCAAAGAGTAAGTAAGCGAGAACGTACTTTGTTTGCTCCTACTTCCGACTTGTGTAACCTGTACGCTGAAATTCTTCATGTATAAGCTCAGTACATGTCCCTAACGTACGTTTCCAAGGCGATAGCCCCAACGCATCCATGAGGCCCACTACTAGTTGCCCACAGCGAGCGAGCGGTGGGGTGTTGAGGAACCGTGCTGGTTTAGCATTCCGGAGGCAGCGGGTTTGCATGGAGGACAGACACAAATTGCTCAGTTTCTTTTTAACTCCGTTCATTACTTTCTTTACGCGAGTTTCCCTGAGAATTATTGCATCAGTCCATGCCTCTCGTTATTGTTATGTCCCTTATTTTTGCCTCAGCCCTCGGTTTTCTCTGCGCCCATTTGTCGCCAGATACACCAGTTTGTCTTCCCAAGATTTAACTAGTTGTTTCGGAGAAAAATACCGAACTTTCTGATCAAGACTCCTTACGAGCCACAAGCAAGCTCTATTTAGGTCCCTTGCAGTATAACACACTCTTAAAAAATGGGTGTTCTTTACAACGTCACAACGTTACTGTTTCGAAGTAAGCATGCATTGGTGCTTGTAAAGTTGTTTAGTATGCCTATTAGCGTATGTGCAACTTTGGCTATGCGACGCTGCGCTGGCATTGAGAGTACGCGCACAGGCTTTGCAGAACGGGCACAGATTTCTACTCAAGCTTGCGCACAAATAGGTTGACGGATTGATTGTACCTGTTGACTTAATCAAGGTGTTATTTTGATTAGATTTTATTAAGTGTTCCAAGAAGTTTTGGAACCATGTAAAATCGCTAAGCTCAAAAAACGATAACCATCAAAAATTCTTGATTGATGAGGAGGGGGAACATTTAGAAGGAGAGCACGCGTTGGCGCATATTCATCGAGTGATTAGTGAGAAGTTTAGGACAATAGTGGTAGGGAAACCTGCACCGATAACATCAGCGCCACAAAAGACTGCGGAAAGGGAAATAAGTTTGAGCAACTTTGATTGGAAAAAAGCAGAGCAAAAGGTTTCCCCCCAGACAGCAGTGGGCCCTGACGGAATACCAATGCAACTGATAAACCTACTTGGACCTAAACGTAAGGAATCGTTTAGGAGGGCAATAGATAAGGTGATAGAAACCAAACAAATACCAGAGGACTGGTTAGAAAGTAGGATGAATTTAATATATAAAGGCAGAGGAGACAAAGCCAGTATTGATTCATACAGACCACTCACAGTAACGTCAGTGGTGTATAGATTCGTAATGCAGGCGATAAAATCAGAAATTCAAGCATGGATGGAAGAAAATGAAATACTTGGGGAACTGCAGAATGGATTTAGACAAGACAGGCGACTGGATGACAATCTGTTCGTGATAACGCAATGCATTGAAATTGCGAAAGCACAGAAGAGACCACTATGGATTACGTTCTTGGACATTAAAGGGGCATATGACAACGTAAACAGAGAACGGCTGTGGAGAATGCTGAAACTCCAGGGATTAGATGACGAGTTAGTACAGTTCCTTATAGCAATCTATAAAGACAATAGAGTGCACAATACTTGGGAAGGACAGAAATGCGCCCAGCAGGTCAACATCCATCGGGGACTGAAACAGGGATGCCCTTTGAGCCCAATACTGTTCATGCTTTACATGGCAGGGTTAGAAAAGAAACTGGAAGAAAGTCGAGTAGGGTTTAGCCTAACCCATATGCTGCAAGGCGAAGTGGTACAACAACATATTCCTGGAATGTTATACGCAGACGACATTGTTCTTTTAGCTGATAACCAAACCGATATGCAGCGGCTAATAAATATTTGCGGCCAGGAAGCCACTGACCTCGGATTAAATTTCAGTGCAGAAAAATCAGGAATAATGGTTTTCAATGACGCTACCACCGACGTAGTGTCTATCCAGCAAGGCGAATTACCTAGAGTGAAGGAATATAAATATTTGGGAGTGTGGATAAACGAAGGGGATAACTACTTAAGTACTCACGAGGAGCAACTTAAAGGAGCCATGAAGAGAAAACACAAGTTTGATTCATTCGAAAGATTGCCTCGTTAGAACCATAACGACACCACTTATAACGCAAACTTCGCTAAAATAAGCTACATAATTAGGAAAAAAGGAAATGACCATGCGACCCACCAGCTCATTTTCCGCAACAGAACCTGTGATGTCACTTGGGAATGCTCTGCGATTGGCGGAGGCCGGCAAAAGCAAACGCATGTTAGGCAGGGCTTACAGTTTGCATAGCGAGCTAAATGCCCGTGAAACATACTGCACATTCTTTTTATGACAAAGAACGGTGGAGTAAACGGTTGAAGGTCCGAACGAACTCACAAGCGTGTGCGCCAATGCATACGAAACTAGCGCCGGCCGAGCTCGACATCTCGCCGTCGCGCAGACGAATTTTCGGGTTCGAGGCTCTTCGGGGCCAACGAACCGTTCCAGCACGCACAGCCGCGACCTTGCTTCGTATCGTAATCCCTTCACAGGAGGTTGGCCATCATATCGCCAACCAGCAAAGGTAAAAATAGAAACGAGGGGAGTAAGGAACAGCAAGAAGCGACGAGATAGTGCCAGTCGTCGCGTAAGTTTCGAATGGTGTTGGCTTGCTGCTGTCGTTACGAGCTCGTTTCCAGTTTACAACCACTGAAAACTTCAGTTTGTTCGAGTACTTTCGAACGGCTTTCCATACACGACACCGGCCAACTGGCATAAGTGATACTGCTACTGAAATTGAACTATTATTAACCGTAATCAAAATACGGCACATACGTACCAGTCTATATTCGTCCGTCGCGACGGGGCTGACGAGGCAGCGGTGCCGACGGCTGGGCGTTCGTCTGTTGTGGCTATCGCGGAATGGTCGCTTTCCCGTCCACCGCGTATCCCACAACTCTTGCCGCTCGTGCACTTAGAAGCATTGAGCGTTTTTGTGGTGTGAGGTTGTTAAATGCAAGCCCGAGCTCCTCGGCGAGAGTTTTGTTCTCCGGATCAGGCGATTCCATGACTAGGGCTTCGGGTGCACTAGGTTTTACTAGTATTTTTAAAATGGCCGCCGTCTCGATCGACTCCCGCGTGTGGGTGCTATATGGAGTCGACATACTAAGTAATTGTTTCATGGACCGGCTCTATGACGCCATTGTACACGTCACGGAATGTTCAATTTTAGCGGGAGATTTAAAATTTTGGCTTAAATTGCCTTATTTCTCAGTGAATAAAGCATCATTTGCTTCCGGGAAAGCGCTTGGGGTACTATGAAACACCTAATCTTTCGAATAAAACAAACTTTTGTTTTCTCTTCATGGCTCCTTTAAGGTTAAGGGAAAGCGAAACGCAGCTATAATGAAGCATAGAGCTCTGTGGGGGTATAACAAATATGAAGTAGTAAGAGGAATGTGGAAAGGAGTAATGGTTCCGGGTCTCACGTTTGCGAATGCTGTACTCTGCTTAAAATCAGACGTTCTATCAGGCCTTGAAGTAAACCAGAGAACGGTAGGACTTTTGCCTTAGGCGCGCATGGAAAAACAACGAAGCAGTTCAGGGAGATATGGGCTGGGCGTCGTTTGAAGTTAGAGAAGCTCAGAGTAAAATATTCTTTGAGATGAGGTTGAGGGCAATGGATCAACGAAGGTGGGCAGCTAAGGTTTTTAGGTACCTATACTTGAAAAGCGTGAACACGCAGTGGTTAAGAAAGACTAGAAGGCTAACGATGAAATACGGAAAGAACAGTGGGGAATCCAAAACAGCCAAGGTAACCAAAAAAGAGGCAAGGCAGATTGAAACGAATAAATGGAGGGAAAAAATGGAAGCTAAAACGTCGTTAGAGATGTACAGGGCTGAGAAGATGAACATCAGAAAGGAAAATTTCTACGATAATTCCCAGGGCAGTGCTTTGCTTTTTGAGGCTAGAGCAGGTTGCCTGCGAACTAAGAGTTTTGTGGGGAAGTATTCACAAAATGATGGGGTATGCGTGGTCTGCGGAAAAGAAACAGAAACTATGCGGCACATCGTGTTAGAATGTGAGGGTATCCATCCAAATCTACATGAAGGGAATATTGGGCTTTCAGAAGCCCTAGGATTTAAGGGTATCACAGAGGAAGTTAACTTCAAGGCTGTCGAGGGGACGAAAGAAGATTAGAATGCTGGTGGACGAAAAGCAGAGAGGGGAATATTGCCTAGGACAGTTACCACCTGTAACAGGAAAAAAAAGTATTTTGTGCCTAATAAGCTTTTTGTGCCTGCCCTAAGCAGCGCTAGTATTGAACGAAAAGTGTAAAACATAGGTATATTAGTCCTTTTTGGTCAGATGACATGTCATCACCCCGATACAAAGGGGAAACCAATAGAAATCATCATCATCATCATCATTCTTTTGATTAGATTTTATTAAGTGTTGGCTATGGCACACTTGGGAATATGTCCTACTCTGTAAATTTGCGATATGGTGCTTGGCTTCAGATTACGCCCGCAATTTTTATTCTATGTACGAATATATTGATTGATTGTAGGGTTTAACGCGCCGACGCAACGCAGGCGATGAGGCGCGCCGTAGTGGAGGGCTCCGGATTAATTTTGACCACCTGGGGATCTTTATCGTGCGCCGAAATCTCGTACACACGGGCGTTTTTGCTTTTCGCCTCCATCAGAAAAGCGGCCGCCGCGGCCGGGAATCGAACCCGCGACCTCGTGCTCAGCAGCGCAACGCCTTAGCCACTGAGCCACCGCGGCGGGTTGTACGAATATATTGAATCCGCACCAATGCGTATAGATGCACGCGTAAAGAACATATAAAGTCCTCAAAACACTGTACAAGAAGTGCCTCTTTCTCTTTATACCCCCCTCGCACCTCAAGATTACATACTTTTCATGCTCAGCACCATTTACTTGATAGTTGATAATCTGCTTTTTACAGCAAAGATGTGCATGGCCTACTCCTACGAACTTTTTCTTGTCATGATCCATCAGCCTAACAAAGCTAAAGACAAGGCTAAAGTCCTCTTGAGTGTCTGTACCTTTCAATTCATATAGTAAAATAAATCATGGTGTAATTGCCCGCTTAAATGGCTCTGTTGTGATACTGCGTTCCTTTACTACGGTGGAGTTGTAAGAAAGACGCCATTGAACGAACAGCCCTATGTTCGTTTGCAAAGATAACACTGTACTGTTTTGAAATTTTACTAGGCTGATTACTTAGGAAGAATTCTAAATTGCGAATTAGCTTTAGTTCACGCGCTCGTGTGAATGACGCTGTAGTAAGCTGGGTTGTCTTAAAAATTAGTTTAAATTTGTAACTAACAACAAAACACCTGGGGCATTGTCTTCGGAACATTTTGCTGCGTTGTTCTCACCAACTTCTGGTCTTACCATATTGCAGGTGGAAACAAACCTAGCATAGGAATCCTTCCCAAAACAGAAGCATTCGTCGCCGTACTTATGAGAGAGGAAAAATCATGGGCTGATATTGCTACTTAAAATGCCATCGCAGCAACTCAGGGGTGCCCCACGTTCAGAACTATGCATGAGAAGCCGATATATCGAAGTGCTTTACAAAGTGGAGGTATACAAACGATTGGGACAGAAAATTAAAAAAAGTTGATAAGGAAACAATACAGCGCTTCTCGATATAGCAGGACCTACTTTAACATCGAAGTTTCGCTGAGATTACGAAGACTCGAATCCTCACAAAACGGTTTTATCACGGCTGTGGTTTTCAGGCGTGTCCTGAAGGCGAGCCAGCTAAGGAAGATATAATTTCAGATACTCAAAGAGCACCGTAAGGGCAGGCGTGCGAGTGGCAACTCTTGAAAATATTCCGAAGTGTCGAGGGAATCGATTGAACGTGCCGTTTCACTAGCTCGCATAAGCACTTCAGCACCTATGGCGCTATCATTACGGAAGTAATATGGCTATCTGCATTAAGTTCCGGGATATGGGTTTAATGAGAAACGTGACAGCGAGAGGTTTTTGAGAGTGCGTTTACTTTTACTTGCATCTGTGGGATGCAAGACGTGTCCTAACCTCTTTTTAGCGTTCGTGGCTGTGTGTCCGATGAACTTGCTTCAGCGCACGTGCCATGATGAAAGCAATAAAGATATTTACTTGATGAAGCAGTCATGGAAACAAGAGTTTTTAACGTTTGACGGTTTTTATGTTATAGCGTTGCATTAGCCACAGTTGAGGAGAGCGGTAAAGCAGGGTAGTAAGAAAGAGCGTCAAGTACTGAAATACTTCAATAATAGACAAACAACTGGGTAATGATCCATTTATGAGCTGAAATGCTTATTGGCGCATGCTTCATACTGGCAAGATTGATGTCACCTTTCTGCAAAGCAACCTTGCTGGAAAGAGAACGCAATCTCCTTCAGCCATGCCGCCACAGGCCGTCATCGTGTCAAGCGTCCATTGAGTGTCAGCCCTCAACACTCCTCTTTAGTGTCCATCGTGTTGAGGGTCCATTATGAAAGGCACCGCTGGCATTCAGATGCCGTGATGCAGTCGGGCACTTACCAGTAAAATCTAATAAAGTGGCTTCCCAGCCTGGCCTGCAGCCAATGTGTGGCACGAGAGTGCTTGAGCATTGGACTAGTTTAGTGTTTATATTTGTCCCTATGGTATAGTGGTGCCTTGCTGTGTTTTCTGTGTTTATTTCTTCTTCTTCTTCTTCTTCTTTAACACTTCTTTAAGTGCTTCTTTAACACTTTGTTAGTGTAATCGAAATGATGCGGACTTCGCTCATGTGTTGACCTGATCTGAAACCTCACAATGCTGCTTTTACCCTTGTATGCTTACCCTTCCCTGTTTACCCTTTCGTGTGTGAAACGCTTCAGGCGTCGTGAGCGGCAGGCTTCCGGCGAACGAGGACGCGGGTTCGATTCCCGGCTGCGGCAGCCGCTTTCTAATGGAGGCTAAAAGCAAGAACGCTCGTGTGTGTGAGTATTCAGTGCCCGTTAAAGATACCCAGGTGGTTAACATTAATCCGGAGCCCTCCACTACGGCGCGCCTCATCGCCTTCCTTGCGTCAGCGCATTAAACCCTACAATCAATCAATCAATGAATGAATCAATCAATCAATCAATCAATCAATCAATCAATCAATCAAAGAAATCAAGTCTTCAGCCGAAGACCATTACGATATCTTAGACTGTTAAGCCAGTTTTATTAAAACCGCCAACCCGTAGCTTTTATGAACCAATAAAATTCAGTGTAATGGACATTTCCCGATGAAGGCTATGTGCAAGTCGAGAGGGAACAAATGTTTCGTCACATGGTAATTAATGAGCAAAATATATTGCGCCCGCTTCTTGCCAGCAAGCCTATAAAATAAATGAATCGGGAGCGATTTGTTACAAAAAGTGGGAGCGAAAATCAGGTGTTCAAGGTTTCCAGTTCCGGCAATGGCCTAGCAACAACCTTTTTTTTGAAATCCAATTTCGGCCAGTCGTTGGTGCCGCGTGTACATAATTTCACCTTTTTTTTATGTCGTTCCTTACCATTGTCTTCATGTAAGATAGTCTGTGTTTTTAGGCACGTGGTATCATTTATAAAATTTACATTTGCCTGAAAATTCAAAAAAATGACCGAGGACATCTTTTCTGCTTACTCGCGAAACTAGCGCATTAGCAGTACTCTCCTTGTTCATTCACCTCCACCTATGATCACGAGAGTGACCGAAAGCAGACAACTCTGACAGTCCAGGCATAAAGTTGGGCTAGTTGGTTATCTTCGTCCGCGTCTATTTTTCGCTAGTAAAATGCAGTCTGACAGTCCATCTACAACCCAGAATCAATAAGGAATTTTCCTTCGATGAAACTTCACGGTTTATTAAACGTAATATTTTGCTGGAGCGAGGACCCCAAGTATATTAGGCACACCCACATACCAACGCATTACTCTACTGAGCACATAAACAAGCTGTTGCCTTGCATTCGTCTGACCCGAAAAATTGACATGAACGGCTCCACAGGCTGGATCCTGACAAAGCGTCCAGGCTCCCTTACTCTGCTCGACTACGCAGAAGTGAGTACGCCTTGGTACACAGGCAGCAGCTTGGAGTTGCTTTGACACGAAAGTATCTTCACACAATCGGACACGAGGACAGCCCGGACTGCTTTCTCTGTAGTTGTGCACGGACTCTTGAAGACTTGCTTAGTGTTTTCCTGAGATTACCTAGTGAACGAAACGACCTTGAAGTAGCATTACTACGGTTGGAAACGCCATCTGTCCGAGCAAAAGACTTTGTGCACGTAGGGTGTCATCTCGAAGCACAATCATGCCGTCAAAGCGCTGCTTCTATACCTTAGCGAATCCTCTCTGGATTCTCTGCTATAGGGTAAGCAATTTCGCAGAAATCGGATTAATTTTTCTATTTTTGGTTACACATACGATAATTTTGTAAATTAGACTGTGATAATCTGTTTCTGCACCCTGTTGCATATTAGACGTGCAACGGGGGATTGTGTACATAGTTCATCGGTCGGTTTCACTTTGAGTTCATTTGTGTCTTTGTCCCTAGTAGCCTTGCCCCAGTGGGAAGTGGCAAGGACCAGCCGCAGTGGCTCAGTGGCTATGGCGTTGGGCTGCTGAGGCCAAGGACGCGGGTACGATTCCCGGCCGCGGCGGCCGCTTTAGTGATAGAGGTGAAAAGCGAAAACGCAATTGTGCTCGAGATTTCGGCTCCGTACAAGATCCCTAGGTGGTCAAACCTAATCCGCAGCCCTCCACTACGGCGCCATTTATCGCCTGTGTAGCGTCGGTTCGTTAAACCCCACAATCAGTCAAATCGATCGGAAGTAGCAGGCCTAAGATAAGTTCCTCAGGCCGACCTCTTCGCCTTTTAACAAACCCTTACCCGCCCTCTCTCTCTCTTTTCGTCCCTTTGCCCGAATCATGCTAGGCCCGCATTAAAGCCCACGGCATTATTTTTTTAAAACGCATAAATGTTCAGGCGTATTTCGGAAGTCACAAGAACTTCCCGGAAAACTCTGTTATAAATTTAGGAAAAAATACCCTCATCATCTCTATTCTAAAAATATGTAGCCGCTGACAATTAGATCAGCGTTCCAAAGACACAAGTATTCCCCAAAACGGCTATGTGCGCGTCGCTCTAGTCTACCGCCACTGTACAGTCTTTCACATTCAAGGCAAAGCGGGGACAAAATGTTTTATGGTGACGCAAGCCTAGCTAAACGCTGTACGCCGATGATGCTCTATCATTCGTATCCTCTCTTACCGTCTTCCTACTGCGTGCCATTAGCTTATCTTTTATAGTCGCTGCCCCAGAAACTAGCAGGAGCTTATAGTTTTGCTCTGCTTCTCCACCCGTCCATGGCTCGTAGTAATTTTGCGTCAGAACCAGGTTTATCGACTAAATTCAATATAACTGCTCTAAGCAGCAATAACAAAGCATTACAAGCGTAAAAACAATCAAAAACGTCATATGTAGGATTCTGTGCCCTGCAAGAACCAAAATTATCTTTTACGGAATGATTATAGTATATTAGGTCATTAAAAAAGCGAAAACATCGGCTATTCCTCTGGCATTCTGCCGAGCAATCTTTTTCCAGTGAGATTATTCGCGCAATAGTACTGCTAAAACCGCATGGGCTTCATATGCCGGCACACAGCGTTTTCAGTGTGATATTCTATTGAGAACTTCCCAGCATTTGATGCACAGTTGCTCTAAAAATAGGCGCGACAGCCTGCCAGACTTTAGAAATAATAAAAGTCCCAAACTGCCTTTGCAGCTGTAGAGCTTCCTGTCATAGATTGCAATACAGCGTTATTTTGAGCGCTTGCCTCAACGATATGGAGCAACATTTCTACATACTAATTACATATTAAAGCAAAGCGCCTGGCACGTAGCTGTCCGTTCTCTTCAAAAATTCTATAGGTTATCCATAATCTCACCTGTCTGACCTGCACAGCCCCCTCTTTCTTGTATTGATACTGCTTTTCAGAAGGCAGGAAAGCCACTTTGGACGTTTCAAAAATATTACCTTCATACCTTTCAACCTACACGGCCAGACAGAGCTGGTGGGCTTCTTTCCAACGGTATAAAAGTGGTGAAATGCCGTGCAGTTCCTAAGGCCACGTCTTTCGCAAATGGTGAAGCCAACGAACCCTGCCCATTTTCCGGCGCGTATCGGCTCTCGCATTCCCCGGGGAAATTCCGTTCCACATAATTACGTCCGGGGATATACCAAGCAGTGCTGAGCAATTGCAGTCTCTCTAGACGTACCACCGAGGGAAAATTAAAGACAACGTCGTGCTCTTGAGACAGGGCATATTTGCTTCGTTTGCGAATCATTCGCTTGTTCCCCTTGCTCTTTACTTACTCGAATAGGTTAAGGGTGTCTGGCGCCCTCTCTCGTCGAATACTTTTTCCCTGTCAGTCAAAGACATCTTTCGGCTATTGGAATCCTTGTTCCTGCCATACAATGATATGGGGAGGAGGATGCGCTAACTTTATTTAGGCGAGCCTTAGTTTCCGGTATCTGTGCACCCGCCCGGTGGGGGGTCTCCTCTAGACCAGGATACCCTGGCCTGCGCTGGCAACCGGGGCCCTCAGCCATCCCGCATGCCGGATGTGTGATAATAGTGTCTCTTCTCTCTCTCTCTCTCTCCACCAGGCTACGCTCGGAGGAGAGGTCGGAGCTGGTCAGCCGCGCCATCCGCTGCTCGTACGTAGGTTTGAGATTAGCAGCATGAAACGCTTTTTTTAATAGGCAGCATTGCATATAACAGGGTCACAACATAGTGCTTTCCTGCTTCTCGGGCGCTATAGTTTTCTGAGATAATTGTGTTGCCTTTCACTGCGACTGCAAAAGGGTTATTTCGCACCCTAGATGAATCAGTCGGGGTAACAAGTCCAAGTACAAATCTCCCGCCATTTCTGCAGGTCAGCCAAGAAGAAAAATTGGCCGCGTATCTGCTCCTTCCATTTCAAATGTCGACAAAAGACGATCGGCTTTTGACTTTTGCCAAGTAAATAGCTCCCTTCGCTTTTCCGCTCACCTCTCATGTCGTTTCTCTTGCCTCGCGCTCCTCCCAAGGTAAAGATGCCAAAGGTTTGCTTAAATCATTTTAAATTTACCGCGTTCCACTGCTCCAGGCCGGGTGTCTCGATGCCAACGCTCACGTACGGCGAAGACGCGCGTGAATCGAGGCGCCCTACTTCAACGTTTATAGAACCACGTTTCCCTACTCCACGTGCGTTGCGAACAGAACGTGCAACCTATCTAGTGGAACCTTTCGTAACTGTTGCCGGTTGATTTAAAAAAAAATGGCGCGAGAAGCTATAGTGGCGCGGGCGACAGCAGGCGATGGCGTAGTGAACTTTTTTTCTGCAGTTGATGAAGTTTTTTTTCGCGAAAATCAAGCATGTATGACTGTTTATAAAGGAACATTGCAAATATCACTTGTGTAATAATTTGTTGTCTTATATTTACGTAATGTCTTGTTCTTCTTCAACAATGTTGACAAATATGAACATTACACCGGACTTAGACGGGTAGATCTAGCTGTGACTATATAAGACTATTGCGCAGGTATTGTTTTACTTTGGCCGGGTGGCTGAATCGAGTCACAGACAGACAGACAGACAGACAGACAGACAGACAGACCAAAAATTCTGAGTTTGAGTAGCCCAAAAACGACTATCGTCTTCAACAGACCAGGAGAGGACAGCCGTGAGCAGTGCCGTTAAAGTGGTGCTCCGCGTCGCTCATTATATACTCGTCTATTGCCCCCTTCATGGCTCCGGCATTGCCCGTTGCCGGTGTTCTTAGTTACCCAGTCTCGTTAGCGCCCCCAATGAGGGTTTTTAATCATACCTCAAGTAAGAGAACATCAAAAGAGGTTCCTCAAAATGGATACGAAAGGCACCTCACCCAAAAAACCGAGTCTTCAAATTACTGCATGCGATATCGACTAAGACGCACTGAACACCGGTAAGTATTGCTTGTGCTTATAGGAGCTCCGTAACAGATTGTAATAGAGACTGCGACAGACATTGAGACAGGCGGCCAAGATATGCGTCAAGAAGTCCCCGAGCTGTAAAATTAAAAAAAATGCCAACCGGTAGATGACGTCCTAGAGCCATACATTTCCGAATACGTTTGGACAGCAAACCCCGTATGTTCGTTTTGGCGTAGTGTTGGGCCCACAAAAACGCACCAATTATAGTGTCAAACGACAATGGTTGATACAAAACAAACTTTTTGAAAAAAAGAGCGCGAACAACATCAAAAACGTCGCTTTGAAGGAACCAGAGTGAACCGACACCGCCTTCATTACAAAGAACTGGAAGCGATTTGCAGCAAGACATATTACCGTAAATACTAAAAAATAACAAAAGAAATAAAGAAATCTGAGGCGGAAAAATACAAAAGTAAGATTTTCACATAAAAAAGATATTAGGACAATAAATAAAATATAATAATGAAATGAAATAAATATATGTAGATAATTGACCCCAAAATGAACTTATACAGCCGACGAAAACTTTTCTCTAGGGAGTGTCCTATGTACTTCTTCTACGTCCGCGTCTGGTTTTCGCTAGCAAAATGCAGTCAGATAACCAACTAGCCCACCTTCCTGGCTTAACTGAAATGGACCTCAAGAAATGAAGCGGGAAACTAAAATGAAGCGCAACTTAGCTCACCTGGGCCATGATTGTAGCTCTGTCATTTGTAGGTAGTGCCCTTAAGCCTACAAGCTGACTGAGAAGCGTTGAAAGCAGAATATTCGTCCCTGATCACCCCACTCAGCCAAATGTGAAACGTTTTACAGAAGCCTTTCACATTGTCCCCTGAGGAGACAACATAAGTGCAGGCTGCTGTTAAGATGGTTCAGGTTCTCAAACAGGTTCACACAGAGGCAAGCTTTGCTGGGAAAGATGCGTTCTGGAAAGGATCTCTTAGCGCCATATCTTCTGAAAAAAAAAACACTCAGCTCCTCTCTAAGTTCGAACACCCTTGCAAAAGCTGTTACGGGTGACGACCAGCGCACCTGGGTGTGCGGAAGCAGGTACTGGTATTCTGCACCCATTCTCTTCGCAAAGTACCTTGCAGAGACGACTGGCCTTAGGCCTTGCATATACACTGTTCACGACGTCGACAACGTGTTGCATAACACGCGCAAGTTCTGGACTCAACTCCTTTGGCGTCAGAGCCTCCCTATGCAGCCTACAATGTGTGAATGCTACTGCACTGTTAACAGCCTTCACGAGTCCCAAGAAACCAACAGCGTTTCCAACTATAGCTCGGCGCCATCGGTGCACACAGCTACACAAATGTCCCAACTAAGACCATGCAAAACAAATAAATGTAAGTGGCACCGAATATGTTAACCGATCTCTTTGTAGTCTCGAGATCAAGACAGCAAATGAGATCTTCAGCAATGACCGGGCCTGCAAGAAAGCGCAAAAAAAGTTGCTGTGGACTCCCGAAAACTTCACAGGCTTCATCCACGGTAGGAGAAAACTTCCAGCAGACTCAGATGTTTCTACTACTCGGTACTGCACATCAGACGTTATTTCTCGTATTCTACGGTCCACGATGTCGTTCGAGCATGGTATTGCATCCAGTTTTTTTTACGTGCTCTTTGCCTATGACAGTTCCAACGACAACATTCATGCAGGGCACAAGAAAAGTCTCGCAGATTGTGTGAGGTTTTATTTGTTTAGCCACGTCGTAGCGGAGTGTGCAGCTTGCCTTGATGACGTCTACAGAGCTTGCCAGCTAAAAAAAGGTGGAGCTTTGTACGCTGAACCGAACACACAAAACTGCATCGGAAGTTTAAAACTGGCACTCAACCGGTCGCCTTCCGCATACAGCAGCGCCTTATGTTGCAAGTGGGGCCACTAAAGCGAACCAGTAAAATCTGCCACCTAACGGCGAGGCCTCAGCCTCTGATGTGAGGGTCAGCGTACGCACAGGGAACAGAATGCACAACGAGGCAGCCATGGAGATCGTATGTGAAAATAACGTAAAGCACCCGGAACAAGCATTCTTCCACAGATAGAGGCTATCGGCTTCCGCGAAAACAATTAGCAGAGGTAACGTGGAACACGTCGAACAAGCATCCGGCGACACATTGTACACTGCATGCACGCCCACAAACAAGGCGATTTCGTTAATTATTAAAATATTTTGAAACTGCGTTCTGATAAATTCGGCGTCACCTTGCTTGGGTTATCCAGCCTTTTATATTCCAATATTTTTTTTGTTTCGAAGAACTCTATGTATTGGTAGCTCGGGTGCTTTGTCCGGGGAGTGCATGCCAACTTAGTCGGCACCATGAAGCTTTGAGCAAGTATTTCACTGCACAAAACGGATAACATTTTGCTGCTAATATTGGCTAAGCCAAGCTTCAGAAAACTTTTTTGTAGCCACGTAAGTTGGACATGGCTACGCAGCTCAGACGAACACCTAACTTCGCGATGCTGGTTAAACGGGTGGGAGTGCATGGCACAGCCACCCAACGCCAGTCGAAAATCGGGGATCTGTGGTTCGATAGTTGCGACTCGGGAGGTAATGCAGAGCAGAGGACAAGTCCCTCCACGGTTCCCGGTAGCCCGGGCGGTTGTGAGAAGGCAAAATTGCGCCGACCGCATACCGGTTGCCGTACCTGGAACGGTTGGGTGGGAAGGGAAGAGAGAAGGAGTTGGCGGAAACGATGTGACGACTGCTGTGGAACTGTGACTGAGTCATGGCCGGACTGCCCTCCAAAGGACATGCGAGTTCAAATTTTTTTTCCGGGCGAGGGATTCGCGGTCCCCAAGAATGGTTTCGCGCACCCCCTGGGGTCCACGGACCCCCGTTTGAGAACCACTCTTATATGTAACGCACTTAGTTTTAGATTATGAATTTAGATTCGCCACCACTTTTAGAGCTAGTTTTGTAGCGTAAGGTACATTGACCGAAGTTGAGCAGTTTCGCGTGCCTCCTGGAGAGCCGTGTTGTGCAAGCGGTAGTTGGAGTGACGTCACACCACGCACCGAACGTTGCTCGGAGCCCGGCGTCTCTCACACACCCCACGCGACCAGCGTCTTCACCGGCCTCCGTTCCGCACGTGGCGTCCCGGTCCACTTGATGATCATGCGAGGCATGGCCGGGTGTGCAACCGATGGCTCGTGCGTCGCAGCAACACCGGCGTGCGCCTGTGGAACCAGCTTACCTCTGGGGCGATTGATCATTGCTGCGCCGAAGCCGCTTGATAAATATACATATGTCACATAATCCGTATAATGTGTGTGTGTCATTGAAGCAGCAGTAAGCATGATAATCAAGCTAATCCCAGACAACCAGAAAAACAAAGAAACACTCGCTGAACCAAAACTTATGCTACGTATATTCTGGCATAGCCGATCTCAGCCACTACTACTTTATTTTTTCCGGTTCATAAATCCACGACAGAAGCTTAGAATAAAAACAGAGGTCGGCGAACTCACTCATGAGTCCACTCACTAAGACTCATTTGGACTCAAACTCACGCGTGAGTTTGAGTTTGAGTGAGCGCGAGGCTAGTGTGGCATGGTGAGTTTGAGCTTGAGTGAGTTTGAGCCGAGTGATCCCGACTGAGTTTGAGTCCGATTGAGTTTGAGTACGCCTGAGACCTAGTGAATTCTGAGTCCATTTTGAGTTCTGAGTACATTCTGAGTTTGAGTCCATTTTGAGTTCTGAGTACATTTTAAGTTTGAGTCCATTTTGAGTTCTGAGTCCATTTTGAATTTGAGTCCATTTTGAGTTTGAGTACATTTTGAATTTGAGTCCATTTTGAGTTCTGAGTACATTTTGAGTTTGAGTCCATTTAGAAGAGTTCTGAGTCCATTTTGAATTTGAGTCTATTCGAGTTCTGAGTACATTTTGAGTTTGAGTCCATTTTGAGTTCTGAGTCCATTTTGAGTTCTGAGTACATTTTGAGTTCTGAGTACATTTTGAGTTTGAGTCAATTTTGAGTTTGAGTACATTTTGAGTTTGAGTACATATTGAGTTTTGAGTGCATTTTGAGTTCTGAGTACATATGAGTTTTGAGTCCATTTTGAGTTTGAGTACATTTTGAGTGTTGAGTCCGAGTGAGTTCAGAGTTTTGCGCTCAATGTGAGTTTGAGTTTGAGTGAGCGCATTTGTGCTGCTCAGCATTGAGTCTGAGTTTGAGTGAGTGGTGATTCGAAAAAAAAAGTTGTGAGTGAGTTTGAGTGAGCCGCGCCAACTTTGCCGAGGTATGAATAATAAACACGTCCGGCTTGCAGTAAGTTCCATTTGGTAAAGAGCGGTTGAACTTTTATATGGCACCTCTACAGGCTGTAATTTTCGCACATTCCAGGAACTTCCCTCTGCATAATAGTTAATTTATTGTAGTTACACGCGGTTGTATTGCCCCAGGGCAAGGATTCTGTAGCTCAGTCCAGAATACTGGAAGAAATGTCTGTTTCAGCCGTACGGTAGCAGCAAAGCTTGCATTGGCTTATCTGCGCCGTAGGTAATGCCAGACTCCAAAACTCCTAATGGCAAAGCCAACCTTATTCACGTGCTGCGATCACGATGATGATGCTATTTGATAGTTTGGTGCGTACCCACTAGGGGGAATTGACCAGGGATAGAATTGACTTTTCCCCTGTTGGAGCTTGTAGCTTGAATAATAGAAATAAAGCCTCCCTGGTATTCCCCTTTTCGGACGCAGCTATCGCTGGCCGTTCGCAGCTGGCGTTAGCGCGGCGCAGAAGTGTCGCGCTATATCACACCACAATGGGAGTCAATCATCGCATAACGCCAAACCGCAGATGCCGTCGCTCGCTTTCGTCGGATAGTTCACCTATTAGTGCGGATGAGTAGGCCGCGCGTGGCTCGCTCCGCAGAAGAGCGAGCAGCCATTGAAGAACAAAAATGTTTTTTGATAATCGCAGGAGAAGGATCCATATTATCCATAACAATCATGCGTTCGGGCAAAATTCCGACAAATGAAATGGTTTCGTTTTGGCCGATCGAAGTTTCTGCGTTCTCATTTTTGTCATTGCGTTTCTGTTTTGGTCGTTTTTGTTTTCACTGAGGTCAACATTCGCATGCACCCCTGTTTCCAGAGAGAAGGGCTAGTAAATATTTGTCACATCTTGCAACTCGTTATAGTCACGCCCATGTAAAATAACAGCGTTATAACGAAGATGCAGTAGTGAGCCCTGCTTTACTGACGCAACCCTTTCGGTCTTGTTTGAGTTTCACCTGTTCACCGGTAAGGCCCGAATTCCACTTTACGCGTGCCACACATGGATGGTCGTAGCAATTACGCGCTTTCAGTGAAGTTGGGCTTCACTAAAGGCCTGAATGCAAGGGCGGCGGGAAGAAACGTTTTTTTTACAGAAACGCGCCCCAGCAGCATCTCGCATTAAACAGCGCGCGAAATCACGGCGACTCATTTACCGGGAGGATCGCTTTCGCCGTTATCGTCTTGGCTACTTGGCCCCAACATAAAAGTTATCATCGTTAACTGGTTTCTTCCGGCACTGCTAGCTATTTATTGTCATCCCTCATTGCAATTTGTACTACAGAGCTCGTGGAAATACTGTGTGACCTCCAAAAAGGCTTTCTCAATTCATCATTTCTGCAATTATGGCCAACCGGTACAGCTGTATAGATCTCGTAATAATATTCAATACTACGCATAGCTCGCGTTAGTTTTTCGATGCTCTTTGGTCTAATGGTATCATTGTTGAATGATAAGAGGATGAAACTTCAGATTTTGAATGATGCGTTTTCGTGCGCGCCTCCCTATACTGAGAGCAGATCAGAACTAGAGCCCGTCCGTGAAATTTTACTTATAAGATCCCGGAGGCTAAAACAACAATAGAGAGATATGATGACATGTAACAGAGCAAGACACGACGAGGAACTCGGCGTTTCTTGAGCTGTTACATTTGATTATGAATACCGACCAACTAGTCCAACTTTCCATTTTGTAACAATAGAGAGTTTGAGCTGACCGTTTCTGACGATCCGCTTCGTCCGATTGCAAGAGGGAGCGCCTTTGCGCATGCGTGGCGCGCTCCGCCACAAGCGGCGTTGTCGGAGTGGGGTCCCCCTTCGTTCGCCTACTCGCTGAGCAGACCGTCACGGCATCTTGCGTTTCCGCACCAAATTAGAAGTTGGCTTGCCCCACCGAGTTGAGCGTGCGACTGCGCACTTCGGTTTTTCGGTTTAAAGATTAGTGACTGAAGCACAAAAGCGCGTCGAATAGGCAAAGGTGGCCCCATCGCCTCCTGTATTTTTACAATGCCAAAGGCATCAGCCCAGACCGGCCAACCAAGCCCTCTCCTTCTACTCTGGCCACTCTTCCCTAATCGGTAACCTTCTCAGCCCTTCAATCATGTGACCAGTTCAGCTTGGGGCGACGCGTGGGGGAGAGCAGGAACGTTGGCAAAATATGCTTCGCCGCGGCTCTGAGCTTTCTAGCGCTGGCGCAAGCGCCATTTATTTGACGATCTCAGACTTCACTTGCCTTGGCAACAAGGCACAAACCGCTCTCGAAGTCAGTTACGGTGGCGTGATCCCAGTTCAGCTCGGGGCCCCAACTTGCGACATGCGGGCACTGCAGGCGTACCACTCACTCCCATTGGGAAGTGCGCGATGCGTTTGGCATTGTAAAAATACAGGAGGCGATGGTGGCACACAGCTCAACGACGTAAAAAAGCAAGAGAAATGTTTCGATTGAAGCGCGGGTATGCTCTTATGCAGATTCCAGAAAGCCAGCCTTATTTTCCCTATTCGAAAGCCAAATGGGTTTTTAAAAATATACTTACGACCATTATACCGTGTCAGCGACTAAATTACATAACAAAGGTGAGGGAAGTCAATAACCACGGCATTCTGCTTTATTTGAGTGACTATAAAATATCAATTCTTTCATTTTCTTTGGATTTACACATGGAAATGGCACTACCAGTGACGCGGTTGATTCCCGTCCACTGAAATGCGGTAACCGCTTAGCTTAAAGTGCTTCTGCTGCTGACGCTCCGGATGAGCTGAACGGTCCGCCATGAACGAAGCGGGCCGGTCCGCTAGGGAGCTAAAGAGACAGAGAGCTGCTAACTTTATAGGAAGCTAGAGAGATTAAGATGTGGCCATTGCAATGGCCTCATCATTAGAGATCTAAAACTTTACTGATGCGGCCATCGCAATAAACAGTCTTATAATAATCATATTTGTGTCTTCTGTCGAAATTTTAGTATGCGTTAAAAACACTCCGGTAGTGCTAATTATTTCCCTGCCCCTACACTAACAATGCAAATCAGGTTTACCTGGGAGGTGAAAGCCCCAATATAAACTTTTTGTATCCACTTCCGCGAGCGCTTGTCAGGAGATCAAAAAAGAAGTAGCGGTACAAAACACATCGCTGTCATCATCATCACAATCAGGACGAAGAAGTGTAGCGGAGCTGAGCTCAAAGATGTCCCAGGAGCTCCCTTCCGAAGGCCAGCCCGGTCGCCAAGGGTCTCCCGGTAGCGATGAAGATAAATACCACCCCGATTCCAGTGCAAGCCCCGTACAGGTGTGTCCCCCGTGTCATACCAAGTGAGCGAGCCACATCCAGGCGAGGACCCTGTGCCTGATTGTTGCGATGTCAGCTAAATCATCCGGTGTTTTACACAGTCTGATGAAACTGTCTGGCTGGGTTTCATATTCTTTGACCAGCCGCGGTTGCTAAGAGGCTAAAGCGTCATGCTGCTAAGCCAAGAGACCCAAGTTTTATCCCAGCCACCATGGTTGCTTTTCAGATAGAGGAGGAAAGCAAGAACACCCATGCGGCAGGATTTTGGCGCACGTTAGAGAAAGACCCACACGCAGCAAAATTATTCTGGAGCCCTCAACTAAGGCGCGACTGATACCTCTGTTTCAGAAGTTAGAAGTCCATGCGGGATGGGGCATACTTCTGCGCACAGGCGTTTGGCTCGACAGTGATTATTGCGCCGGTGGGGTGAGCAACAGTGTACAAGTACTTTCTGACGTGTCGCTGCAGCCGGACAAGCCAAAACGTGGCCAATGCCGCACTATCCGGTTGCCATGTAAATCTGCGCATGCAAATCTGCGCATCGTTGTCATGCAGTTCCCTCTTTTTGTATTTTATTATTGCGAAACACTGCGTGCCTCCCAATATGCTTGGCCAGACGCCGACCAGAACCACACGCTGTTTTGTATTTTATTATTGTGAAGCGCACGTGATGGAACGTGTCGCAGCCAATAGAAGGATTCGGAGCCCTTTTGCTGCTACAGCCGTTTTAACCCAGGCGCGGTCTCCTTCCTATATTAAACCCATTTACCCTGAGGTTGGCGTTGGGCAATGCACTTCTGAGCTTATGTGCTAGGTGTCGCAACAAATGGGAGGAATCGGATATAGTTTCGCTGCTAGATTGATTGATTGTAGGGTTTTACGCGCTGAAGTAGCGCAGGCTATGAGGCTCGCTGTAGTAAAGGGCTCGGTATTAATTTTGACCACCTGGGGATATTTAACGTGCGCCGAAATCTCGTGCACACGGGCGTTCTATCTTTTCGTTTCGCTGCTAGAGAAGCAGAACACCGAGATTTCCTGTTAATGGGACACTTGTTGATTTAGTATATATTCATACCAAAAAAGGCAAGCATTGGCAAATACACTTCTGTAGCTATGTGATGCGCGTAGCAGCTAAAGAGAAGTTCAGGGGCCGTTTAGCTGCGACACACGCTAGACGCCGGCTTTTCACTTACTGCGCATGTCATGCTTTCCTATAAATGTACAATATCCGCGAGAAAATTACTACCTTAGGGGTGCAGATTCTCGTATTAAGGGTAACGGAGGAATAAAAAATCTCCATAACTCTCCTCAGAGTCTACAATGATCACCTACTGTGTACAACGCGGGTTGAGTAGCGGTATCCGTGGCCATTTCTTGTGTGAAGGCGAAAAATGACGACTAACGTGCGTATACTATTTTGCACTTGTAAAGGATTCTCAAGAAGCCTAAATTGACCTATCGACGCCATATACAGCGGGCCTCGTAGCTAAGGTGTAGCTACGGCGGATAACCTTTCCTTCTCTCCCATCCCAATTTTGTTTTGTTGTAGGCGTAAACAGTTTCCCAGGGGTATAAAATATGTAAACCTCATCCCGGAATCTTTTATCTATTATTAAAAAAAATTATCTAGCTTTTAAAGGCTTTTTCTATGACATGGGCACATTGTCGTATTCGCCGGCGGAAAAATCTGCGTAGAGAACAAAGCAAACGCAATCGCCCCCTACGTAGAAGATTCCAATTGCTTCGTAATAGGAAACCGACCACGTCTCAAGTCAAAAGCGCCTTCTCTTAAAAAGCCGCGGTCAACTGTTCTGCCATGGTGGGAATTTCTCCGAATATCATTATTATTTATTCCAGGCTCTCTCTACTTGTGGTGGAAATAGAGTATTGGGAATACTCTGTCTGCTCTGCCCGTTCTCTGCAGACTAGTCCTACGGGGCCCCTGGAAGCCACCGATGCGTCCTCAGCAATAGGCACCAAAGTCAAACCCAGGAAGTCGAAGCACAGGCTCAGCCACGCCGACCCGTCTCCGCGCAGACCGAGCAAGCTTCAGAGAACTACGGTTAGTTTTCTATGCCAAGCAGATCACTCATTCCTTCAACTATTTCTTCGTGTCGGAATCACGTTGAACCGCCGGACGGCAATGGTGGCAGGTGCGACGTCACGTCAAGTGATCCGCTGCTGAGAAGCATCGCTGCTGCGTTCGCTTGCAGCCTCGCCTATGCGGTACTACGGGACTAGGCGAGGGTATAACGACTGCTTCGGCGGCGAATGGTGGTTCAGTCTCGCCATCGAAGGCACACCGGCTGGTCCGTCAGTGCGAGCGTCTCAGTGTAAGCACCGGCGAATGCAATCGTCCGTTAGATTAGCTACGCCGTAGGTTGCGAAACCTCAACGAAAGGCAAAGTTGACTGTCCAAAATGGAACAGTGTGTCAATAGCCATTGCAAAACCAGGCCAAACAGCTGTCTTCCTAGTGATAGCTAGGTTTACGAAAGTTACCCGCGACCATTTTTTTATCCATTAGGATTACAATGCTTTCAAAGCTGGAAATATTGTGCAAGCTGGAATAGGTTGTATTCACTGCTGCGGCACGCATGCCGGCAACCCTGCGTGTGCGACGCCACGTTTGTACTGCAGCGTCTGTGCTACGTCGGGCTCCATGAGATGGCACCACTTGGCCGCACTGGCGCCCGATGGAGCACAGCACGACAACAGCAAGGGCTGATGAATGTTCCAAACTGTGCCCCACAGAACGCAAAGAAATATCGCGATGCCCAATACTGTTCCATGCAGCACCCTTCAATATACCTATCGCAGAGACGGTTGAAATTGTCGCGCGATTAGGCAGAGCGGTAAAAACTTCCGAGCCGCGCAAATGCGTCATGATGGGCCAAGTGGCGCGCGTAGGTTACTGAAAGTCCCTCGCTTATTTAAGTTGTCTCGCCTGTTCAAGGACAACAACAACAATAATATTGCCGACAATTTTGCCGTGCGGAGGTCAAACTCAAGGGATTTGTTTGAAGGGCACTTGCGATTCGCCAGCGCTTGTGCTGGCTGTGGAGTGCGAGCGGTGTGAGCGCGGCACGGCTGCGGAGACGGCCTCACGTGCACTGGCTGCTACGCTACAATCGTATCTAAATCGGTGTAGGCGTGCTGCCTTTCTTAAAAAGATTGATTAGATTTTTCTACTCAAATACGCATTTGAGAGCACTCGAGTCGACATCCGTGGTCGCTGGCGAGTGCTGCGTAAGCCTCTTGAACGCCGTGTCGCTTTCGTTCACATCCCCGTTTTCGTTCTCCTGTAATGCGAAGTGCTGAAGCGCAAGTAAAGCGGGACCACATAATGTGAATATGGTTATTTATAGATGAGTTGACACCACGGCCAATAATCAGGTTGAAACGCGGCAGACGACGCACGCCGCTGTTTGTAATTCGTAGCATCCTTTGCCGAGTACCCGCCCAGCTAAGAGAGTGTAACGCCCTGCATATCCACAAAAAATGCAGATTGCGCAAATATTACAAACTTCACCGTCAGAATAACGTAAATGCAGTTAATTGGTCGAAAAAAATGCGAAAAACAAAAAAATAACAAAAATAGAAAAAATACGGAAAATGTCGAAACGTATACCACATGGTAATTCTACAATAATGTAGATTTTACTAATGTTTCACGTATTATAAAAAAATTGCGTAAATGAAGTTGATTGGTCTAACGAAATTTTGAAAAATAAAAAAAATTAAAAAAATAAAATATTTACGGGAAATAGTGAACCGTGTAACTCCCTGCATTTTCAGAATAATGAAGTTTTTGCTAAAGTTTCAAACGTAATCGTTTGAATAACGTATATGGAGATAATTGGTCGAGTAAAACTTTGAAAACCTAAAAAATAAGAAAAAGATTTAAAAATGACGGAAAATCACAAAACGTGTCACGCATGGCATTTCTACAATACTGAAGATTTCGCGAAAGTGTCATCCGTAATCGTTATAATGGCGTAATTGGAGATAATTCGTCGGACAAAATTTAGAAAAAACCCAAAATTTCGCAAAAAAAACTGACACTCAAGAAAGGCGGCATAAGAATGCTGCGCATTAGCAGATAATTTTCAGAATTTCTGCCGAAATTTTTTGTGAGAAATAATTTTATTGCACTGTTTTTGTTAAAAGTATCACCTTATGTTACCCCTTGACACCATATTATCGGTATAAACTCCATATTCCCATAATTCTTGATATACGGGACGTTTCAATAGGAAAGGATGACGCACCCTGCGGACGTAATCACGATGTTCGGGTAAATGTTTCATTCCCGCCTTCCATTAATAATATTGTCGCGGGGCATACGTGGACAGCGACTCGCAGAGGCTAGGCCTTGCACGGACGATGACGAGTGTGTGCCTGGGGTGCAGCATTCGGGGGCTCCCTTTCGGCCGCTTGTACAGATCGTCCTCATCTTGTATATACATCGCTTCGTCAGTAACCGAAACATCACCGGGCACACGTGGACAGTATTCTACCTGAATATCTCTAAATGCCGTATTGTTTTCATTCGGGAGGCCACCGCTCACAAATAGATTTCTCTACGGACTTGGCACTCCATGGCTGCTTTGTTAGAGTGGAGTGAACTCGCTCGTACCGTTCCTCGTCCGATGCCTTGCATGATGGTGGTCAGAACGTCTGCACTCCACAGTTTCGTAAAGTAGCACTAAAGAGACATTCTGGCTCTCTTCCAAACAAATAAGCAGTGTTTTGCCATCACACACTACTCTGCCGGTAGCTTTTCTTCTCGAAGCCGATTGTCCATAGTTATCAATGAGACACTACTTTGCAAGACCCGCCGAGGGGATGCTTATGAGCTCCCTCAAAGCCCTGAAGGCCAGGCGTAGTGACCAGCAGAAGCTGAAAACAGTCTTTGTATCCGGGGATGTACTGGTCGTCAAACTCTTACCAGTCTTTCTTATAAGGGCTCCGCTTTGAGGATTGATAGAAGCTGAGCATATGAAACACCTTTTAAGTAGCGAACTGAAGACATTCCACAGGGACTGCGTGGATATAAATACTGAGCATAACGCGGACGGGGATAGTCTAAGCAGTGCCAGCTGAACTTTTATTCCCAGTAGTGTAACAACCGTACGTCCACACATATCATGAGGGTGCTAGACCTCAACATGTTTCGCGCTTGCCATTTCTTGGAGAAGCGTTGCTGTAGAGAATACTGCGGGCAATTCGCGAATTTGCGACCCTCTGTGGTGGTGAGCGTTCCATGGTTTTTTTTCTGCCTAGGTTTATCAAATATTTCAGCCCACCTGGTAGCTATATTCATATGACAAAATAACCTTTGAAATGACTACGATGTATGAGAGTTGATGAAAATGGACAGACAGTTTGGAAAAATCCAAGAAACAAATATTCTGCAAATGCAGTACGAATTTCAGCTGATAAATTGTTGCTTAATTCTGATCAAATGGTATGTGCTACTCTGTGGGTATTAATAAGTGTGCTACGTTTCTGAATACGTGCATGGGGTTCATAGTGCGCACAGGTTTCTTGCAGCCTACGCTTTGAGTATAGTTTCGGCACTTGTGGGCTCATTGGTCGGAAGATCGTCTTGGATGATTAAAATGATTGAGCTGCTTAGCCGTTTTAGCGCGACGATTTAGTGTCCTCGCTGACGCCGTTGTACGTTAACACGCCCTGCAGGAAAGACAATTCTTCCTGACGATGATGATGAATGATCGTGGGTGAAGGGAAAGAAAAACTTCCCCGCATTTCCCCGAGGGGAAGAATGTGAAAGTGCGAATGCACGAGTTGAATTTGCGCGGTTCGGTAATGTTCGCGAACGAGAGATCACACACACACACACACAACTACAAAGAAAGAAAGATGCATTTATTCACTGACACCTATTTGTGTTGTCGTTATACTTGATTGCTACAGCGGATCTCAGCTTTGAAATTTCGTGTCAGTACTCCTTTAAGCGGGTGCATTAGCCCTTCTCACGCCCGATTCCTGGCCAATCCCCCACGTGGGTATGTGCCATGTCATCGGCCAGGCAGCGCGCGCCCATATCCCCCCGTTGCCAAGGAAGACGAGGAGATTCCTGGCCAATCCCCCACGTGGGTATACTATGCGGACATCGCCGGTGGACGCAGGTTCAGGGTCGCTTAAGAAGGGCATCGCACTTAAAAAACCGCTTCCTGTGTCAGAAATCGAACCTGGGTCCATCCCGTTGTGAAGCCGCGGCGACTACCCAATTCCTCCATTTCGACATGGTCGAAGCGAAGGCCAAGCAGCAGCTACCGATCCTTGCCGTACACCCCATACTTAAACGTTAAGTGTACGGAGTGCCCACCCGAGAGTTGTGGGTATTCTAGAAAACCAGCGCGTACCTTCAGAGTAGCACATACTCGCAGTGTGGGATTGGCCAACGAAAGAACCTATCACGAGAAAGCTTCCTGTTCAACCATCGTCGCCGTAAGACGGAGGGATGCATGATTTTTTAAAGCGTCGTTAAACCTGTGTTGCCGGTTGACTCGTTCCGTTTAAGACATTTACCAAGACGATTCCGATTCACTTGCCATACATATTTGATTTTCAGATTGATTGGAACCCAGGGGGTATTTTATTGAGGCATCCACCCACAAAGGATGCTCTGTTGATATTATTATTAGAATATTAAATTTAAACGGGTAACAAATGCACGCAGCACCTGTTTGGGCCGCCATTATGCGAAAATATGCAGCGTGTCGCGCATCGTCTGTCCCTGGATTCAAGTTCTCCATTGTTCGTAGTCATACACATGCATATCTGTTTGTCTAATCCCAGTGGTGATTGCAGTTCAACGCTTGCGCATCCTTTCCTTTTGCCGGAAGCCTTGAAATTTCATCTGGAACAAACGGGTCGTCATGAGATAAAAGTCACGCGTACGCGCGGGAACTGAATTTGGGTCATCAAATGAATAGCAGCTACCATCCGCCGAGCCTATTCCTCAAGGGTACAGCGATTTGTTTATTGCTGATTAGCCAACATAGGACCACATCCTTTCACCGGTGCTTAAGTGTGGTCGTGGGCTTGGCTTAGCCACGAGATTGATCCCACTTTCAGGTTTTTATCTGGTTTACACATGGAACTCTATTGCCCAATAAAAGTTTCAGCATTGAAATGAGGACAAGCACCTATTATTCCGAGTATGTTTCGACCTCAGCATTGCACGACCGGAATAGTGCGCGTGTAGTCGCGTTGTTACGAAAGCCCAACGGCGATGCACGTCCTTAGCTGTATCTTTGAGCATTCGAGTTTTTTATTAAGTGCAGAGTCGTTTAGGCGCTCGAAGCTCGCTTGCTGGACCCACGCAGATCCATAGAGCGTATCGTCGTAACGGCTGTCGTCGCGGCGTACCCAAGAGACTTCGAAGCCCAACGGGTTTATATAGTCATAAGCGTTCGAAACTCGTGAACCACTGGCCCTTGTCATACATCTCCTCGTTGTTTAGCGCAAAAATTACTGTAGACACATTTGAGGCCAAATATACGTAATTACCCGCAGCGTCCGCGTTCATTTAGTTAAGAAAGCTCTTTGGGTTGGTTTTTACGATAGTTCGGGAAAAAAAAAGTGGCAGTGAAACGCGGGCACGTGAGTGAGGAAAAGCAAGCACAAAAGGAACAGAACTCCCGCTCGCTCAGTTTCAGGCAGTTGTAGCGCGAGCACTGCGAGGGGGGGGGGGGGGGAGAGATAATTTGAATTGCATTGAGTTGTAGCAGTGAGCGTATGATGGCGCTACAGCCCATTATGGCAAATCACTGCTCTGCACGTCCGACAGCTTTCACATTGTGTGGAACGGCTGCAATTTTTTTTGGCATGAGAGATACGCCTATAATCCCGTCAGTGACGTTGCCCGGCAATATAAATCTGAGACCACAAAGGGCCTCGCGGGTACGCCTCGACAAGCATAATATATGAGATAGACCACGCTGCACCAATGATCAAATAATATGGGTTTCTATTGTTTCTGGATAATTCGTACGTTGATTACAGTTTGTTAAGTGCATCAAACGCCGTTATAAACCGCACCTTGAGGTAAAATATAACAGATAAACCTTCTAACAGGATATGAATGTAAAAATAAATACCTGAAAAAAAAATTATGCATATAGACTGAGGGCCTGTGAGTGAAGATTGGTGGTCGAAACCACACAAGAATGATTCATGGCCATATAAGAGACACTCTTCTAAACTTGTTGCCTGGCGTTGGTTGCAACCTTGGACGTTTTAAGGATATCTAAATACGCTTTTCTCCCTTTCAGGAAATCTGTGAGAATGCGGATTGCAACAACACCTGCATTCACAAACATGCAAAGGGATACACTCCACAATCCTCTGCTACAGTTAACGAGGTGCAGGTGCGCTTACGAGGAAACCACCATCCCGCTCCTGAAGATCCCACTCCACTGCCGCATACTTACTCCCGTGGCGGGCAATATCCGGATTGCGCACTTTCTTCACTGATCAAGTTTCTCACGAACACGCAAGCCGGCATACACTCGATGAAATCTCGAATAACGCCCCTCCTTCATTTTCCTTACTCAGTGAGGCACTCTTACTCGTTGGGTAGAGGTGAGGTGGCTGCCATGTTGTTTGGGATGTGTCAGTGCGTTCTTCCCGAGATAAACGTGTTGTGGAACGAGGCATACGTAGTATTTTAAGATAAAATTTTGCCTTCAAAAAATTTGGTAGTGAGCGCTAAAATTAAAAAAAAATGACAAACTAAGGTAACTTGCCCACAATCTTCGGCGTCGTTTACGCCTGATCCGACAGCCCCCTGGGGAGGTTTGACGAAGGCGATAAAGCCATGGTTGAGGAACATTGTGACGTTTCCTCGTGCGTACGCTTCCCCACGCTTTCTTTATTGTGGAGTTCTGCTCCCGTCATAATTGTCATAAAAATGTTATCTGCAAACACTATTGCATACCCATCAAGCACAAATGACAGAATTTAGGGACATTTTTACAAAACACTAACAGAAAGACGAATAGGAGAGGTTAATGCTTTATTTCTTGACTACAAAACATCCTAAGACACACTTTCACCGTGTGCATTCTGTTTGTTTTGCAGGAATTGAGATCGAAAACGAAATCGGGAAAAATCAAGGTGAGACATTTTGTCCCGTTCGTTCACCGTCCGTGTCTTTACTGCACTTAACCTGGTTTCTGTAAGCACAAACGAAGCATCTTGAAAGAAAGCTCAGGTATGCGCAGACGAGTGGCAAAAGTCAGGGTTCGACACCGCGCATCCAAAGAAAAACAAGCACTACACAGAAACAGAAAGTTTAAAGCAGCCGAAAGCCTTCTTCGTATCAGCAAGACAGGTAGTCTGAAAGAGCTTTTAATGCGAAAAATGCGACACGCGTAGGAGCGTGGCTTGCAGCAACTAGAAGGGAAGCTGCGGAAGGCCATGAACAAGATAATGCGACGGGATGAGAAAAGAGGTATAGCGAAGAGAGCAGTTGATAGATTCGGATAACGAAGCATAGAGGTGGCTCGATGTCACTGAGAGTCGCCGTTGATTTTGTGGTGGACACTTAACGCTGACGATGCTGGTTACAGTAAGAAAAAAACGTGATTATATCTTAGTGTCTCTTTAGTACGCGCACAATTTGATGCATTTACTTCTTTTGATGGCAAGGTGAGAGTAGGAAACAGAGTGGAAAAATAAAAGTGGCTTCAATATACGCTGTGAAGGTGGTTGGCAAGTAAAGCTTTAAACGACACTCACAACAATTACCGAAGCGACGTCACTCGAATTCACACACGTGCCTTTACAAAGAGTAAAACCGGGTATTGTGCCAGCCGTTACCTGGAACTCGCGGGGGCGGCGGCCTGAAGGCAGCAGCAGCGTCAGCAACGGCCGCGATAGAGCGGAGGATGCCGTCGCTCTATCCCGAGCGTGCGTCGGCAGAATGAAAATGGAGACGAGCGTCTTTTTAAGGGTGAAACAGCGGATACTAGTCATCCTGATGTTTTAACTCGCGGTTACATCACCGCCCGACACAAGTGCAGACACTGAAACAATTCGACATGTGAGCGTCGTGATTCCCATTTATACCGATTTAAACTAGGTTAGCAAGTTTGAGAAGGGTGAGAAAGCTGAGGGAACTCTTACAATCGCTATTTATCAGAACCAGTTCCGCCTTTCGCCTTATGCAATGCCTTCTAAAACACAACCGAATTGGTATTCACCAATTTAGAAAACGGGGTCTCATTCTTTGGAAGCTGTGCGCAAAAGGTAGCGTTTCTCTAGCTGCCAGATGTCTGTATCTGGTCTCTGAAATTTTTTTCCCGCCCTGTAAACCAATTGTAACATATCGTTGCCGTACGGCCACTTGATTCCGTGGGGCCCGGGTTACCCAGGAGGAGTGCTGTCGAACAAGTTAATGAAGCCGTGCGAAGGAAGCTCGCAATTAACGCGCAGCCGCGCAAAAACAGGCCCAAAAGAAACGTCGCTAAAGCAGACGACAAAGCCGTCCTGCCGACGCGCGGGGACCGCTGGGTAACACTTCGCCACGCCATCTACACTCTGGTTCGTGAGTGAAAACCGCCTTCCCCATCCCCAGCCACGTTAGGAGTTTCTTGTCCCGCACGACAGGAAAGAACCGTTGGTTGGTAGAGGTAGAAAGCTTTTATTTAAAACAGACCAGGCTTAGCCCACCTAAACCTAGTTTTAATGCGCGAACACAAGGACTAGTGCTTCGTGAAATATTGTCATGCTTGAGATTTCGCGGTCTACAGTCCATCTATATCTACTTGATTGGATTAATCATTTTCTTTGCGATAAAGGGAACGCAGAGAAAGGCAAGACAGCATGTCCTTGGTGACGAGACTTTGTAACCATATGTGTGGCGACAAAGCAGCGGTCTAAGCAAAGTTTTTCTAGTCGTGCGTCGTATGTTTCTCTATGTTTTTGTGAACTGAGTCAGTCCAGTGTTTTTATATTTCCTTAAATCTTCGCCTAGTCACGTGGTTCGATTGCGCTGAACCACACCCGCAGACAACTCAGCCGCCGTTGGGCGTTAAGGCGCAGGCGAAGCCGCCGTTTCATCCTCGCATAATCACGTCGTGCTGCAGAGGTCAAGCTGAGAGCAGCGACCCGAAAAAAAGGCACAAGTTTCCCGCCGGCGACGAAGGATCACTGTGACGTGAATTATTACTTTCAAATATGTAGCGTAGAAGAGCTTTGGCTCTACAAATTTTTGGCTACCAAAGCCAGTTTGGCTTTCGAATATTCCTGGCAGCACAACTTCCACGGATTAAAAAAAAATTCCCCGCATTTCCCCGATGGGAAGAATGTGAAAGTGCGAATGCATGAGTTGAATTTGCGCGGTTCGGTAATGTTCGCGAAAGAGAGATCACACACACACACACAACTACAAAGAAAGAAAGATGCATTTATTCACAGACACCTATTTGTGTTGTCGTTGTACTTGATTGCTAGAGCGGATCTCAGCTTTGAAATTTCGTGTCAGTACTCCTTTAAGCGGGTGCATTAGCCCTTCTCACGCTCGATTCCTGGCCAATCCCCCACGTGGGCATGTGCCATGTCAGCGGCCAGGCAGCGCGCGCCCATCTTCCCCCGTTGCCAAGGAAGACGAGGAGATTCCTGGCCAATCCCCCACGTGGGTATGTGCCGTGTCAGCGGCCAGGCAGCGCGCGCCCATCTCCCCGCGTTGCCAAGGAAGACGAGGAGCGCGCGCACCCGCAGCTGTTGCTATGCGGACGGCGGCGGACGCTTCAGGCTCGCTTAAGAAGTGCATTCGCACTTAAAACGCGCTGCACTGTCGCACAGCGGTACTCTCAGGCTTCTCTCAGACACGTGGCACCATTGAAGATAGGATTTAGATAAATCTAAACACACCTAAAATCTCAGTATGGCGACCTGTTTTCACGTTTGCAGGTATATGGCTATGTAGGGTGATTCCGTCCACCTGTAGACCTGCGAATTGTGAGGTGCTGCGCTAATACCTTACCTTCTCGTCCTCTTGTTTCCAACATTCCGAGGGTTGACCCAAAGCCGCGCGACGAGAATGGCCAGTGGCATTGTGTTTCCCATTAAGCTGGGGTGTTTTGCGTTTTTTTAGGGAAGCTACGAATAATATTTTTTTTAAGCAACACGATGAACCATTCCTAAAAGTATCCTTCATTATTCTGTTCACCATGCAGTTGTTTCCAAAAGCTGCTCCAGTCCTGTCGGACCCCAGCAGCCCGGATTCAATGGTATGTGATTCCTCACCTCTAATACTGTGCTACCAAACCTGTCAGCAGCTTAGTAGCTCTAGCTAGCTCGAAGTCTCCATTTCTAATAAAATACCCTAGCCGTAAAGTATTCACGTGGTCGGCCGTAAAACGCAATAAATGATAACAGTTGCCTGTGACAAAATCAGCTTGAAGCTCCAGGCCAAAATCGCCAATTTCTGTCACGTCCTTCGGTTGTGGTTTTTTAAAAACTATTAATGTTATTTCTGCAAACTTTTTAAACTTCAATGTTTAGTTCACGGGAAGTTTACACCTGGGTGATGAGAACAGTAAACAATAGGTGCACAGTAGTGAACGGCAGCGGAATTATTTAAACCGCTTGAGGGTCTTGAACATTATTACGTAAAGCTTTGTACAATTAGGTGTACAACGACTAGAGACGGCGTTTACTGCTTGATTAAAAAACAATCTGGTAGCCACGCACACTGTACGTACATGCGTGCGTGCGTGCGTGCGTGTGGGTGTGCGCGTGCGCGTGCGAGTGTGCGTGTGCGTGCCCATGTGCGTGCCCGTGCGCATGCGCGTGCGTGTACGTGCGTGTGTGTAGTGTGTGTGTGTGTGTATGCGTGTGTGTGTGTGTGTGTGTGTGTGTGTGTGTGTGCGCGCGTGTGTGTGTTTGTGCATGTGTGTGTGTGTGTGTGTCCCCAGTGAAACGTTTCTTAAGTCCGGAATTATTGAAATGCACAATTTATACAAAGCATTACGCTCCCAAGCGTAACCAGTTTCAATAATGGTTCCAAAGAGAAAGGAGAAAGAGTATTTGTCTGAATAGAAACGTTTGACACAGGTTTCGTGTTGCTGTGTTACTTAAAGCGCAGAAATACGGCGTCATATGATGTCCGCAGGTTTGGCGTGTACTCCATATACACGGCATTCGTACGGACGATTATTTGGCGCTTCTGGCGCTCCTACAAAGGTAAAACCGGTGTAAAAATTTTGTAGCGTGGGGTCGTACTTTATTACGATGTGGCACCGACACCCATCCCTGTTTTCATTCCGCCGTTGAGTCAGAAAATGTAAACATTTTGTGTTCCTATAGCTTCCTACACACGGATCGTCTCAGAAGGGATGTGCGTGCCCTCTTATGTATGCAGGGGTGCGTGCTCACGCGTGCGTGTGTGCGTATGTGCGTATGCGCGCGCGCGGCCGCGCATCTCACGTGTTAGCGTGAAGTAACAGTTTCTAGGTGTTGTACACACGCACGTTTTCGTGTGTGTCTCCTCCGCAAGAACTATAACATTTTTAGGAGGAAAATGATTCGTTGTCTTAAGAAACCCAATGCTGTGGGTACATCGAGGTCGGTGCACTTTTCAGTGTCATAATTTTACATGCTTTGCAAGAACGTACAGACAGATGCTTGCTGGAGGAAAGTATACAGCACAAACTACTCTCTGATTAAAAAAAAGAGAAGTCAATAAAAAAGAACCAATTTATATTTGGTGTTTTAATAAAAAAAAATGTCATGTACAAATTTGCTCTTCCTGAATGCGTTGAAGGGACAGTGAGGGGAACCAGCACGTAGGTCTCAAAGAAAATTCTCTCCTTCCCATAGCTTTATTAGAATTGATTACGTGGCGAAACATGCCTTAATTGCTTAGAAATTTATATTCAAATGATGACCATACAAGACACATACACCGACTGCACCCGCCCTTTGCGCCAAGGTAAACCGGAAGCAAGTGAGGCAGCGGTGATAAATAGCGGTATATAAGCAAACGAATACAACGCTACTGCGTACCGAGCGTTGGGGTCAGTTTTGGTAAAATTAGGGGCTGTAGGTCAATTCAGTCGTGCTATTCCGAACTCCCATGCATTTGCAGCTACGGACAACAGAGCAAAAGGTTATGTCACGGGACCCGTGGTCAGTATTGGCGCCTTCTTGGGAAAAAGGCCTCGCTAGTGTCGGTGCCGAATCAATCGGTAGCTCGAACGACTCCTGAAAAAGCGCTACCGCCGCCACCCCAAGTATAACCGAGCAGCCCCATCCAGCGGCAGCCAGAAAAGACGTTTCGCAAGCCAGCCGTCCCAGTGCAAGTTGTGGGGTAGAGCCAGTGGCGGCGGCACCTGTCTTCACGTTCTCGCTGTTTTTTACCTTATTTTTTAAAAAGAAAAGCTGCGTGCAACAGTAGTATGTACGTGTTCTCGGTAAGCTAATGTATCGATCTAAAGCAACTTGTATATTGACTTCAGTGTACCGTTAAGTAACTTGGAATATATAGAGAATGTGGAACCGCGGGGTCACCACTGTGTAGAACGAATGCTTCTTGGTTATGCATGAACTGACAAAGCGAATTCCCGCTTCTAGGTGTGTGTTTTGAGGGCTGGAGTGCTCTCACTCATATTCCTTCACAGGGTGTTAATGCTGTTTACGGGACTTCAAAAAAAGCATGCGTCATGGTTCAGGGGGCTTACCCCGAAGGGAATTCTTATGAAGAGGCGTGCGCGAAGGAGTGGTGAGAAAAGAAAGGAAGGGGACGATGAGTTTAAATTTGCCGCCAAGAACGGGATCAATTACGGAACGCAGGGACCAACAAACCTGATGAAGCGGGGAAATAGAAAAGTTAAAAGCGCAGTTGACGAGAATGGGGCATGCCATGAAGCATGGCGCGACTGCCTGGCGAAATAACTTAAGCCCAGGACAAGCGGGATCAGAAGGAGCGTAAGGTGCCAGTAGGAGCAATCAGCATTAGAGGCGAAAAGGCTCTGAGAAGGAAGGCAGAGTTACGACTCACCACTTTGCCAGTGCCAAGCTTTTCCGAACAACATAGATATCTGCTTTTAAAACATGCTTTTCCGTCTACTTTCCTTAGATATTTTGCCCCCTACATAACACTTGAAAACAAATTTCACGCCTTTCCCTCAGTTTGGACTTCGTTTCTGCCGTGTTTATATTCTAACCACAGTAGCCTAACAATTCCGTTTTCTGCTATTCTATAACGAAATAAAACTTTTCTCACGATATCTAGCTTTACACAATTTAAACTGCAAACCTTTCTGTTGTGTATTTGACGCTTCAGCGAGTTGTACTTTGGTGAACGTGTTTTTCGTCAGGACAATATTGCGTTCATCTACCATTTTTTCGGGGTCATCGTATTTTGGCCTCTTCCTTGCTGTTATGCCTCCACAGAGCCTAATTCGATTTTTTCTTTTGGTAGTAAAGTGTTGTTCTCATTTACCGTTTCTTTTCTTCTTTTTTTCATTTTGCTACATGGTTGTTTTCGTTCATTTTTTAGGTAATTGTGTACAACTTTCGTTATCATTTTTTTACTGTCGTCATTGCTGTCAACGTTTGGGTTTATTTTAGGGAACACCTCGTGTTTACCAACTAATTATCTCGACCAAACGTTCTAGTCTCTATTCAATCTCTCTGTATTGCGTACTCAGACACGGGTCAAGACTCTGTCGAAATACTCGATATAAATTTTTGGATACTATTACGCGAGTGTTCTTACTATTTATTTACACGCAGCACACAGCCGTGCTGCGGATTTAGTGATCCAATTACGGGGTTTCTCTTTCATCTGGAAGATCTAAGCGCGCGGAAAGGTATATAACATGACAACAATAAAAAGTTGCATCTCATGCAGACGTCTCCCGACCAAGCCGTGCTACCCACGTTCAAGAATGCCAACGACGTTAAGGTACTCAGAGAGCCACTGAAGGCGCAGAATTCACTTACCGAGCGAAAAGTGTGTTGTCGTTGGTTCCCTAATCTATTATTCGGACGACTCTCACGCAGTCACTCCCACAGCCAGCAGGCCTACTTTCACCTGGAGGTATCATGAGCCCAACGGTACATTGATATATTTTTGTTTGCAAATTTGTATAAAGTATTGGTAACGAGTAATAATTTTCTCATATCATTGCCTTCTCCCCACAGACACTGAAGCAAACAGGACCATTCTCACCTATCAGCCTTGCGGTACAGTATATTCTTACTGTTTTCTGAATCGTGGGAAAATGCGACCATTGTTTTACTAATAATTTATGTAACTTCTCTCTGTAGTCACCACCAGAACCACAAGGACTTGCCTCTGCTTTCGGCTTCATCAGCCCACCGGTACGCATGTCCTTTTACGCACATCAGCAAACCTGCGTTTATCGATGGATGAGTTGACCACATTAACGACATTTCAATTCGGGCGCCATTATAGTAACGTGGCTATTCTACTTTATGGGCTCTTAACCAACAAGGCTAATTCATCATTTAATTGCACTTATTGGTATGTAAATGTGTCCACGGAGTATAAATAACTTCTCTTATATATTCTTTTCATAAATAACGAAAGTGGATTTCACTTAATACATGGTAGCAGATATCGAAGCCTTGACAGTCCAGGCAGCAGAAAAGGCCTACATTGCACTGTTCCAGCAGACATACAACCAACGTACATGCAAGATGATACTTCAGAATAAACGTAGGAAGTGCCAGCGGGACGGAGGTTAGGGTCAGGGTCCCGAAACGGCTATCGTTGGACTCTCTACAATTAAGCTGTTGACAAGGAGTTAACGCTGCCAGCAATAAACAAAAAAAAAGAGAAATACCTTTACCTAAGACAAAATAAGCCCGCAGACGTAGCCAAATCAATCTCATTTTTCTAAACTAATATTGAAGTTTTGGCAAAGCTTGTTAACTCAAATGTTTACGTCATGTTGAATTTACACCTGTGCTCGAGGGGCAGACTAGTCAACAGCTTCGGAATAATTTACCTCAGTGATTGTAGGGTTTAACGCACCGACGTTACGCAGGCGATGAGGTGCGCCGCAGTGGAGGGCTCTTAATTAATTTTGAACCTCTGGGGATTTTAACGTGCCCGGAAATTTCATACACACGGGCGTTTTTTCTCTTCGCATCCATCAGGAAAGCGGCCGCCGTGGCCGGGAATCGAACACGTGATTTCGTGCTCAGCAACACAACGCCTTAGCCAATGAGCCACCGCGGCGGGTGCAATGATTTGCATGACTTGAGCTTCCTACACTTGGGTGTACAAGGGTTTACGCATGAATACTGAAACCGAAACAGCAACACACGGTGCAGAAAACTCATTCGCGGCACGCCTAGTTTGCAGTTTGCGCACGTTCACGCGACGTCCTGCAAGCAGGAACAGTTTAGCGAGCACGCGCCGCTGGCTTCGTTGGGTGGTGGTGGTGGTGGTGAACGTTTATTGGAGCAACAGGGGAAGCGGAAGAGGTGTGGACAGCCTCCTTAAGACGTTTCTGCATGGCAGACAAAGTTAACACGTCAGTACGCTTCTTGCTCGAGCGTACGATATTTCGCCAAGGTTACTTGAAGCAAGGTGACAGGAGCGGGGAATTTTAAATTTTCCGCTAACGAACACTTGCAACCACTTCAGCACCCGTTAAACGGGGAAAACCAGTCAAGGGCGAAACGTGAAAGCGCGAAATACAATAAGAATACAGGTGAAGCTCCCTTCTCGCAACCTTTTGCCGACATGGCCCAACATAAGTAACGAAAAATTAAAGCGAAAAGTGCTGATACAACTTTGAGGTTCGACCTTGCAAGGGGTACGCGTAGGTTAGTTCAGCCTCAACAATTTATTGTCAAGGTTGAAGAACTTATATTTTTTCCTTGAAATATGGACGCGCCACAAAATTTAGACTGAATGTATATGTCAATGCAGCGTAAACTTCTCAAAATTATCGAATGCATAAAATAGCGGCGCGAAACTAAAACTACAAATTTTCATTACCCAGTAAGGAAAGTAACTTTAATCTTGGCGTTAAGCATTGGGTTTGCAGAAAAAATGTCAAATTCTAAAAGTGACAAATAAAACACAGGTACCAGACTTGGGCTGCACAATTTAAGTATAGCAGAGAGACGTAAGACAGTCAGTCGGCATTGTTAAGTGGAAAACTAATTTATTTTCATCCCATTTTTAAACGAACAAAGACACGTTCTTTTGATATTGCAAGCCAAAAAATGCTGGTTACGTCGGCTCCTAGAAACTGTGCAATCAAGGATAAAGAATACAAAGGGAGGAAGCTACAGCCGAGAATACCGCTATAGGAAGTGCACCATATGCAGCAAATAAAATACAAACACTGACAATTTGAGGTTTAAGAAAAGAACCGAACCAACGTGTTACACTTGTAAGAAGGAAGTTCCACCAATAAAGGGGCATACATGTTCGAGTAGTAACTTTGTTGGAAATACAGGTGGTGGTCGGGCAAGGGGCGAGGAGAAAGCTGAAAGGACGAAGCACGGTCACTAGTTCCCTTATTCGAGATGGTTGGAGGAGCCTGTCGCAAAGTTATAACTGCATACAACGCATGAAACTGGCACTGTTTCAAAATTTTGTCACGTTAGTCTTGGGCCACAGGTTAGTAGATGATGGAGTTGACTTTATTCTAGTGTCCGCAAAGCCAGCTAGATGAAACTTACTTTAAAGTATTGGGGAAGCGGTGATGTACAAAATGGGCTATAGAGGTAAGGATTGGGGGCGTTGTGGGGTCGCAGCCGAAGCGAAGTCGCTTTTCGATATTTACACGGAACCAGACATATACTGGCATTTTTTAAGGTTTAGGACTTCCTTTATACCTGTGACCTCAAGTGTACGACTAAATTTAAATTTTACTTCAGCTTTTACATCACTATATAGTTTTCCCTTTCAAAAAAAGTATAACGGCAAAAGCAGCGGCCTACACTCTGCTTTTGGAGAAACGCCCTTCGCAATTCATACCGCATATGCCCAGCTTCAAATACGTTATCAGCTCGTTACCCACTCTTGGCGATACAGCACTTTAAATCAAATCAAATCAAGTTACATCAAACCAAAGTTAATTACTTTCATGAAAGTATGCAAATACATGGCAGTAATACAGAAAGCGGTCCCTAAGTGAAGCATTGCCGAAGGGACTTCTTCGTAATAATAACCGAGATAATGAATTCAATTTTTACCTTCCTATCGCTGATCGGGATGTAACAAGTACCGTCTGCGTTCCGAAGATTTACAAGAACAATCAGCTTACATAACCCCGATTGAGGGCTTTCGTGAAAAAAATAAGTTAGCCTTGTCTCCAGCATTCTTTCCTTTTGACGTGCTACATTTCCGTGGTAGCTGTGTCGCTAGCAAGGACATCTTTGGGCATAACCAAATGTAGATTATCTTTATCTTCTCCGCATGCCAATCCGAAATCTGAACTCGCTCGTTTTCTCTATGCAGCCGCCAGAAACGCAGTCGAGAGGACAGTCTCCTCCGGATGACACTTCGGTGCGCCTACCGTTCCTCACGCTACCAGTCATATGCTCTGCGCTAATCATTGGCGGCCTGGCCGCGCTTGTTCTTATCATTACCCTTCGACCATCCAACCACCATGACGCGAAAGTATGTACGACCGTCCCGTGTCAAGAGTTCGCCAATCTTATTAACGCCTCGCTGAACCTCTCGCAAGACCCTTGCAATAGCTTCCAGCGCTTCACGTGCGATGGTTGGCGTCACTCGCACCACCACTCTGTGCGAAGAGTGATACTCAATCGGGCTCTGGACCGTATGGCGAGCCAACTTTGGAGCGCAAGCATTGCGCCACCCACAACTGGCCAGACTGGATCTCAAAAGGCATTCCTTTTCTACAGTTCGTGCGATGCAGTAAGACGCGGCGAAAGCGACGAGTTTCCAGCCGTCAAGAAGATACTACAACAGGAGAAGGTTTCGTGGCCTCGCCGATACACCAAGCCGGACGTGTTCAGAACACTCGTCTCCCTAGCCCTCAACTTTGACCTTGGCGTGCTGATAGACTTTACTCCGCACACTTCTAATCTCATGGTTGTCAAGGCTGCCTCCTTTTCACGTGCAATGGACCAGCAGAAAAGGTTTAATAACGACGAGAAATATAAGCGAGACACCTTTAACCTACTCAAGGAGACGTTCGGGGACGGGGACGAAGAAGGTGTGTCGTTCGAGGAAATCAGAAGCTTAGATAATAAGACATTCGACCGACTTGCTCTCAAGTACAATATATCCATTGTGTGTTGCAAGCCGGTGACAACTGAAGAAGTTCTACCTGGACCGTTTGACCCAGTCCGGTTGAAGGAAGTGCTTCTAGAGTTCAATGCGACCAACAACGGCTCGCTTGTAACCAACTGTCTCGATTATCTCGTAGAAATAAACAAGATCTGGGCTGAAGTGGGCGAGCCTGACATGCACCTTTTTATATCCTGGTTAGTGGTGAGGTACACGGCTTCATTCGCAAACCTCGAGCTCATGTATAACTACTACGGCACTGCAGATAAAGAAATTGTCCTATTTGAGCACGGCAAGTGGTGCTGCCTTCTTGTGTACAAGTACATGGGCGATTTGCTCTTTGTGCCTTTCACCAAACACGCCTTCTCCCCCAAGGTCCGTGAAGACGTGGTGGAATTAGTCGATACAATTCGCCGCCAATTTGCCATTAGCCACTCAAATCTGTCTTCCCCACTTTCATCGCCAACAGTGACCTGGGACACCAGTGACCACATCCTCCGGGCTCTCGACTACAATGGCCCCCCTGAAAGACAGAATAGTAGCGCCGAATTCATTCCGGACATGAATTCATCGCTCGTGAGCAATTGGAGAGCCTGCTGGATGGCGTCGCGCCAAAGAAACTGGCGAGTCACGCAGCGGACATTTGATGATAAGGCTTTGGAACGGTTCGAATTCTACACGTTCACAGATAGCGGTTTCCAGCTAGCGCCATATGTGCTAACATACCCTCTTTACAATCTCAATTATGCCCGAGCCCTCAAATACGGGGCTCTTGGCAGCCAAGTGGCGAGGGCGTACGTAGAACTGAGTCTCCTTTACTACAACACCACGCCGGAGGCGAAGGACGTCATACAGCAACTGGTCACTTGTCTTCAAGAGTCAACTTTAGAAACTGAACCACTAGACCTGGTGCTGTCTGAAGCCGCCGCTTTAAACGTCCTTAGCGCGGCGTTTCAAAGTCCCGGGCGTTCGCTGCGCCTAGCAAGCCTGAGGTTCACGCAGGAACAGCTGTTTTTTATAACTTGGTGTTACATGAGATGCAAGGGCAGCCTTGACAGCTTCACGCTGATCTGCGACGCCGTCGTTCGCCACTCTCGACTTTTCTCGCAAGCCTTCAAGTGTAAGCCCAAAACCATTCTCAATGCAGAGAAAAAATGCACGTTGTTTTGGTCACCACCCTAGGGCTAGACGTGAACAGCATGCCCTGTCTTGAGAAGCGAGTGTACTGGCCCGCTGCAGTCCCTTTACGAGTGCCTCACGTTGCCTGCGCGACGCCATTATCTGAGAACATTCTGTGTCTGCTATTTTGATTTTGATTCTTTCTTTCGAAGTACTGTAGGTTCGTCAATCGGCTTCACACAACGATCGAGAAGTTGTACAAGCGTGAATAGAACTTCTGTTCATTTCATCTAATCTCACCGGCTTGAGCACTGGTTTTGGAGCAGAGGATTTCTTCATTTTCAAGGAAAATAAATGGTTTAATAACCTCTACTGCTCGCAGCCACTTTGTGATTATTAGGCGGCAGATGGTGCGTGGGGTAAAAAAACCTTTTGGAGCTAGCGCCAACGTATTTTAGTGCCGCTCGCAGACAAAGCATGTCATGTGCGTGGAAAAAACTTTTTCAGCAGTAGCGCAGACATACAATAAAGATTGTGCATGTTTCATAAAATATAGAATAAACAGTCATTCCTGTTTGAATAATACCAGATAGCCAATCCTTCGGAGGGCCTTTGGAATTCAGGTCGGGTAGCAAGAGGCGGGGATTGAATGAAGAGGTCCCACATAGTCTGAAAGTCGCGTCCAATCATCGTTCTTCTGCAAGATATTTTCTCGAAGTATATACATGGTACGTGAACAAATACATCGAATTAAAAGGACCTTTCCACTTTATTTGCGGTCTCACGTTCTAATCCGCGAAGAATGTTATCTTGCCCCTTGCCAACCGGCTTCTGGTGTTTTGGTCGACATCTGGCCGGTGACACAGCGGTTCCAAGTTGTCATAACGTCCAAGATGGTCGTCAGCTCTCCGTTAAGCAAAAATATTTTGATTTGTGTTCTAAAAACGCAAGTGCTTGCCGCCACCGTTGCTGGTGTGAAAAAAAAAAAAAAACAGAAAATGCGAGCCTCGTGTAATGTTTAGGCGTGAATGGATGATCAGCTTTCTCAGACAAAGTTTTTAAAAACTGTCGGTTATCGCCATGACACTCTATATTGATTTTAACGCTTATCGTCATAAAAACCTTATAGTACCTTTTACAACGCCACTCCAGCTCTTGACGCCAAAGAGGCGAACCGCTGCCGAGATACTGGAGCTCTAACCACGAGGTACCTTGCTAACAGTAAACGTCACCATGAACTTCTCAAGGCCAAGATACCCTTCAAGCTTATTGGGGAAAATCAATACTGGCTCACTTAAGAACAATGGAGCAGCCTTGGCACCAGTCTTAACACGGAACGCGTCCTATTGAGGTTTAGGCTGTTTTACAGCGTGATATCCGGCAAGCACAAGCAAAGCATCTTTCTCTTCTCACAATTGACAACCTCAAAGTTATGAAACACCAGCTCACTGCGACTTTTTTTCCATGCTTTCCTGAATCCGCAACCCCCGCGCCCCATTCCGTTGTGAGGAGTGCATTGAGCAGCTAGCTTTAACGTTCTTCCTGGCAGTGTTGCAGGCTGCCCTCCAAAAAGGCTTGTCACATTCAACCCTGTCTCGTGATGGCATCACCTAGCAATGCTTACTAAATCTGACGAAGCTACGCAACCTGTTTTTCTGGACCTTATCAATGACCTGGTTTCAGACGTGGTTCTGAGACACCTCAAACTCTTTCTAGCCCATCCAATAACAAAAGCTTAGAAAGAGAAGTTCAAACGGTTCAACCAATACGTTCAATACCTTTGACTCCACCACATTGCCGTGTTTCGAACGGATGATGCAGGTGTGCACGTGACACGTAACAAGTAATGCAGGAAAATTAAGTAGCTCTACTCAGTTCGCTTCGGCCTGCTTGTGCACGGAGTAACACGTAACGGTGTTTCGTTAAATTGGAACACGAATGTGTTCAACACAACAAAACATTCTTTTATATGCACAATTGCGCTAGTATCACGATAGATGACGACGTTAAAAATGGGTTGGTTCCACAAGCTTTACTTCAACTGGTGGATCAATTCTCCAAGTTTTGAAAAACATAAGTAGTAGTAGTAGTAGTAACTTTATTTGAGCTCGAGGCGTGTTCAGACGTCAGACGGAGCGGTTCCCAGGTCGCGGGAACCGTATTGGGCCAGCAGCTCCTGGCCCCTGGCCGTCAGCGCGAGCTGGGTCGGCAGGGCGGGGCTGGACCGCAAGGTCTCCCATCGCTCGTGGAGTGGGGTAGGGGGGGTGGAGGGAGGGTGGGGGGGTATAGGGGCCTTTAGTTCAGTGCACTCCGCCAGTATGTGCGCGAGCGTGAAAAACATAAGGCACCCCTGCAAACCCATAAAATCTAACTGAGGAACGTGATGTTGAAGGTTGCTGCTGATACGGAATGAATAGTACGCGTTGTCCACAACTGTTCGAGGTCCGCGAGTCGTTTTAAATGCAGAGCATTTGTTAGCCTCGCCTCTTCCTGCGTCGGACGGCGTCCACAGCTCCGCGTCCGCAGCAGGTGCGCCTCTATTCCTTCCCTCCTCTCTCTCAACAGCAGCTGGCGCGCGCATGCGTCGTAGTCAGCCCGTTCGCTCCGTCGCGGTCTCGGCGTAACAGGTGCGTGATAGCAGCGCGGTGGGGCGTGGAAGGGCGCGCGCTGCTTGCGCATGCGTGCTCTCGCCCCCGTACTGCTCTCCCTCTACTGCGCGCGCTGCAAATATAAAGCGGCTAGTGGTCGCTCGTGCTTCAGTCACTGCGTTGCTCCTTCCTTCCTTGGTTGACGCTCGCTCCCACGTTTACTCGTGTCTGCTACTCCAGTATCACGGAAGAAGCGATGGAAGCAACACTGCCTTCAACCAGTACTGAGGCCCAATGCTCTGCATTTACTCGTGTTCCCCTCACGGGAAGGCGCGGGAATTTTTTTTTTTGCAGCTCAAACCGGCCATTTTTTAAGGCGTTTTCAAACAGCGGCTTTCGAGTGTCACAGGAGAGGAGGAGGAAAAACGCTTTGCCCTAGTTAGGAAAAGCGCACAAGCGTTATCCACCACAACGCATAAATGCAGAATTCGGTGTATTTTAAATGTGACTTGAGTAAAAAAAACATTAAAAATGGCAAACACCACCTCACTATCTGGTTATCGAAGTAAAGGGGAGTAACTTGTTACTTTTGAGCGGCGGTAACGCTTTCTTTCCGAGTTTCCTTAACAAGTTACATGCTTAGTTGATTTTGAGAAAAGTAAACAGCAAGGGTATATAGTTACTTCGCATTTTGGTAACCTGTAAGTGTCTTTAATTAGTTTAAGTGAATTCTAAGTGCCTACCGTGGTTTCATCTGCAGTATTATGTGCGACTATTTCAGTGTTTCCAGATTAGATGGAATGATGCGGACATATGGGGAGGCGGGAAGCTGGCACAAAATGTTTTGCAGAGTACTTATGCGAGAGGGAGAAAAAACAAACTAGCCCTCGAGTCTGTCCCATGTAGAAACAAAAATGAGCACACGTCTTATGTAAACAAGACTCATCGCCTCAAGAACGGCACAGCTTGGGTCTATCACTAACCTAGCGCAGCGATAAGGCGACCAGAACTACCTTGTAATAAAGGGCCGTGTACAACGACGCGGTCAGTCAGTGGTGCACGCTGAAGGGGACCCGCATATATTTCCTCTCGTATAAGTCCTCTGCAAAACATTTTGTGCCAGCTTCCCACCTCCCCATATGTCCGCATCATTCCATCTAATCTGGAAACACTGAAATAGTCGCACAAAATACTGCGGATGAAACCACGGTAGGCAGTTAGACGAGGAGGAAACAATTTCCGCTAGGACTCGCAAGCGATGTCCTTGAAAGGGGGTTGGGGTTCAAATCCGGACACATTCCCGCCAGCGGTCATCTTCAGTCAAGATAGAGTGCGCCCGCTGGGCGGAAGTCACCGTAGATTGCGGCCCGTTGGGGCTGCAAGGTGAAGCCAAGCTTAAAACCTTTATCGGTAGCTTCAAGCACGGGGTGCTGCGGACATCCTTTGAAGATAACGGGCTCCCTCTGAAGCATACGACCATGATTGAAACCCGGGAATACATCGGCAAGAAAAGCTCCAGCTCCCCGATCACAGAATGGACGCAAATAATGCGCTATTTGGCAAACGTCCGAGAAGAACAGTGGCACTTTTGTGTTGTTTGAGTCGAGGCTGCTTTCAGATGGTCCAATGCTTTGGTGCTTTGCACAGTCTACAGAAGAAATGTGTGGATGAGAAAACGCCGTTCGTGAGTTTTTCCCTCAGCAAGTTTGTATTGCCGGATGCGCGTGCTTTATCTAACATATAAATACGCGTCGCAATACTGAAGCCTTCTTTGCTGTTGCTTTGAATGCTGACATTTGAAAAGGTTGCGAGATAGGATTAGCTCGTATTTCATCACACTCCAATGTACGCTTTGCAGGGTGCCCAAGAACTGTGCGTAGCGATATCCACCCATAGTTCCTTTATTAGACGATGGTCCTTTTAACCATGCATATCATGTGTCGCTAACACCTTACATCACCGGCATTATACTACCGGTTAACAAAAAGCTTAGCATCACAAAAGTTGCCTTTTCTGAACACGTTACTAAGTAAAGTTCACTTGGGTAAGTTGAACTCATGATAAGCGCAAATTTAAGCAGTTAATCCAAGCTAAGTTTAACAATATTTTCCTAACATTTCAGCGGGTAAACCAAAATTTATGTATTCAGACATTATAAGATTCTAAAATCTGACTTAACGTTATGGTTAAGTACCGACGCGTTACTAAACTACTAAAGAGCCACTGAAACAGGTAGCTCACATGTTTGTTTATTTGTAGTTTGTACCGCGGTTTTCAATTTTGATATTTTACCGGGGACATTTGGCCTATGATGACTGGCCATGTCTTATAGGTACTGATACTCATAATAGCTAATGAAAAAGCATGAAACACATGACCAAAATAATCGAGTTCCGCATCAAGCGTTATCTTAAAAACCCGGAATTATGTTAAGGTATCAAGCCCGTAAAAATCTAACAAGTGAGAAATCCAGAAGGCTTTCCCTTGCACACCGTACGAGTTGCAAAGACAACGGAGAGACAATAATTACTGAAGTCTCCACGGGAATATGTTTCGTCTAACAGCGGTGTAGAGAGCGACGGATCTCTCGCAGGACCCAAAGTAAGAGTTGTGGGATCCAATGACATCAAATTTTATTTCCTGAAACCTTGTTTCAACGAAGTTACAAAGATGTGAAATTCGATTTCTTCCTGACTTCCTACGTATTACAGAAAAAAGTAGCGGGAGCTTCGAACCACGCAACTTTTTGTTGGCTGTGTGTAGGCTTATGGCATTCTTTCTAGGCGTTTAGACTCCAAGGCATAATACAGGCTTCCAGAGAACACACCGCCAACGCAATTGCCTCCAGTGCTTGATGCGATTTGTGAAAAGAGTTTAGCAGGAGGAAACTAAAATTTTTTCGAAGCAGTTGTGCGTGGAAAACGCTGAGGCAAACTATTTGTAGGACAATTGTCAATATAAAGAAAAGGGAAGCGAACCTCGCTGAGAAAAGGAGCGCCAAAAAACCGGCCGTAAACACGTGCTGAAAAGGAGCCTTACTTGAGTTGTAGTTAGTGACTGTTGGTACCAGGGCCTCAAACTGTAGACGTACAACATTATTTTACATTACATGACCATCTCTATGAAAAAAACGTAAAAATAGTTCCCCCATAAACTAGCATTTAGGTGCTAACCTTCTTTGTAAGTGCACTTTTCACAGCTCCTGGTTTAAGGTTTAAGTCCACAAACCTCGTTTCCACGCCGGGACAGTTTAGAAGTTACGATTATGCGTCGATCTTCTAACTTCATTCTTTTCACTGTTTCCCCGCCTTTCCTTGTTTCAGAACTTGTATGTCCTAAAGCTAGTCGGCTTTTTTTTAGTCCAGGGCACACACACGTGACCCCAACAAAGCGATCGATGCTTCGTGAAAAGGGGGCCTAATCTTGACCGCGCGAAGTCGTCGATGGAAAGCCCATAAAACTTTCCGACCCTGAGGCCATGAAAGATTGTAGCACCGTTTAAATGTTATTTTTCGGCTGCAAGAGCTAATCTTTTTTGTGTGTGGCACGCCACTTCTTTCCGTCGCCGCTCGAGGTAAGAAGTCATGCTGTATACGGCAGTGAAATGGGTTCCTTTTTGGGTTCCGCGCATTCCTTTTCGGAGGCGCTGTATGCCTCCTCGCGCACTGTCAGTTTCCAAATGGCGTAAATTCATGGATGCTTGGTTTTTCGATAGCAAATGATTTGCTATATCTGCTGCAGAAAACTGCCGCCTGCTGTTGCACGCGCCACCTCCTGGCGGGATATGAGAAATCATGCGGCAACAGCAACGAAAAGTTCCACTAGCTAGGTTCCACGTTCTGCTTGGAACGCACGTGGAGCCGGCCACGCGGTTCTATAAACCTTGAAGTCGGCCGCCTCGATTCACGCGCGTCTCCGCCGCGTACTGCAGCGCTGGCATCGAGGAAGCCGGCCTGTACCGCTGGAACGCGGTAAATTCAAATCGCCTTGAGCAAACTTTGAGTGTGTTTACCTTGGGATTAGCGCGACGGTACAGGAGCAGCACGAGAGGTGAGCGGCAAAGCAAAGGGGGGCATTTCTTTGGCAAATGTCTACAAAGACTATTGTCTTTTGACGACATCTGCAACGAAAGGAGCACATACGCGGCCAATTTTTTCTTTGGACGCCCACTTTTCACAGATTCTTGCTGTCTCCTTTCCTCCTCCCCACTTTGCTACACCGAGTTTTGAGCGACACCAGGCACTCATGGAACTTAAGATTCATTAGACCCTGCTTAGAAGAACGACCAACTAAGCAAGTTAGTACTGGTTCAGGGTGAAAAACTGTGCAGAAACACACAACTGAGGAAGAAGAAAACGTACGACACAAACGCAGACTATCATCTACGATTTCATAACAAACGAACAGAATATATATACGGAGCGTGAAAAAAAAAACGCAGATTCACCAGCAACCCACATGCAAAAAAACAACAAACCAACATGAATATCAACAACCTCTCCCCTGATCAGCATTGCATTACAGCACCTGTGTTTCATTGTCCTCTTTTCTGCGGTATACAGATCTAGAGATGCTTAGGGATACATTAAAATAGAAGGGTGGAAAAAGATGCATGATATAAGAGGAAGGAAGGAAGGGACCTTAAACAACGCCATATTACCGTGCAACAATTACACTGTAATTGTAGTTGTAATTTTTATAATTGAAATATTAAATGTAGTTGTAGTTTTTGTATTTAAAATATTTGTCCTGGTGTACATGTTGTCTGCTTGATTTCTGCTATGATGATTTGCTTGGTTTCGCTATGCCTTGTGAGGGAGGCGTGGCCTCGTACAAGTCGGGCAAGGCTCGAACCACAGCGAAGCTGCAGGATTTATTTCTCGGTGAGAACTGCAGAACACCGCTGTACACATTTGTACAAGCTTGACATTGTTTATTGACATGTTCCATCGACGCTTTGCACTGGGCTAGTAGAAGTCATTTTCATATCCATTCATATTGACGTGTTCCTCATGCCAAGCGTTACATGCGTGGCCGCGCTTGCCGAGAGCGGGGGCGCATAGATTCCGTGGAGCATGTGTTGCGCCAGCTGTGGCGTTGTTGCTTGGTAGGCAACGCGAGCGCACCTCCGGGTTTTCGCCATTTTTTACCTTTGGTGGTTTTTTTTGTTGCTAAAGCCACTGCGCGAGCCAGGAACACTTGGCGGTCGCCGCAAGGCACGCGCTCACCAGCGCTCCGCATTTTGCCGCTTCTCGGAGTTTTCGCCACATTTTAAAGCGAAGCTTTACTGTCCTCACTGATGCCGTTGTAGGCCATTACGCCCTGCAGGAAACCAACTGTTTGACGATGATGCTGAATGTTCAGGGTAAAGTGAAAGAAGAAAACGCTTCCCGCGGCCAAAACCGAAACTTTGTCCCTCGCGTAATGAAGCCTGCGGTTATCTCATTGCAGCATTTCGACATCGTCGAAGCACCAACTGCGTGGAAGCGAACACCAAGCAACAGGCACCGTTTCGCGTCGTGCACCACAAACCCGAACGTTAGGCTATACGGAATGCACACCCGAGCGTTTCTGTGGGTATTCTAGAAAAGCGTTGCGTACCTCCAGAGTATCCCACATCATTGGCCAAACAAAAATTGGCCGCGTATCTGCTCCTTTCGTTGCAAATTTCGTCAAAAGACGATAGTCTTTATCGAATTTTGCCAAGTAAATGCCTCCCTTCGCTTTCCCGCTCACCTCTTATGTTGTTCCTGTTGCGTCGCGCTACTGCCAAGGTAAAGACGCCAAAGGTTTGCTTAAATCATTTTAAATTTCCCGCGTTCCACTGCTCCAAACCGGGTGTCTCGCTACCAACGCTGCCGTACGGCGAAGACACGTGTGAATCGAGGCGCCCTACTTCAACGTTTCTGGAACCGCGTTTCCCTAGTCCACGTGCGTTCCAAGCAGAACGTGGAGCCTGTCTAGTGGAACCTTTCGTAACTCTTGCCACTTGATTTATTCAAATGCCGCCAGAAGCTATATGTCGCGGGCGACAGCAGGCGACGGCGGAGTGATATTTTTAAGTGCGAATGCACTTTATAAGCGACCTAAAACCATCCACCGCCGGCGGCGGCGGCGTCCGCAGTGCTCCTCTATATTTAAAAAAGAAACAGCATCCGGCGCCAGGTTTCGATCCGAGGACTTTGCGGCGGCAGCGCGACGCTCTACCGACCAAGCCACGGACGCGACGCTGATATCAGTGTTAGTGACGCGCGTTATATCTTTAACGCATTCAAACTACGTCGTCAGCGGCGTGCGTTGGCGACTCAGCGGCGTTATAGCGGCTTGATAACTGCGTGGTGTACACGTGATACTACAAACCCGATGGAAGAGATGGAAGAGAAGGCGGCGAGGCGGTGGGCTGCGGGGGCCGAGCGCAAGCGCCGCAAGCGGGCCGACAACCGTGCATTCGCACTTTCACATTCTCCCCCTCGGGGAAATGCGGGGGAATTTTTTTTCTTCAGTTGATGAAGTATTTAATCTCGCCAAAATCAAACTTGTACGATTTTTTATAAAGGAACGCTGCAAATATCACTTCTGTATTAATTTGTTGTCTTATATACGCGTAATCTCTTGTTGTTCTTCAACAAGATTGACAAGTATGAAAATTACACCGGACTTAGACGGGCACATTTAGCTGTGACTACATAAGACTATTGCGCAGGCATTGTTTTGCTTTGGCCGGGTGTCTGAATCGAGTCACTGACAGACAAGCGGACAGACAGACAGACATACAGACAGACCAAAATTTCTGCGTTTAAGTAGCCCGAGAAAGACTATCGTCTTTAAAAGTCCATTCCGAGAAAGCTTCGGGTTCAACCATCATCGTCGTAAGATGGCGAGAGGCTAGAGTTTTTTTTTTTTTTTTTGCTAAAGCGACTGCGCATATCGGGGACGCTCAACGGTCTCAATGAGGCACGCGCTCGCTAGCGCTCAGTATTTTTTTGGTATTATAAACGCGTAAGACGCCACACTTTAGGGCCAGCTATAACTACTCCGCTGTTAATGACACGAGCTTCAGATGTTTTCTCGCAACTGCGGCATCAAGAGCGCGTATCGCAAACACGACTACAAGATTAAGAAGACGGGAAAAGTGCTCCGCCTTTATCGCCTTTGCGGTATCCCTATGTACCCTTATATGCACGCGGCGGGAGCTGGAGCAAACCATCGAGCACTTAGCCAACGAGAATCACCGTTGTTTTCTCCTGGGAAATCTGGCACGTTCCGTGTTGTGTTTGTCGCTCGTACCTGTCACCCGTCTTCCTGCTCGGTGGCTTCTCTTCCTGTCAAGGCGCTTTTGTCTTAAGAGCTGGTTTCCCTTTCTTCATCCGAAAATGAGAGCCTGGTTCGAACATAGCCCTTTTTGGCGCAGTTCCATGGAGTGCTTGGACGCATGTCATACACCCCAAAAGCTCACTTAAGGTAATGAAAGTCGTCTTTTTCTTTGCATTGTCTTCTGCGAGCGAGGTGTTTATTTGCTATCAAAGTGGGTGCTTCAAGGTCACCTTTGGTGCTGTAGCTCACATGGTGCTGCAGTCTTAGCTACACCTAAAATCCGAAGGATAATAAAAAAAATTGTTCAATAAAGAGGAAATAATCAACAAAAGATATTTCCGACCTCAGTGCAAATGCCGTACTCTTGATAGGCCGCCATTCTAATCTGAACGATAGAAAAATGTTTTCAACGTAACCACTACTTTATCTTAACAATGAGCGATGTGCACCACTAAAAAGGCTTCTTCGTTATTTCAGTCAGCTTGTGTTCATCTTCGACGGAAATTGTAGGATCATCTAATAAGTGACACACACACACACAAACACGCGCGCATACGCACGCCCGCACACACACCGCTGAAGCAGCTGCCTTGGTGTTGGAGACAAAGAGCCCAAGGCAAGACAACTGGTTTACTGTATGGCCAGAGATAAACAGCGACGGTACAGGAACAGCACCCTTCAGGGCTAGCTTACAGTATGCTTGGAACAGAGCAACAGCAGGATACGATTCTGCCGACCGAATGAAACGCGTTCCAAGGGAACGCGTATTTATAACCCGAAGTGAAAAAGGTCAATTAGCTTCTACAGTGTTTTGTACACGGCCTGTACAGAGCACGGACACACAAGAACACTCTTTCCCGGGTTTGTGAGAGCCGGCCCACGATGAGACTGGGGTCCGAGAGAGCGGTAGAGGAGATCTCGGCGAGCGGAGTCTGCCGGCAGGTTCAAGTCTCTACATGCCTTTGCTTGTCCCGGATATTGCAATGGAACTGGACGTCAGTCGCTGCAGCAAGCGCCCGCGTGGAGGAAATGCTCCTGCGTGTCATTCCCTGTTCTTGGGAGGTGGCCTTACTGCCATGCACGCTAAGGTTTTACGCAATACACCCCACTTGTAGCACGCGCACACAGGGTAGCGGCGCCTTGAATCATAGGAGCAGGTAAGTATATACAATTGTTCGTGTGAATCCCGTGTATGCAGAGTGCTTATTTTTGTCTTTGTTTTTTTATTTTTTCCTCCACCGTACAACTACAAATACCTTTTTTTACAGGGTCGTAAAACAATAAATATAAAAGCACGTCTATTCTTTGCTAACCTGCGTTGCATTTGCATGCATAAAAAATACGACGATGATTTGCTTCAAATTTTACTGTGACGCTGTGGCACGTGCCGTTTCGGCGCACAGGAAATGGGTATGGGAGACGAGTGATAGACACGGCAAGTTTATATCAACGACGAAAACACTGAGCCAGCATGATCTCACTCAAAACCACACAAAAACTCACACTATGACAAAACCAATAAATAGGGAGAAAACCCACCTACAATACCCCACCTCTAACGTTTAAAGTTGAAATACATCTAAAATAAAATCCAATACAAAGCCCTCACCAAATCTTTCTTAACGCCTAGGCCTACCTAGTCACGGTTGTGCTGCTGCGTTATTACGGTGGGGTCATCATGACGCGGCTTTAGCCTGAGGCAGGCTTGTCGACATGTGGCGTGGACGGAACGCTAACTTTGTATCTTCGTGAGGTCGCCACTCACAAGCTACTTATGCCATAGCCGTACAGCAGGGGAGGCAGCACCTGGTCCCAGTAGCGTCGCCGTTGTTGGGGCCGTCGAACCGTGAATCAACGGTGCAATAACGCTTCTCGTAGACACTCGACCCTCGCTGCTAGAGCCGCCCGGAAGACAGGAACACCGAAGCGGCGTCTGACCGCTGCCGCCCAGGCTTTGGTGGCGACGTGGGTGACCCGGAAGCGTCACCCCTAGCTTGCTCGTTCCGGACCTTGCTGTCTGATGATGATGATGATTTACCTTGGTGAATAGCACATACCCCAACAGGAGATTGTTCCAACATCAGGGGTATAAAAAGATGTTCTTTATTTACAGGCTCGCGTAAATAGGAAATTTATAGCGGATGAAAATACTCCAAAGTAAAATCCAAGATAAAAGAAAAGAATACCTCCTTCCCCTTTTTCTTTCTCTGCTCCCCCTTTGTCGAGCCTGTCGCTTCAATTAATTTCGGGTTGCGTCGTGACATTCCCGGAGTGGTTTCTGAATGTCAAAGCTTAAGCCTCTTTTTCTAGTAGGGTTTTGGCAAATCCACTATTAGGGGATCGCCCTACAATCGTGACACGCCGTACATTTATGGCGCGTAATTTAGGTGCAAACGCCGTCACGTACGCAAAATTGGGTGTTGATTTAGTAAGTAATTTTTGTGTGCAGAAGAGGCTACCATTCATCCCTATCAGTTAGGTTCATCCTCAACATTACCGGGTATGACGACGCGGGGGCGAGAGCGTCACTAGGACGAAGCAGTTCCTAAACATGTAAAAAATTTGAGCCCATTCACTACTTTGTAGGTTCATTAATTGATTGTGGGGTTTAACGCACCTACGCAATGCAGCCGATGAGGCGCGCCGTAGTGGAAAGCTCCGGAATAATTTTGACCACCTGGGGATCTTTATCGTGCGCCGAAACCTTGTACCCACGGGCGTTTTTGCTTTTCGCCTCCATCAGAAAAGCGGCCGCCGTGGCCAGGAATTGAGCCCACGTCCTCGTGCTCATTAGCGCAACGCGTTAGCCACTGAGCCACCGCAACGAGTTACTCTGAAGATTGAAGATGAGAGAAGCTGTATTGGTGGATAACAATGTTGAGTTTTGCATGGTGACTGGCAATATTATTTGGATAAGGACACACACACATAAAATCCCAAGAAAAACTGTAAATTACTTCGTGTACACCTTGTTTCTAGATAGGTTATATAGAACAAGTGCTACACCGTTTCTTGAGGGCTGAGGCAGCTCAGAAGACAGCGTGTGCGATTCTTTTTCGACGCAACCTGATAGACGCACGGAATTTTAGACAGAGTATACCACAAGACAGCTTCGTTTAAAAAGCCCAGCATGTAAAAGGCACTGAACGCCTAATCAAAAAGAAAAAAAATGTTGTTGTTTCCTCTTGCATAGGAACCGGTAAACCACGAAAGTGAAATGTGCATTCACAGGACCAGCTGAATGTTTATTGTGCATCGATATGACCTTGCACGTCGCTATTTGTATTTCGTCAGAATGGCGCCATTAGGCGCGCCGGAGCGTTGCGTACATCCGGCTGAAACCACAGGCGCTCGCAAACCGTCCTTGCCAACGAAAAGAAACGGGTTGTCAGCAAATCGTTTGGTGAACACATGCTCCGCTGAAGCGAAAGGAGCAAAGGAGCAGCGGAACGGGTCACGAGGCCTATTTACCATCCCTCATATGCGCTCGAAGCGTTGTACAACTATTTCTGAAGCACGATCACTGGTGCTGAAGCATTTGGAACGGGAATACGGGGACTCTGCACATATACACTGATGGATCGGTTGACACAAGAAGTGGGGTGTGCGCGGCGGCTTTTTTCATACCCAGTTTGAATATATCGTCGGCTGCCCGGGTGACGCCTTTGCTTTCATCTAGAGCGAGTGAGTGTGTTGCCAAGGAAACTGCGTTGCGCCAACTGTCATCGTTTGAAAGGCAAAAAGTCACAATATTCAGCGATTCACAGTCATCCCGCCACCTGTTGCAGTGGGGTATACCTGTTGAAAAGACCTGTCAGCGATCCCTACTTCTACTAAAGCGGCTCAAGCATGAAGGCTTCACCGTGAAATTCCAGTGGATCCCGTCGCACGGCGGTGCAGCGGGAAACGAACATGCTGACAGCTTAGCCAAGGACGCCTTATCTTCTACAAGGACGGTGCAAACGCGTTGCGATTTCCAACGCATACAGAAACAGACCGTTCGCGAGCACTTTAGGCAGCTGTGGCGACCAGTACATCAACCATTCGTGACTAAAGACCTAAAGAGAGCCGAAGCCTCTCTGCTACACTGACTAAGAACACACTCAGCCCGCACACCAGCTTCGCTAAATAAAATCAATATTGTTTCGTTCCCTTTGTGCCCCTCTTGCAGTGTGACTGGTGACATTGGTCACTTCATTATGAACTGCTCCAAAACCAACCTTGAGGGGACCAACTTTTTTCGTGATCTCCAGAAGTTAGGAGCGCACCATGCTACATCGGAGCACATTATTTTTCCTAGGGACCACTGGATTGTGCGAACAGAGGTGTCTCATCTCTTATTCGGATTCTTGCAGTCCACAGGACTAAGTGAGGTGTTGTGACATTGTGGTGTTATTTCAGTACTAAGTGAGGTGTGATGACTTTGAGAGTCTCTGATATAGTATGGGGGACGATTAGGCGGAGCAATTGCAGGCAGCTATGCAAGGCCAAGTCCGCCTTATTCAACAATACTTACTGCTACTACTACTACGCGACATACGCAAGTCGGCTTCTCCGCAGCTAGCACTGCGCATCCCCCGTACACGTAGGCGATGGCATCCAGGCGCCAACTGTCGGCGCACATTAGCGTAATGATGCAGCAGGAGGCCACGCAGCACCACCTGAAAGGAAGGCTATAAGGCGCGTTTGTCGTCCCATTCACGCAAAGCATTTCATAGTGTTGACTACCTTCGTATGGCGGTCCAAGTCGGAGCCCATGCGCCGCGATAACCTCTTCCTCCCGTTAACGTCTGGTGGTGTTGGAATTGGTGCATTTGTTTGTACACCAGCTCGTCTCGCAATTCTTCTTTTTCAAAACGGCTCATCATCCGTTTTTAAAGGTTTTTATTCAGCATACATTTAGTGCTCATTTGCCCCTTTTTTATTTCATCCAACCCACCCCGCGAATACTAAGCCGTTATGGGATTTTCTGAAAGAGGTTGCTGACACTTTCAAGTTTCTTACTGTGTGTTTTTTGCTCGAGTATTTGTATGGCCTCTCCCGGAAAGAACAGACGGTAATTTTAATTGAAAGTTTATTTCCAGTGCCCATTTACCGTCAACCATATCTGATGATTTTAGATGACAGTGTGTTGAAGCGCGGCAAAAAAAATGTGCACCCAAGCGGCTGCAAAAACTTTCTTTTTTAAGTTGCACACATCAACTTTGCCTGTTAAAACTTGGCCAATAGTAAAGGTGTATATGTGCCTTGGCCTGTTAACTGTCGTTTGTGTAACCAGCCGGAGACAATTCATCAGTGCTTTGTTTTATGTCGGGATGCTGTATTTTTTTTAAATGCGAATGCATTTATTAGCCGGGGGTTGTTTTGCTCCGTTGGCCGGCGTGCGCCTGCATTCCTCCAGCGCGAGCGCACGTGAGCGCGCGCCTCGTAGTTCTGCCTTCGTCGTCGTCGTCGTCGTAAATGCGAATGCATTTCTTAGTCGGGGGTTGTCGTGCTCAGTCGGCGTGCGCCCGTAGGTGTTATCTCTCCGCGCTCAATGCCGAACGCATGCGGTTGAAGCGAGTTGTACTAGTTTGCTCGAAGCGGCAAGGATGGCGAGTACTGCGGTGTTAGTCTTGTGTCTAACGTGTATGGGAACTTGATATCGCACGCCGTTGCCACGTCTCCCGTTCGAGACACGTCTCCGTACAAGGACTTGTGCACCCTTGCCTACACCGAGACGGAGTCTTTGTGGTGACCGTGTACCTCGCGCCCAACTTCGCTCGAGACGCCGTTGCCGCGCAGCTGGACGCCGCTATGGAAAGTGTGCGCGTGCGCTCCAAACCCTCTGACCCCATAGTCTTGATTGGCGACTTCAACGTTGACGTGCGCAAGAAGAGTGGCGAGTGGCTGGTCGAGTACATGCAGACCAGGCACTCTATGCATTGCCTCTCTGCCGGCTTCGACACGTGCCCCACTACCATTCACGGGAGTTGCATTGATCTGGTCTTTACGCGAAACTGTGACGCACGTATGCTTCTCAAAGACCTTTTGACCGTGCACTTTAGCGATCACAAGGCAGTGATTGTGGCCATCAGGTACAACGATAACACAAACAGGTGCTGATGAATAAATGATTACGTTCACACTCTCGTCATTAATTACGCCATTACTCGCAACACACTCATCGGTGCACCCAATGCATTCGCATTTCTGCACGATTCCCTTCGGGGAGGTGCGGGGGAATTTTTATGTTCTGCAGCGGACCCTTAGAAAGGACATAGTTCACCCCGTAAAGCATACGATTCCTGCCAGTGATGAAGAACTGTTCCGTGGCATATGACCTTTTCGTTCTGATAGGATTGTTTAGCCTATAGACATGTCGCATAATTGACCTCCATGCCGAGAACCCTTGTGGAACTGGTTGCATTTTCTTGAGGCGTGTGTTTGCCTGCCTGGCTTTTAAAATGCATTAGTGAATGTACCGCTATTATAGTTAGGGTGGGACTTTAAGCTTTTCGGGCTAGTTTTCCATGCAATAAAGAAACAAAATCGGTTCGTAGCGCACTCGGAAGAGCGCCGCGTACCTGCCGTTGCGGCCGGAGAGTCGTGGTATCGAAACCGGGCGACGCCGCGTCAATGGCACTTTTTCTGGCAACGTCACTTTCGTGACGTATATCACGTCGCCAAAATCTTTGTGTAGCCGGGCATAAAACACTTTCGGGTTAAAAATCAACTTCTCTAAAGCACTTGTGACAATCCCCTCAGTTTGTATTGTTGAGCTCAGGCCACATTTTAAGCTGTTTTTTTGTAGTTTGCTGAGAATGGTGATTGTAATGACTATGTGTGTTCTAACTTTTCCACTTCTTAATTACCGTGAGCGATTTTTCTCTTTGCGACCTGAAGTAATTAGAGCCACGTGCAGCTAACCGAGTCTAACCTTTCTGTCTTCTGCGCAGCAGTATCATTGTCGGCAAGCCTACCGGCCCTCATTCTCCTTTCCGCATTCGGTTTTGAGCAACCACGCCCGATTACAGCTTCAGGCGCGAGCTCGGGTTTGGGTGCGCAGACGGATTTCCTGCTTGACGGGGACGTTGTCTTCCGTGATCGCTTGATGAGCCCGGCTGATAGCAAACACTTAGCCTACGCAGAAACTCGCCGAATGAGTCCATTATCAGCATCGCGTCAACAGTGGCTGATCGGCGCATGCACCAACGGCGAGAGAACGAACTCACTGCGCAGACGCGACGCTTCATGAATCACATAACATTTCTGTCATAGCATCTGCCGTAGCATCGTTGCCCTCCTTCTCACCCGCGAGTTAACCTTTGCCTCTGGCTGCCTCTGTCGTAGTTTCCGGTTGCAGTGGTGACGTATTCCCGTGGACACTTGATGCGCACGGCTGATAGCGGACGGCTAGCGGGCACGGCAAAATCGAAAAATGAGCCTAATAACGCTATCGCACTAAAAATCTCTTCCGGTGGTCGGCATCGAGTCGGGGAGCCTCTCGTTGTAAAACCATCGTTTATACGGTTGAGCTGTCATCGCATGGCGGGCACACATCATTTCCTTCGGGTTCGTGGCGCGGACGTTGGCTTTAGACTCGGCCACGGGTACTAGAGCGTGCTAACTCGGTTCACTTTGAGAAAGATGTGAAAGCATCCTTCGGGGCGTTCCTCACTCGTTTAAATGAGACAAGCTCAGGACGTAGCTCGTGAAATATTTTCCTTTACACAGTCCTTGTTATTGCGCGCGTGTGCATCAACATCTGAGCCTGTAGGCCATATCACATGGGGTGAAGGTTTGGATTTTGTGCCTCTTTTTTATTTATTAAAATGAATTTATAAACGCCCAGAAACTTGTTTCTGAAAGAAAGCCACAGTTGACTTTTTTTCTCTGGCTGCGAGAGAGCAGAAGCAAACTGGCTATGGTCTGGCGTGGTAATTAGTTACTACGGATCGGTTAATTTAGCTATTTCCTATGTTTGTTCCTATTTTTAAGAAGTTCCCACAAAGCGTTTTGCTTGTGCTGCGAGCGCTTGGCTTTCGACGGATGCCGCGTTTGTTCCGTGCCTTTGCCGGTAAGCGACTAGCTGCTCTCCCCACGCCAAAAATACCAGCTGTCTTCTGGAAGCACCCTTTTCACGACACATCGTTCAACGAAAAAAAGACTACAATGTACGACCAATAAATGACCGTGCGACTTGAGGACAACGCCGGTGGCGCTAGCGGCGAAGAAAATTTTTTTCTTCTTTTAGGCGATCTGCCCATTACTCTGTAAACACGCTGTGAGTACCTGACCTCGCATGCAAGTGAGTATTGATCCCCGAACTGCTGCCGCTTTTATCTCGAATGCAATGTCCACTTGGTGTTGCGGAGTTCACTCCTCCGGAAACTATGACGCATAGACTTGGTATTTTGTTGTTGCTGCTGGAAACCACTGGCGTCTATATTTATTCGTTTTCTGGAGCCATAATCTTTGGACGCACATGCACTTCACTGTAAAGGGCAGGGGCTTTTTTGATCCCTGTTGTATTGAACAAACCGGTAGTGCGTATATCGCCTCGTAACCTGCCCTGCTCGCTTTTCCGAGCTTGACGCTGCAAGCTCCGAGAGGGACGTTCCCCTTACAGGTTCTAGTTTTTTTTTTTTGCGCAAAAAGCTGGGTTGGCCTAACGTATGGAAAAGAAGAATAAAATTCAGAAACACGGGGATGTGGGAAACCGGAAGAAGCAACCATTTATCAGGAGGCGGTCGAAACATGATTTTGTGCCGGTACATCATATGGCAGCTGCAGAAACGTTGGGTTCGATAGCTAACGCCAGCTTTGGAAAGGAACCTTTAGAAACAAAATATAGAAGCGCGTGCTACATAAACGATGTACGAAGAGTTTGCAATGATCACACGCGTCTGTTGCTCTGTAAAAGACACTGAATGGAGTTGTAACCATTGTCTTATTTCTGTACGAGGTTAAATATGGGAATTCTAAGGCCATGCTTCGAGTTTTGTCGTCCAATTTAGGGGTAATATTTAGCAACAATAGTAGCTTGTAAAGTGGCCTTTCCCTCGAAACATCCACATTGCCGAATTCCTGGCGTACGGTATGAAGATTCACTGGCACCACGCGAGGTAAAATTTTATTTCCGGCACTTTACACCATTTTTCGCATGTACGGGCTTGACGTGTAGAGATTTTGTCCAACAAAACAAAAAGTCTATATATAAATAGAATAAGCGATGGAGAGGTAAAAGAACTATAAAGGCATGGGCCTTCAGCAGAGCAGAGCCCGATTTGCTCCCCTGAAGATGGAAAGTGGGATTCAGGTGACAAAGGAGAGTACACGCGGAAAGAAGAGAACAGGAGGTAGGACGCGCGCTCACTCACAATTCCTTTCCTTGGCGCTATATACATTCGCGCAAACGATCGTTCTTGTGAAAATGGAGAATAGGTTTGGTCGCTCTCTGTGAAGTTTATGGTAGTAACCGATGTCCTGTGATTGCCTCTGCCATGAATGGCCGAAATGTTCAATCGGCTGGTTTAGGTGGCTAGGTCGCGTCTTATCGGCGAATATTAAAGGCAACGATAAAGCACCTGCCTGGCTATTTCTTCAGCTCCACTCTCGTGGCAGTGGGCGCTGCTGCCATTTTGATGAGGAAGGCGTATGTTTTTGGAAAGGGTACCCCAACAAGAGCCTACAAAGATTGAGATTGAGATATCCAAAGTGTTTTCTTCCATAAGTGGGCCTCCATGTGTCTTCGATTCTACGTGAGACATTTTGAGCCAATCCGATTTGTTTCGAGGCAGACCTCTTTTTTCGAGGGCTTCTGTGTGCGCTGCTGAATGTGGCAGAGCTTACCAGGGAAGCAGCAATACAGCAACACCCGAATTCTGGGGGTGATTGATAATAATAATTGCTAACTCAATCCCAGGAGTCATCGATGCGGTGAAAATAAAATTTGGGTGCTTCGCCTCAAGTTTCTTTAGGTGGCCATTTCGATATCACTCGTTTAGAAAGGTGAGACGTGATCTTCATGTTTTTCGAAATCGCCATAACGGCAATATTGTTTCCAAATGCCTTGTCGCCGCAATACAGCACATTTTACGCTATTGCAATCGCCAGCGTCCTCATCGGCGCTCTTCCGGGATGAGAAAAGAAAGGTGGAATGAGTTGGCTTCTGCTTTTAGCAATTTTTGTGGCTGCGTTCCAAGCAACCTCCGCAGGAAATTTTTCTAGCTATTTTTGTTTGAGTCGTTTTCCAGATTTTTTTACAAAGTTTTCAAGGACCGCCCAAGAAGTTTAAAATTCAATACTGACGAACAGAAAACTGAAATAGGTTCCAAACTTGATCAGACAATACGTGTTATGTAAGCTAATAAAGAATTCAGGGCGCCTTTGCGACTGGCCTTTGTAGCTTCCTGTCTGAGAGACAATTTTGTGAACCAAACGGCCACCATCAAGGACAACTCATATTTGCCATAAAAAGGACACTTATTGCCAGCCTTGAGTGTCAACAGATGAAAACGTAAGTGTGTAAATTCCTAAGCAGTATCGGCAACGCTGTTCCTCCACAGTGCTTTGTTCAATTTCAAAGGTGAAGCATTTCAAATTAATTAGTGCAATATTTCGTCAGAGCAGTGCACCCTTAACAGCACGGGGCGACTAATTTGCAGATGAGTATCGCCAAGGGAGGGATACAGCCACCACACAACACTCTTTGAAGATTCCAGCGCAGAGCCAAGCATCAACACGCAACAAAATTGAACACTGTAGGCCGGTGTGCTTTGCAAATAATTGGTAAGCGGCTAACAAACGCTGGCACTTATTTGTGTGGGTATTAAAGTTTTATTCGATATAAACCATAGTCATAAAATATACAATAGGTTTGAAACATGCTATGCCACCATAGGTTAAAACGAGATGCAAACACAGTTTTTATAATGACAATTATTCAGCCTTACCCGGTGAAGCATGCGTCTTCAAGTCAACTTCAACCCTTTATTGGCGTAAACCATCCGTTTATTCAAAGTGAAACAAACACAAAAATATCAGCTGAAGTGCAGAACAGAAATGCCAGCTCTTGTTCGATGACGCGCCTTCAATTGTGGATGTCACTAATGTGCCATAATAATTTACTTTGTCAAAGAATCAATAAATTTCTTTTTGCAATGTATTATTAACTGACATGTAACTCCCTTCACTCGTGTCTTCTAAATACGGAACCACGCGATAACAATTTTAAAATCTCATGTATGGGGCTATAGTGCTATTGAGTCCCTATAAAATTGTTAACAAAAGAAAAAAAAAACAGCGGTTAATTACTGAAATCACAATACAAAATTGTGTACCTTTTGGATACGTCCACCATAGAACACTGTGGGAAAGCTGAGACTTTCGTGCTAAACCGCCTATTTTGATGCAGAACGTTTGGCATCAATATTTGCCATTTTATGACCTGTTGCTAACTAAATGATTTGCAGTCGTGATGCTCTTGGAGCATGCACATTAGCCGTAGTTCCCTATGTGGGTATGCGTATGACCGCAGGTGTTCTTAGAAATACAAGGTATGCCTTTTTGGTAAACCTCCCGCACGAATGTGTTGGGTTCATTATTCATTGCCCTAGAAGGTCGATACTCTTCTGACATTTGAGAGAACCACCGGATTAATGTTTCACATATCGAACATATACAAGCGAGCGTCGTTACGCACAATGAGAATCTGCGGGGTCGGCTACAATTCGCGCTGCCTCCACAGCATGTCCAATGCTTTGGCACACAGGACAATCAGCGTTTGTGGCATAGTCGGTAAAGCATCTGCTTCGCTACACCGAACACCTATGTTGCAAGCCGGATCCGAGAGCCCCAGAAACACTAGGTTAGAAGGAGCATCGTAGAGAAACCACATCAATTTGGTTAGACTACTTGAGGTTTTCCACAAACTTTTGCTTGCAGGAGTACTAAATGATGCATGGAGTCTTGAGGTAACCGCAAACCCAAAAGATAGGCTATGCATTAGGCGAATTATACAGGGCTAAACACATTTAGGCAGCGGTAAAGCAACTAATCATTATCAGACCATCTAAACAGAGGATCACGGCCAGCAGGTGCACCGATTCGGTGACCCCAACGTTGTATATTTCCTTTATTTTTCCCTCAAACGCCTGGCCGGTTTAATGCCTCCAAAGCAAGATTACAGGCAACCAGAAACCAAACGCAAAGCGCAAGCACAGATGTAAAACGCTATTCCTTAGTCAAGAACTTTTTATTTGCCCACCTAAAAAAGCGAATCACGACCAGCAGGTGCGCACACACAAGGGGATCAGAAAAAATTTGAAGTTCCTTTATTTTTCCCTTGAAAACATGGCCTCACTAAAATTGCCGAAAATCGACATAACAGTTTAAAAGAAAGAAAATACACAGTGCAACCACAGATCTAGCAAACAAAGCAAAATTACTTTATCCGCAACCTCGTTATGCTGCAAACCCAATCAGGCAAAAGGGGTTCCTATAGTAAACAAACACCATAAACACGATTCAACAGTTTACGGACCTTTACAGCAACGAAAGCTTTGTTTAGGTGCACCTTTCTGAACTCAATTTGAAGCTGGGGGAACTGATTACCTTCGATGGCCGTAAAAAGGGAGAAGCCGCAATGTTACCAAAAAGGAAGAAAAAATAGCTACACCGTAATAATTGCTTTCACCATCCCCAGCTGCCTACAAAATGAAGGAAACAAAGCTGTCGGAAGAACATGGAAATTCAAGTTTATAGGATTACCGGACGAGGTTTAGAGCTGCTATTCCTTTTGTTCCCTGAGCCTTTTGCACGTTCGGGTCCTCTTGGCCGAAGTAGCGTGATTCTATGAGCCCCGTCAGTATCTAACACGAACCGAGCTGCTATACCCTTACGTATTGCATGAATGCGGCGTTGTGCTGGAAACGTAGCCCATATTTACAGCCTAGATTAGGGACCAAATATTGACTGATATATTTGAGTGTAAGAAATATAGCAACTTTGATTCCCGCATGCTCAAAGTGGGTCCGTCAGCTTTCATTGAGAAACAGAAGCTACTTCCTATCCACATTTACGATCTGAGTACTGTACCAAAAAAAATGTCAGTATATAAAGACCCAAAATGCGCACAGCTGAGTACGTAAATAAATAAAATAAAATGAGGAAAAAAGGAAAATGGTAGCAGCCCTGATTCAGAATGCAATTTAGTCGTTTTTTAACTATACCGATCTAAGCTGTGGGAAAAACAGTACAAGTAAATACATTCCGTCAGGTAAACATGCTGTAACCTGCGAAGAGAAACGACCCCAAATACAAAAAATACGATTATTTACTGACATAAATAAGAAGACGACACACAGAGCACTCTGTGTGCCGTCTTCTGTATTCCTGTCCTCGTCTTTGCTGCACTTCGATACGTCTACGGAGAGGCTGCTGAGGATTTATCTAACTACACGTCTAACTACACGGCTAACTACACGGCAGGCGAAGCTTTTAGGGTGCTGAAAAAAGAACACGTCCTATGTTACCGTGGTCTAGAGGACAGAAGAGAACTGGGAGTGGGATTTCTAGTCAATAAAAGCATAGCTGGCAACATAGACGAATACTATATCATTAACGAAAGGGCAGCAGGTCTTGTAATTAGGCTCAATAAGAGGTACAAGCTCAAGGTGGTGCAGGGCTACGCGCCCACATCCAGCCACGACGACCAAGTAGTGGAACGCTTCTGTGAAGATGTGGAATCGGCAATGGCTAAAGTAAAAACACAGTATACCGTAGTTGTGGGGGACTTCAATGCTAAAGTAGGCAAGAATCAGGCTAAAGACAAGGCAGTTGGGAGCTATGGTCTGGGCTGCAGAAATAGCAGGGGGGACCTACCAGTTGAGTTTGCAGAACGGAATAACCTACGCATAATGAATACTTTCTTCTGTAAACGGGGGAGTCGAAGGTGGACCTGGAAGAGCCCGAATGGGGAGCACAAAAATGAAATAGACTTCATATTATGCGATAACCCTGGCGTAGTGCAGGATGTGGAAGTGCTCGCAAGGGTAAGGTGTAGTGACCACCGTATGGTAAGATCTTGAATTAGGCTAGATTTGAGAAGGGACCGCAACAGGCTAGTACGAAAGAAGCCGATAAATGAGCTAAGAGTAAGACGTAAAGTAGAAGAATTCAAGATCGCGCTGCAGAACCGATATTCCGCCCTTAACGAGGAAGCCGAGCTTACGACACAGGAACCCAGCGACAAGCTTACACGCATTATCACGGAGTGTGCAGTAGAAGTCGGGGGCACTATGGCTAGAGAGGACACTGGTAAACTGTCACAGGAGACGAAAGATCTAATCAGGAAACGGCAAACCATGAGAATCTCTACCGCAGCTAACAGAATAGAACTAGCCGAGCTCTCGAAGTTAATCAATAAGCGCAAGACAGCTGACATACGGAAGTATAATATGGACAGGATCGAATACGCTGTAAAGAACGGAGGTAGCCTGAAAGCAGCGAAGATGCGTCTTGGCGTGGAAAAAATCAGATGTATGCACTTAAAGACAAGGAATGCAATGTCATCACAAATAAGGATAAAATAGTCACAGTAGCCGAGGAGTTCTGTAGGGATCTGTACAGTAGCCGGGACATCCCGGATAATGCCGAACGAGAAAGTAGTTCAGATGAGATAGACATCTCACCAGTAACGACCGAAGAAGTAAGGAAGGCTTTGAAAGAAATTAAGAGCGGCAAAGCACCTGGTGAGGATCAGATAACAGCAGACCTCTTGAAGGATGGTGGATAAATTGTTCTTGAAAAGCTGGCAAACCTGTACACGCAATGCCTAATGACCGCAAGTGTACCGGAATCTTCGAAGAACGCGATCATCATCATAATCCATAGGAAAGGTGACATGAAGCACTCGTAAATTACAGGCCGATCAGCTTACAGTGAGTCGTCTACAAGGTACTTACCAAGGTAATTGCTAAAAGAATTTCTGCAACCTAATATTTCAGTCAACCTAAAGAACAAGCAGGGTTCCGTAAAGGCTATTCAACAATGGACCATATTCACACGATCAATCAGGTGATAGAGAGGTGCACTGAGTATACTGAACCGTTATATATAGCCTTCATGAGAAAGCATTTGACTCGGTCGAAACCCTAGCAGTCATTCAGGCATTACGGAACCAGGGGGTAGATGAGCATTATGTAAGAATACTAGAGGATATCTACAATGGGTTTACAGCTACCATCATCCTCCATAGGGAGAGCAGTAAAATACCTATAAGGAAGGGTGTCAGACAAGGAGACACAATCTCTCCAATGTTATTCACAGCATGCTTACAAGAAGTATTCAGAACGTTGGATTGGGAACAGGTGGGAGTAAGGGTTAATGGAGAATACCTCAGTAACCTCAGATTTGCTGATGACGTTGCCTTGCTAAGTAACTCGGGGGACGAATTGCAAAGAATGCTTTCCGCACTGGGCGAACAGAGTAGAACCGTGGGCCTGAAAATTAATATGCAGAAAACTAAAGTAATGATCAATAACCCCGGGACAGCACAGCAGTTTAAGATAGGTGGCGAGGCAGTGGAAGTGGTAAGCGAATATATCTACTTAGGCCAAGTTGTGACCCCAGATCCCAACCATGAGGGAGAGAGAATTAGAAGGATCAGAAGGGGGTGGGGTGCATATGGCAGATATTCTCAGATAATGAATAGCAGCCTACCATTGTCGCTGAAGAAGAAAGTGTATGACAGCTGCATTTTACCGGCACTCACCTACGGGGCAGAAACCTGGAGGCTCACTAAGAGGGTTCAACTTAAATCGAGAACGACTCAGCGGGCAATGGAGCGCAAAATGATAGGTGTAACATTAAGGGACAAGAAGAGAGCGGAGTGGGTCAGGGAGCAAACTGGTGTTAAAGACATATTAGTAGAAATTAAGAAGAAATGGACGTGGGCAGCGCATGTAATGCGAAGGCAAGATAACCGCTGGACATTAGGGGAACAGAGTGGATCCCTAGAGAAGGCAAGCGTTGCAGGGGGTGGCAGAAAGTTAGATGGGCAGATGAGATCAAGAAGTTTGCGGGGATAAATTGGTCACAGTTGGCACAGGACCGAGGTAATTGGAGAATAATGGGAGAGGCCTTTGCCCTGCAGTGGCGTAGATAGGCTGGTGATGATGATGATGATGAAGGCGGAAGAGCTGATAAAGGGCCATCTTTCTAACAGGAAGCTCCGATTCAGCAGAACTGCACTGGGTCACATCATACTTCACCTGATTGGATGGGCAGCACAAAATGTCACTGCGCGTGATGTACTCCTGGACTCTTGCGAGAAGAACTAAAACGTTCTCCCCTTTAACTAGAAATATGAACCCCAATCACCGCGAAGGTCGCCGACAAATACGGGCTCAAGCGCACAACAGCACCTTCGGTGGGGATCATGCAGTCATCTACACAGGTGACTCCCAATATTGAGGGCAGCTGTCCACCATTATTGTGGGTACCACCAGAACCAACCTCCTTGCATGTGCCTCACTCAAGTCCCAAGACATTATGGCAGCAGAAGAGGCAGCCATCGCCTTGGCTCTCGGCCAACCATGGGTTTGGAAGGTCGTCACCGATTTCCAACAAGCCTAGCAGAATTACTAGTCGGGGTGGGTGTCCCGAGCTGCACTGCATGTGCTAAAAAATACTGCCCAACCGGTTCCATTCACCTCATATAGATGTTTACTCACGCTTCCATGTAGGGCAACGAATACGCCCACCAACAGGCCAGCGCTTTTACCCCCTCCCCCATGCTATGAAGCTCCACGAGGACAGTCACCCGCTTGTTACGTGCAGGGACATAACCCAGCATTATCGCCTTCAGAGACAGACCCTACCCTCACCGCCCCCTGAACTTTCCACTGGACAACTACCCTACAGCTCATACCATCCGACGCGTCTTCACTCAATGCACCCGAATTGCTACGACGCTGAATGTAAATTTTGCTCAGAAGTAGAAATACTCCGCCACATAATCGGTGTAGGGTCCACTCATGAGGTCAGCGGCCAGGCACCTCAACCGCGCGTGTGAAAAGAAAGATCCCCGCCGCTCGGTCTAGAGGCATTGCAGAGCCAACACTACGCTGTGGTCGCCGCCATTTCGTTGCGGCGCGTTCGGGAGACGCCTTGTCTGGACGAAGGAATGCCGTGGGAATAATCCCCCTTTAGGAATGCAGACGGCCCCGGAAGTTCCGAGAATTGTTGGCATAGCGGACAACGGAGGGGTGGTGACCGTCGTCTGACCACGCAGCGCGGCGGCTTGTCCGCGAGACACCATTGTTACGCGCCCTCATCGGCACACCGCATATCCGTCGCTTTTCACCCCCACCCCTCGCCGCCGCGTGCTTTCAAGCCCGCGGGCCGACTTTTGACCCGAAGGTGATGGCGCCTTATTTAATATTCCGCCAAATAATCCCACTACCTTGCACAATCTGCCAGACGAGAGTACTGGGGAACGTTTGCAGACTGACCATTGATTACACAGCAACATCTTGGCTTAAAAAATACTTCTTTTTCGGTGAGCCTGAGGGAGGGCTTGCTCACACAGGTATCACCGGCACGTGTGATCTCATGGGCCTCAATAATTTCGCGAGTCCGTTGTCTCCTGTGTTTGGCGATAATGCTGCTCTTGTCAAACAAAGGTGTACAACGATGGTCGCGACAGTGGACGGCCAAATGTCCAGTCGTGCCGTTTCGCAAGTTATTGGCGTGTTCACGCAATCTTTCGTTGAGGCACCACCCAGTCTGCCAAATATACTTTTTGCCACAATCCAATGGGATAACATAGACGACGCTGTCATTCCGAAGATTCCGAACATGGCGGAGTGACAGCTATCTACGTAAATTTGGGCCCTGCCTTATACGTGTACGAAAGCTAGAAGGGTGTTCCCGAGAGAGAATAATACCGAGGTGTTATAAGGCCGAACTTGGCCGTTAGAAAGCGTCTTTGTCTGAGCTGTTAGCAAGGCAGGTTCCGGGCGAGACAAGGAGTCTCGACCGCTAAAGCTAGGTTGTGAAGGTTGTGATTTGTGAGCCCCCTAAGCGAGAGATAGACTGGAGGATCGCGTCGGAAGTTTATGGTACAGCTGTGTACCGGGCAACTAGACAGGTACTGCGGCGGGAAGATAGTCCCGGCCGTGATTTTCTGAGCGGTTTGTGTACGCTCCGAACATAGAAGAGTTAGACGGAGTTGAGAAGCTCGTGTGACTTGTACGCACTTAGAGCTAGCGTCTAACTGAAGTTTGAGTAGTGGTAGTAGTAGCAGAAAATTTATTATTCCTGTGATGGGGTCAAAAAGAAAAGGGACGAAGGGGCAGGCGGTGTCTTCTAGTCGTCTTCCTCCCCTCTTCCTCATTCGTCAGCCAGAAGTCCTTGGATTCTTGCGGCGGCCTCGGCCATCCTGACGACCCGAAGCTGCACTTCCGGGTCGGGGCTGAGCAAGTTTTTCCTTTTGTTACTCACGTATCCAGTTACTCTAATGTAAATACTTGTATATAAACTCTTCGTTTCCCTGCTTCAAATCCAAGCGCCTCGATTTCATCAATTCGGTCACCATCTCCGAGAACTTCAGCACCTGCGCCATGCGAGCCTCCTGCCAAATCAACCGGAGCCTGAGCGGTCGGGTTCCCGATCGCTACCGGACTTCGGGGAAACGAACATCAACAATCTTTACTACTGGGGTGTGCCACTTTAGCCATTAACACCCTCCCCTCTTCCCGTAAACTACCCAAAAACAGCAATGGGAGATGTTGCTGTCCAGCTCTCTTTGCCTACCCAGCTTCAGCACAGGCGGCGCGGAATGCATATGGGCTCCAGTGAAGAAAGCACCACTCCCCTGGGCCGCCCTCTCGGCCGTTCAGAAATCTGAATAAAAGTACGTCCTCCTCCATTTCTCGCCGATTACGTCGCCACTGCCAGCGGCGGCAGAAACAGAGAAATTATCTAACACCGGGTTTCAGCTTCCTTTAATTAAAAAAAGGGTTTCCATTCATTTGCTTCCCCAATACAACTCAACCAAACACCGTTCAGGATTCAAGCATTGATTTAACCTTAGCAAAGAATATCGCTTTGAAGTAATATAGGGTGTAGTTAGGTGCTTTTCGCTTGTCTCTGGTTACACTTTTTGTAGAGCTACGGGAGAAAATTTAAGTGATGTCGCATGGATAATCGTTGTGGGTACCGCTTACAGGTTTGCTTTCCAAGCACATTCACAGGGTGGATTGGCGCGCTTTTTTTTTTTACTCCCTCTCGCATAAGTCCTCAGCAAAACAAGTTGTGCCAGCTTCCAACCTCCCCCAATGTCCGCATCATTCCGTCAAATCTGGAAACACTGAAATAGTTACACAGACTACTGCAGATGAAACCTCGGTAGGCACTTAGCATTTACTTAAATTATTAGACACATTCAGGTTACCAAAATGCGAAGTAACTATATACCCTTGATGTTTACTTCTCAACCAAACACCGGTACTTGTTATGGAAACTCGGAAGGAAAGTGTTACCCTGGCTCAAAAGTAACGAGATAGTCCCAGCTACTTCGATAGCCAGATGACAGGTGATGTTTGCTATTTTTAATGTATTTACTCAGGTGACTTTAAAATACACCGAATTGTGCATTTCGAGATTCTCATGGGTAACGCTAGTGCGCTTTTCCTAAATACGGCAAAGCGTTTTTTCTCCTCCTCTCCAGTGACACTCGACAACCACTGTATGAAGGCGCCGGCCGGTTTAAGCTGCAAAACCAACTCGCGGACATAGAAAATTTGTGTACAGCGCATGCTATTCATTCCGTATCAGCAGCAACCTTAAATATCACGTTCCTTAGTTAGATTTTATGGGTCAGCATAGGTGCCTTATGTTGTCAAAACATGGGGAATGGATCCACCAGTCATTGTAAAACTCGTCAAATCAAAATACGTTTAACCTCATCGTCTACCATGACACTAGCGTAATTGTGCGTATAAAAGAATGTTTTGTTCTGTTTTACCCATTCGTGTTCAAATTTAACGAAACACCGTTATGTGTTACTCTGTGCAAAAATGGGCGGAAGCGAACTGAGTATAGCTACTAAATTATTGTCCTGCCTTACTTGTTACGTGTCACGTACACACCTCCATCATCCGTTCGAAACACGGCAATGTGGTGGAGTCAAATCAAATCAAATCACGTCTTTATTTATTTTCCTTTTGTTACAGAGCATGAGCCAATCACAAAAAGCTGCTGTTTCAAGCAGCTTGACGAGGTGGCTGGCCCAGTACTGGCAGCAATGATCGGCGCAGATTTTAACAGAAAAGTAAAGTCATACATACTCACACACAGTATACATTTTCATTCGTGTGACCTAATACAGCATACAGATAAAAAACGCAACGAGGAACACACTTGAACTCGCACACACGAAAATATAATGATAAGTGCTATCTTACTATTCGTGATAGCAAAAAAAAAAAGAAAAAGAAAAAAGAAAACAGAACAAAAGGATCCCCTCTCTGCAACTTCGTTTTTTCCAGTTGCGAACATCAGTTGAACAAAAGACACCAAATATAAGAGCGCATCAAAGAAACAACTCGTGAAGACGTTTTCTTGACAAAATAGCAATATGAATGTTTTGCGCTTCAAATTTGTTGAGTAGTTGTGGAAGAATGTAAGAGTGATTGCATGTCATAATTATTGCGTGGTATCGGTACAAGCCATGTTTCGGTAAAGCGCGTATCATACAATCCCGTTTTCTTCTTTAACTCAGATAGGCCAGCCAAATATGCATCATTATTCTTCACTCGCAGGCAAAATGAACGCGCTAAGTGGTAATCATAAAAATTATTTGCTTTGATTATGCGGTACTGGCGAAATAATTCCGCTGTAGGATCCAAAAACGGCACGTTTGCAATGATTCGCACAACTCTTTTCTGCAACAGATAAAGCGTGTTCAAATTCTTCATAGTAGTCGTTCCCCAGACTAAATGAGCGTATCTAATATGGGGTAGAATTAAAGAATTATACAGAAAAAGTTTTATACGCTCAGGTAAGACAAACCTATGTTTGTTTATTATGCCTACAGTTTGGTAAACCTTTTTACTTATTGCTTCGACATGCTTATCCCAACTAAGAGTACTGGAAAGATGAACCCCTAGGACTTTAAAATATTCCACTACCTCAATGTGTTCAGTACCAAGTGTTATTTTAGGCGAAGTGACAATTTTATTTTTTGGACGAAAAAGAATTGCTTTTGTTTTTGCTAGGTTAATTGTTAGGGCATTTTGTTTTGTCCAGTTTAAGAGCTGGTATAGGCTGCGGTTGGAGATTGTTTCGATTTCGCTAGTACTCTTTCCTGTGACTAAGAGACTGGTGTCGTCTGCGTAACAAATTAACGAAAGTTCAGGCTTTTGGAATAGTGTGTAAAGATCGTTTATGTACACACTGAAAAGCAGTGGCCCTAAAATACTTCCCTGAGGGACACCTGTGCTTATGGTTTTTAATTTTGAAGAAAACTCGTTTAACGACACATATTGTTTACGGTTTTTTAAGTAAGACGCAATCAAATTAAGCGCCACGCCATGCACTCCGTAGAACTGCATTTTTTTAATCAAGATACTATGGCTGATTGAGTCGAATGCTTTTGACAAGTCTATATAAATCCCTAGAGTCAAACTGTGGCATCTGAAGCTATGAACAATTATTTCCTTTTGTTTTAGTAGTGCAGTTTCAGTTGAGCAATTTTTTCTAAAGCCATGTTGAAAGCTGTTTAGAATTGAGTGTTTAGTGAAGAATGTAGTGAACCGGGAGTGCATCAATTTTTCGGCAACCTTTGAAAATAGGGGCAAGATAGATATGGGCCTGTAGTTTTTTAACACGTTTTTATCACCTCCTTTAAAAATTAGAATTACTTTTGCTATTTGCATATTCATAGGGAATGATCCTGTGGATAGGATTAAGTTGATTACATGTGTCAAAGGAGGAGCAATCAAGTCGGCCGCGTACTTAATCGGCTTTATTTGTAGTGTGTCTACATCTGCAGCACTGCTATTTTTCAGATTGATAATTGCGGACATAACTTCTTGCTCATCAGTGGGTGAAAGAAATATCGAGCTCTGGTTTGGTGTTAACTCTTCAATCACTAAGTTATCGTCGGCTGTTGATGTAGAAAATTGGCTTACGAAGAAATCATTAAATAAGTTAGCTAGTTTGTCTTGGGATACCTTTTCACCCTCATAGCAGATAACCAGGTTTTCATTCTTATTTACGAACCGCGGTAGTATAGAGTTTATTTTTTTCCACGTAAGGTCAGAGCGTCCTACATCGTGTGAAACTACGTCGTTGTAGTAAGAAATCTTAGCTTTTCTAATAATTTTCACCAGATTGTTACGCAAGGTTTTGAATTCGCCAAACGCGGCGAGATCTTTAGAGCGAATGAATTTTTTATACAAGCGGTTTTTCAAGCTTATTAGGTCTAAGATGGCTTTGCTTATCCAAGGCTTTCGGCAGTGTTTAGTTAAATACAGTGTTTTAACAGGAAATGCGGCCTTGTAAACATTGCAAAATTCATCTATGAAACAATCATACGCTTCGTCTGAGGTAGATTTCGAATATACATTTTCCCATGTAACACTCGCTAAAATATCTCTGAACCGTTGTAAGTTCGCTACCGACATATCTCGAAAAACCCTTTTTTCATTGTTATTCTTTTGAGACGTCACAGCAGATATAAACATACACACAGGTAGATGGTCACTTAAATCGACAGCAATGACATCAGCCTTAATTAAAGAGGGTTCAATATTGGTAACAAAGAAATCAAGAAGTGTGCAAGATGTTTCAGTAACTCTGGTGGCAGTTGTAAGAATGACATCAAAACCGTGCATAGCAATTATGGAGGACAGCGATTCCTTTTTGTTGCTGTTTTCGAGCATGTTTACGTTGAAATCACCGCCTAGGGTGAGTTTAAGTTTATTCACTGTGGCGAATTCCAGCAAGCGCTCCAGATAGCTGGAAAAAGTCTGGAAACATCCACTAGGTGGTCGATATAGGCCGACGAACATATGTCTACCATGAACAACTGCTACGGTCTCATAATCATTCGTGACAACTGTAAATTCCTTTTGATTTTCGCATGAAAGCGATTTGTTTACCAAAAGAGATACACCTCCGCCCCGCTTGCCATTTCTGTTTACAAAGAAATGAGAGTACGCGGCTGGTTCATACATTTCGGACAAGCCGTCGTACCAGGTTTCCGTCAGTATTATGACTGCAAAATCGAAATTAATTACAGAAAAAAGTATTTCTAGTTCTTCAATTTTAGATCTAGCTGAGCGGCAGTTCAAGTTGAAGAATGAGAGAAAGGAGTTAACATTTTGACACAATTCTGAAACTTTGTGGGGTAGAACAACCATGTTCGGGTTCTTTGTTCATTCATACGCGCAGGGTACTTAGGTGGGCCTCTGACTTCACCACAATAATTCGGTCACGTTCATTCTTTTTCAGAAGAATTTTTCCGTTTGAATGCCAAGCGAAACGAAAACCATTTTCGGAGGCCCATTCCTTTGCTACGTTTAGAAGTTCTCGGTTTCGCTTGGTTATGTTCTCAAGAATGAACGCATCATTTTTTGCTTCCATTAGTTTCGCACGTTTGCTCAGCCATAAGTCTCGATCTGCCTGGCGGTTGTAGCGGACTATCACTCCCGGTATTTTATCTGGTTTTGCGGGGAGGCGGTGAATTGCCGTGACGTCAGTAGGAGCAAGCTGGGGAACGTCAAGGACAGTGGTAAGCTCGTTTATCTTGAGCAGCAAATCTTCGTTAGGCGTGACGGGTAAACCGTGAAATTCCAAGTTTAACCGCCTGCTCCGCCACTCCAGATCATTTACGGCGTCTTGCACTTCGTTAAGCACTCTGGGACCTGCTTCGTTCTCGATTTTTCCCACGCGCTTCTTCAAAGATTTTATCTCCTTCTCCTGGTTATCCAGGCGCTGCATAGCCTCGTCAAACTTCAGGGACATGTCTTGAATTGAACACTCCATTTCATGTACGGTTTGCTTCAAAGGCATTAGTTCGTCCAGCTTTCGAATGACCGTAGCCAATTGTTGTGACACGCTGGGCAGGATAGCCTCCTTACCGGGTGTGTCCTCCTCGCTATCGCCTAATTTACCCTCCCGGCAGTCAGAACATTTCCAATGTTTTCGAATGGACGATTTTTTCGAGCGAAGGGAACGATCAGTCACATCGCAACATGATCCTACATGGTAACTGCTAGAGCATTCGTTACACAGGATAACTGAGTCACCTTTTGCGCACTGTTTGTTGCAGGCGGGACACACATTATCAGGCATGGCATAAATACACTAGAGGCAGCAGCAACGAACGGGGAGAAGGGCAAAAACAGTTGCAGGTAATTTACCACTTTTGACAAACTAACCTGCAAAATTGCGACACGAGTCGTGGTTACTCGATGCAGCCCGTCCGCCGTCGCTGCTGCCAAATGATCGGGTCCGTTGGCTGCTCGGGCTTATGTAGGCCGTTGGCGCTGGAGGTGTCGCAGGCGTTTCCGGCGGCCGCTTCCACGTGATCCAGGGTAGACGCTCGTGGGATGACGTCAAATGAAGATACGCGTTCGCCTATCTTCAAACTTGCTCGACGAAAATCTGCAAAATTGCGACACGAGTCGTGGTTACTCGATGCAGCCCGTCCGCCGTCGCTGCTGCCAAAAAAGTCAAAGGTATTCGCCGTATAAAGGACCGCTGGTTGAACCGTGTGGACGTGTCTTCCTTTGGTTTTGTAAATAGGATGAGCTAGAAAGAGTTTGAGGTGTTTTACAGCCACGTCTGCAACCGAGTCATTGATAAGGTGTAGAAAAAATGGTTGGGTAGCTTCGTCAGAGTTAGTAAGGCGTTACCAGATGATGCCTTCACGAGTCAGGGTTGAATGTGACAAGTCTTTTTGGAGAGAAGACTGCAACACTGCCGCGCAAGCTCCAAAAAGTTGGCGCAAGCTCCAAAGAGTTTTTTTTTACACCACGCACCATCTGCCGCCTGATAATCACGAAGTGGCTACGAGCAGTAGATATTATTAAAACATTTATTTTTCTTGAAAATGAAGAAATCTTCTGCTCCAAAACCAGTCATCAAGCCATTGTGATTAGATGAAATGAACAGCAGTTGTATTTGCGCTTGTACAACTTCTCGAGCGCATGTGTGAAGCCGATTAACGAACCAACAGTTTTTCGAAAGAAACAAATAAAATCAAAATACCACACAAGGAATGTCATCAGAAAATTGCGTCGCGAAGGCAACGTGAGACACTCGTAAAGAGACTGCCGCCGGCCAGTAAACTCGTTTCTCAAAAGAGAACATGCTGTTCCCGTCGAGCACTAGGGTGGTGACGGAAACACCGTGCATTTTTTCTCTTCATTGAGAATCGTTTTATGCTTGCACTTGAAGGCTTCCGAGAAGAGGCCAGAGTGGCGAACGACGGCGTCACAGATCAGCGTGACAGTGTCAAGGCTGCCCTTGCATCTCATGTAACACCAAGTTATAAAAAACAGCTGTGCCTGCGTGAACCTCAAGTTTGCGAGGCGCAGTGAGCGCCCGGGACTTTGAAACGCCGCGCTAAGCACGTTTAAAGCGGCGACTTCAGACAGCACCAGATCTATTGGTTCAGTTTCTAAAGTTGACTCTTCGAGACAAGTCTCCAGTAGCTGTTTGACGTCCGTCATCTCCGGCGTGGTGTTGTAGTAAAGGAGACTCAGTTCTGCGTACGCCCTCGCCACTTGGCTGCCAAGAGCCCCGTATTTGAGAGCTCGGGCATAATTGATGTTGTAAAGAGGGTATGTTAGCACATATGGCGCTAGCTGGAAACCGCCATCTGTGAACGTGTAGAATTCGAAGCGCTCCAAAGCCTTCTCATCGAATGTACGCTGTTCGACTCGCCAGTTTCTTTGCCGCGACGCCACCTTGCAGGCTCTCCAATTCCTCACGAGCGATGAATTCATGTCCGGAATGAAAGCAGCGCTGCTATTCGGTCCATCTGGGGGGCCTTTGTAGTCGAGAGCCCGGAGGATGTGGTCGCCGGTGTCCCAGGTCGCTGTTGGTGATGAAAGCGGGGAAGACAAATTTGTGTGGCTAATTGCAAATTGGTGGCGAATTGTATCGACTAATTCCACCACGTCTTCACGGATCTTGGGGGAGAAGGCGTGTTTGGTGAAAGGCACAAAGAGCAAATCGCCCATGTACTTGTACACAAGAAGGCAGCACCACTTGCCGTGCTCAAATAGGACAATTTCTTTATCTGTAGTGCCGTAGTAGTTATACATGAGCTCGAGGTTTGCGAATGAAGCCGTGTACCTCACCACTAACCAGGATATGAAAAGGTGCATGTCAGCTTCGTCGACTTCAGCCCAGATCTTGTTGATTTCTACGAGATAATCGAGACAGTTGGTTACGAGCGAGCCGTTGTTGGTCGCATTGAACTCTAGAAGCACTTCCTTCAACCGGACTGGGTCAAACGGTCCAGGTAGAACTTCAGTTGTCACTGGATTGCAACACACAATGGATATATTGTACTTAAGAGCGAGTCGTTCGAATGTCTTAATATCTAAGCTTCTGGTTTCCTCGAACGACACACCTTCTTCGTCCCCATCCCCGAACTTCTCCTTGAGCAGGTTAAAGGTGTCTCGCTCGTATTTCTCGTCGTTATTAAACCTTTTCTGTTGGTTCATTGTGCGGGTAAGGGAGGAAGCCTTGACAATCATTAGATTAGAAGTGTTCGGAGTAAAGTCTATCAACACGCCAAGGTCAAAGTTGAGGGCGAGGGAAACGAGTGTTCTCAACACGTCCGGCCTGTTGTATCGGCGAGGCCACGAAACGTTCGCCTGTTGTAGTATCTTCTTGATGGCTGGAACCTCGTCGCTTTCGCCGCGTCTTACTGCATCGCACGAACGGTAGAAAAGGAATGCTTTTTGGGGTGCAGTCTGGCCACTTGTGGGTGGCGCAATGCTTGTGCTCCAAAGTTGGCTCGCCATACGATCCAGAGCCCGATTGAGTATCACTCTTTGCACAGAGTGTTGGTGTGAGTGACGCCACCCATCGCACGTGAAGCGCTGGAAGCTGTTGCAAGGGTCTTGCGAGAGGTTCAGCGAGGCGTTAATAAGGTTGGCGAACTCTTGACACGGGACGGCCGTACATACGTTCGCGTCATGGTAGTTGGATGGCCGAAGGATGATGATAAGAACAAGCAGGGCCAGGCCGCCAATGATTAGCGCAGAGCATATGACTGGTAGCGTGAGGAACGGTAGGCGCACCGAAGTGTCAGCATCCGAAGGAGACTGTCCTCTCGACTGCGTATCTGGTGGCTGCATAGAGAAAAGGCGCCAGTCCAGATTTCGGATTGGCATGCGGAGCAGATGAAGGTAATCTACATTTGGTTCTGCACAAAGGATGTGTTTGCTAGCGTCACACCTACGACGGAAATGTGGCACGTCGAAAGGAAAGAATGCTGGAGCAAGGCTAACTTATTTTTTTCACGAAAACCTTAAATCGGGAATATGTAAGCTGTTTATTCTTGTAAATCTTTGGAACTCAGGTCAGACAGTTGTTACATCCCGGTCAGCGATAGGAAGGTAAAAATGAAAGTCATTCTCTCGGTTATTATTACCAAAAAGTAAACTCGGCGCTGGTTCACTTTGGGACACTTTCTGTATTACTCAAATGCATTTGCAGAATTCATGAAATTAACTAACTCTGGTTTGATGTAACTAGATTTGACTTGATTTGAAGTGTTGTATCGCCGAGTGTGGGTAACGAGCATATAACGTATTTGAAGCTGGGCATATGCGGTATGAATTGCGAACGGCGTTTATCCAAGTGAACAGAGTAGGCCGCTGCATTTGCCGTTATTCTTTTTCCGAACGGAAAGCTATATAGGGATGTAAATAGCTGAAATAACATTTAGATTTACTCGTAACTTGAGATCACAGGTACATAGGAAGACCTAAATGTTAAAAAATTCCAGTGTATGTTTGGTTCCGTGTAAATATCGAAAAGCGATTTCGCTACGGCTGCGACCACACAACGCCCCTAATCCTTCCTTCTGTAGCCTATTTTGGCTTTGCGGACACTAGAACAATTTACCTGCATCATCTACTAACCTGTGGCCCAAGACTAACCAACAAAGTTTTAAAACAATGCCAGTTTCATGCGTTGCATGCAGTTATAACTTTGCGACAGGGCTTCTCCAACCATCCCGAATAAGGGAACTAGTGACCTTGCTTTCGTCCTTTCAGCTTTCTCCTCGCCCCTTGCCCGACCATCACCTGTATTTCGTAGGAAGTAATTACTCCAACATCTATGCGACTTTATTGGTAGAACGTTTTTCTTTCACGTGCAACACGTTGGTTCGGTTCCATTTTCAAACATCAAACTGTCGGTGTTTGTATTTCATTTGCTGCATATAGTGAAATTCCTAATGCGGTATTCTCGGATGTAGCTTCATCTCTAGATTTTTTTATCCTTAATTCCAATGTTGGGAGGAGCTGACGTAACCAGTATTTTTTTGTCTTGCAATATCAAAAGAACCTTTCTTTGTTCGTTTGAAAATGTGCATTAATATTAATTAGTTTTCCGCTAAAAAATTCCGACTGACTGTCTTACGTCTCTCTTGTATACTTCAATTGGGCCCCCCAAGTCTGGTACCTGTGTTTTATTCGTCATTTTTAGAATTAGACATTTTTTCTGTAAACACAATGATTAATGCCAAGATTGAAGCTACTTTCAGTACAGGATAATAAAAATTTTGAGTTTGGGTTTTGATTGATTTATTGTAGGGTTTAACGCGCCGACGCAACGCAGGCGATGAGGCGCGCCGTAGTGGAGGGCTCCGGAATAATTTTGACCACCTGGGGATCTTTAACAGTTTGGGTTTCGCGCACCTATTTTATGCATTCAATTTTTTTTTAGAAATTCGTACAACACTGACACTATACGTTCAGTTGAAATTTTGTGCCGCGTTCATATTTCCAGTGAAAAGTGTAACTTCTCCAGTCTTGACAATTAACTTCTTAAAGCCGAACTAGCGAACGCATTCCCCAATGCAAGCTCCAACCTCAAAGTCGTATCGGCACCTTTCGCTTTAATTTTTCGTTACTTATGTTGGGCCATGTCGGCGAAAGGTTGCAAGAAGGGAGTTTGACCTGTAGTGTTAATGCATTACATGCTTTCACGTTTCGCCCTTGCCTGGTTTTCCCCGTTAGGCGGGTGCTGTAGTGATTGCAGGTGTTGGTTATTGGAAAATTTATTTAAAATTCTCCGCGCCTTTCACCTTGCTTTAAGTAACCGTGGCGAAAGAGCCCACACTCGAGCAAGACGCGCACTGACGTGTTAGCGTTGGGGAGAACTATCGGCAAATCTGCAAGCACGGAACAACTGCGTGTGATGTGATAGATTGTAGGGTTTAACGCGCCGACGCAACGCAGGCGATGAGGCGCGCCCTAGTGGAGGGCTCCGGAATAATTTTGACCACCTGGAGATCTTTAACGTGCGCCGAAATCTCGTACACACGGGCGTTTTTGCTTTTCGCCTCCATCAGAAAAGCGGCCGCCGCGGCCGGGAATCGAACCCGCGACCTCGTGCTCAGCAGCGCAACGCCTTAGCCACTGAGCCACCGCGGCGGGTCTGCGTGTGATGTGCAGAAACGTCTTAACCCAACGAAGCCAGCGGCGCGTGATCACTAAACTGTTCCTGCTTGCAGGACGTTGCGTGCACGTGCGTAAACTGCAAACTAGGCGTGCAGCGAATGAGTTTTCTGCACCGTGTGTAGCTGTTTGCGGTTTCAGTATTAATACGTAAACCCTTGTACACCACTGTACAAAGCTCAAGTGATGTAAATTATTCCACCCGCCGCCGTGGATCAGTGGCTGAGGCGTTGTACTACTGAGCACGAGGTCGCGGGTTCGATTCCCGGCAGGGGCAGCCGCCTTTCTGGTGTATGCGAAAAGCAACACCTGTATAACATTTTGGCGCACGTCAGAAAACCCAATTGTCAAAATTAATCCGGAGCCCTCCACTAGAGCGCGCCTCCTCGCCTGCGTAGTGTCGGTACGTTAAACCCAACAATCAATCGATGTTAATTATTCCGGAGCGGTTCACTACTCTGGCCCTCGAGCACAGGTGTAAATTAAACATGAAGTAAACATTTCAGTTAACAAGCTTTGCTGAACTTCATTATTAGTTTTAAAAAATGAGTTGGACTTGCCTACATCTGCAGGCTTATTGTGTCTTAGGTAAATGTTTTGTTTTTTTATTGCTGGCAGCGTGAACTCCTTGCAAACAGCTTAATTTTAGAGAGGCTAGCGATAGCCGTTTGGGGACTTTGACGCTACAATCTGTCCCGTTGGCACTTCCTACTTTTATTCTAATGTATTATCTCGCTCGTACGTTTGTTGTATGTCTTCTGGAAGAGTCCAATGTACGCCTTCTATACTGCCTGGTCTGTCACGGCTACCATACCTGCGGCCGTGTATGACGTGGAATCCACTTTTATTATGTATAAACAGAACATGTAAAAGACGTTATTTCTACTCCGCTGACACATTTACACGCCAATAAATGCACTTGTGTTAAGTAGAATCCCCTTTTATTTTGTATAAACAGAACATGTAAGAGAAGTTATTCGTACACCGCGGACACATTTACACGCCAATAAATCCAATTAGGTCATGAATTAGCCTTGTTGGTTAAGAGCCCATAAAGTAGAATAGCCACGTTGCTATAATGGCACCCGCATTGAAATGTGGTTAATGTGCTCAACTCTTCCACCGATGAACGCAAGTCCGCTGAAGTGCGGAAAAGGAAATGCGTACCGGTGGGCTGATGAAGCCGAAAGCGGAGGCAGGTCCTTGTGGTTCTTGTGGTGACTGCAGAGAGAAGTTACATAAATTATTAGTAAAACAACCGTCGTATTTTCACACCAATTAGTGAACAGTGAGATTTTACAGTACCGCGGGGCTCATAGGTGAGAATGGTCCTGTCTGCTTCAGTGTCTGTGGGTAGAAGGCAAAATAAAATTGAGGAAATCAATACTCGTTACAAATACTTTATACAAATTTGCAAACAAACATATATCAATGTACCGTTGGGCTCATGATACCTCCAGGTAAAAGCAGGCCTGCTGGCTGTGGGAGTGACTGCGTGAGAGAGTCGTCCGAATAATAGATTAGGGGACAAACGACAACACACATTTCGCTCCCTAAGTGAATTCTCCGCCTTCAATGGCTCTGTGAGTACCTTAACGTCGTTGGCATTCTCGAACGTGGGTAGCATGGCTTCGTCTGGTGATGTCTGCATGAAATGCAATTTTTTATTATTGTCATTTTATATACCTTTCCGCGCGCTTACAACTTCCAGATGAACGAGGAACCCAGTAATTGGATCACTAAATCCGCCTTACGGCTGTGTGCGTGTAAAGTAATATTAAGAACACGCGCGTATTATTATCCAAAAATTTATATCGACTACCTCGACAGTGTTGACCCGTGTGTGAGAACTCAATGCAGAGAGATTGAATTGAGACTCAAAAGCACGGTCGAGATACTTAGTGGGTAAACAGCAGGAGTTCCGAAAAATAATCCCCGACGTTGACACCAAAGATGACAGCAAAAAAATGATAACGAAAGTAGTACACAATCACCTAATAAATACAAGAAAACAACCATGTAGTGAAAATAAAAAAAGAAGAAAAGTAATGACAAATGAGAACGATACCTTACTCCCAAATAAAAAATCGTGTTAGGCTCTGTAGAGGTATAACAGCAAGGAAGAGGTCAAAATAACACGCCCCCGAAAAAAATGACATATGAACGCAATATTATCCAGACGAAAAACAGGTTCATCAACGTAGAAACCGCTGAATGGTCAAATACACAACAGAAAGGTCTGCAGTTTAAATTGTGTAAAGCTAGATATCCTGAGAAAAGTTTTATTTTGTTGCGAGATAGCAGACAACGCAATTGTTAGTCTGCGGTGGTTAGAATGTGAACACGACGGAAACGAAATCAGAAATGAGGGAAATGCGTTTATATTGTTCTGAAGTGTTGTGTAGGGGGCAAAATACCTAAGGGAAGTAGATGGAAAAACATGTTTAAAAAGTAGATATCTATGTAGTTCGGATAAACTTGGCACTGGCAAAACGGTGAGTCGTAACTCTGCCTTCCTTCTCAGAGGCTGTCCGCCTCTAATGCTTGTTTCTCCTACTGGCACCTTACGCTCTTCCCCTCCCGCTTGCACTGGGCTTAAGTTATTTCTCCGGGCAGCCGCGGCATTTTTCATGGCATGCCCCATTCTCGTCAACTGCGCTTTTTACTGTGCTATCTCTCCGCTTCGACAGGTTTGTTATTCCCTGCGTTCCGTAATTGGTCCCGTTCCAGGCGGCGAATTTAAACTCTTCTTCCTCTTCCTTTTCTTCTCTGGCCATTCCTTCGCGCGCGTCTTCATAAGAATTTCTTTCAGGGGTAACCCCCTCAACCATGACGCATGCTTATTTTGAAGTCCCGTCAACAGTATTAGGACCCTGTGAAGCAATATGAATGAGAGCCCTCCAGCCCTCAAAACACACACCTAGAAGCGGGAAACGCATAAACAAGAAGCATCCGTTCCACGCTGTGGTGACCCCGCGGTTTCACATTCTGTATGTATTCGAAGTTACTTAACGGGACACTGAATTCGATATAGAAGTTGCTTTAGATCGATAGAGTAGCTTACCAAGAACGCAAATATACCACTATTGCACGTAGCTTTCTTTTTAAAAATAAGGTGTAAAACAGCGAAAGCGTGAAGACCACAGAACTTGCACCGGGACTCCTGGCATGCGAAACTCATTGTCTGGCTGCCGCTGCATGGCGCTGCTCGTTGATACTTGGGGTGGCGGTGGCGCGTTTTGAGGAAGCGTGCGAACCACGCGCGAGAGATTAATTCGTCTTCAACACTCGCGAGGCCTCAAAAGAAGCGTATGCTTTTCTTCGAGAAGGCGCCAATACTGATCACGGGTGCCGTGACATAACCTTTTGCTCCTTTGTCCGGAGCTGCCAATACGTGGGGGTTCAGGATAGCACGACTGATTTGACCCAGAACCCCTAATTTCGCCGAAACTGACCAAACAGCTCGGTACGCAGCAGCGTTGTATTCGATTGCTTCGAGAGAGAGAGAGAGATAACACTTTATTTAACAAAGGGTTAGCGCAGCTTGGTGGCCAAAGACCGTAGAGCTTCGGCGACTGTGGCTGCCCGACCCGTTAGTAACTTCTGGAGATCCAGGCTTGAGCACCCCAGTGCTGCTTCCCACTGGTCGAGGGAGGTTATGAGAGGGAAGGGATCGTACTTGCAGGCCCACATATGGTGATGTAATGTGGCCCGTTCTCCGCAGTGCTGGCAGAGTGTTGTGGGGTACAGCGATGGGTGAATGTGATGAAGTACGGCTAAACAGGGGAGGGATTCAGTTTGAAGCTGGCGCCAAAGGCGTTCCTCTTCCACTGATAGGGATGGGTGGGCGGGAGGATATTTGCGGCGGGAGAGGCGGTGATGTTCCGTGATTTCTCTGTACTTGAGTAAACTATCACGGGTTGATCTGGCTCCATGAGAGGCAGTGTTGGCATCACAGGCTCGGGAGACGAGAGCTCGGGCTGCGGTGTGTGCCACTTCATTTCCTCCAATACCCGTGTGGGCAGGGAACCAGATCAATTCTACAATACCTTCCCCGTGTAAACCAATACCTTCCCCGTGTAAACATCTCTCTGTACGTTCTTGCAAGCCACGTAAGTTGAGGCCACAGAAAAAGTGAACCGACCTCGAAGTGCACAAAGCATCAGATTCATTCTGGCCGGGGTTCATTTTCCTCCCACAAATGTTATTGTTCTTGTAGAAGAGACTTACATAAAAACGTGCGTCTGTACAACTCCTAGAATGTGTTACTTTACGCTAATAACTGAGATGCGTGGCCACGTGCGCGCACGCGCACACATGATGGCGCGCACGCGTGCGCACGCATTCCCGCACACACACGAGGGCACGCACACCCCTCCTGAAACGTTTCTTGCGTACGAAATTATCAGAATGCAAAATGTTTGCATTTTCTGACACAACACCGGAATAAAAACAGGCGTAGGTGTCCGCAACACATGATAATTCAGTACGGCACCACGCTACAAAATTTTGACACCTGTTTAACCTTTGTATGAGCGCCAGAAACGCCAAATAACCGTTCGTTTGATTTCCGTATATATAGAGCATACACAAAACTAACCCAAATCATATGGCGCCGTATCTCGAACTTTCTTTACCACACTGACACAAAATCTGTGTCAAACATTTCTATTCAGAGAAATCATCTTATTCTTTTTTTTTTTTGGAAAAAGTATCTCAATTAGTTATGTCATTGCGCGTAATACCACTCTATAAATTGTGTATTCCCACGATTCTGCACTTTTCATTTTCATTTCATTAGGGACACACGCACTTACACGCCCTCATGTGCACGCACGCACGCACGCACACACACACGCACACGCACACGCACGCACGCACACAGGCACAATTGCACGCACGCATGCGCACGCACGCACACGCGCACACACCGAAACACACCCAAACACGCGCACGCGAACGCGCGCGCACTCACATGGGCACGCACATTGGCACGCACACGCACACACGTGCACACACGCGTTCACGCGTACATGCACACGCATGCACGTGCAGGGTGCGTGGTTGCTAGATTGTTTTTGTAATCAAGCAGTAAACGCCGTCTCTAGTCGTTCTTCACCTAAATGTACCAAGCTTTACGTAATAATGTTCAGGGACCTCAAGTGGTTTGATTAATTCCGTAGCCGTTCACTACTCTGCACCTTATAACCCACGTGTATACTTCACGTGAAGGAAACACTGGAGTTTAAAAATTTGCAGAAATAACATTCATAGTTTTTAAAAGCAACAACTAAAAGACTTGGCAGAAACTGGCGAAGCTGATTTTGTCACAGGAGACTGTTACCGTTTATGGTTGTTTAGGGCTCACCGCGTGAGTCCCTTACAACTAAGGTATTTTTTTTAGAAACTCCGACTTCGATCTACCTAGAGCTACTAAGCTGCTGACAGGTTTAGCAGCGCAGTATTAGAGGCGACCAATCACATACCATTGAATCCGGGCTGCTGGGGTCCGACAGGACTGGAGCAGTTTTTGGAAACAACTGCACGGTGAACAGAATAAGGAAGCATACTATTAGGAACGTTTCATCGTGATGCTTGAAAAAAATATTATTCGTTCCTTCCCTAAAGAAAAAGGCAAAACACCCCAGCTTGATGATAAACACAATGCCACTGGCCATTCTCGAAGCTCGGGTTTCGGTCGACCCTCTGAACGTTGGGGACAAGAGGACGAGAAGGTTAAGGTATTAGCGCAGCAGCCCGCAATTCACAGGTCCACGGGTGGAAGAAATCACCCATTGCATACCCACACACCTGCAAACGTGAATACAGCTCACCATACTGTGGATTTTAGGTGTGTTTAGATACATCTAAATCCTATGTGTTATGGTGCCACGTGTCTGTGAGAAGCCTGAGATTACCGTTGTGCGAAGGTGCAGCTCGTTTTTTTTAGTCCGTGGGCGTTGTGCTGGCAGAGATATTCGAAAGCCCAACTGCCATTGGTAGCGAACAATTTTCAGAGCCAAAGCTCTTCTAGGCTACACATTTCAAAGTAATTAATCACGTTTCAGTGATCCTTAGCCGCCGGCGGGAACGTTGAGCCTTTTTTCGGGTCGCTTGCTCTCAGCGTGACCTCTGCAGCACGACGTGATTATGCGAGGATGAAACGGTTGCTTCGCCTGCGCCTTATCGCCCAACGGCGGCTCATGTGTTTCGGCTGCGGTTCAGCGCAATCAAACCAGGTGACTAGGCGAAGATTTAAGGAAATATAAAAACACTGCGCTGAATCAAATCACAAAAATAAAGACTAGAGAAACATACGATGCAAGCCCAGGAAAACTTTGCTTAGGTCGCTGCTTTGTCGCCGCACATATGGTTACAAAGTCTCGTTACAAAAAGCATGCTATCTGGGCTTTCTCTGCATTGCCTTCATCGCAAGCAAAATGATGAATCCAATCAAGTAGATATAGTTGGACTGTAAACCGCGAAATCTCAAGCATGACAATCTTTCACGAAGCACTAGTCCTTGTGTTCGCGCGTTAAAACTAGGTTTAGGCGTGCTAAACCTTGTGTTATGCAGCAAAGCTTTCTACCCGTACCAGCCAACGGTTGTTTCGTGGCGTGCGGGACAAGAAACTCCCAACGCTGCTGGGGAGGAGGAGGGTGGTTTTCATTCACGGAACACAGTGTTGATGGCGCGGCGAAGGCTTACCTTCCCCGCGCGTCGGGAGGACGGCTTTGTCGTCTGCTTCAGCGACGTTTGTTTGGGGCCTGTTTTGGCGCAGCTTCGCGTTCATTGCGCGCTTCCTTCACACGGTTTCATTAACTTCCCCGACAGCATTCCTCCTGGGTAACCCGGGACTCACGGAATAAAGTGGCCATAAGGCAAAGATATGCTACGATTGGTTTGCAGGGCAGAAAAACAAAATGTAGAGACCGCATACACACATCTGACCGCTATAGAAACGCTAGCTTTTGCGCACAGCTTCCCAAGAATGGGACCCCGTTTTCTAAATTGATGAATACCATTTCGGTTGTGTTTTAAGAGGCATTGCAAAACCGAAAGGGGCAACTGGTTGTGCTAAATAGCGATTATAAGAATTCCCTCAGCTGTCTCACCATTCTCAAACTTGCTAAACCAACTAGTTTAAATCGGGACAAATGGGAATAACTAAGCTCACATGCCGAATTGTTTCGGTGTGTGCGCTCGTGTCGCGCGTTGGTGTAACTTCGAGCTAGCACATCAGGATGGCTAGGTTTCGCTGTCTCACTCTTAGAAAGACGCTCGCCTCCATTTTCTTTCCGCCGACTCACGCCCGGGCTATATAGCGGTGGCATCCGCCGCTCTACCCCGGCAGTGGCCGACGCTGCTTCTGCCTTCGGGACGCCGGCCCCGCGAATTCCAGTTAACGGCTGGCAGAATATCTGGTTTCACTCTTTGTAGAGCCATGTGTGTCAATCCCAGTGACGTCGCATGGGAAATTGTTGTGAGTGTCGTTTAAAGCTTTGCTTGCCAACCATCTTCACAGCGTGGATAGAAGCCAATTTTCTTTCTCCATTCTGTTTCCTACTCTCACCTTGCAATCAAAAGACGTAAATGCCTCAAATGGTGCGCATACTAAAAAGACACTAAAATATAATCACGTTTTTTTTTAGTGTAACCAGCATCGTCAGCGTTAGGTGTGCACCAAAAAATCAAAGGCGACTCTCAGTGACGTCGAGCCACCTCTATGCTTCGTTATCCGAATCAACCATTTCCTGCCTTCACTTTACCTCTTTTCTCATCCCGTCGCTTCATCTTGTTCGTGGCCTTCCGCAGCTTCCTTCCAGTTGCTGGAAGCTACGCTACTACGCGTCTCGCATTTTTCGCATTACAAGCTCTTCCAGAATACCTGTCTCGCTGATATGAATAAGGCTTTCCGTCGCTTTAAACTTTCTGTGTAGTGCTTGTTTTTCTTTGGATGCGTGGTGCCGAACCCTGACTTTTGCCACTCGTCTGCGCATATCTGAGCTTTCTTTCAACTTGCTTCGATTTTGTTTACAGAAACCAGGTTAAGTGCAGTAAAGACACGGACGGTGAACGAACAGGACAAAATTTCTCACCTTGTTTTTTCCTGATTTCGTTTTCGATCTCAATTCCTGCAAAACAAACAAATTGCACACGGTGAAACAGTGTCTTAGGTTTTTTTTGTAGTCAAGAATTAATTCATTGACCTCTTCTATTCGCCTTTCTGTTAGTTATCTGTAAAAATATCCCTAAATTCTGTCTTTTGTGCTTGATGGGTAAGCAATAGTGTTTGAAGATAACGTTTTTATGACAATAATGACGTGAGCAGAACTCCTAAAAAAAGGGTGGGAACACGGACACACTAAGAAACGTCACAATGTTCCTCAACCATGACTTTATCGCCTTCCTCCAACGTCCCCACAGTGGTGTCAGATCAGGCGTACACGACGCCGAATATTGTGGGGAAGTCACCTTAGTTGGTCATTTTTTGTTAAATTACAGCGCTCAATACCCAATTTTTTTAAGCAAAATTTCGTCTTAAAATACTACGTATGCCTTGTTCGACAACACGTTTATCACGGGAGGAATGCGCTGACACATCCCAATCAACATAGCAGCCACGTCACCCGTACCAAACGAGCAAGAGTGCCTCACTGTGTAAGGAAAATGAAGGAGGAGCAGTATCCAAGATCTCATCGAGTGCACGAGGGCTTTCGTATTCCTGAGTCACGTGAAAAGTGAGGAAGGCACGGGAGCGCGATCTTTCCTCATCCTGCTATCCGTCACGGGAGTAAGTGACCGGCAGTGGAGCGGTATCTTCAGGAGCGGGATGGTGGTTTACTCGTACGCGCATGTGCACCTCGTTAAGTGTTGCATGGGATTGAGGAATGTATCCGTTTGCATGTTTGTGAATGCAGGTGTCGTTGCAATGCGCACTCTCACAGATTTCTGTGAAGGAAGAAAACTGTATTTATATATCCTTAAAATATCCGTGGTTTCATCCAACGCCTGTAAATACGCTTAGGGCAGCGTCTCTTACATGACTGTGAACCATGTTTGTGGGTTTAGACCGCCAATCTTCACTCACAGGCCCTCCGTCTTTTTGTATAATTTTTTCAGCTATTTCTTTTTATATTCATATCCTGGTAGAAGGTTTATCTTTTACATTGTACCTCTAGGTGCGGTTTATAACGGCGTTGAATACACTTAACAAATTGTAATGAAAGTACGAATTATCCAGGACAATAGAAATCTATAGTGATTGATCATGTGTGCAGTGTGGTCCATCTCATTATATTATGCTTGCCGAGTCTTACCCGCGAGGCCCTTTGTGGTATAAGATTTATATGGCCGGGCAACGTCATTGACCGGCTTATAGGCGTATCGCTCATGCAAAAAAAAAAAAAAAATTAAAGCCGTTCCTCTCAATGTGAAAGCTGTCGGAAGTACAGAACAGTGATTCGCCATAATGGGCTGTGATTCGGTCATTGCTATAACTCAATGCAATTTAAATTTCCCGCCTTCGCAGTGCTCGCGCGACCCCTGCCTGAAACTGCGCCAGCGGGAATTTTTTTCTTTTTGTGGTTGCTTTTCCTCCTGCACGTGCCGGCATTTCACTGCTACTTTCTTTTCGCTTACTATCGTAAAAACTAACCCAAAGAGCGTTCCTAACTAAATGAACGCGGGCGCAGCCGGTTAATTATGCATATTTTGCCTCAAATGTACCTACATATTCCTTGCGCTAAGCAACGGGGAGATGTATGACAAGCACCAGCGGTTCACAAGTTTCAAACGCTTGTGACTATATAAACCGCTCGACTTTCGAGGCCTCTGGGTTCCGCCGCGACGACGGAACGCCATATGGCTCTACTTGGATCCAGCGCGCGAGCTACGACGACCAGGCTAGCCCCTAAAGGACTCTGCACTAATAAAAAAAACTTGAATGCTCAAGGATACAGCTAGGGACGTGGATCTCTGTTGGGCTTTTGCAACAGCGCGACGCCACGCGCACTATTCCGGTTGGCAATGCTAAGGTCGAAACATATACTCGGGTTAATACGTGCTTGTACTCATTTCAATGGTGAAAATTTTATTGGGCAAAACAGTTCCACGTATAAACCAGATAAAAACCTGAAAGTGGGATAAATCTCGTGACTAAGCCAAGCCCACGACCCCGCTTAAAGGAGCCATGAAGAGAAAACACAAGTTTGGTTCATTCAAAAGATTGCCTCGTTAGAATCATACTGACACCACTTTTAACGTAAACTTCGCTGAAATAAGCTACATAATTAGGAAAAAGGGGAATGACCATGCGACCCACCAGCTCATTTCCCGCAACAGAACCTATGATGTCATTCGAGCGAGCTCTGCGATTGGCGGATGCCGGCACAAGCAGACTCAAATTAGGTAGAGCTTACAAACTAGCTGAACGAGCGATTTGCGCTTAAATTTAGGGCACATTCTTTACAAAGCAATAAGAATGATGGGACAAACAGTGGAAGTTACGAAAGCACATGTAACCATAGAAGTACTTATGCGTACAGCTGTTCGTACTGCGCGCAGCATGCTTGGTTTAGCTGCACGGCACTACGGGGCTTGGGGTTGTCTCAGACGACCCTGGCCGATTGACGCAAGCAACGGTGTCTTACGTGACTACATTTGTCTAGCGAGCACTGTTTCAGCGAACGAATATTTTCTCCCAGAACAAAAACAAGCCAGGTTTAAATACGGGCAAGAACAAACCAAACGCTTGCCACGGTATGGTGGCGCCATCTAGGTTCGGGTAACGTAAAAAAACGTGGAAACAAACCAACACCGCTGTACAGGGTGGAGACAACCTTTGAATGGTCCCGTGCCGCCGCAATTGGGCCAACGTGCTCAACGCGTTGTTCTTTTCGTTTCCCATGAGACCTAGCAACGCGAAACAGACAATATGATTCAAACTTCTTCAGTAAACCACGTTGCGGCGGTAATTTTAGCGCGGTTTTGACACAATGACTTGCTTCGGCGGTGAGCGAGCGACACAAAATGGCGGCGCCAGCGTATACGTGTCTCTACCCTGTACGGCGGAGAATGAAGGTATTCTAGACTGCAGAGCGGTCGGTTCCTGTGATGTCATTGCAGACACCGAAAACAAACGATTTAGCGGGAAAATAAAAATTTTAACCTAAATTGTTTAATTTCTCAGTGAATAAAGCATCGTTTGTATCCGGACAAGCGCTGGGGGCACTATAAAACACGACATCTTTCGAATAAAACCAACTTGCATTTTCTCTTCATGGCTCCTTTAAGCCCCGGTGAAAGAATGTGGTCCTATCTTGGTTAATCAGCGATAAACAAATCTTTGTACCCTTGAGGAATAGGCTCGGTGGATGGTAGCTGCTATTCATTTGATGACCCAAATTCAGTTCCCGCGCGTACGCGTGACTTTTATCTCATCGCGACCTGTTTGTTCCTGATTCAATTTCAAGGCGTCCAGCAAAAGGAAAGAATGCGCACGCGTTGAACTGCAGTCACCGCTGGGATTATACCAAGAGATATGCATATCTATTACTACGAACAACGGAGAACTTGAATCCAGGGACAGACGATGCGCGACACGCTGCAGCTTTTCGCATAGTAGCGGCTCAAACAGGTGCTGCTTGCAGTTTGTTAACAGTTGAAATTTCAAATTCTTATAATCATATCAGCAAATCATACTTTCTGGGTGGATGCCTCAATACCATACGCCCTAGGTTCCAATCAATCTGAAAATCAAATATGTATGGCAAGTGAATCGTAATCGTCTTGGGAAATGTCTTAAACGGAACGAGTCAACCGACAACAAAGGTTTAACGACGCTTTAAAAAATTATGCACCCCTCCGTCTAGTGGTGATGATCGTTGAACGCGAAGCTTTCTCGTGATAGGTTCTTTCGTTGGCCAATCCCACACTGCGAGTATGTGCTACTCTGAAGGTACGCGCTAGTTTTCTAGAATACGCACAACTCTCGGGTGTGCATTCCGCACACTTTAGGTTTGGGTTTGGGGTGTACGGCGCGGATCGTTAGCTGCTGCTTCGCGTTCTCTTCTACCATATCGAAATGGGGGAATCGGATAGATGCCGCGGCTTTATAACGTGAGGGATACAGCTTTGATTCCTTCCACGGGAAGCGTTTTTTTCTTTCATTCGTAATGAAATTCTGCACAATTTGCTTCTTCACGTAGCCAAATTGTCTGTCCTTTTTAATGAACTTTCAGGCATGCAGTCATTTCCAAAGTTATCTTGTCATTGGGGTATGGCTATCCAGTGGGCTAAAGTATTTGATAAACAAATAGAAAGGAAACCATGGAACAACGCTGATCACCACGGAGGGTCGCAAATTCCCGAATTTGCCGCAGTATCCTCAACAGCTACGCTGCTCCAAGAAATGGCAAGCGCGAAACGTGTTGAAGTCTAGCACCCTCATAATATGTGTTGTCGTACGGTCGTTGCAGTACTGGAAATAAAACTCCAGTTGGCACTTAAGCTCAGTATTTATATCCTCTCAGTCCCTGCGGAATGTCTTCTGTTCGGTACTTGGAAATGCGTTTTATATGCTCAGCATCAATCAATCCTTAAAGCGGAGCCCTTATAAGAAAGAGTGATAAGAGTTTGGCGACCAGTACATCCCCGGATACAAAGGCTGTTTTCAGCCTCTGCCGCTCGCTACGCCTGGCCTTCAGGGCTTAACAGGAGCTTATACGCATCCCCTCGACGGGTCCTGCAAAGACGTCGCCCATTGATCACAGTGGCCAATCGGCTTCGCGAACAAATGCTATCGGCCGGGTTGTGTGTGATTGCCAAAACACAACTATTTTTTTTTTTTGCAAGAGAGCCAAAATGGCTCTTCTGTACCACTTTACGAAACTGTAGAGTGCAGACGTTGTGACCACCACCATGCAAGGCATCAGACGAGGAACGGTACGAGCGAGTTCACTCCACTTTAACAGAGCAGCCGGTGCCAAGTCCGTAGAGCAATCAATTCGTGAACGGTGGCCTCCGCAGTGAAAACCTTACGGCGATTCGAGAAATTTGGATAGAATATTGTCTACCTGTGCCCCGTGACATTTTTGGTTACTGATGAAGCGATGTATACACAAGATGAGGACGATCGGTTTACTAGTGGCCGAAAGGGAGCCCCCGAATGCTGCACCCCAGGCACACACTCGCCGTTGTCCGTGCCAGGCCTAGCATCCGCGGGTCACTGCCCACGTATGCCCGGTGACAATATTAATTATGCAAGGCAGGAATGAAACAATCACCCGACATCGTGATTACGTCCGCATGGATTGTCAATTCTTACTGAAACGTTCGGTATATCAGGAATTATGAGAATATGGAGTTTATGCGGAGTATATGGTGCCAAAGGGTAACTAAAGTGATACTGTATCCAAAAAACAGTGCAATAAAATTATTTCTCACAATAAAAATTCGGCATAAATTCAGAGAATTATCTACTCATGCATAGCATTTTTATGCCGCCTGTCTAGAGTGTCAGTTTTCTCCAGCCACATTTTTTTTTTGTCTAAATCCTGCCCGACCAATCATCTGCAATTACGCTATTATGACGATTACAGGTGAAACTTTCGCGAGATGAACATTATTGCGGAAATGCCATGCGGTATATGTTTTGACATTTCCTTTATTTTTTATATATTTTTTTTTCGAAATTTTGCCCCACAAATTATCTCCATTTACGTTATTCTAACGATTACATTTGGAACCTTTTGCGAAATCTGCAATATTGTGGAAATGCAGGGCCTTACACTGTTCGCCATTTTCCGTAATTATTTAATATTTTTCTTATTTTTTAGTTATTCAAAATTTCGTTCAACCAATTATAATTAACACAATTACAACGATTACGGGTAAAACTTTCGCGAAATCTACATTATTGTGGAAATGCCATGCGGTAACGGTTTGACATTTTCCGTAATTTCTTTAATTTCTATTTTTAGTTTATCAAAATTTCGTTCCACCAATTATCCTCATTTACGTTATTATAACGATTACCTTTGTAACATTCGCGAAATCTGCATTTTTTTGTGGAAATGCAGGGCGTTACACGCTCCTGTCTGTGCGGGAACTCCGCAAAAAATGCTACGTGTTAAAAACAGCGGCGTGCGTCGTCTTCCACGTTTCAACCCTATTATCGACCTTGGTGCAAACAGATCTATTAATAATGGCAGTCACATTATGTGATCACGCTTTACTTGTGCTCGAGCACTTCGCATTACCGGAGAACTAAACCGAAGATGTGAACGAAAGCGACGCGGCGCGCAAGAGGCCGACGCAGCTCTCGCCTGCGACCACAGATGTCGACACAAGTGCCCTCAAATGCGTATTATAGTACAAAAATCTAAAATCTTTTGAAGAAAGGCAGCTCGCCTTCGCCGATTTAGATGCGATTGTAGCGTAGCAGCCGATGCACGTGAGGCCGTCTCCGGCGCCGTGCCGCGCTCACACCGCTTTAACTCCATAGTCGGCACAAGCGCTGGCGAATCGCAAGTGCCCTTCAAACAAATCCCTTGAGTGAGGCCTCCGCCCGGCAAAACTGTCGGCAACAATATTTTTCTTGTTAGATAACTGAAAGCAGCGACGGACTTTCGGTAGCATACGCGCACGACTTGGTCCATCACGACGCAGTTGAAAGGCTCGGGAGTGTTACCGCTCTACCTGATCGTGCGAAGATTCCAACCGTGTCTGGCGATAGGCAGATCGAAGGGTGCTGCACGGAACAGTATTCAGCGTCGAGATATTACTCTGCGTTTTGAGGGGCACAGTTTGGAACATCCAATACTCCTTGCTGTTGTTATGTGCAGTGCTCCATCGGGAACCAGCGCGGCCAAGTGCTGCCATCTCGTGGTGCCCGACGTAGCACAGACGCTGCGGCCGTCCCGTGGCCTCCGCGATCGGGTGCCGGTGGCGCGCCGTTGCTCCGGCCTGCCATTTGGCGCATCCTCCAGCAAGAACGTGTAGTTTGGCTAACTGAGCAATGCGCCGCGAGGTGTAGTGTTAGCCGATGTTTCGTAAAGGGTCGTTAATGTTTCGGCAGCTTGCACAGACTACCCTCGACGGCTTTACGGGGCCTGAGTTGCTGTGTGTCTTCACTGCCGGAATTCGCGTAACTCGGTTGCAGTTTTATTTTTGCTGAGCTGACCAAGCGGACCATCAGGGCATGAAGTCCACTTGTCTCAGAAGCTTCGAGGAACAGCCAGGACAGCATTGAAACCAAGGTATCTCACTGTGCGGCGAAAAGTTATTCGCGCTGTGATTGTTGCGCTTGATCGGTGCAGGACAGTTCGGTGAAGGACGTTTCGGCACGAACATTCAGGTGCGAAAGCTTTTCTTTTCGGCGACAGAATTATCGGGTGCTTGCTTGTTCGAACAGCCGTTATAGTTTTATTTCCTCATAGGGTGGGTTATGGACAACAATTGAGATCAGTAATTGCATTTTTATTTTGGCGCCGTGTTTGATTTTTGCCAGTTATTTTTAGAAATTGAACATTTATATATTTTTGTTTGACACTTCGTTCAGGGAACACCTGTTATGCAGCCTACTGATTATATTCTTACGCACATGCATTTTTAATTTACTAAACGTTTTTAATTTATATTAGTTTTTTGAAGCATGCGACTCAGCTAAGACAATTACCCGCCGTTTACGATGGTAAAATTCATTCTTTATGTGTTTTTCTGTAAATAAAAGGCACACTGTCACTATCTAAAGAAAGCAGCTTTACAAGCATTCGGTTGCCCCCCCCCCCCCCCCAAAAAAAAAAAAAACGCAGAAAATCTTATGCGTAGTTTTATGTGGGCTGGGCTGTCCAACTAAAACTATTTTGCAAACAATTTGTCGCTAGCTTCTTTTTTTTTTCATACTGACAAGTCTAGGATATTGTCGTATAGGAGGAACGAGCCTCTTTGAAAACAGCTGCAGCTTGCATATGTCCTCAATGCTTATGAAGCGCATATTGCTTGTGCGTACAAAGCACTTATTTGGCCTCATCTAGAACGTTGTCCTGTGTTCACGTGCCCAGCAACGCAGGAACATGCTGAAACCACTCTGTCCATAGTGATGGCCACGTTTATGAGGCCACTGCTTCCAAGTGTTGGTGAAACTGTCACGAACAAGGCTGTATACCGCAAAAAACTGGTTTCCAAGCCCCTGCATCGCAAAGTGCTTCATGTGTGAACTGTTCTGTTGGTCAAGACATGCAGATGCCTTGAAAGCTTAAATTTGTGAATATAAGTAAAGTGTGGTTTGTAAATAGATTTTCAATAAACCATGCAATTCTTGGACTAGCGCTCAGTACACATTTGGTTTCAAACTTTTACTGTATGCATATAAGTGGATATTGTCCAAAGCCATCATAAAAGCTGTCATTATTGCTAAACACATGGATGTGCTTCGAAATCAGTCATTGAAAATTTAAATATCGTGGGCATTCATTTCAAAATAGCAAAACTGGGCTTGCCTGGGGCCACCGAAATACGTTTAAGACTTCAAGGAAATCTGGGTGCATCTGACTTAAAGCTTGTTATTTGTGGTGACTGAAATTAAAGCCGTAACTTGCTTAACGCGCATGGGCAGACTAGGTTGCCGCGTCCTCGAGGCTATATCGCTCAACGTAATACTCCTTAAACGTGCTAAGCCAAAAAGTACGACGGCTGCTTCCACTCAACAGACATTATTTCGAAGGTTAGATAAGAGCACAGTTATCCGTCGTGGGTAGGACGCGATCGCGCCCCGCGCTCTACTGAACTGCATTGACCATACCGATAGTATAAAGTATGTAAGCTGGGATAATAAATACCTGAAAAATGATCTTTTAATTAACTGAAAGTTATTTTATCGCCAGAAATTTTCTATTGGTGGTAGCGAATATTGCCGTTGTGTTGAGGGCGTCATGCGGCACATGTTAAAGTCGCATAGCTTGAACCCTAGCTAAAATAAATGCATTATCAGATTCTATGAGTCGCTCTGCATCCTTAACTTCAGCTATGCTTTATTTTTATTGGGATACGAAGCGCGAAAGTTGTAAAAAACGCCATTTGGAGGAGCGTTGCAGTATACACGGCTTTCGTTTCAGCCGTCGGCTTCTCGCGCAGCGGTATACGGCGGAAAACGGCGAAACGGCCTCTTGGGAATTACGCTCACTCCTGGCGATTGGGATGGCCGGAGCAACGGCGCGCCGTCGGCAGCCGATCGCGGAGGCCGTCCTACGGTACATACGTGGCGGCGCACACGCCGTGTTTCCCGCATGCGTTACAGCTGTGAATGCAACCCATTCCAGCGTGCACAAAGTTTCCAGCTCCGAAAAGATTGTTATCCAATGGATAAAAAAATGGTCTAGGTTAATTTTCGTAAACCTAGCTATCACGAGCAAAACATCGGTTTGGCTTGGTTTTGCAATGACTATTGAAACAGTGTTCCATTTTAAGCAGCCGACTTTGCCTTTCGTTGAAGTTTCGCAGCCTACGGCGTAGGTAAGTCTACTGTAGGACTGGATTCCGCCGGTCGCTTACGCTGAGGCACACGCGCTGACGGCCCAGCCAGTGCGCCTTCAATGGCGAGACTGAGCCACCAAGCGCCGCCGAAGCAGTCGTTATACCCTCGCCTAGTCACGTAGCATCGCATAGGCGAGGCTGCAAACGAACGCAGCAGCGACGCTTCTCAGCAGCCGATTACTTGACATGACGTCACACCTGCCACCCTTGCCCTCCGGCGGTTCAACGCAATTGCGACACGACGAATGAGTTGATTGAATGAATGATATGCTCGGCATAGAAAACTAACCGTAGATCTCTGTAGCTTGTTCTGTCTGCTCAGAGATGGGTCGGCGTGGCTGAGTCTGTGTTTCGACCTGCGGTGCTTGACTTTGGTGCCTATTGCTGAGGACGCATCGGTGGCTTCCAAGGGCCCCGGAGGACTAGTCTGCAGAGAACGGGCAGAGCTGAGAGAGTGTTCTCATTACTTTATTTCCACCACAAGTATAGAGAGCCTGGAATAAATAAGAATAATGTTTGGAGAATTCCTCCCGTGGCAGAACAGTTGACCGCGGTTTTTTAAGAGAAGGCGCTTTTCACTTTAGACATGGTCAGTTTCCTACTACGAAGCTATTGGCATCTTCTACGTAGAAGACACTTGCGTTTGCGTTGTTTTCTACGCAGATATTTCTGCCGGCAAATACAACCATGTGCCCATAACATAGAACAAGCTTTTAGAAGCCAGGAAATCTTACATTGTTCCAGAAAAGAATGCGTGATTACGTTTAAATATTTTATACTCCCGTGAAACTATTTACATCCAGAAAGAAACAAAATTGCGAGGGGGGCTGGGAGGGGCTTGGAGGAGGGGGAGGACAGGGGCTTCGGGCCGTAACTACACCTAGGCTATGAGGCGCACCGTGCAAGCTTCTATGCGCAAATTTGGACCACCTGAAAATCCTTAACGAGTGCAAAATTCTGTACGCACCTGCGTAATCATCTTTCGCACCATGCAAGAAATGGCTGCCGAGACCTCTATCGAACCCCCGTTCTCGTTTTTTGCAGCAGGTGATTGTAGAGTCTGAAGGGAGTTATGCAGTTTTTTATTTCTTTATTAGCCTTAATACCACAATATGCACCCCGAACACAGTTATATTCTCTACGTATTTTTCTGCATTTTAATGGCACATCACATGCACAGTAAGTGAAAAGCCAGCGAATAGCGTGTGTAGCAGCGAAACGGCTCTAAGACCTCTCATATATTGCTACGCGCATCACACAGCTACAGAAGCGTATTTGCCAATGCTTACCTTCTGGGTATAAATATATGCTAAATCAATAAGTGTCCCATTAACCGGAAATGCCGGTGTAGCGCTTCTCTAGCAGCGAAACGACTCCCCAACCTCCCCTTCGCTGCGACACGTAGCACCTAAGCTCAGGGGTGTATTGACCAACGCCTGCCTCCGGGTAAATGGCTTTGATATGGGAAGCAGCCAGCGCCTGGGTTAAAACGTCTGTAGCAGAGAAACGGCTTAAAATCCTACCATTGGCTGCGACAAGTTCCACTACGGGTGCTTCACAATAATAATGTCACGTAGCCAAAGACGACGCAGCTGTCTTGAAGAAAACACAAGTTTATTAGAGCGAACTTGCGCTCCCCTAACAACTGAAAAGAATACAGAGGCGGCGAAGCAGCAGTCAACAAAGTGACTTGCGTAGGCGAGTGTCGTCTAATGGAACGCCGCGGCGCCTGCTGTGCAGGCTTTTATCTTTCGGCGCAAGTGTTTCTGGAACCGTCGATTCACATCCAGAACATTGTAGGTCAAAGAAGATTATTCTGGGCTTAGTGACGTTAGGGTGAAACAGTCTGCTTATCTGAATACATAGCCCGTGCGGCATAAACATAAAGAATGGAAGACGTGCATCGCTCTGGGCACACATAACAGAGCCGGGCGTGGCCGGGCAGTACAACAAACAATAACTAAACAAACCCATACATGGCTCGCGGCAATAAAATACAAAGGACCGTCCGTTTACGGTCGGCGTCTGGTAAAGCAGATTAGCAGCCACGCATTTTAAATCCGGTGTTTTTCAATAACAGAAAAAAAGGAAACACATGCCAACGTTTGGGCATGCGCAGATTAACAGGGCAAACGGATAGTGCGGCAGCGTCCACTGTTTCACGTGTCCAACTGCAGCGACACGTCAGCAAGTACTTGTACACTCTGGCCTCACCCCACCGGTGCAAAAGTCACTATCGAACCAAACGCTAGTGCGCAGAAGTATGAACTGTCCCGAATGGAGTTCGAAGTGCCTACAACGTCTGCGCCCACAACGTCGGCAGTACCAAAAGGTGGCTGGCCACGCCAGTACACCAGTGATACCCCACAGCAAAAGTCAAAAATACATGTCCCTATGCGAAACTCACATAAGCACTCTGCTGCGTTCAACCTCGTATAGTTTCCCCTTCGCAAATCAGAAGTGGTGCTAAGGCATCCTCAGAAATATTTTTTACAACAGAAGTTTGTAGAAAAGTGCCGATCTTTTCACAGGATGTTCGGATAATGGGGTTTAACGTGCAGACGCAACGCAGGCGATGAGGCGCGCCGTAGTGGAGGACCCCGGATTAATTTTGACCACCTGGGGATCTTTAGCGAGCGCCGAAATCTCTACACACGGGCGTTTTCGCTCTTCATTTCCATCAGAAAAACACCCACCGCGGCCTGTATCAAACCCGCATCGTTGGGCTCAGCAACACAACGCCTTAGCCACTGAGCCACCTTGGCGGGTTCCAATCTTGCCTTACTACGCTTCGTGCCGAGTGGCAACCTCAGCGGTCTTCATACGGACGGGTGGCGCTCGTCCCGTCCGTCCTGTGTGTGGTGTCTTTTTCGCGCAAGGCCCGTGTTCATTCACCAAGATGCACCAACTCGCCCAACAACAAGTTCTTCTAAACTACGGGTCTTCATACGCTAGCGTAAACGAATGAAAAAAAAATAGCCAATGACGAGAGCGTTTATAAGAGTTCGATAAAAAAGAGGGATTAAAAATTGCGGAAATTATCTTTGGTAAGGCGTGTAATATAGGATATAGATAAGTGTAAACATAGAAAATTGTGGCCCGCAAGCGTTTTCTTGTTGGCTTCTAGATTGTGGCGTGCTTTTGGTACAGTACGCGTGACAAACCGTCCAAACAGTGATAAAAGTTCGTACCAAAATTTTTCATTCTTCTATACGTTCGTTTGGACGAAATTCCTCGTATGGATCGCAACAAACCAAGTTAGAATTCAGTGTGACGTCACAGGCGTAATTTCCTCTGGGCGGCAATTTCCCACGCCAGGTGTTAGCGCTTCTAGGCTTTACAAGCAAACAAATTCTTCTAAATTTCTTCGTATCCTTCCAGCGATACAACGGGCTGATAAAGAGGCACAAGAATCGCTTTGTTACTACACCCTCCCGCTTTGCAAGGTATCGCAAAAAACAAACGGCCACATTCTTTAAGGACGTAAACACATTCTTCATAGAGTGTATGATGACGTGTCCTATCCTCACAGCTCGAGAAAAATAAAACTGCACAAACCTTGCGATCGGTCGTGTTCACCTCACATGTCGTAGACTCGGGGAATCGCTCCAGTTGACCGGTAGCATCCTGCATCCGAATTGCCCACATAAATTCGGAGAAAACTCACAAATGCAATCTGTGCTAACGCAAGTGTCCAATTTATACAGTGCAGTATTACACCAATTGTCCACCTTTTCTCGAAGATTAGGCCAATCAGGACCAGTTGTAATGCCTTAGCGCACTCTGTGCCTCTAGAAAACAGGGTGAGAGCTCGGTTCGGTTTTATCAAACTAGAGTATTTACCAGAATATCTGTTAAGAGCTTTTACCATAAACAGTTGCAGATAGTTCTGTTATTGTGGCAGCTGAAGCAAGCTTGCTTGTAGTATACATGTGGACGAATAAAATAAAGACCACCACAATATTTTAAGAATTGTCTGACGTTTTTGCTTGATTTCTGCGAAAGTGCTGTGCTCAGATTAGGTGAGCAAAGGTTTGTTACGGCTAGAATCACTAACTCAGGTCCGCGTGTAGTTCTGGCCCGCCAGGCCTCCTCGCCTCGCAGAGCTTAGACATACAAATTTCTTGTAGAAATAATACAAATCGCCCCCTACAAAAGGAAGTGAGTATATCTTATTTTTTTTTGCTCGAATCATCCTGTGTGTTTGGTGCCTTAGTCAGAGTTGTGAGAGTGGGCGAAGGAATAAGGAGGACAAAATACAACAATATAGTATAGATGAACAAATTAACCTTGATTTGGGGAAAATAAAGAACGGATAGGCGATACGTAAGCAGCTAGTAAAGCACGGTAAACAAAAGTAATCACATCTTTTGTTGGAATCGCAAAGAACAACGTACTAAAAACGAGCCCTCAAAAGTAAGCGGCGCACATTCCAGGGTTTAGAAAAAAGCATGAAGTTATTAGTGCTTCACCTAACTCCATTAAATATCTGACCCTACCACCCAAGTCCACTAACAGACAACTAAGCTACACTTATCAAACCTCCGGGCCTGACGGCTTTTAATACACCGTTTTAATTACTGATTTCAAGTGGCCCTACTTGAACCCATCATATATCATCGCGTATTTATACTAGCACTACTTACGCCTCACTCAACTTCGATGATAACAAGCCATGGACCAATTCTTATCTTCAAACACACTTTTGTGGCATGCCACTTCTGATATTTATTTAACCACACGGCCGCTAGGGACACCGCATCCGCACAAATGGTATGACGCCTTTTTGCTTAGCGCTAGCCCCTTGGAGCACCTACGTCAAGACCGCCGCAAACCTCGCCTGAGCCTCGTCGAAATCAAACTTTCCAATCATGCTATGAGCAAATTTAATTGCTGGAATCAGAATAAATCGATGTGTATCACGATGGTGTTGGTCGTAAAAAAAACATTGTATCTTCCATATTTATGGATTTTTGGTAGTATAAATTCTATGTTGCCGTGCCCGGGTTAATAATTACGCTGACAAGAAGATTTTGATCATCATCTGCCGCCAAATTGTTTCGATATCAAATGGACATCATTACCGCTTCCTCACCGATTTAATTACTTCGAATGAAGAATGGTGCAATTTCTCGGAAGATATTAATCGCCGAATGCCTCATACGATGATGTAATAATGGCGGTCGTATTATAGAAATCTGCCGGAATTACACGTATAATGACCGACGTTTTAGTGCAATGAACGGTCCTACCAACGAAATGACAGTCTTCGTGGCATAGAGAGCCGGCCCCCTGGTGGCTTTGGGGGTAGATATTGGTGACGACGCTGCCGGTGGGTAACTGCGATACAGTTCAGTGGTTACGCGCCATTGTCTTCGTTTACGCAGTTGCTGTTACTGTGCTGTACGAGCTCGAACCAACTTCCCTTGACATAAGAAAGTTTAGCTCTTTCAAACACTTGCGCGCAGTTCCGCTCTTCGTAATAGGAGGCGCAAATCGTACACCTCTTGGTCTTCCAGTTACCCGAATGCCTGTAGAACTACGCAAACATTATTAGCCGCAAATAAGCGTTTCTCGCAAAAGTACCGACAGGAATCTAGAAGATTCTTGCAGCAGCTGTGGTTTAATAGTGAAGGTTACATTCACTGATATTTCACTGAACAAATAAAAGCCACACACGAAGACAACAGTGGCTTCTCCCTAAAAAGCACACAATTACATGTTGGTCATATATTTGACGCTGCGGTGAAGACTGTTTTTTATCAAGGCTATGACGCTTCTAACATGATAGTGCGTGCACTGTTTCGAGCACGCAGTAGCGCAGGCAAATGGACCAATAGATATCTCTCCTCAGGAATTTTCCCTCAAATTGGGTCTCTTGCGGTGTTACGATTCAGCGCCCCGCTACCCTTTTCGTGGGCTCTGCAAGTGTTGTGTAGTGCTCTTGTGCTTTGCGGCAGAGCCTGCCTTCTTCGAACGGGTTACTACATGTGCCTGCCGGACGGGGTCCGCTAGCGGAGATTCAAGCCGTTGCAGCTACAAAATGCATAAAACAAAGTGTTGATGCAGAGGCACGAATCTGCGCAACCGACGCTACTCGCCGATCTTGCCTCCTTTCCCCAACTCAGACTCAGCTCACGACCTCTGGAAAGAGTAATTGCGTGTGTCTGTACTATCCTCGTGCCCCGTGCAAAGCACTAGGAAAGCTGTTTTTCCGTTAGCGCTTCGGGGATAAATACGCGGTTCCCCCGAGTGTCATAAAGCATTCTATTGGCAGCATCACAACCCACTGTAGCTCTGTTCGAGCCATGGTGTAAAGCTCGCCCGGGCAGGTGATGTTCTTGTATTGTCGCTGATCTCTCTCGCTATGCAGTAAACCAGTTACGTTCACCTCCCGCTTCTTGTCGTTATCACCGGGGCAGCAGCGCTTGCTAGCCGCTCGACCGCCACACTACCACTACATTGATGGAGGCGACGAAGCCCGGTTAGGGAACGCCCTCGCCAGCGGAACAATGGCTATAAGATGCTTCTATTTACAAGACCTGGCGTTTTGACTATCGCCCACTCTTGAGATAATCTTTTAGGAGTCGGGTCCGTCCTCAGACAAGATTGTGACAGTCGTGTAAAAGGTATTGTCTAGAAGCAGCGCGAAACTCATGGGCAAAGAACATTCAAGAACGTGTTTAGTTTAAACACCGAAGCTACACATGCAGTTACCAAGCTTGCCGAAGTGAAGGGTTCCAGAATAATTTGGCCGCCGGGGGATGTTTCTTTAACGTGCGCCGAAATCCTGACGCATGGGTCTTCTTTCCTTCCTCCTCTATATGAAAAGCAACCACGGAAGCTGGGATCAAACCCTGGACTCTGGGCTCAGCAGCACGACGCGTCAGCCTCTTAGCCACCGGGGCGGGTCAAAGAAAATGGCGCCCAGCCAGATCACTCAGAGTGTGAGAACAGCTGGAGGATTTAGCTGAAATCTCTACAATCAGGCACAGGGTTCTCGCCTGGATGTGGCTCGCACGCCTAATAAAAGATGCAGGACACACCTGTACGGGGCTACCGCTGGAATCGGGGTGCTCTTTCTCTTCATGGCAACCGAGAGACGCTTGGCGACCGGGTTGATTCTCGGAAGGGAGCTCCTGGGACATCTTGGGCCGCTTCTCCAGATCCGCTACTCTTCTTCGCACCGATGGGAATGTTGATTATGATGACGATGTGTTCTGTACCGCTACTTCTTTTTCGTCTCCTGACAAGCGCGGAAGCGGATACATAAACTTTCCATTGGGGCTTAACACCTCCCACGTAAACATGATTTGCATGGTTAGTGCAGGGGCTGCGAAATATTTAACACTACCTGGGTATCATTACGCATATTGAAATTTTGACAGTAGAAAACACTACTATGATGATTATAGGACTGGTTATTACGATGGCCACATCATTATAGAGTTTTATCGCTCAAATAAAGCGAAATGCCTTGTTTATTTCCTTAGTTCACCTTTTTTATGGCATTTTGTAGCTGACAAAATATAATGGTACTAAATATACTTCTAAAAAGCCGTTGAACTTTCGAATAACCAAGGCAAGACTGTACCTCTGGGAGATTCATAAAAGCAGACCCGCGCTTCGATCGACGCTTTTATCTCGCGTTATAAACGTCGTAGAGGTGTGTGCCATCTTTACCTATTCGAAAGCACTTTTTTGGTTCAGTTGCTCATGATTCGAAACAAAGTGCGCAGTCGCGCGCTCACCTCGCTGGCGGGGTAGCCATCTTAAAATTCGGCGCGGAAACGCAAGCTGCCGCGGACCCCACTCCGTTAACGCCGCTTGCGCCGGAGCTGCCACGTATGCGTAATGGTGCTCCCGATTGCAATCGGAACGGAGCGGATCGCCAAAAAGGGTCAGCTAAAACCCTCTATTTTTCCAAATAGGAAAATTGGCCAAGTTGGTTAGTAATCATGACGGAAGGTAACAGAGCAGAAAACGGAGAGGGCACAGAAGAAATTCACAAGGAATTTCTTGGGTGTCTTCCGTCGTTTCTTGCGCGCTTACATTTCATCTTAACTCCCTAGTGTTGCTTCATACTCTGCCGGATTTTATTTTCAGGATTCCGTGGATAAGCTCAAGTTCTGAATTGCTCTTAGAAGAGCGGGCTTTCCACCAATACGCCCCATTAAAAATCTGCAGTTTCCTCCTAATATCATTCAACATTGCGCACCATAATACCAACGAGTATTGAAAAACTAACGTCAGCTATGCGTGGTATTAAACATTATGACAAGATGCATACTGCAGTACTTGTTGGTCGTAATTGCAGAAATGAGGAATTTCGAAAGCCTGTTCGGTGGTGACACCATATTTTCACGTGCTCTGTTGCAGGAAGAGCAATAAGAGATGGCAATAAGTAGCCAGCAGTGTCAAAGAAAACCAGCGAGTGTTGATAACTTTAATGTAGGGGCTTGTAGCCGTACAGTTTTATAGTAATATATACTAGAGGGAAATCTGGCGCCACTGTCTAGGGGAGCCGCGCTTCGGCGAGTGTTTCGCCATGTACCGGGGAGGTACGTTCCACTTGTCCTTGGCATGGCTGATGAACAAGCTGAAAAGTTGGCTCTGGCTGCAAAAAAGCAACAATATTACTAGGGAAAGTTCACCAAATTTGTTTTGTCATTATAAAAAAGAACCTCCAAAAAGATTAATTGATGAGTGATTATGTAGAAGCTTCAAGCACGATGAACAAGAAAAAAAGGTTTCCTTTCTTGTTGAACTTGGCTTCGAGACAAAAAAGAAGTCATATGGCTAACTAAGCCATGCAGGCGAGGAACAGTGCTAGGAGCAATTGCGCCGCCCACGGCGGCCCGCGACTGCAGCGACAGATTTCCATCTAGTATATATTAGTATCAAACTCTATGTTTGTCGCCAAGACAATAACGACGAAAACAAGCCTCGAGGTAAACCAGTCGCCGTGATTTTGCTCGCTGCTGGCGGCGAGTTGCTGCTCGGGCGGTTTTCGGTAAAAAGATGTTTCTTTCTGCCGGCCTTGGATTCAGGATTGTAGTGAAGCGCAATTTTACTGAAAGCGCGTATTTGCTGCAACCGTCGATGTATGCCTGGTGTGAAGTGGAGTTTGGGCCTTACGGGTGAACAGGTAAAACTCAAATAAAGCCGAAAAGGTTTGCCTCAGTAAAGAAAGGGCTCAGTACTGTATCTTCGTTATAACTCTGCTATTTGATATGGGCGTGACTGTAACGAGCTGCAAAATATGTCAACTAAAAAACTGGCTGGCGATTACGATACTCCATAATGCGATATTTATGCGCAGCTGATTAGCGGTTTTGACTGTGCAAAATATGTGGAGGCAAACTATTTCAGACAGACCAATTTGTATGGTTATTGAAAACTTTTATTTGCAGTGGCTCACGAAGCACACACCCCGGTTGCGTCACTCCCAGTTCAGCACTCACTCCTTAATGCTGCAGTGCGCTGAGGCAGCACTCACTCGTGTGGCCTGTCGACGGTAGCTATGGTGAGCCCCTGCGTCGGCGGCTCGAATTGCGTCTCAGGAAGGCACCACGAACTGCATCTTAGGAAGCGAGCGCACATAATCATCACGCGTACGCCCCCATCACGTTTTCGCCAAGCATCGCACAGTCGAGCGTCTCGTGGGTGCACAGCATACTGTCCCCTCGTCCCCGCCCACTTTCGGAGAAGCGTCTCGTGCCACCACGACGAACTGCTCTCCCCTCCCAATTTCTGGACTCTCTCTTCCACTGCTTTCTTTCACTCTTCGGACTTGCCATCGTCCGCTTTATGACACCAACGGCGACGCCCCTCAGCCCACGAACGGGCGCAAAACGGCTGCGCCCTAAAAATTACAACCCCTTCCCTCCGGAAGCAAGACTGAACGCGAATCTTTACTTCAGTGATAAGAAAAACGACCAAAACTGTTACGCAATGACTCAAACGAGCAGGCAGAATCCTCGATAGGCCAAAAAATTTCATTTCTCTGAGCATTCACCGAACGCATATTTTGTATGGGTAAGATGATGCATCCGCGATTATCAGGAACGTTTTTGTTCTTCTATGGCTGCCGGCTCTTCTGCGAAGCAAACCACGTGCGGCCTCCCCATGCCGTGCTAGTAGGTGAACTGCCCGACGAGGGGGAGCGACAGCATCTGCGATTTGTCCTGATGTGAGCGAAGACGTTGATTGGCACCATTTTGGTGGGATATAGCGCGACACTTCTGCGCCCGCGCCCACGCCAGTTGCGAACGGCGGGCGAGAACTGCGCCCGATAAGGGAAATGTCCAGGCCTGATTTATTTCTGTAAATCAATCTATATGCTCCAACAGGGGCCCAGTCAGAATTCTGTCCCTGGCCAATTTCCCCTAGTGGGTACACGCCAAACACATAAATGGCATCATCATCGTGATCAGAGCGCCTGAATAAAGTTGGCTTTGCCGTTAGGCGTTTCCGCGTCTCGCATCACCGACGGCGCAGGTAAGCCAATACAAGGTTCGCTGATACTGAACTGACTGAAGCAGACATTATGATATTCCCTCCTTTATTTTAGACTAAGCAACAGAATCCTGGTATGGGGCACTACTACCACGTATAACTACAATAAATCAACTATTCTGGAGAACGAAGTTCTGGGAAAGTACGAAAATTACAGAGGGGATAGGAGCAGTACAAAAGCTCGACCAGGGTTAATTAAAAAAAAAGTTGATTCACAAAACCGGAATATGTAAACTACCCTCTGAAAGTGGAGGAGTATCTAAATTCGGTGCTATTTCCAATTCTGACAACAACCCTCACCCCTTCTGAGCACGCACAGTGGTGCCGATAGGCTACCGGGAACCGTGCCGCGACTTGTTCTCTGCTGTGTAATACCTGTCGAGTTGCAACAATCGAACCGCGGATCCTGATCTTCGACTGGCGTTTCGTGGCTGTACCGTGCACTTCCACCCGTTCGGCCTGCATCGCGAAGTTAGTTGCGTAACCATGTCCAACTTGCGTCGCTACAAATAAATTTATTTGAAGTTTGGCTTTCCCAATATTGGCGGCAAAACGTTGTGGGTTTGTGCAGTGAAGTACTTGCTCAAAGCTGCACGGTGCCGACTAAGTTGACATGCACTCTCCGGACAAAGCATGCGAGCTGCCAATAAATCAAGTTCTTCGAAACAAGAAAAAATATTGGGATCACGAAGGCTGGATAACACAAATAAGGTGAGGCCGAAGTTATCAGAATGCAGTTTTAAAATAATTTACTGAGTAACGGAATCGCTTTGTTTGTGGGCGTGCATACACTGTCCAATCAGTCGCCAGATGCTTGTTCGAAGTGGTTCACTTTACCTGTGCATAACGTGTTCGCGGCAGCCGATAGTCTCCATCTGTGGCAGAATTCTTGTTCGAGTTGTTTTACGTTAGTTTCGCATGCGATCTCCACGGCTGCCTTGTTACGCATTCTGCTCACCGTGCGCACGCTACCCTCACTTCAGAGGCTCCGACCTCGCGGTTTGGTTGCAGATTTTACTAGTTCGCTTTAGTGCCCCAACTTGCAACATAACACCTTGCTGGATGGGGAAGGTGACCACTTGAGTGCCAGTTCTAAACTTTCGATGCAGTTTTTGTGTGCTCGGCTCAGCGTACAAAGCTACACTTTTTTTAGCTGGCAAGCTATGCAGATGCCATCAAGGCAAGCTGCACAGTCAGCTACGACGTCGCTAAACAGATGAAGCCTCACACAATCTGCGACACTTTTCTTATGCCCTGCATGAAGGTTCTCGTTGGAGCCCTCATAGGCAAAGAGCATGTTAAAAAACTGGATGCAATACCGTGCTCGAACGACGCCGTTCACCTTAGAATACGAGAAATAACGTCTGATGTGCAGGACCGAGTAGTAGAAAAATTGGAGTCTCATGGGGAGTTTCTCCTTCGCTTGGATGAAAGCTTTGACGTGTACGGGAGCCCACAGCTAATAGTGTTTGTGCGCTTTGTTGATGGCTCGAATATTGCTGAAGACCTCCTTTGCTGTCTGGATGTCGAGACTACGACGAAAAGGGTTTTCCAATTCGATGCCACATTTTTTTGTTTCGCATGGTCTTCGTTGGGACATGTGTGTAGATGTGTGCACCAAACAGCACTTGATCCATGGTTGGAAACGCTGTTGGTTTATAGGGACTCGTTAAGAATGTTATCAGTGCAGTAGCATTCACCCATTGTATGCTTCATAGGGAAGCTCTGGCGTCGGAGGAGTTGGGTTCAGAAATTGCGCGCGTTATGCAACACGTTGTGGAAGTCGTGAACAGTGTAAATGCAAGGCCTAAGGCCAGTCGCCTCGGCAAGGTACTTTGCGAAGAGATGGGTGCAGAGAAGCAGTACCTGCTTTCGCACACCCAGGTGCACTGGTCGTCGCGCGGAAAAGTGTTTGCAAGGGTGTTCGAGCTTATTGCGGAGCAGAGTGTTTTTTTGGTAGAAGATAGGGCGCTAGGAGATCCTTTTCAGAACGCATCTTTCCCAGCAAAGCGTGTCTCTCTGTGGACCTGTTTTAGCACCTGAACCCTCTTAACAGCAGCATGCAGTGAGGGGCACTAATGTTGTCTCCTCAGCGGACAATGTGGAAGGCTTCTGTAAAAAGTTTGAAAGTTGCTTGAGCCGGGTGAGCAGGGACGAGTATTCTGCTTTCAAGCTCACAATCATGTCTCATCTGAACACATTTGCGGGCCATTTTAGTTTTCCGCTCCATTGCTTGCCTTCCACTCGAAACGTTAGTAAACATGTTTGTTTTTGTTTTTTGAGACGTGCGTCGGACTCTGACCTCTCCAGCCCACATTAAAGAGCTCTCTCTCTCTCTCTCTCTCTCTCTCTCTCTCTCTCTCTCTCTCTCTCTCTCTCTCTATATATATATATATATATATATATATATATATATATATATATATATGTATAGAGAGAGAGAGAGAGAGAGAGAGAGAGAGAGGTTTGTTTCGTTTTGTATTATATTTTATTCGTTGTCGTAATATCTTTCTTGTGTAAAAATTTTGCTTGTGTATTTTTTCAGCTCTCTGAATTTTTATTTTCGGTAGTTATTTTTTGCATTTGCGGGGTTGAATTTCCCGCGGGAAAGCAGTGGCGGGAAGCGCCATGCGCCTCGCAGCTCACCCAGAGAAGAGGACGACGAGGGCGGGCAGCGGGGGTATGCGGGTGAGCACGCAATAAAGAAAGACGAGAACCAGGAGGTGTTCGATCAGGTACCGCGGGTGTCGGTCCCTTCGCTGTCTCTACATATGGTAATACGTCTTGGGACATATTGCCGGCAGTTCTTTCTGGATAAGGCGTTATCGTTTCACTCTCGTTCCTTCCAGGCGACGTGTTTGATGCTGTTCGAGCTCTTTTGTGGAAAACTTTTGTTTTGTGTCTACCATTGTCGTTTGAAATTATAATTTCTTTGTGGGCCCAGCACTACGCCAGAGCGAACATACGAAATTTGCTGTCCAAGCGTAATCGGAACGGTAAGTTGCAGGGCGACATCAACCGGGTGGCGTTTTTTTTATATTTTACAGCTCGGGCCAGTTCTTGACGCTTAGCTTGGCCGTCTGACTCGATGTCTTTCACAGTGTCCGATACAATCTGTTATGAAGCTCCTATGAAAAAAGCAAGCCTAATTGATGTTCAGTCTAGCGCCATACTTGAAGTCCGGCATCGCATGCATTAATCCGCAGGCTCGTTCTTTGGGTCAGGTGCCTTTCATATTTATTTATTTATTTATTTATTTATTTATTTATTTATTTATTTATTTATTTATTTATTTATTTATTTATTTATTTATTTATTTATTTATTTATTTATTTATTTATTTATTTATTTATTTATTTATTTATTTATTTATTTATTTATTCATTTATTTATTTATTTATTTATTTACAGTATACTGCGGTCATGGAGGACCATGCAGGTGGGAACATGGTGATGCATATATACAATTTATGTGGCACGGCAGAAGCCACGTGGCGCACAAGCACCCGAAGTAAAAAAAAACATTGAAAAATGGTTTAACCCAGCCAAGGAACAAAATAACACACCTTACAGAAGGGCTCAATACACATCACATCAAGAAGACACCATAGAAGTCTGCGAAAACAATGCCAGGTGTGCAGAATACTTGACTGCTAACAACAGATAACAGATCCACTTTTGAGGAACCTGTATTGATGTTCCCTTGCTTGAGGCATGATGCAAACCCTCATCGGGGGCGCTAACAATACTGGGTACCTTGGAAGGGGGCATTAGACGACTGTATAGGGTGCGACGCGGAGCACCACTTTTACGGCAGTGCAGTGCTCATGGCTGTCCTCTCCTTATCTATTCTTCTTGGCTGTCCTGCATAAAAGGCTGGATATTTTTATTTGGAATTGTTAACCTGACTGTTTCGTTTATTGTGCAAAATAACCCTTTTGCAGTCACAGTAGAAGAGAACAAGACCGTAGCGTACGAGAAGGAGGAAAGCACAATCTTGTGAGTGGAGTCAAAGACCCCGTCTATGCAAAACTGCGTATTAAAAAACGTTTCATGCTTCTAGTCCCCAACTTACATACGAGCAGTGGGTGCCGCGGCTGACCAGCTCCGACCTCTCCTTCAAGCATAGCCTGGTGGAGAAGGCCTGTGTGGCTAGCGCCGGCAGGTTATGCCGGACTAGAGGAGACCCCCACCAGGTGGGTACACAGATATCAGCACCTAAGGCTCCCCTAAATAAAGTTTCCGCCTCCTCCTACTCATATCAGGGTATAACAGGAACGAGTATCTCAATAGCCCGAGGATATCTTAGAGCACAGACTGGGAAAGAGGATTCGACGAGAGAAGGCGCCTGTCACCCTAAAGCTACTTGAGCGAGTAAAGAAGAACGGGAACGAAGCGAGGGATTAGCAAACTAAGCAAATATGCCCTGTCTCGAGAGCCCGACGTTGTCTTTAATTTGCAGTCTGCGGCACGTCCAGACTGCGATTGCTCAGCACTGCATGGTATATCCCCGCACGTAATTAGGTGGAACGAAATTTCCCCGGGGATTGCGACAGCCGATATGTCCCCGAAAAATGGGAGAGCTTCGTTGGCTTCACCATTTGCGAAAGACTTGGCCTCAGGAACTGCACGACATTTCGCTATTTTTGTACCCTGGGAAAGAAGCCCACCAGCACTGTCTGGCCATGTAGGGTGAAAGGTATGATGTCAATATTTTTGAAACGTCTAAAGTGACTTTTCTGCCTCTTCTGAAAAGCAGCATCAATAAAGAAAGAGGGGGACTGTACAAGTCAGACAGGTCAGATTATGGTTAGCATATATGATGTGAAGAGAACGGACAGCCGAGTCACACGCGCTTCACTTTAAGCTGTAATTAGTAAGTAGAAATTTTGCTCCAGATCGTGAGGCACGCGCTCAAAGCAACGCTGTTTTTCAATTTATGATGGGAAGCTCTACAGCTGTAGAAGCAGTTTCGGAAGTTTCCAATTCCTAAAGTCTGACAGGCTGTTGCAACTGTTCATCAAATATTGGGAAGTTCTCGATAGAAGATCATAATAAAAAGGCTGTGTTCCGGCGAATGAAGCCCATGTAGCTATAGCAGTATTGTCTTGCGACTAATCTCACTGTTAAAAATTGCTAAACCAAATGTCAGAAAAATGGCTGATGTTTTCGCATCTTTTTACGACCTAATATAACATAATCATTCCGTAAAAGATAAGTTTGGTTCTTGCAGGGCACGGGAGCCTACATACGGAGTTTTTTGTTATTGTTGCGGTTCTAATGTCGTCTTATTGTTGTTGTTTAGAGCAGTTATATTCAATTTATTCTATTAATATTGTTCTAACGCAAAGTTACTACGAGCCATGGGCGGGTGTGAAAGCATAGCTAAAGAAGAAGCTTCTTCTCGCTTCTGGGGAATGCCTATGAAAGATAAGCGTGTGCCACGCAGTAAGAAGATGATAGGAGAGGAGACGATTGATAGAGTGTCATAGGCGCACAGAATGTAGCGAGGCTTGCGTCACCGTAGCATCTTTTGTTCCAGCTTTTCGTTGAATGTGAAAGACTGTACATTCACGGTAGACTAGGGCGACGCACACGTAGCCGCTCTGGGTAATACCTGTCCCAGGCTATGTGCGCATCCTTGGAGAGACGATCTAGTCGCCGGTGGCTATATTTTCCCCTTTGAATAGAAAAGATCAGGGTATTTTACCCCAAATTTTAAACCAGAGTTTTTCGGGAAGTTGTTGCGACCTCCGAAATACACCTGAGCATTTGTCTTACGTGTTTTAAAAAATAACTTCCTCGGCTTTAATGCGGGCCTGTCATGATGCGAGTCAGTAGAAGAAAAAAGAAAGAGAGGGCGAGTAAGAGTTTATTGAAAGGCGAAGCGGTCGGCCTGAAAAACGTATCTTAGGCCTGCTACTTCCTATTGATTTGACTGATTGTAGGGTTTTACGCAGAGATGCTACACAGGCGATGAAGTGCGCCGTAGTGGAGTAGTAGTAGTAGTAGTAGTATGAAACTTTAATGAGCCTTATAAAGTAGGAGTGGTTCCCTAGTCCGGGAATCCAAGTGACGACCGGGCGACCGACGCCCTAGATGCCAGTAGTTGCTGGACGTCCAGGTGGTCGCTGGTGATCAGGTTCTCCCACAGCTCATGGAGGGGGAGGGGGGAAGGAAAGGGTGGGAGGTCAGGGTTATGCGTACACTGTAACAAAATGTGGACGAGTGTGCCAGGCTGAGAGCAAAAAGTGCATTGGGCGGGAAATTGAGTAGGAAACATGTGGTGTAAGCGAATTGGATGGACGAAGGTATTCGTTTGGATGCGACGAATAGTCGTTTCTTCTGATTTGGACAGCTTGGAGTGAGGTTGATGGAATCGTTGCCTGTCGAGTCGATAGTACTGTGTGATGTCCTGAAACGTAACCAGTGGTGTGGACTCCGCTTGTTCTTCTGGGGCCTGGGAGGAGAGTGCGCAGGCTTGATGATGGACAAAATTATTGCCTGTCAATGTACAGTGGGCGGGTGTCCAGACGAGGGCGACGTTTCTTTGTGGCTGATGTTGCGAGAGGAGGCGGAAAGTTGGTGGGGCCACCCTCCCCGCCAAGAAGCTCCGACAGGCAGCTTGGGAGTCGGTTAAGATGACCGCGCTCTTGGTGTGAATAAGTGCGAGTGCGATGGCCAGTTCCTCAGCAATATGCGTGGATGTCGTGGTAATTGAAGCACAGGTTATAAGGGACGATTTGGTGGTGACGGTTGCAACCTTGTGCTGCCCGCCTGGATACGAGCTAGCGTCTGTATACGCGACGTCCAGACGGTTCCCATAGATGTTCTCGTGGGCTTGACTCCGTGCTTGTCTTCTGCCCGGGTGGAGATCAGGGTGCATGTTCTTCGGTATTGGGCGAACCCGTACAGCAGATCTCCAAGCCTCGGGGAGGACAAGAAGAGCAGGAGGAGATGCTGGGTGCGCGAGTCGTAGGCGTTTGAGTAACCAAAGGCCCGCAGGTGTTTGAGTGAGCCGGACACGTTGGCTGGCAAGGTGGCCTTCAATTAATTCTGAAACCGTATTATGAAGACCCAGTTGTAGAAGCAGCTGAGTAGAGGTGTTCATAGGTAGGCCCAATGCCTGTTTGAATGCCTTGCGTATTAACTTGTCAAGGGCGTCCAAGTCACCTTTCGTGAGGCAGAGGTATGGAGCAACGTAGATAACTCTAGAGATCAGAAGTGCTCGAATCAGTCTAATCATATCTTGTTCTTTTAGGCCCCGATGGCGGTTAGAGATGCGTCGGAGCATGTGCGTAACTTGAGTAAACGTCTTGAATAATTTGGATAAGGTCAGATCGTTCCGCGTATTTGCTTGTATGGTGAGACCGAGAATTTTGATTGAAGAGCTGGGTTTGATGTCCTGGCCGTCCAAATGTAAGGAGATGGGCTCAATAGTTCGAGCAGGTGGGTGCTTGCGCACAATTATTAATTCTGACTTATGAGGTGTGCATTGAAGACCCACTGACAATGCGTAAGACGGCACAATGTCCGTGGCTTCTTGGAGAGCATCTTGCATGTTTCCTATAGAGTCTGTATCTGTCCATATGGTGATATCATCTGCATATAGAGCATGATGTATCTTGGGGATGGCATCCAGTTGTTTGGGCAAGTCGATTAAGGCCAGATTGAACAGAAGTGGGGACAATACGGAACCTTGCGGCGTGCCTCGATCACCAAGCAATATAGGATCCGACGTGAGGTCGCCAACTTTCAAGTCGATTAAGGCCAGATTGAACAGAAGTGGGGACAATACGGAACCTTGCGGCGTGCCTCGATCACCAAGCAATATAGGATCCGACGTGAGGTCGCCAACTTTCAGGATAGCCTGACGTTGGGTTAAAAAATCTGAAATGTAGGAGTAGACGCGATGGCCACATCCAGTCTGATTGAGCCGGGAGAGAATAGCAGAATGTAAAACATTATCGAAGGCGCCTTTAAGATCAAGTGCTAGGATGGCCCTCGGAGAATGACGGGTAGCCGGCGCCAAGACTTCTTCCTTCAAACGGAGGAGGATGTCATGGGTACTGAAGTGTTTGCGGAACCCATACATGGTATTGGGGAATAGGCCTCTGTCCTCCAGAAATGGTTGGAGACGCCTCAGTACAAGCCGTTCTACCAGCTTACCCACACAGGATGTGAGGGATATCGGGCGCAAGTTGTCCAGATGAGGTGACCCAAGCCGTAGTGGAGGGCTCCGGATTAATTTTGACCACTTGAGGATCTTTAACGTGAGCCGAAATCTCGAACACACGGGCGTTTTTGCTTTTCGCCTCCATCAGAAAAGTTGCCGCCGCGACCGGGAATTGTACCCGAGTCCTTGGTCTCAGCAGCCCAGCGCCATTGCCACTGTGCCTCCGCGGCGGGTCCCGGCTACTTCCTACTGGGGCAAGGGTACTGGGGACAAAGACAGAAAGGAACAAATTTCGAGGGTATAAGAACTGCCCGTGAAATCGAACAATGGACTATGTGCACTCAATGTACCTTTAATGTGCAACGGGGCGCAGAAATATATTATAAAAGTTTAATTTACATCGCATAATTATTGTATGTATAACAAAAAATAGAAAAAATTCTTCTTCAGTCTGTAACATTTTGCACCAGTAGCAGATAATCCAGAGAGGATTCGCTAAGGTATACAAGCAGCGCTTTGACGGCATGATTGTGCTTCTTGGTGTGATTCTACGTGCCCGAGGTCTTTTTTCTCGGACAGAGGGCGAGCTTCCAAGCGTAGTAATGCTACCTGAAGGTTATTTCGCTCACTAGTAAACCTAGGCAAAACAATAAGCAAGTGTTCAATAGTGAATCGACAACTACGGAGAAAGAAGTAGGGACAGTTCTCGCGTCCGATTGTGTGAAGATACACTTGGGTCAAAGCAACGCCAAGTCGCGCCACCTGCGCAGCAAGATCGCTTTACTTCTGCGAAGTCAAGGAGCGTGTGCGAGCCAGAAAACTTGCTCGGAATCGAGTCTGTGAAGCCGTTCGTGTAATTCTGTGGGTCAGAAGAATGCAAGGCGACAGCTTGTTTACGTGCTCTGTAGAATTTTTGGTTCGTATGTTGCTGTGCTTAATGTACTTTATTAAACGGGCTCATGAACTGAAACCCTTCCCGTTCTACAGAGGTATAGCGGGTAAATAAATACATTGAAAATGGATGTTTGGATTTAAAATAAAAAATGGAAAAGGTAATTAATAAGATAATTACGCAGAAAATGACTCACTACAGAACAATGATAAATACAGAAGATCTAAAACCTATTATCGCGTTATTTGATTGATTGATTGTGGGGTTTAACGCGCCGACGCAACGCAGGCGATGAGGCGCGCCGTAGTGGAGGGATCCGGATTAATTTTGACCACCTGGGGATCTTTAACGTGCGCCGAAATCTCGAACACGGGCGTTTTTGCTTTTCGCCTCCATCAGAAAAGCGGCCGCCGCGGCCGGGAATCGAACCCGCGACCTCGTGCTCAGCAGCGCAACGCCTTAGCCACTGAGCCACCGCGGCGGGTTTATCGCGTTATTTGCCGCTGACTTTGTTTCTGCGTGTGAGTGAAATTGGGATGCTCTCGCCAGTCAATTATTAGGATTAATACCCGGCGAAGTTTTCGGAATTAAGGGGATTTATTAATTCATTCTGGATTGCGGCTCGACTGTCAGAGTTTGCTTTTAGTCCTTCCCATATTAATCGGTGAAGGAAAACAAAGAAAGAGAATAACGCTAATGTGCTAGTTTTGAGAGTAAGAAGAAAAGAGCTCTTCGGTCATATTCGTTTGTATTTTCTTCCCAATGCAAAGTGTATGAACGATACTCCACGCCTAAAAACACAGACTATATCGCATGAAGACAATGGTAAAGAACGTAGTCGAAAAAAAGCGACATTATGCACAGGTAGTGTGCATAATGTCGCTTTTGTCGGATATCATGGCTGTTTTGCATGATATGCGAAGCAGCCATGGGGTCGACTGAAGTTCCCATTGGTTTTCAGTTCGTCGTTTCTGTTGACGTTTAGCTTCGCTTTCCTTCGTTTTATCAGTAGCTTCTTGACGTAGTTTCAATCAGTGAAGGACATAAGGCGCGTTTGTAGCACATGCTCCCGTCTCGATTTGTAGTGCAGTAGGAAGAGTGCCACGTACCTTCCGTTGCGGAGAGAGAGCCCTGGGATCTAAACCGGGCGCCGCCTAACTATTTCTTTTTATAGTGGACTGCGCTGACGTCAGCCCAAACGCTGACGGTGCTGAAGAGACGCGCATGCGTAGTAGAGCGCGGACGGCGAATAACGACAACGAGGGAGGGAGGGACACATCACCGAGAATGAGATGCTTCGCATCTGAAAACGTGGACACTAGGCGCATTGCCCGAACTGCAAGCCTTGAACACCTGATTTTTGCTTGTACTATCAATTCCGCCAAATTATGAAGGTTCTGTAACGATCGCTCGCGATCCATTTCTTTTGTAGGCCCGCTGTCAAGAAGCGGGCGCAATAAATTTTGATCATTAATTACCATGTGACCAATTATTTGTTCCCACTTGACTTGCACATGGTCTTCAGCGCGAAAAGTAAATTACATGATTTTGTCGGTTGATGCAAGCAATAGATTGTGGGTTTTAATGAAACTGGCATAAAAGTCTAAGATATCGTAGCGGTCTTCACCTGAAGCCTTGATTTGATTGATTGATTCGCTTTTCTGATGGAGGCGAAAAGCAAAAACGCCCGTGTGTACGAGATCTCGGCGCACGATAAAGATCCCCAGGTGGTCAAAATTAATCCGGAGCCCTCCACTACGGCGCGCCTCATCGCCTGCGTTGCGTCGGCGCGTTAAACCCCACAATCAATCAAAATGATTGATTGATTGATTGATTGATTGATTGATTGATTGATTGATTGATTGATTGATTGATTGATTGATTGATTGCAGGGTTTAACGCACCTAAGCAACGCAGGCGATGAGGCGCGCCGTAGTGGAGGGCTCCGGATTAATTTGGACCACCTGAATATCTTTACGTGCGCCGAGATCTCGTACGCACTGGCATTCTTGCTTTCTGCCTCCATCAGAAAAGCGGCTGCCGCAGCCGGCAATAGAGCCCGCGTCCTCATTCGTCTGAATCCTCATGACGCCTCAAGTGTTTCACACGAGGAAGGTATGTCTCTATCCTGCAAGGATAAAAGCAGCATTATCAGGTTTCACACCAGGTCAAACCGTGAGCCAAGTGCGCGTCATTTAGAGACCATAACGAAATGCAGCGCAAAAAAGGACGGGGCAAAAGAAGAATTAACAACGTCAGCGCCGTGTCGTCGTTAATTCTTCTTTAGTCCCGTCCTTTTTTGCGCTGCATTTCGTTATGGTCACTATGAAACAACTAGCCCAACTTGCCATCCTTCTGCGTCATTTAGATTCCACTAGCAAACTGTTAAAGAAGCACTAGTACAACTTGTAAATAAACACAGGAATCTGCAATACTGGTCGTAAAAAATAGGCCTTTATCAAGCCACCACTCCCATAGGGGCAATTCGAAAAGCCGAGCATTCTGCAGGGCTGACCTTTTCGGTCTCATTAAAGAATTTTCACTCTCTCTCTCTAAACTAGTCCAGTGCTCAAGCACTCTCGCGCCACACAATGGCTGCGTGCCGGGATGGAAGTCCCTTTAATAGATTTCACTGGGAAGTGTCTCATTGCACCAGGATACGTAAATGCAAGTGATGCCTTGCACAGTGGACCCTCAACACGATGGACACTCAGCACGAGTCGTGAGTGTTGACACTCAATGGACACGTAACACGATGACCACCTGTGGCGCAATGCCTCAACGATATTTCTTTTCTCTTTCCGGCAATGTTGCTTTGTAGAATGATGACAATACTCTTTTCGGTATGAAGAATACACACATAAAAGTTGCTGTTGATAAACGCATCATTGCCTTATTGTTTATCTATTATTGAAGTATTTCATTCCTAAACATCCCATCTTACTACCCTGCGTTTTTTACTCCTCCCAGCTGTGGCTAATTCAACGCTATACGATAAAAACCTTCTAATTTTAAACTCTCTCGTGTTCCAAGGACTGCTCTTTCAAGTAAAGATCTTTATGGATTGCACCATTGCACGTACACTGATAAAAGCTTATTGGACGCACATACCTGCACGCTAAAAAAGAGGTTAGGACAAGTCATACATCACAGACATGCAAGTAAAAGTAAACGCTCTCTAAAAACCTCTCTCTGTCGCGTTTCTCATTAAACCCATATCCTGGAACCTTAATTCAGATAGCCATATTACTTCCATAATGATAATGCCATAGGTGCTGAAGTGCTTATGCAAGCGAGCGAAACGGCACGTTCAGTCGATTCCCTCGACATTTCAGAATATTTTCGAGAGTTACTACTCATCTTCGCACCTTCCATTGCGGTGCTCTGTAAGTCTCTGTGATATTATATTTTTATTGGCTTCCCCAGCTTCAGGACACGCCTGAAAACCACAGTCGTGCTAAGCACCGTTTTGTGAGTATTGGATTAGTCATACTCGCGGCATAAGTTTAATACCAAAGTAAGGCTTCCTATATGAAGAAGCACCGCATTGTTTCCGTATCATCTTTTTTTTTGTTTTTCGTTGCAACCATTTGTCTGCCTTCACTTTGCAAAGCACATCAATATCTCCGCTTCTCATCCATCGTTCTGAACGAAGAGCAGCCCTGAGGCGCTCCTAAAACATTTTAATTAGCACGATCAGCGCACGATTTTTCTCCTCTCACTTCTAGGGCGATAAATGACACCGTTTTGGGAAGTAGTTTTATGCTAGGTTTGTTTCCACCTCCTTATGGTAAGACCATAAGTTGGTGAGAGCCCCGCAACAAAAATTTACGAAGACACTACTCCAGATTTTTTTTTTGTTAATTACAAATTTAGACTAATTTCTAAAACAACCGACTTTACTTCAGTCTCATTGTAGCGAGGGCATGAACTAAAGCTAATTCACAATTTACAATTAATCGGAAGTAATTGGCCTAGTCAAAATGAGAAACAGTACAGGTTTATACTTGCAGACAAACATGGGATTGTTGGTTCAATGGCGACTTGTTTTACAACTCCTCCGTGGTAAAGAAAACTCAGCATCATAACAGAGCCGTTTCAGCGGCCAATTACAATATGATTTTTGAAAGATATCGAATGATTGAGAGCTACAGAGGACTCATAACAACTTAAGCTCTGCCTCAAACCAAACTCGGCTGACGGACCATGACAAGATAATGTCCGAAGGAGTAAGACATGCACATCTTTGCTGTAAAAATCAAATAATCAACTGTCACGTAAATGGGGCTGAGCATGAGAACTACGTAAACTTCAAGTGGGAAGGGGGTTTAAAGATAAAGAGTCACTTCTTTCGCGGTGTTTTGATGAATTAAAATGTTCTTGGTGCGTGGATCCATACGCATTTGTGTGGACGCACTAAATTCGTATCCAGAATAAAAATTGCGCGTCTACTCTGAAGCCAAGCACAATGTGCACATAGTAGCACGCACAGATTAGCACACACAGAGTATCAGAATGTCATATACACAGAGTAGCACACGCTCCCAGGTGTGCCATGACCAACGCTTAATAAAACCTGATGAATCAAACACCTTCAATAAGTCAACAGGTACAACCAATCCGTCAACCTATTTGTGTGCAAGCTTGAGTAGAAGTAGTCTGCCCCCATTCTACAAAGCCTGTGCGAGTATTGTTACGCTAGCGCAGTGTCTAAATTTCCAGAGTTGCACATACGGGAATAGGTATAATGGACCACTTTATAAGCACGAATATATGCTTACTTGGAAACAGTGACATTGTGACGTTGTAACAAAATTTATTCGGCATGCGAGGCACTTAAATATAGCTTGCTTGTGGCCTCGGAGGAATCTGGAACCCGAAGGTTGGTATTTTTTTGCGAGGTCATTATGTTAATTGTTATAGGAAGAATTGGTGTTTCTGGTGTTGAAATGGCACACGCACAGACACAAAAAAAACGGGGGATCACACAGGAAAAAAAGCAGGCTTAAGAATAACGACAGGCACAGACTGATTGCATAAGTCTCGCGGAAACTCTTTTCAACAAAGTTATGAACTGAGTTGAAAAGAAAATGGGACTATTTTGGTCTGGGGTTTCATTCAAACCCGTTGACTCCGGAATGGTAGACGAGCGCGGGAGCGCTACACCCCAAAGCTCGCTGACTGTAGGCGACTAATAGCGGGCACCATGAATGCGTTCGGGCCATTGACGTGAAAACATTTGTTAGGGACATGCACTGAAGGATACATGGAGAATTTCAGCGTACTAGTTGCACAAGTAGGAATTCGGAGCAAAGAAAGTACGTTCTCATTAACCTGCTCATTGACTGGGGCTGCGAACTAGGGTATGCCCCGAGAAGTAATTATCGAATGATGACGATAACAACACAAAAGGATAAGGTCGGCGAAAAGATTAAACCTCGTGTTAGACAACTGGGCACTGATGATTTCGCAGTCACTACATCATAAATAGTGCGTAGGTTTTATTTTAATTTTTTATGCTGAATAGTCTACGGAATTTATGCGTAAATTAGAACTGGCAATGTGACCACAAATTATGTAATTTTTTATGACCTCAAAACTTCGAAGAAATCCTTTTATGTGGTTTTGAGTTACATACGTTCAAGAACTTTGCTAGGAGAGGAAAAATGTTGGTGTGAAAATGTTGATTACAATCTCCGTATAGAAGTGCTCCGTTAAGACGGGAAGAGACATGACTAGACGAACCGCTTAAACAGTTCTGAAATCCATTTACTACCACCGCAATGTTTGCCATCGCAGAACATATTGCAAAATTTAGGTCCTTGTTTGCTTACCGTCAGGAGTCACCAAGGAAGGAACGGAAAGACAAAGGGGTATGGAGAACACTTTTATCGTACAAGAGGGGAATTCTGGCAGAATGAGAATATAGTAGCGCCATTTCTTGTAACGAACGAAAAGGATAGAGTCACCTTACAAATTAGTTGGTAGCGAGTATTCTGTTCGTAGTTTGTGGCACTGCCCTATTACGACGGAAATTGCTGCTGGAAGAGCTTACTTAATATCGGCGGCACAGGACATTTTCATGAAACAATCCTTGGTTGTATTGCGCTGGTTATAACACGAGACGTGCTAAAAAAGGACACGCACACGTGACGTAAAGACAGCGCAATCTCTACGCGACGTGTGTGTGTACTTTTTTAGTCCGTCATGTTTTATTACCAGCGCAATCAAACCAACGATGGCCAACCAACTAGCCCACCACCAAGCATTGCTAAAGCTTATATGATGGAAGAGCCTTCTGTATGAAACGAATACAGTCGAACACGGATATATCGAACTCCAAACGGATTGCGAAATAGTTCGATATATGAAAAATTCTATATACAAATATGGGCTCTGAGACCTCACCTGTGGCAGACGACCACTTACCGATCGCGCATTCAAGAATGACAACTAATTCCGCACTAACGACGCAACAGGATGCTTTATTTGCGGGAAAAGAAATCGCTGATCTTGGCCTGCTTCTTCGTCCTGTACATGGCGCTGGTCTCGATATTCTCGCGGCTATCCAGGTGTGACAGCCCAGTTCCTCCCATGTCGTCGCAACTACGCAGAATCAAGCTGAACGCAGCCGCCAGTTCACCGGCGGAGTACGATCGTGTAGCCGCATCCTCGTCCGGACGATCTTCGCCACTCGAGCTATCAGCCTGGGTTCTTGCAACCGCAGCTACGATATCCTCGTCACCGACCGCTCGCAACAGCCTAAACATTGCTGTCAGCGTTCACGAAGTCGCCGGCAGACAGTCCGGCTGGAACAGCAGCCGGGAAAAGGGACGACAGCTCGCGAAACGTGTCGTCGCCGTCTTCCCAAGCTTCAGCATGTTCGGCCGTCACGAAGCCTGCCTTCCGGAAGCAGTTGGCCACGCTCTGCTTTACGCTGTTCCAGGCACCCGTCATCATGTGTATGGCCCCCAGCTGGTCAACTTTAAGCTCGGTGCCCACACGGAGGTTCATCAAAAGCCTATCGAGGAGTCGCCTCCTGTACCCAACCTTGAACGACTTAGTCGAGCGGTCGAGCGGCTGCAGCGTGGCTGTTGTGTTCGGAGGCAGAAACTTGAGCTCGATGTAGTCGAGCTCGCATTTGGTTTGGTTGGCCGAGCAGTTATCCATGAGAAGGCAAGCGTGACGCTCCTACGCCCCGGCTTCTGTCCCTGTTGAGTTTCGGCGAAGGCACTAAGCGACCGCGGAAATCGGGGGTGCAGCGACCGCCGAAGTGTTTTTCCCGGCACGGTATTTTTCCCGACATTTGGTATATCGAACACCTCCCGAGCTGGAAGGTGTTCGATATACCAAATGTCGGGAAAAATACCGTTCGATATAGACGTACGAATTCCTATACTTTTACACATAATTTTCAAGGGGATAATTCATGAGTTCGATATAGACAATAATTCGATATACCCGTGTTCGATATATCCGTGTTCGACTGTATGGGCTTTCGTTGACCAGAAAGGAATACATTTACACCGCGAATAAAATATTTTGGGCCACGAACTTTGTATTGCTGATTTGCACACAGTGCATAACATTCACCGTTGTTGTAAACCCTTTATTCACCAACCGAAGATACTAGGCCTGCAGTCGAATTGTCATTGTCGCCCTTTCTTTTCAGGCTGCTGGGGGAGGTGACCAGATCTCAGCGGTTGAAATCAGCGGGACCCAGTTATTGGCGCCGGTCAAAGCGAGTTTCTGCATGTTTAGTTATTGTTGGTTTGACGTTGCTCGCAACAACGTGATGCAGAATCTTTTTCTTTGTCTTTTGCTTTTCTTCTGCTTTTATCTCGCCTATCTTTAAAGCCATTTTTACCCATGGTTTGTATTAATTTTAATAAAAGCCGAATTCTCGTGCGTTTTAGTTGTAACGTATGCTGTAATGTTCGCTTGCAGAGTTTTGCATTGCAGTAGATCTACACAGGGCTGCCTGTGCGCTATGCGACATATTGTCACGAAGACAAGGACGAAGCAGTTGTCTTGAATGAGAAATACGTTTATTGGAGCGAACTTGTGCTCCCCTAACAACTCAAAAGAATACAGAGGCGGCGAAGCAGCGGTCAACAAAGTGACTTGCACAGGCGAGTGTCGTCGAATCGAATGCCCCGGCGCCCGCACTGCAGGCTTTTTATCTTTCGGCGCGCGTGGTTCTCGAAACGTCGATTCGCATCGAGAACATAGTAGATCCAAGAAGATTATTCTGGGCTGTTCACGTTAGATCGGAATGCTCTCCCTATCACAACAGATAACACATGCGGCACAGAAAGAAAGAATGGAACACGCGCTTCCCTTGGCGCAGAGATAACGCAGACCGGCCCAGCCGGGCGGTAAAAGCAAAACACAAATAAACAAACCCAATGTACGGTTCGCGGCATTACCCCCCCTCTAAGAGTGCATCGACCCGATGCTAACATAAGCGACAGTCCGAACAAATGAAAATAAAAGTTCGTCATCGTCCGTAGAAAGGTTTTAGGCGAACCACGTGGACGACGTCAGGCCGCCTGCGTTGTCGTGATGTGCCGGAGTCACCATCAGGGATCACTTCGTAGGTAAGTTGGCCAACACGTCGTAGAATCTGGTAGGGTCCGAAATAGCGTCGCAGGAGCTTCTCACTGAGTCCGCGTCGTCGGATGGGAGTCCAAACCCACACACGATCCCCTGGTTGGTACTCGGCGTCTCGGCGTCGGAGGTTGTAGCGGCCCGCATCCACCAGCTGCTGGTCCGTTATACGAACTCGAGCGAGCTGGCGGGCCTCCTCCGCACGTTGAAGATATCCGTGGACGTCGGCGTTGAGGTCGTCGTCTTCTACGTGCGGAAGCATGGCGTTATTGTTGTTGGTTTGACGTTGTTATTGTTGGTTTGACGTTGCTCGCAACAACGTGATGCAGAATCTTTTTCTTTGTCTTTTGCTTTTCTTCTGCTTTTATCTCGCCTATCTTTAAAGCCATTTTTACCCATGGTTTGTATTAATTTTAATAAAAGCCGAATTCTCGTGCGTTTTAGTTGTAACGTATGCTGTAATGTTCGCTTGCAGAGTTTTGCATTGTAGTAGATCTACACAGGGCTGCCTGTGCGCTATGCGACATATACATGCATGAATGATGCCACAAGGTACAGTAGAGTGGGAAGGTGTGACGTGTACATGATTCGTCGTCATGCTCGGTGATATGGGAGGCGCATGGCTGATCCTACAGGTTTTTCGCTTCAGGAAATTCTCTCCAGCACAATCAGTGAAAACAAAAATTTCGTGCGAAACTTCCCAAACCCAGCTTACTAGATAACGAATGGAATGCTATAATATGTATACCACTTTATACCTAGTGAATCCGAATGGATCAGTCATGCTTCCTGGTCACGCACATCGAAGTCACGGTGCTTAAAAAAAGTGCAATAGGGCAGCAAACGACATCACTAACCAGCGTTTCATATGCGCGACGACGAGGGCACCAGGTTGTTAGCGGTTCTGGTGTTGAGCTCGCCTGAGCGGGCCGTGTTTCCGAGCCTGCAGTGTTTCTGTAGGTATGGCAAACTTTATATTTGCAGGCAATTCAGTGTAATTTTCAGCCATGAAGCATGGCGCGTAAGAAAGGGAAAAGGTTGTCTTAGACGGAAGTAAACTTTGTCGTTGTTGGCTGACCTCGTGTCCGAATGTTCGCTCATTTTGTATCTGACCCTTCCTTCATCTCTGTCCTCATGTAAATAAAAAAAAAACACAGAGGGGGAAAGAAAGAAATGAAACGCCGCTGTCACGAACGCCAAGGAAGGCATTACGGAAATAGTGAGTTTTGTTTTAGGTGTTTTGTGAGGTACATTATAATTTTTTACCCATATAGGAAAACAAAAATGAGGAAAACTTACTCGTTCCGAGTATGATTCGAAGACACAGGATGCACATAACGTGCGTCACGCAGACGCATCGCCGGGGGAATATGCCAGTAATTATTGAGGGCCCAAAACACTATGCTTGAAATGTTTTCTCGCTTGTTGGCATCCTTCGCGGTACAGCTGGGAGAAAAATCATGAAGGACAATGTGGGCGCCCAGAGTGATGCGGTGCGGTTTGGGATGATCGAAAAAAGCCATAAATAGCGTTTCTTTCTCATTTCTTTATGCGAAGACATTTAAGCGCGGCGTTCTTTCATTCCTGCGCTCAGTCGCTGTTGTCAATAGGTTGAAAATTCTCCTTAGTTATTATATGAAGTACGTACCAAGGTCCAGACGCCACCAAACATGGGGCTAGACTCTCGGGCCGCGATAAACCGCAATTTGAAAATGATCGCATTTAAATATCGCTTGAGTTTTTCGCCGTCAGAACAAGTTATTCCCAGGAAACCCACGAACATCGCGAAATCAGGATTCAAGTTTCCACGAACATCTTTTTGAGATGTTAGATGTTTTTGTGAATCGTTAGTTTGACGAGATATATTCTAACTACTTCTAGCCGTGAAACCTTTCCAAAGAAAGTCTTTCGTAACGCGCCCTACAGACAAGCACCGTATTTTAAGCAGATATTTCACAGCCCTAGATTACTGCATATGTCGCTGCTAGTAAAGTTTCAGAGAAAGCTTTTCTCGGAAGCATAAAGCGGACACGCCCTGCCTTAAGGGGATTTTGAAAAGCAGGGAAAACATAGCGCTTGATTTTCAAACATACAGAGAAAAGATTACTACGATGCAATACCAAAATTATCTTCTAAAGGAAAGCACCGACTGTCGCGTAGGACAGGAGAGAAATAGGCAATGCATCCTTATTTGACGTCTCCGAATTTAAGTGACAATCACAATCACATCACACCATGAAATGCTTCCCTTGCTCGAACAGCATAAGTGCGTCATCGAATTCTTTGCAACCATGCCGAATTATTTGGGCATGGCTTCAGACCAAACTGAGAGCGAGCCAAAAAAAAAAAAAAAAAAACGATCAATCAAATATGAAAGCACAAAGTGCCAATGACAGGCTGCTAAACACCATGAGTCATTGGATATTTTTGAACGGTTATTTTTGAAGTAGAGACACGATGAGAGGCTGACAGGATGACAGGTCGGCAGCCTGGCAGGCTGGCAGGCAAGCAGGCCTACAGTAGTACAGCAACGCGTCTTATTTAAAGTTCGTGCCCGGTGGCTGGCGATATATTTCCTGTTGTGCTCTTGGGCGGCGTAGGTTATTTATCCCCCACAGGAACCAATTAGTTTTATTCATAATATATGTTAGGTAGGGTGTCATATGTGGTCGTCTAGATAATTGTTTTTCTCGGCAACGATGAAAGAAGGCATACTTATCAGTGAATGTTATAGTTGTGCAGCGGCAGCAGCAGTGGCTTGCAAACGTATGGCAGGAAAGCAGTAGTAATGCCACTTCGCCTCTCTTGCTTATGCAGCTTTGGTTGGCTACGAACTCTCACCGAGTTTTGTTTCATAACCATAGTTACTGAGGGGCAAAAATACGCATTTTACAATTTACAGCTGTATCTCGTATCACGCTCCTTAATTACGTAAATCGTTGTGTGCGGAAAGCTGTTTCTGTCCATTTTTATTTTTTAGGGAAACGAAGAAAGCATTTAGGATGTATGAACGTAAGACCCAGTCGGGAACACGCCTTTGCATCGCTCTTTTAGATTTGATGGATAGAATTTTGTGGACCCTAGGCTGCCGTGTGGGCTGCGTTGTTTATCTCGCCTGTAGTAGAAACATAGACTGTGTGTCTTATGTGGGGTTCGCTCTTAGTTTACAAAGTAAGAAGATGCATCGACAGTCATCGCTCGTTTTTCGGTCGAGTCCACATCGTGGCTACGGCAAATATAAGAAGCACCATCAAGGGCAATTACTCGTTTTTCGAAGCTTCCCTTTTGAAATGGACAGAGAAAATTCTGATAAATACAATGACGGGATTCCAAAATTTATTTGCGCAGGGTACTGCAGACTCAGAGGTTTTTCACCGCGAGGAAAAAAAATGTTATTCACTAAAACAGAAATGATAAAGAAACCATGATGTTAAAACATGTCCGCTACATTGGTCCAAGTTCATGAAAATACGTTGATAGCCCACAGCAAAATCTATTGACAGCTCTGCTCTTACAAAACTACGGTAACATTTACCAGTGTGTTTATTGAGCCTTTAAATCAATGGCAGGAAAGAAATCAAGCAAGTTTAGTCAATTTTTTTGTCGACCTGACAGATTTCAATTTAACTTCTTTGCAAGAGGTATGATCGGTTCAAATGCAGTTACTTGTAATGTTTTTGTATCAGAAAATATATTCCCAATAACTGAACGTTGTTTAGCCTGTAGACAGTTGCTTCACCGTGTTCTTTATAACATCGAATTGCAGAGTTTGCGTCTTCTGTCTAACAAAAAGAACTTTGCTTTACCTAATGTGCGCAACGGTTGCCCTTTCCACATGGCTGTTCTTATCTAGTTTGAATTTTTTTATTTTGTCTTAATCGTATGGAAACTCACTCTTGCTTGTGGTTTGTTTCCGAGTTACGTGGGGACCACTAATAGTGTGTTTCTCTTCTCTTCGACTTGGTCATGGCCTCTGCCTGCTGTACATTATGCATTAGAAAATATTTAAAAATTTTGGACACTGGAGATTTAATCGGCTTTAGAGAACAACTATGAATTAGAAAACGGCTACAACTCGTATACAAAAAACGCGCCACCAAACTTTCTATATGCTGCGCGACTTGCGGTTATGACTGCATATCCTTTGGCAGTTTTCTGTAATTTGTACCATAAATATCCGATATAGTTCTAGTATAAACAACATAGCTCAAGAGTTTCCGAAGCTATTCCTGTGGTGACACAGAGTTCGTAATAACGGCTCTGAAACGATTTGTGACAAGCCAGTGTTTGTTTGCTGGGATACAACTCTAAGCACTCATAGGTTCGCGAGACCACATGCTTCAAGAGATCGTAGTTTGTTCCTTTGCAGTAGTTTGGTCGATTCCAGTTGGATAGGGCTAAATCGTACAGGTACTAAAAATAACGAGTAGGAATGAGCATGTTAACCCATAAATTAATGTAGAATAAAATAATATTAAATTCGGCCAGTTGACATTTGGCAGTCCTCTGTTTGTTCGTTTAACGGGGTTAATTATACAATAATACTTTTGCATTGGCAAGTCATAACAGGTGCGCCGAGGTCGTCGTAGTTTTTTGTATTGTTTTAGACCTTTTTCTAAATTATAGCTGTGTAAATTGAAAACAGTGCCTGAATTACCACATATCTCCAACATTTCGCAGTTCATCTTTTCAAACACAATTTCCAGTCAACATCCAAATAATTTTGGAAAGTTAGCCTTTGTAACACCGTTCACAGCTCAGTTGGGCGTTGAACAAATCTATAGGCAATACGAGCCGTTGACAGACAAAATACCACCATCGACACACGTGACCACCCACAGAATCACCAGCAGCAGCGGCATCATCCTCGCGATAAGTGCCTCAGAGAATAATTCCTTGAAGACTAACTCGAACAATCGGTCAGCGTCTACGACATACTGTACTTTGTGTTCAGCCTCACAAAAGTGCAGTAAAATCATAACGACACGCCACCTGAAGCACGTCCTGAGGATTTCAGGATACATTGCAAGAAATTAAACAGCCGCAACACAAAATAAACTGCATGTAAAGAAACTTAAATATTTTATTTCCGTAACTGACAGAAATATATTCCTTTCATTCACGCATATCATTCCGTGGAAGTTGTCATGGTGCGTTAACATTGCTACCGAACACGATGTCTTCACCCTCTTCAGGAGGTGCGAGTATTATTTCGGCCTTGCGACCAAGCTTTTTAGTTGTTACGATTATTCCGCGGTTCTTCTCGCCTTTGCACAACGCACCGCAGCATACGACGGCAAGTACGGTTCGATTACTAGCAAACGCTTTGCATCATACAATACCTCAGAGAAAAGTCTCTACACCATTTTATCCTTCCATTTCCAATCTTCAAGCGGAAATTTGAAACATGATCGAGCACGCATATTACTATTATTACAATTTGATTGTCATATTGTTGTTTGCGTTTTTTTTTTTTTGGCAAAATATCTGCTCCATTGTAGAGGAAAGCAGCATCACCACTATTGCAGTATTGCTCATGCTGAGTACTGTCTAAGGGGACCACTGAATTTTACAGAGGCAGTAGTAACTCTTTATTAAATTGCACTTTTATTTTCTCACTAAAGAAGGTGCGGGGCATGCTGCAAATTTTCACGTCGATCCGCGTCGGTCACCAATGCTACGCAGCAGAAATAGGCATAGCGGGAGAACTAAAATATTGTGACGAGGATATTGAGAGAGCGCACAGAGACGGTTGCCTTCGAAACTGGAGAAAGTGTAGTTGCTGACAAAACATTAGGTGCGTGTGCTGTTGTTCTTTCCTGCACTTTTCTATTCGTTAGCTTCCCCGTCCCCCGTTTCCGGAAACCACCGAACAGCCTAAGCGTCCAGAAAGATACGATATTCAAAGTGACCTAGCGGCACGTGCGCTGACGCGCGCAACACCGTGGATGAGTAGCCGAACTAGCCCCATACTGTTCCCCATGCAAAGCATGTGACGCGACTGGCAGCGTTATACAAGCGGCGTTGTTGGAGGTAATGTGAGGACGTGTGTTACCGCATCTTACCAACGCCTTTCAGTGTAGCTGGTAGATTACTACGCATTCTTAAAAATGCACCAATGGTTGTAGAAAGTACGTTGCAGGGTGTGTTGGCTCTTATTGTACAGAAGGTAAAAACAGCGGGAAAGCGACGGACCAAATAGCAGAAGCTCAAGCAATACACCATTAGAATGAAAGCTCGTTTATTCAGTAGAAACCTCTCATTATATGCTTATCCTTCGAAAACGCGTACTTTGAACAAATTGAAGAAATGAGCTTACAACGACGAAAACTGGTATTTGTTTCCGGAGATGACAACTGAAGAAACGCTGACATAAATACGCTCATTTTTTCTTCCGCGAATCGTTTTACAAAAAAAAAACAAATTTTGGAAAATAAAATATTTAAATTGAAAAAAGTGTGTACATTTTTATCCATATAGGAATCTAAGGGGGCTCCAGAGCAGGACCAGCAGCGGAACAAGAATTAGCCTAGGGCGGGCGGCCTTGATTCGTGATCGCCTGACAGCAAATCTCTGTTTATGGACAAAGTGTTACGTGAAGCGTTGCCAACCTGCCAAAAGAAATAATTCGTGCCAAAATAGAAAAAAGAAAGTGCAGAAAGAGTTGTCAACACAATACAGCAACAAAAGCATGTGATAAATGCCGTCAGGGGAGGCAACGACGCTTTCGCACTCGTAGCATGTGAGGAGACCGTAGTGTCCCGGGGATTTTCAGACTCTCAATGTATACATGTGCTATGGCGAAAAACAAATTCAGTTATAAGGTAGCGCGGTGGTCGCCCATTCTGTTGTCCAATTTATCGTAGAATTTCCGCTTTTCGCCGCCTTTAATTCGAAACTGGTCTGCTCTGCAACTAGGGTGAGGAAACGAACAAACCATATTGGTGTTCAATGTATGGTTTGCGAATCAGCGTAGGGTTTGTTCATATTCTCGTTTTTTTCGTTGGTATAAGAATGCAGCACGCGCAAATTTTGCACTCCAGCCTGTAACAACCGCCCATACACAGGCTTTTTTTGGCATCACCCCTCCATCTTGAACCATAAACCAGCTAGGCCAAGCCCACCCGAGTTGGCTTTTAACTTGTGCAGCACTTGTCAGGTGACAGATACCTTAGCAGGCGACTCAAATTCAGGGAGGCCTTAGTTTGCGCCTGTCTGCACATGCTCCTGAAACCAGGCGCAGTACATGATCATAAGAAGTGCAGGTGATGATGCTGATGAGTGTGGCGGTGGTGGGAATGATGACGTCGCCTGACAGTGGAAGCCAAAAAGCGAAAAAGGGTATCATCATCGTTATTGTCGTAATCGTAATCGTCATGACAATCACCAGCACCGCAATCATTTTGCCCTCCTGTTTAACCTCTCCTCTAGACTTCTAATGAGGAAAATTTAACGTCGTGCGTGTGCGTTCTTTGCCCGTAATTTCTTTCGCCTCATACAACTTGCGCGTTTTCTCACTCTACTGACTCATTTCTAGGAAGATATTATTGTACTCGTATGATCCAACGGTTGCCTTTTGTCCCGATCTCTTTAACCGCACATGGCTTGCTTTTTACTGCGAAGTAGTATACCTCTACCCCCCCAAAAAATTTTCGTGGCGAAGAAAGCAGAAAACTATCATCATGAAGAAGGTGTTCCCGTCCTCTCTGACAGCAAGCACATACCTGCACATGGGGACTGGCCATACCGGTAACGATTACGGTTGCGTAAGCTACTCCGAGTGCAAAAGTACCCAACAGCAAAGAATTCACGTGCTCACGTCACCACGTTCTCATATATAAAGAGATAACGCACCGGCGCCTCCTTCAGTTCATTCCGGGCTACCTTGAGTAGACCACGGGAAGTAAAGACTCCAGAAAAACAGCCCGAAGATGGAGAAGAACATACCACCCAATCCAATTTTCGTGCCAATGTCAGCGGAAAACTCGCTCACATACTGACTGACAGCCGACACATACCTGCCCAAGGCGACTGGCCATTCCGTTAAATATTACGGTTGCGTAGGCTATTCCGAATGCAAAAGTACCCAACAGCACAGAAATCGCGTACTGCTGTCACCAAGCTTTTATATATGAAAAGGGAGACCGGTATAGCACCTCATTCAGGTACTTACAGGCTATTTTCGGTAGACCACCGAAAGTAAAGACGCCAGAAGAACAGCCAGCAGAAGAACATAAAGAAGTCGTGAATGTTATTGTGCAGTAATAGAAAGTGCGGTTGTCTATGGTTTTACTGTGTAGAGCCAGGTGAGAGAATGTAAGTGACATCGCATGGATTATTGCTGGAGGTGCCTTTTATAGTTTCGCAGTCCAATTACCTTCACAGCATGGGTTCGAGCCACATTTTTTTCACCGAAATAAAACTGAAAGAGCCACGAAAGTGCGAAACTCGCCCTGATAGCTTTAAAGAAGACAGTAATTTAAACAATAAAATAATAACAAAACCTTCAGAACATACCTTGAACAAATAAAATAAAATAACTCATTATAGAAACCTGAGTGAAACATCGATGCAAGTTTCAGTCTGGGATGCCCTGTGAGGAACTTTGCGGGGAAAAATCGGACGATACACCGAAAATTTAATCCTAAATAGCAACACGGGAAAGGAAAATATTCCGGTGCCCGAGTCCAGTTGTCCTGGAATTTACAGTAGACCGGAATAAGCTGGTGTAAAGGACGAGCATAGAATGAAGCTATTCGACAGTAGGCGGTTTATCTGGCATCATCGCATGCTCGGACAGGCATGCTGCGCTAGAAACCTCGGACAGGATATTGCGCCCGGACGAAATGCCGCACTTGCGATCGGCTCAACCGCCGACTCCCGTAAAGCTCTTCAAAGCGAACGCGTGCACCGGAAGTCGACGTCGCTGCAATCCGGGTCAGGTAAGCGAAGTCAAGCCAAGCCTAAGCCGTTGTCGTTTCGTGAAAACACGCGGCCCATCGGATGTGTTAGGAAGATAACGGGCGCACTATAAAAGGTATGCTCCCGATGGAAAATCGAGGTACGAAGCGTGCAATCCCTGATGTCGAAAGAAATCCTGGATCCCCATTGTCCGGGTTTGTGATGAGCACATGTCGGAATTCGGCGGCGTGACAGGACAGCTACGAGATAAACGGGACAGCCTTTTTATACGTGCTTGTGTAATGACAGCTCCATACTTTCACGCTCCAAAGGAGACCAAAGAAGAAAACACGAAGCTTTCGTCGCAATGTCTTACCTGAGCAGGATTACGGCGCTAAGTACAAAGTTGCCTGTAAAATTTTATCGCGCGCATTGCCACGATGGAAAGCCTATCGCACCGACCGGATACGTTATATAAAAGAATGATGGATTGGACGTTTCTGTGCAATGGTAATGGCGCTAATATCTCCGCGTAGTTTTCAATGTTTGCTCCGTTGTGTGCAAAATAATCTATTCTGGAGAAAAAATATAATTTGTTTATTATTTTCTTAAGTAGAACATCCGTTACACAGGGCGATTCATTGAACGAAGGCACAACTTTAGTGTCGTTTGCTAACGCAAAATTCACATAGGGCAATCTTAATCCTCTACAAACCAAGGAGTTGATTATTGATATAAATATGTCACAACGAACCCGGGGATCTAACGCCACGGTGCAGCACTTAACACAGCGCACATTGCTTTTATGGTTGAGCTAATTATCCCCGCTTTTTTGCTGAATTTCGACTACGTTAATTATTCGTACTGTACAAGACTAGGGAAGTTTTCGAATGTGGTACAAACCAAAGCGGATTGTTTCTGCGGAAAATGTTTCTTAAAGTATTTGAGCCTACAGTAAACTATTTGCCTGTTGCCAGGCTGTAACAGGAAAGGCATGAAGTCTAAAAGCGCTCTTCTAAGCAATTAATTTAAACTGGAGGGTGTGAAGCACTCGCTTATTTCGCTGCCGACAGTTTTTTTTTTAATTACGAGGGATTGCCCTACGGCATAACAGGAACTTTGAAAGGTTTCACATAAAACCGTTTCACATAAAAATCAAAGAAGAGACCGGTGCCGAAGACCCTATATCCAACGCTGAAGACGGCGGGGAGGGGGGTCAACTAGGATGCAGCCATGTGCCTAGGAGGTGTTGCATTCGGGCGTTTCTCAGACCTGAACAAGTCCACAACAAGGGTTCGACGTCAGATTCTGACGCAGGATTCACACAGAAGGGGCAAACGTCCGCCAAAGGGGCGTGATATCGGGAAACGCAAGCTTTGGTAACTGCTGGGAATAAAGCCACCCCAGCTCGAAGCCTACGCAGCAGTACCTCCACCCAGCGAGGTAGCCACCTGGAGACATCAATTCCACGCGGTGGAAGTAAAGTACGCGTGGCGCGGCGGAGGTTCTTCTTTTACACAAACAGTTCTTCACCGGCACATACTGGAAATGTGCCAGGGGCCGTGGGAGGCCGCTTCGGTCGCAGGCGCGATATCCCTCTGTGTGGTCAGGATGCATCATCATCATCATCATCATCACCAGCTTATCTACCAGAGTTACTGGATGGATATAGACAGTTGCGAAACTCCCCATAGGCCCCATGTATCGAAAGCCGGTCTTCGGTTGCCCCCCTGCGCCGGGGCAAGCACGGGGCAAGTTGACTAGCCTGTCGTCTGTCGGCAGGACGTTGAAGCAGTATTCAAGTGCTTGCGGCTGCTGCCGTAAGTCATAAAAAGAAAAGCCGCAAAAACACAAGTTAATTTTACGTAATTATTGTGTTTTAATTTAAAAAGCAATCTTTATTTTACAGAAGAATTTTGAATAATAATAGTTTTGCGAAGTTCCGTTTTCATCTCCTAGGTGCCGCACGCGTCGACTTGCCCCTCAGCTTCTACGGAGTGGGGGGGCTAGCGCCGCCCGGATTCTGAAGCGGAGTTTCGCAACTGTCTATATTGAGTAACTCTGCTATCTACGCCCACTGCAGGACAAAGGCCTCTCCCATTATTCTCCAATTACCTCGGTCCTGTGCAAACTGCGGCCAATTCATCCCCGCAAACTTCTTGATCTCATCTGCCCATCTAACTTTCTGCCGCCCCCTGCAACGCTTGCCTTCTCTAGGGATCTACTCTGTTACCCTTAATGACCAGCGGTTATCTTGCCTTCGCATTACATGCCCTGCCCACGTCCATTTCTTCTTCTTAATTTCTACTAATATGTCTCTAACACCAGTTTGCTCCCTGACCCACTCCGCTTTCTTCTTGTGCCTTAATGTTACACCTATCATCTCCCACTCAATTGCCCGCTCAGTCGTTCTCAATTTAAGTTGAACCCTCTTAGTGAGCCTAAGTTTTTGCCCCGTAGGTGAGTACCGGTAAGATGTAGCTGTCACACACTTTCTTCTTCAGGGACAATGGTAGGCTGTCATTCATTATCTGAGAATGCCTGCCGTATTCACTCCACCCCAATCGTATCCTTCTAATTATCTCTGCCTCATGGTTGGGATCTGGGGTCACAACTTGGCCTAAGTAGATATATTCGCTTACCACTTCCACTTCCTCGCCACCTATCTCAAACCGCTGTGCTGTCCCAAGGTTATTGATCATTACTTTAATTTTCTGCATATTAATTTTCAGGCCCACGGTTCTACTCTCTTCGTCCAGTGCGGAAAGCATGCTTTGCAATTCGTCCCCCAAGTAACTTAGCAAGGCAATGTCATCAGCAAATCTGAGGTTACTGAGGTATTCTCCATTAACCCTTACTCCCACCTGTTCCCAATCCAACGTTCTGAATACTTCTTGTAAACATGCTGCGAATAACATTGGAGAGATTGTGTCTCCTTGTCTGACACCCTTCCTTATAGGTATTTTACTGCTCTCCCTATGGAGGATGATGGTAGCTGTAGAGCCATTGTAGATATCCTCTAGTATTCTTACATAATGCTCATCTACCCCCTGGTTCCGTAATGCCTGAATGACTGCTAGGGTTTCGACCGAGTCAAATGCTTTCTCATAATATATGAGGGCTATATATAGGGGCTCAGTATACTCAGCGCACTTCTCTGTCACCTGATTGATCGTGTGAATATGGTCCATTGTTGAATAACCTTTACGGAACCCTGCTTGTTCTTTAGGTTGACTGAAATCTAAGGTTGCAGAGATTCGGTTAGCGATTACCTTGGTAAATGCCTTGTAGACGACTGACAGTAAGCTGATCGGCCTGTAATTTTTCAAGTCCTTCATGTCGCCTTTCTTATGGATTAGGATGATGTTCGCGTTCTTCCAAGATTCCGGTACCATTGCGGTCATTAGGCATTGCGTATACAGGTTTGCCAGTTTTTTAAGTACAATTTCTCCGCCATCCTTCAAGAGGTCTGCTGTTATCTTACCCTCACCAGGTGCTTTGCCCCCTTTCATTTCTTTCAATGCCTTCCTTACTTCTTCGGTCTTTACTGGTGGGATGTCTATCTCCTCTGAACTGCTCTCGTTCGGCATTATCCTGTATGTCCCGGCTAACTGTACAGATCCCTATAAAACTCCTCGGCCACTGTGACTATTTTATCCCTATTTGTGATGACATTGCCTTGCTTGTCCTTAAGTGCATACATCTGATTTTTCCCCACGCCAAGACGTCTCTTCGCTGCTTTCAGGCTTCCTCCGTTCTTTACAGCGTATTCGATCCTCTCGATATTATGCTTCCGTATGTCAGCTGTCTTACGCCTATTGATTAACTTCGAGAGCTCGGCTAGTTCTATTCTGTCAGCTGCGGTAGAGATTCTCATGGTTTGCCGTTTCCTGATTAGATCTTTCGTCTCCTGTGAAAGTTTACCAGTATCCTGTCTAGCCATAGTGCCCCCGACTTCTACTGCACACTCCGTGATAATGCGCGTAAGGTTGTCGCTGGCTTCCTGTGTCGTAGGCTCGTCTTCCTCGTTAAGGGCGGAATATCGGTTCTGCAGCGCGATCCTGAATTCATCTACTTTACCTCTTACTGTTAGCTCATTTATCGGCTTCTTTCGTACTAGCTTGTTGCGGTCCCTCCTTAAATCTAGCCTAATTCGAGATCTTACCATACGGTGGTCACTACACCTTACCCTTCCGAGCACTTCCACATCCTTCACGACGCCAGGGTTATCGCATAGTATGAAGTCTATTTCATCTTTGTGCTGCCCATTCGGGCTCCTCCAGGTCCACTTCCGACTCTCCCGTTTACAGAAGAAGGTATTCATTATGCGTAGGTTATTCCGTTCTGCAAGCTCAACTAGTAGGTCCCTCCTGCTACAGCCCAGACCATAGTTCCCAACTGCCTTGTCTCCAGCCTGATTCTTGCCTACTTTAGCATTGAGGTCCCCCATAACTACGGTATACTGTGTTTTTGCTTTAGCCATTGCCGATTCCTCATCTTCATAAAGGCGTTCCACTACTTGGTCGTCGTGGCTGGATGTGGGCGCGTAGCCCTGCACCACCTTGAGCTTGTACTTCTTATTGAGCGTAATTACAAGACCTGCTGCCCTTTTGTTAATGCTATAGTATTCGTCTATGTTGCCAGCTATGCTTTTATTGACTAGAAATCCCACTCCCAGTTCTCTTCTGTCCTCTAGACCACGGTAACATAGGACGTGTCCATTTTTCAGCACCGTATAGGCTTCGCCTGCCCTCCTAACCTCACTAAGCCCTATTACATCCCATTTATGCCCTCTAATTCCTCGAACAACACCTCGAGACTTGCTTCGCTAGATAAGGTTCGCGCGTTAAACGTCGCCAGGTGCAGATTCCATTGGCGGCCTGTCCGGATCCAGGGATTCTTAGCACCCTCTGCTGCGTCACAGGTCTGACCGCCGCCGTGGTCAGTTGCTTCGCAGCCGCTGGGGACTGAGGGCCGAGGGTTAATTGTCGTATTCATGGGAGGTTGTGGCCGTTACTACACCAGGGTGGCCAATCCTGCTCTGGTGAGGGAGTGCATTGCCGGCAATGGTCGCCGGGGTCAGGCCGCACCCCAAGCCCCTTTGTGCAATTCCATCAATACGCAGATTTTTTTTTTAATCCGGTGGGAATTGTCCGGCACCGGGATTCGAATCATCGACCTTCTGCACGCGAGGCGGGTGTTCTACCTCTACGCCATCGCTGCTCTGATGCATATCCAGACAAATCCACAACACACGGGCAGGGCATGAGTAGGTGTCCATAATCGCGTAAATGCGTGCAGGCATGCAGCCAGGCAAGTCGAAGCAATTCAATAGGCCTCAAAATAGTGGAACGAGAGAAATAAGCTAACTTTCTTTCTCTGTGTGTTTCTCTCTTTTTCGCTCGTTCGCTTTCTATCTTCCTCGCCTTTGCGCTCTCAATGTTCACTAGGAGACGAAATTATGTTAAAACTATTTGCTATCTTTCAATATAGGCACATGTTCAGTAAATGGGCTAATATATGATTGCACGCATCTCGTCCGCTACTCAGGAGACAGAGAGGGAGAGAGAGAATGAACTTCTTTATCATAAACAAAATTGGGGAGCGGTGTTCTTAAGAACCCCATTCGTGGTGCCAGCTTCGACGCCCCTTGCCACTAACCGAAGCTGGTCTTCGGGACTGGAACTGGACAGCATGCTCTCCCACTGCTCATAAGACGAACGACACATGCTGTATAACTTAGGGTTTTTCTGACACCCCCACACCATTTTCTAAACCGTTCCAGGTTCACTACAAAACCCACAGTGAGCGGAGTACTGGGTGGGATACATGATGCGCAATTTTGTGAAGTGGGGAAACGCATTCGTTTGAACTAGCCTAAGTGATCTTTGCGTGGCTTTCGTTAACGATTCTAATGCCGGGGGTAATCGCTGCACACAGGACTGTAAGACTGAGGGATCTCATGGTAGGTGAGCACAGGACTCAGGAAGTGTCTGAGAAACGTACAGCAAAATTATCCTTTGGAACTGATTCACAGGAAGGCAGCTAATTTTTTACCATTGCCACGAAGACACAGTACAAGTTTGATTAGCGTAAGATACTGCTTGGTCGCGATAAATATTATGCCGATTTTATTGGAAATCCTGAAGAGATAATATAAGTATTACAGAAAACAGATGAATTTTGGAGAATTTCGCAGCGACTTTCTGGCGACGGCTTTACATGTCATAATGTATCTTGTGGTTTAGGAGGCCGCCGCCGAAGGCCACTGGCAAGAATTATGGCTAGGCTACTGTAGTGGGGCATCTAGGTGTCCTTGACCGCATCCTTTGAACGCTAACAAGCACTCAACAAACTGATTAGTATTACGTTTTTACTGCTTCCTTGTACCGCGTCACTGCTTTCATCATGCAGCGTCAAAGTCTTTTGTTAATTCTTGCGATTTTTTTCGCTTCTAAACGTCTCTCATAGCTGGAATAGAGCTGATTGTGGTACAAAAGTATGGCTGTTTCAAAATCACCGAGGGAGATTCTGCCTTCGTGACCGCTTTGACGCAGTTCGGCGTCCATTTTTGTGAAGTTAAGAAAGCCTTCAAAACGCCGCTTTATTATTTCATACCGTTTTTTAGTTGAAACTGCATTTGTCGGAAGTTTGCTCTAATTTTGTCTTCTAAGCGCACTTTGCGCAGGAGAGGCGAATTCTTAAAATGGGTATGCCAAAGTGGCGTCTAGATATCGGTTGTCGGAGCCATGTGTATATTCGTTCCTTGCCTGTACAGCACACAGCATTCGTGAGTTGCCTATCTTCGAAGCGGTTTTTCAATAGAGTTAGCACTAAGACATTCACCCGAAAGTGTTAACATAGCGAGGGCGTAGAAATATCAAATATACGCAGCGGGCAGTATATAGAATGTGCAGTCGTCACGTACAGATTAGAAATAAAACCTTGAACGCTCCTGTCGCCGCTACGTATTACACACACGTGCAAGCCAGCACTTGTGAAGGCCGGCCCACTTCGCGTGTTTGGTTTCACTCATTATTAAAACAAAAGCCTAAAAAGTCTCTTCAAACCCGAACCCGACTGTCGTCGTCGTACTCATCAACACGAAGGCTTCGAAAATGGCCGCCGTTGCGAAAAAACGATAAATAAAAACAAATTTAAATTCATACCAGATTTCATCCCGCGATCCCTGAGAAGTATCCAAGCGAGTGTTACCACTCTGCTGACTCGCTACCATCCCAGAGAGGGAACAAAAATTATACTCATGGGTGTCGCGTGACGGATGAACGCGACGGCACGTGAGTAGACTCGACGGCTACACTGTTTCCTACGGAGGAAAGTTGGGACTACGGGGAAGCTGCCGCGCGATTCGCGGGCGGTTTGCCTGCCGGAGTATTTCGTGGTCTAAAACGAAGGTGAAGAAAGAACCGCTAACACGACATAGCAGTAAAGAAATCTTCGATAATCTCTACGTTCTCGCCTTCAAAGCACGTGAGGAGATTTAGGCTTTCGGGAATTTTTTTTCATTTCAGAACCTGGCGAGTGCTTCTTCATTTCAGTAGTTTTTGCGATAATGTCCTTTCGAATCATAAGCGAAGGAGTCGCATTAGCAGCTTTAGCAGCAACAAGCAGAAGGTTAAGACACGGGTCTAATGCGTCTGGAATCGAAAGAGGATCTACGCAAACTTAAATAAACATTGTCGGGCATAAATATTTGGTATAAAATGCTGGCAGTAGGAATTTTTTTCCGCTGCCTGATGAATAAACATAAGCAGACGACATTATGCCCTAATTGGGGAAAATTGCAACGTGGTGAGTGGAACACACGATATAAGAAACGCTCAAAAAAGAAGCTTTGCACATTTATCCGATGAAGGCTTGAAAGACAGACTGAACAAAAAAAAGCCTATATGTCGAGGATAATACGAAGTCAGCTGATGAAGAGCACGAGGAAGAAGATAAATTCGAACGCTGTTTTCTAAGGCAGGATGGTTGCAACGCGAAGCTTTCATAGCGCTGGACCTTCTGCGGTTCCCGACGACCGTCACAGACGCGTTTTGGTTTTCGGCAATCATCCGCTTCCTCGTCTTGCGCAACCCAGTTCTCGATTCTTGTAGACACGTCGGCACGTACTCCAGGTGGCAACTCCTATCCGACATGGGCGGCTTGAGCAGGAACCAGGCCACCTCCCGGGAGGACATCTTGACCGCACTGCTCATGTTTGCGCCGAGGACCCGCAACACCTCGGCTTAGTTCACGTCCGCGTTCTCGACGACCATCGCTGATTGATTGATTGTAGGTTTTCAACGCGCCGGCGCAACGCAGGCGATGAGGTGCGCTGTAGTGGACGGCTCCGGATTAATTTTGACCACCTGGGGATTTTTACGTGCGCGAAAATCTCGTACACACAGGCGTTTTTGCTTTTCGCCTCCATCAGAAAAGCGGCCGCCATGGCCGGGAATCGAACCCGCAACCTCGTTCTCAGCAGCGCAACGCTTTAGCAACTGAGCCACCGCGACGACTATCGCGACGACCACCTTGTGTATGTTGGACACACGGTAGTCAGCCTTGTTCATGTGATCGACCACGTGCATACGTCGGGCGCGCGTAGTCGTCGAGGATCACCTGCGAGTGCATATTGGAATCCGGGACAGAAGAGATCCACAAATTGAATGAGTTCACCCCCTTATCCTTCGCTTTTCAACCATCTTCCACTTCACCCAGGATTGTCATCATCGTCAGAGAAAGTTGACTTCCCTGCAATGCATTTTGGCGCGACACCCAACGCAGTCCGTGAGGTATAAAAAGCTTCGCTTTAAAAATTGGTTAAGGATTACTGTACTCCCTCACGCGAAATTTGTGCGCAGCGCAAACTGCAGTGCTCTTGGTGACCGCACATATCTGCTGCGTCTCAGAAAGTCAACGGTTAATCAGCGAACGCACGACGGCGCGCGCTACGCTCGCGTTATCTCGTAGACGTGCCGCCGCCGAGGAGCATGTCTTGCTCGGCGTCGGAATAACGCCCTCCTTCTCACACTTTCGCCACACTTTTGTGCTCTGTTGTCTTGCTCTCTCTATCTTCCCTGTCCTCTTCGTTCTCTCAGTTGCAACGAGGCCGACAGCGAGGGGCGACGCGAATCCACTGGAGCGGGCCCTTAAGAGCTGTGCCCTAAAACAATATACTAGTTTTCAACATTCCCAGAGCTCTTGTTGTGGAAAGGTGGCCATAACATAATAACGCGAGCGTGTTGATTTTTAGATGCGAAGCATCTCATGCTCGGGGCAGTGTCCCTCCCTCCCTCGTTGTCGTTGTCCGCCGTCCGCACTCTACAGCGCATGCGCGTCTCTTCAGCCACGTCAGTGTTTGGGCTGCCGTCAGCGCAGTCCACTATAAAAAGAAACAGTTAGGCGGCGGCCGGTTTCGATCCCCCGACTCTCTGGCCGCAACAGGAGGTATGTGGCGCTCTTCCCGCTGCGCTACAAACCGAGACGGGAGCATGTGCTACGAACGCGCCTTATGTACTTCCCTCATTCAAACTACGTCAAAAAGCTACTGATACAACGAAGGCACACGAAGCTAAACGTCAACGGAAACGACGAACTGAAAACTTTAGAGGAGGATGTTGAATTTCATGCGGGAAAGCTGTGGCGGGAAGCGCCACGCGCCTTGCAGCTCAACCAGAGAAGAGGACGAAGAGGACGGGCAGCTGGGTAGGAGCGTGAGCACGCAATAAAAAAAGGCGAGAACCAGGAGGCGTTCGATCAGGTGACACGGGTGTCGGTCTCTTCACTGTCTCTACATTTCTCTACATTTCTCTGTCCCTACATGGGGGTTCACACTACGTTCCCATTCGTGCTCCGATAAATGAAACAACATAACGGCAACACAATGGAACCTACACGGAACCCATATGATGCTTCGCATCCTCCTCATGGTTCCCCACGGGAAGATAGTGTAATTTTTTTGGCAAATGTGAAAATGTAACGTCGATGTGCAAAGAAAGTTGTAAACCAGGCTAAAGAAAGATTAAGGATGCTTCTTTGAGAATTCAAGCCCATGATTACTGTCTGTCGACCACTCGCCAGACTTGCCAACAACTACGATTACTCGGAGTTGAAACATTGAATCCGGATGTTTAATATTCAATTAGTCATTTGCTTTTGCACGTACAATGCGCCTGCTTCAGCGGAGTATAGGAGAAAGAAAGAAATCGTACTTTTGTATGCATTCTTCAAAACCTTTCCTGAAAATTGTTCCGGAACTACGTTTGTTGACCACCTCCCGGAGATGCAGATTGCTTAGCCATTTTGGGCGTATTCTACAAGTTTATTTTTTTCGCGTGTTTCTGGCTGGTCTTCGTCCTAAAAACGTTTCTATTTTTACCCGTTCTTTCCCGCATATTTGTCATTTGCTTCGCTCAGAACATTGTAGTATAAAGAACAGCCGGGGTGCAGTTTTTATTTTTGAGACGATCTTTGATAGAACACCACACATATGCCCCTTTTATCAAGGTAGAATACAAGTATCTGCACATCTCTTCCCCTGTTTTATTTTTCTGCCAACGCAGAGTTATCTAAATTCAATCTCAGGCCTTCATCTCTACGAGCAGCCATGCGAATATAGGGCGTACGCTTTGAATATTCTGTGGCAGCAGCACACACCGAGTCTGCCGGCTGGCGTCTGCTCTTACTCAATCTGTACCCGTTTATTTCTTGTGGGTATTCTTCAAAAGGCTCCGTCGCCTCAGGTGCACTGCATGCAGTTCCGTTTCCGCGAAAGTTATTCAATTCCGCCATGACATTTTATTTACGAATGTGCCCCAAATAGAGTTGTATTCAAGATTACGAAAATCACACAGGGCGAAAAAAGCGCAATTGCATATTAAAAATCACCACAGCAAGCCACATTCCCTGGAAAACCAGGTACGCCTTCGACTAGACGGCCGTTTTTTTCTTTGGTGTGGTGGCCCGCGTTGTGCCGGACTATTTTTTTAATCATTTAGCATTTCCAAGTCAGAAACAACTTCTCCAGAAGTTTGGAGAAAATATTTGCGGCTACTTTTTTTCCCCCCATGAGCGATTGTGCTTTCTGCTTTGATTATTACGAGGAACTGCTGGTCAACTGCTTACTTGTCTTTTAAATTTTTATCTAAAACCTGTTATCTTAGGAATTCTTGTTGCTCTGGCCGAAGTTGGGTATTTTCTCGTGCTTAGCTTGTCTGTAGTTTTTGCATGTTTTTACACGGAGATTTCTTTCATTTTGTTTTTGTTGAGGCTTGTTGTTGCGCGCGCAATGTTGTCCGGTGGCACACTCCGTTAAGAGACCGAAAAAAATAATTCGGGCATGGCAACATTTCAGTCTTTCTTCGATGAGTTTTCAAAATACGTTATTAAAAGTGATTTTCTGGCAGAAATAGAGAACAGTAGATAACAGAGATAGAAACTAAATAATAAGAGTTTGAAAGTTGAGCGCTCTAGGTGAAGGTTTGCAGCCCACAGAAAATGTTGCAGCCCACCGATCTACTGGACGTCCGTGTTGAAGCAGCGCCGCATTTGTATTACACAGTGAGATGAGCCGCTGATTGCCCTTTCGTTGTTCTAATACGTGTTTTTGGTAGTTGGATTTGGATTTCAATCATTCGGAGAGTGAATTTTGGACTTTGGCTTTGGCTCAGGATGCATGGGAGAAGGCTTCACGTTTTAACCATCCTTTTTTGAGAACGAGCCGAAGCTCTAATGAGCCAATGAAAGTACCTTAGCGTCATAAATGATTCAAATTTGACAAAGCATCAGATGCTCAAACGCGTCTTAGAAGTTGCAAAATTGCTCATCTAGTACACCACTGAAGACTATCAGAAAATTCCACCGCTAACATTTCCGGAACTCTTATTTAGGGTACCCAACTAACTAACCAACTACCTAATAAATAAATAAATAAATAAATAAATAAATAAATAAATAAATAAATAAATAAATAAATAAATAAATAAATAAATAAATAAATAAATAAATAAATAAATAAATAATCTTTACTGACAGCAGCTTCGATGAGGGGCCTCAGGCTAGGGCACCACTTTAATGATAAAGTTTCATTTTTGATGAGTGAAAGCCTTTTGGAAAAGTACTCCGAACAATAGAAAAAGCTGCGAAACTTTTTTTATTTTTGCTGTTCTAACGTTTTGCCCCACCCGTATTGCGCTGTCTTTCCACAAACTCAAGCCAAGCTCCTTTTCAAAATTTTCAGAGTTCGATGCGAAGTTTAGTCATTTATCTTGCGTCCTTTAAGGACAAGCGCCCCGAGCGAAACTGCGGTGGCTTGGTACGAGCACCAGAGCGATTTGTTAAAATTCAGGACTTCATCAGGGCAAGATTAAGATCCGCGAAACCGGGCTGGAACGAAGTGAGATCGTTTAATCATTCCGAAGTCAATTCACACGTAGTCTGTGCTGCGCCTAGCTACAATCTCACTTGAACAAAGGAACTACATACAAATAAGGAAAAGGAAAGGTCACAAAGCAGTTTTGCTGGAGCCGGATGTGTAAAAGCGCTTCTTATTGTTTTCTTGTATGAATTTAGACGGTATTAAATAAGCTCTGAAAGAATAACTCTGCTTGGAAAGGAATCTGGTGAGCGCTTATGCTTAAGCGCCGCACTGGTCTAAAAGTGCTACTAATAAGGCTGTAAAATTACAAGCGTTCGTCGTCTAGTTGTGCATTTTAAAGGGGAAAAGATTAGTTTTGTAATATAACTTTTCCTTGCACCCGACGAGGATGCGACAACGTGCGGCGACGGGCCTCCGCGTAGACGCCGCAACCGCTTACACTGCATGGATAGAAGGGCCCCGTCATCGTTCGCTCCTGGGCTTCAGCCGCGAAGCGAACAATTTCATGTTCGCCTCATCAGTTTTATTCATCAACTCATAGCACCTCATCTATGTCCTGCGGCAAACTACGCTCTTTAAAAAAAAGATATGCTCAGTTTGCATATTTACAGTCAACGATATTCACAAATACTTATAAAAATTTGGAAAAAGACTGACCGCATGCACTGGAAATGACTTAATGATGCACCTAGTCTGGTCACACGCTCTGAATTTCTGAGAATTATGGAAGGACGACTTGGTGATCTGAATGTGACCCTTACTTAAAAGCTGTCATTTTTACTGGCCAATCTGTCCGTGTGGGTATGTGGGAATGGTGGATCGGTATACAGTCGTGTCTTGATAATTAGAAACCGCCTAATTGGAGTTTTCGGTTAAGTGGACGCGATGTTCCGGTCGCGGCAATTTTACATAAACAAAAAATATGAATTCGTGAGATGATTAGAAGCTACAACCGAATATGTCGGTTAAATGGAAGTCGTTTTGGATAAAAAGTATCGAGGTTACCGTCATCTCTTCATAAATTTCAACACTTTTAAGCTCCAAAACACCAACGTGCTCTGCGTTATCGCGGCCGCCATTACAACTAAGGCAGCGCACAGTCGTAAAACGGCAGGTAAGCTGAGACTCGGGCTAGCGTACGCATCTCTCTGTTTTGAAGTCCCTTTTTTTCGCGCAAAGGTCCTTGGGAGCAGTTTTCTTCGTGGACGCTTCAGGCTTCGAATTTAGGGATAAGTCTACACTGTCTACGCATATCGTAGGCTAGAACAGCCTAGGAAAGTCGAGATTCTGAACGTAAGCTAGAAGGGAGACGTGTGGGGGACTACAGGCAATGTTATTGTACTTTCTGTTTGATTGGAAGTTCGGCTGGTTGAAACTTTGTTGGGGTCCGTGTAATTTGTATTAATGGGAGTAGACTTTATTAATGTACTAGGCAAATGGTAGCAAATGGGAGAGGCCTTTGCCCTGCAGTGGGAGGAGATAGGCTGCTGCTGCTGCTGCTGCTGATGATGATGATGATAAATTTAACCATTCGCATTTTCACTCAACCAAATTCACCACGCGCTGTCGTTAGAAGGTTTGGAAGGAATGCTTGCATGCGCCTGCACTGCGGTAAGTCATCGTACTTTGTGTTGTCATTCATTCGTTATAAACAAAGAATTTAATCTTGGACTTCACTTGGCAAGCACTGTTTGCCGAGTATATGTTCGCGGACAGTGTTGTGTCTCATATATCGGAACACAAATGTGGAATTGGGTAAATTAACGCGTCGAGTCGTTATAATATTGCAAGTGTTTATCACTGTAAAACAAGTAAAGAAAAAGACAAAAATGTACGCACACGGAACCAAAAGTCCCCCACTGGGGCTATAGATGGTCCAATGTGACAACTTGGCTACTGATAGGAAAATCTAGAAAAAAGTAAGTTGAGTTGCCCATCACACAAAACTTAAGAAATAGTGATTTTAAAGAAAGCAACGGGAACCCAATTAAGATATCCCAAGCTCTACACAAGCTTACTCCATTGTACGAACGGAGAAATAAGAAAATACTAAATATTGAAACCTTGAAAGGAGGTTATGTTACCACAAAGGTATACCGACTCCAGTGCCCTCATATGATTGGCGAAAAAACAAAAAAGATGGTCTGGATATGCGAATTCCTTAACTGCCCCCCCCCCCCTTCCTCTTGAAACCATAGGAAGCACCCCGGCGATGGCAATATTCAATGTGGTGATGGCTAACACCGGCCTCGCACTACTCCGAAATGGGAAGGCCACGCGTCGTACGGGCTTCCGAGAAATAGCCAGCTTACGATCGGCGACGCCGCGAGAAGGGACGGCAACAAATGAAAATGCCGCAAACACGCGACGTACGAGATCGGAGGCAACATTGCTGTACCGCATCCGAACGGGCTCAGCGAAGACCACATGGCTGTTCATGGTGGACCTCGTGCGATCGCCTCTGTGTTCGCCATGTGCAATGATAGGGGATGTACACCACTACGTAGTGTGTTGCCCAGAGCATGATGTCTAGCGGACTGCAACGCTCTCAGCGATTCGGAAGCTGGCAGCCCCACAGCCCTCTGGACCACATCGTCTTTCCAAGGAGACGTTGGATGCTGCGCAGAGATGTGTCGCGCCTTTTCCTAAGCTCCCTTCAGGAGACGAAACTGGCAAACTCGTGGTGAAAGAACACTACCATTGGCTAATTAGGAGGAGCTTGGGTGGAGCAGTTGCCTACATATCCAGCCAGGCTAACCCCGCCTTATCCCACACAAAAACCACCACCACCACCACCACCACCAGCACCACCAAGGAAAAAAACACTTTGGTTCGTTGTGGTTTGCGGGAGAGGAAAAGGAAAGGAAATGCACTGGGGATATCTTGAACTCGGCAGGGAGCTAACCTGCATACAACCCGGTGCAGGGGAATGGAAGTAGAGGGGGATTGACAGGATAATCTAGGGAGAGACGGAGAGCGAGAGAGAAAGGTATAAAGGGAGCTGTCAGTCCTAGAAAGGTGTCAGTCCGGGCACATCAGCCAGCCACAGCACTCCTGGCTACAGTCGCTGCGTGAGGCCGGTCGTCTCCAGGTAATGGAGGAGACGGGCAAAGTTATCCCGTTGGGTTCCCGCAGGCCCCTTCGGGAACAGAAGGTCGTCCATGGCGGCGCTGGGAAGGCCTCGACGCTGGAGCGCTCGGTGCAGCTCTGCTCTCGGGCCCGCGTGGTGGGGGCAGAAGTAGAGTAGTGAACCATGAAAGGAATAAAACGCCTTTACACGAGCCACACGTTATAGGTTCACTGTTTAACCATCTGCACGAGGTTCATGACCGCAATTGTTTGTTACAGTGTGAGTCTGATGTCCTGTCATTTTATTATTGTTTATTTCCATTGTATCGCTATCAGGCTAACCACCGGTAGGCACCAGTCGCTTTCTTCGGTGCAGGTTGCTTCGCTGGCCTCACTCAGGGGATGCATACCGTCCCCTTAGCTCGTAATCTGCGTACCTTATAAAAGCTGTCTAATCATTCGTGAGCATTTTTACGCTGCCGCTTCTCCGTTGAAACAACTTCACTTTAATTAGGTGGCGTTGCAGAAACACGTCAATCGAGGGGGCGAATTTTTCGTACTTCTTTTGCTTGAATTTGGTACGGAAGCTTGATTGCACATCTCATCATGATTTCGTGTGTTCTTTCGAAGTGTTTTTTTCTAATTTCCTCTAATTTTTCACTTGGGAGCACTGCATGAGATGCACTTTTGCGATTTCATTAGTTTGTTTTACATTCGTGTTAAGGTAATGTATAGAGGCTTGTGTAGTCAATCGCGTAACGGCGCTGTATTAAGTAAACTGTTCTGGTTTCACGACTGCGTGAGGATTTTCATTTGTTGTTTTATGTTCATTTTTAAAGTTTCTTACGATGGATGAGCGTTGCCAAATTTGGCTATCACAATCTAATGGAGAGGGGGCGCACGTTTTATTTCGTTTTATTGCATTTTCTTTTTGTTCCTTTAAGCTGTTTTTCTCTAGAAATGATCCACACTTACGCTATACTAACGACTAATGTCCTAACGCCGCCGAGCACGATATAGAAGCCATTATTTGCATCAAAAGCATTATATTTACAAAAATGATGCGAATTAAGAAACGTGACTGAGCACGTTCAAGCTGCTGACATCATTAACTAGCAACGTGATTTAAGGTAACACGAAACCAGTGATTAATAATGAGCGACGTCACACACACGCGCACCCACACAGAAGAGGAAGGAGAAAAAATGGAGTTTTGGCCGAAGAGCCGCGTGAAATACGAGCTTCCGTCTACCTTGGGTGAATTAAAGCTAATGGGAGGGGCAGAAAAGCGGGAAGTATATAGCTCACTTTCCACGGCTGAATTCATCGAAATAAATTTTATCACTCGTTTTAAATTGTTACAAACTCTTTATTAAAGGAAGTAAGCACACACTTTTCATGGGGATGTTAAATTCGTAGTCGTAATCCTTTTATATGTTGTTATTGATAAAAAAAGAAGTACCGGTGTTTTCGCCTTCAGCTAAAAACATTTATTTAAAAAAAACTATTTGTCGGTAGCTCTGAGCATGCCACGTCGCTATCACGTGAATATGTGTAAGCCAAGAAAACAAAAATAAAGTTCGGTGAAAGTGAAAGATTAAGAAAAATAAAGGACGCCAACAGCCTAGTTTGTGCGCATAGCGATAGAAATAAAACCGGGCTATTGAACTTCAACCAACGCAAAAAAGAAGCTGAAACTGAGGATCCGCAAAAAGAGGAGTAAACTGCGTTCAGCCTAGCCAAGGTGGTGATGTCTGGGCATCCCCCGTAAGGGGGTTTCCTCTAGCCCTGCGCTGGCATTAAGGGCCCTCACCATCTCCACCCGGCTACGGTCGGAAGGGTCGTCGGATTCTAGCGGACGGGGTTATTTAGTACTGCCATACTAGCTGGTATAGGATGCCGAAGAAGGGCTGTATTTCTGAGACTCAGAGTAGAGGGTGCGGTACGAGTGTGTTAGTTGTTGTCGGAATATGGTAGCTTCGGTACTGAACTTTGGCGACGGGGGGAGGGGGGAATATTGTTGGCTCCCGTACCGGTGATGTGCGAGATTTTCGCCGCAGTGTTGAAGAGGCGAAAATGGTACTACGGTAAGCGTCCCCGAATATCCCAACAACAGCAAATGAAAAAAATTACACCATCTCCCCACGTGGGAACCCTGAGGGGATGCAAAGCCGTGGAGTAGTAGCGTGTTAATTGGTTGTTAGAGTAAAGACACGTGTAGTAGCGTATTATAAGTCGTCTTTTTTTTTTCAAGCAGTGGGGAACGTTTTGCGGCTTCTCGTTCTCGAAGCGAGGAATCCGCTGTTTGACGCTGGCGTTTCGAAGCGTTGTCACGTTGCCGAACGCCATCTGGATCAACTACTCGCCGCTGGCGTTTCAAAGCGGCTTCTCGTTCTCGAAGGGAGGAAACCGCTGCTCGACGCTGCCGTTTACGTTCGGCGTCGCCAGCTCTCCTCTGTGCAGCCTTGTTTTCGGAGGCACGAGACGAGCCGAGCGGCGAGGAGGAGAGCGGTGTTATCGCAGCTGGTTAGGGCTCCTGGAGCGAGAGTTGCCGGTGTGTTCCTGAGCCGGCACGAGACGAGCCGAGCGGCGAGGAGGAGAGCGGCGTTATCACAGCTGGTTAGGGCTCCTGGAGCGAGAGTTGCCGGTGTGTTCCTGAGCCAGCACGAGACGAGCCGAGCGGCGAGGAGGAGAGCGGCGTTATCACAGCTGGCGTGGGGGGGGGACAAGGAGGAGAGGTGCGGATGCCGTACGACAGAGGGTCGACTAAGAGATGCTTTGCATCTAAAAAGAAAGATGTCCCGGAAGAGGATGAAGAGGCGGAGGAAAACTTTTATTGCAATCAGATAAGAGCGCTGTGAGCGGAGTCTCAGTAAAGAACCCCAGAAGAGCTTGCTGCCGTCCTTCGCCCTCTCGAGGAGCCAAAGCTGCCGATAAGGGTCACAGCTAGCGGGAATCCTGAGGGAGACCAGCAGTCACGTACAGAGATATCATTCACGCACATTATTCACGTAGAGAGCTATTATTCAGCCATACAGGCTTCCCCCACAGAGGTATCCGCCAGGGAATAAATCCTTCATAAAGAACAAGACAACACACTTATGCGACTGCAGACCAATACTTTTTTCTCACTCTACGAGACGTCACACTCTACTGTTGCCCACGATGCATGCATCCTCTTGCTTTCACGTTGGAGAACCGTCGGCATTATTTCACGTGGTCTGAGCTTGTGAACAGAACTTGAACATCGAAACCGTACGACATCGAACTTGAACTCAGTGGGAGCGAGAGCATCCTGGCATTGTTGACTCGGCGTAACCTGAGGGGAACGATTTTGCCTGGGTAGAATGAACTGAGGTTTCGGTTTGATATACGGGGTAGTACGCAGGATCGGACCTCTTCGCACAGCTGGCTGGTTGCTAATAGTTCCGCAACTACGAACTATTTACCCCAAGCAAAAGGTATGGCCTCACATTTTTTGCACATTTATAAACTTTCTCCGGAGGTAAACTTATAGAAGATATGTTCTTCAGGTATACGCAGTTTTTACGACCACAATCCAGCCGGGCAAATATGTATTTCTCAAATATCAGAACAGCTTTTGTATTCGCCGAGTCGATGTGCCATTGAGTTGTCTCTGTATTGTGAAAGCATCCTATCGCTGATTTAAAGATTTCCAGTGACCAAATGGGGGCAAAAATAGTTTTCAGTCGATGTCGCTTTACTTCCTGGTCACGGGGATACCAAATTTGGGTGGCATAGTTGCGTTGTTCCTCAGACACATTAGATTTGTTGGAGGTCCCATGCGAGGTGCGTTCGGCTCGTCTGGCTGCATAGCGGCTGAGCTAGAAACCGAGAGACGGGACCATAGGGGAAGACGCAGCTCTAAAATAACCTGAGATCATAAAATTCGGAAACAAAAAATACATTTGCACAGCCTTTGGTAGCGGCTTCTGATAGACCTTTGCTCCGAAGTGAATATAAAGAGTATTATGACTACGATGATGACGACTGTGATGAAGATGATGATGCATTTCTAAAAAAACGAAGCTTGAGAAAATTTTATCAGCTGTTGTAGCATTCAAATATGACCCCATAAAGCTAAAATATCACCGTAAAATTAAAAATAGCAGTTCGAAGTTTGTGTCCTTTTTAAACACATGTGTTCAGCACGAGTGAAGCACACATTTATTTTGCATTAACATCTACGTGTTTTATGTTTGTCAGGGAACGGCTTCGGAAGGTTCCACCAATCTGATTTGGCCATTCAAAATTTGGGATGTACCAAATGGTAGTGAAGAAAGCGAATGGGGCGGCGGTACTTGTTCTCACGCTTTTCGAACTTTTCGTGTTTATAAGCACCTGCTCTTGCTGCTAGGTGATTAGGTGATTTTAAACTGCCTATACACTATTTTTCATACGCAGCCGTCAAAGACAAAAACTACTCGCAAAACGAGTTCTCTGGGCGGCCCGCGCGCCTTCCGCTTCCTGCGGACTAGCGTTGCTTGCGCACGCCGGGCTGTTAATCGCTCGACGAGGTGTGCTCCGCTGCCTAGTACAATAGTGTTTTGTCAACGTGTGCTTAGGTTTTTTTGGAACTTTCCACTGGGTTAGCCTATGCTATGGTGCCTTTTAAAAAGGAGATTTCGTTTAGCCGGCACTGGTCGTGCGGTGGTGTGGGCGGTCATGCGTTTGGGAACAACGGGAGGAAAAACTGCCGGAACCATAAGCGGACGACATGGAGGGGCGAAAATGCAGGTCGATTGCATGTTTGTGTTGCATCGCTTATGCGTAGACACCGAGTTGAGACATCGATGTACGTCGTGGATAAACCGCAAAAACTTCGCACCCACGAAAGATTCTCGTGCCAGATTGATGCATTTGGACGGCAGCGAATGGTGTAAGTTCATTTTTACACACAAGGCTGTGAAAAGGACGAGAAAACGAGGCCCCCTTGAAAACTAGAAGCAAATAACTTTATCTTTAGCAATATACCATTATAATAACGTCTGTTTCCTTGTAATCAGTTTAAAATTACATACATTGCTGGGTCAATAAAACAGGTTGGCGTTCGGGATTTCATCCGACCTAACGTTTAAAAATTACGGCGGTTTATTTACGTTGTAGGGGAACGTATTACAGTGCCAAACGACACGAAACGATAACTTTCTCGATGTGGAAGCGCAGCTAGAGAAATGCGAACGTTTTATAAGGATAAGAGATCGACCTGGCCGCAACGTGGGCAAAAGAAAAGTCTCTCATCTTTATGTGTTGTCATGGAAACTAAAGTTCTACAATTACAAAATAGCCATTGCTGATCGCGTAAAGCATTCATGATACAGGCAGAGGCTCCGAGTGACAGTGCGGAAGCATGATCATAACTTTGGAATACTAGTTTGACGTGTTGTCATGTTGGGTTCATTTTCTTCGCAGTGCATTCATACTCATCAGCTACCTTTGTTTATTCTTGGGTAGTTGCGGACATCGATCCTTCCCAACTCTCCAACTTGTTCATTCTCCCTCAACATACCATATAGTCTGAATTTACCAGCACCGCTTGACATTCTCTGGCACTAAGAGAATTAATTCTACGTTTAAACTAACTTAAATACCCTAAACAACATTGCTAATCGCTGCGCACACAAAATGGTCAATAACAGCTGGTGAATGAGCCCACACCGATAACAGGAACCACTTCTCCCCAATGTAGTTCTTTCTAACTTTGAAGGATATTTTTTCCAAGAAGATACCCTCCAGCCCTTAAGAAAAAACTTTTTATGCCAGAAACACAACTAAATTAATTAACTCCCCAGCTCGTCGTACAGCGACGTCTGCAAATATCCTTGACTTAATACTTACCAATCATCCCGACCTTCGTTCCAATATTACTATCTTAGACGGCCTCTCGGATCATTCCATTATAACTGGTAGCATTACTCGTCCCTTGAATTCCAGAAAAACCACCAGCAAATAAATCAGGTGCTACGCCAGAGCCGATTTTGATGCCATGAATACTCAAGTGTCTCATTTTTCCGACCAGTTCTGGAATACTTACCACTCACGCTCCACTGAAGAAAATTGGCTCATTTTTAAGAAAACATTTATCAATGTGACTGAGTCCTGCATTCCGGTCTTAACCATTAAAAACAGTTGCGCAGTGCCTTGGTTCACCCGCGCACTGCGCCGCTTAAACAATAAGAAAAAGCGCCTTTACGGGCAAGCAGATAAAAACAGACACTCGGTTTCTTGGCTGCGCTATAAAGAGTGTGACAAGCAGTACCAATCACTTCTTAAATCTACTCGTCGCAATTTCTACTCTCACGACCTAACATCTATGATAACTAACAACCCTCGGGAATACTGGCGCGTAATCAATCCTAAAAGCTACCCTGACATAATAATTGTAGATCATAACGGCCAAACTGTTCCGGAATCTAAATGCGCGCAGATACTCAACAACTCATTTGCGTCGGTTTTTACTTGCGAGGACGTTACTTCATTACCGATCACAACTGCTTTCATGGAGGCCACGATGCCTGAAATCGTCATTACTGAGGGGGGAATCTTATCTTTTCTCAATAAACTTGAAATTTCATCAACATGTGATCATATGGGCATTAACAATACAGTACCAAAAAATACTTCCTTAAGCATTGCTCCAGTACTAGCAGCACTTTTAACTCAGTCCTTATCTGAGGGTTCAGTCCCGCATGACTGGCGTATAGGGAAAATTGCACCCTTCTTCAAATCCGGAGATCGTTCTTCACCACTAAACTACCGACCCATCTCTCTGACTAGCACCATTTGTAAAATTATCGAGCATATCATACATTCTCAAGTTATTAGTACCTGGAAGATCATAACACCATTTTTAAATTCCAACATGGTTTCCGCAAAGGTTACTCGTGCGAGACCCAATTGGCCGGATTTACTAACGATTTATATACTTTAGTAGACTCCAGGTTGCAAGTCGATGCACTCTTCTTAGATTTTTCTAAAGCCTTTGATCGCGTTCCTCACCATAGACTACTACTCAAGCTATCTAAATTTAACCTACATCCCGACGTTCTGGATTGGATTAAAGATTTCCTCACTTCTAGACTTCAGTTTACATTTGTCAACGATCACGCATCTGCTTTCGCTCATGTAACATCAGGGGTCCCTCAAGGTAGCGTATTAGGCCCATTACTTTTTCTAGTTTACATTAACGACCTTCCCTCGTGTGTATCATCCCGTCTTCGCCTATTTGCTGATGACCTTGTAATTTACCGTACCATTTCTTGTGATTCCGACCGTTGCAGTTTCCAATCTGACCTAGATACTATTACCTCTTGGTGCTTAAGATGGTTGATGCCCCTTAATTTATCCAAAACAAAGCAAATGTCGTTTTCAGGTGGAACCCCCCATTTTGCAACTTCTTATACTATAAGTCAAAATGCAATAGAAGTAACGAACACGTATAAATATCTTAGTCTTCACTTCAGCAATGATTTAACATGGCACCATGATAGTAACGTTGTCCTTGCCTCAGCAAACCGATCTTTAGGAATACTCAGGCGTAATCTAAAACAAGCCCCATCTCATGTAAAAAGACTTGCATATGTCACCCTTATTCGTCCAAAAATAGAATATGCCTCTGCAATCTGGGATCCTCATCAATCATATCTTACAAATAACCTCGAGTCATTACAGAACCGTGCTGCTCGCTTCATCTTTTCTGATTATTCTACATTTTCAAGCGTCACAACATTAAAACAGCGAGCTGAACTGGATACGTTATGCGTTCGTCGCGCTCACGCACGCCTGTCCCTTTTCCATAAAATCTACTTCCACCCAACACTTCACAGCGATCTCTTTCAGCCTCCATCAGCCATTTTTCCACGCAGGGATCATCCCAACAAAGTTGAGCGCCCACTGTGTCACTCGTCCTTGTATGCACACTCATTCCTTCCCCCACACCATATCTGACTGGAACGATTTACCCTCACATATAGCACCTCAAACTGACATTACTAAATTTCAAGACCTGCTTCGCCAACCGTGATGATTTGAATTGTACTGTTTTTTTATATGTATTATTGTGCACCCACCGCTGTTCTCTTTTTTGCCCTTCATCGTTTTTTTTTTGTATTCAACTGCACTTAACTAATTCCGTAGAGCGATTTCCTTGTCACCTTCTTGCGCAAGCGCAATCCGTTTGTTCGTTCAAATTATTTTTTAACACATTGTATTCCTGCCATATTTTGTAGTATTAAATTTGCTTTTTCTTTTCTTTTTTTTTCTCGTTCATTTCTATCTTTTTTTTTTCAACCCAGGTTTTCTTGTTCTTTTCTACTTTTTTATATTTTGTCTAATACTGCTTGAACATGGGTTTTGCCCCCCCCCCCCTTCCCCCTATGTAATACCCTCATTGAGGGCCTTTAGGGGTAATATGAAATAAATAAATAAATATACTTACCAGCATAAAACAGCACCCGTGATCGCTTTAAACGGATGAAAAAAATGTCGTGGTTTTTTTTAGCGAAGTCTGCCAAAGCTGTCCCATATAACTGATAAAATAGATCAAGCAATATCTCCAAAGCAAGGACATATTTAAGGCATGTGGGGCAATTTCACAAACTGAAAAAATATAACGTTCACGAAACGCCTACGAGAAAGAAAGGAAGAAAACCGTAAGAAAAAAATGCGCAACGAATTCGGCGATAAACAAAGCAAAAATATTTACCTTAAAATGCATGGCTCTGGTGACGGTAACTTGTATCGAAAATAGCCATTGAAATTTCGAAAACCTGACGTTTGTTTTGCCTGCAGGCGCTCTCGGACGTTCAGGCCCAAAATATATACGCGGGTTCCGCCACCGGTGCAACGCTTCATAAAACGGGAACATATAAAATGCAGATTTGATAGAACAACAATTGCAGATCGAAATTTCGCTTGGGCGATCGGCCCGAATAACCTGTTTGTGCCCGGCTCTTTTTTGTCCGGTGTCAGTATGCGTGTCAAGAGTGGAATCCTATTGATTCGTACCCTCCCGTGCTTCTCAGATGGACGAAGTTTGAGAAGCGTATCTTACAATATATATATTGCAACACGCTCAAATGCAATGTATGAAGAAAACTGCTCCGAGGGATAGAATTATACGTGAGCGAAATTGAATACGTCCGCTAGGACAAAGAATTGCCAAGGTCCCTGGATATCAAGTAGCCGCTGAAATGCTCCGCTTGTGACGCTTTTCGGCCTCTCGCTGTCTGAACTGAAATTCGCCGTCGAAAACAGAAATGGAGATGGCGAGAACACTGCGGCAATCGATACTGTAGGTTTCAGAAGCGAACAAATTAACGAGTTTCGGAAACTGGAAACGAAATAAAGTGCATAGAGGAGCCTTTATATAAAAAATAAAGAAAAATTGTTTGATTAGCTATTAGTACATATGAAACGAGATTTTCGTTTTGGAAAAATACTTTCGGTACACGTCTCATCGTACGATTAGCACTGGTGTTTAGAATTTTTCCCGAACCAAATTTTGGACAAGGCAATGGCTGAACCAAAATTTGGACAAGGCAATGGAAACAACCAATGCAGCAGACGTTACGTAAAAGACGAAGAAAAAAAGTATGGTGGATTCCTCTATCATAGGAATCGGTAAAACACGAAATTGAAATGTTCAGCGAAATCTGCGGCGAAAGGAGCATGATTTGCGGGTCGGTGGCTGTCTTATGGGTGCGCTTGGCGAGCGACGTCCTGCTAGTGGGTCGCTTTAGCAAAGGAGGGACCACTTCGGTCCTGCTACGTGCCGTCTACGGCAGACGGTTCCGTTACAAAGAGCTCAGCCTGTGGAACCCCAGAGGAAAACTTCTTAGCTTGAAACGTTAACGCACGAATGCGTTCCGGTTCCTGCTGGCGTTTATATTCGCAACAAATCACTCAAGTTCACGCCATTCACCCGTCGGCGTCGCTATAGGACGCAGCTTACGCCAACTGTCGGCGTTCGTTAGCGTCATTATGCGCTACTTTGCTTCACCTCTCTTAGACGGCAGGACCATCCGCGTCAATTAAACTTTTTCTGGCGTGTCTCCTGTTTTCGTTATCCTGGCGTCATTTCCGTGAAGGATATGACGTCACTGAAATCTTGGTGTATCCCAGAATAAAATAGTTTTTTGCTAAAAGAGTTGAATACAAGAAAAAGATCTAAATAACAGTGATGTAATTTTAAACGTGAAGACAACTTTCCCCTGGGAATTGAGTCTGGTTGCGTGCTTTGAACACGAAAGCCTAGTGATACTTATCAAAGACATCTTACGTGTACAAAAAGGCAAGCACGTGCCATTCCAGTAAGTGTGGGGGACGACCGAAGCTTAGTTGAGACAGAATTAGGAGCAAAGGCAACAAAAGTTTACGGTAGTCATGCTGCGAGTAGCCGTTCCTCTACGTCATTCAATCTCGGTAATTGGTATAGAATAGGGCGGAAGGCGTATCCGTTCCTCGTGGAGGATCGTGGCTTGGCACATTGGGCAGAGCGTCTACATGTCCCGAACATTTAATAAAATTCAGGGAAGCTTGCACTCACGCGCGAAACTTGAATAGCGAAGCTGTTGTAGGTGCGCATTACGGACACATGGTTACGGACATATGAGTAAATATCATTGTATATTTGCATTGTTCCGTTGCAAGTAATCGTCGTCATTGATAGCGAAGAGGTCATCGTCCTCTTCGCGGCGGGTGGTGGATTTAACAGTCATCCTCAGCATTGTAGATCAATCCAACAGCTCAACTGACAAAGCTTGGAAGGAAGGAAGGAAGGAGTAGTACAGGAAAGCCAGGGAGGTTAACCAGAATACTGTCCGGTTGGCTACCCTACTCAGGGGGGAGGGGATACGGGAAATGAAAGGGAAAGAAAGGACAGCGGTACATATTAAAGGAGAAAATGAGAGAAAGAACAGTAGAAAAAACACAAGGCGTGACCAGGCAACTATAAAGGCGGTACAAACAACGCACACAACCAGAAAATGCACAAAACTAATACGGTCCACTGATAAAATGGGCGAACTAAGGGCACTGCACTATAGTAATGTCCCTACAATCGTTCAGACAGGCCCGTGTCCTTCAAAAAGAGCAGTAGGGCTTTTATAGCCTTTTCGGCCTGTGTCGGACAGCGCCTATGGCACAAAATTGTCTGCGCCGTAAAGGGGAGGTCGTCGAGTCGGCGAAGTGTGGTGGACATAGGTCGGCGTACTCACTCGTGAGCACACTCATTTGTACTCATTTGTACTCAAACTCACGAGTGAGTACGATGATGAGTGATCACACATCCAGAAAAAAACAGTGAGTACGATGACGAGTGAGTACAGGAGTAAGTCCACTACTCGTGAGTACAGTACTCATGAGTACACCACTCATGAGTATGAGTACTCATGAGTACAGTATTCATGAGTATGAGTACTCATGAGTTTGAGTACTAATGAGTATGAGTACTCATGAGTACACAGTACTCATGAATACACAGCACTCATGAGTACACAGTATTTATGAGTATTGTACTCATGAGTATACAGCACTCATGAGTACAATACTCATAAATACTGTGTACTCATGAGTGCTGTGTATTCATGAGTATATGCACTCCTGAGTACAGTAGTGCAAACAAGTTTTATCACGAGCTCGATTCCGGACGCACGTGTACGAGTCGCAAACATTTAGCGGTGCCGCTGTGCAGCTTAACTGTCAAGGATGGTAAAATTAGACAACGAAAACTGCACCTCCCTCCTTTCCCGGTCCCTGTTTGGCGCTGTAAGCGTTTTTCGGTGGTCGCTCGCAAAGGGGTCACGGTGAAGAGGGAAAAAGGAGGGGGTGAGGGCCCGGCGGGAAACACGGCCGCAGTTGCTCTTCTCTGATGGGACTTGTTGACTGCCGCAGTTATTTTTGTTGACGCGGCCTGTGAACGCGTGGCGGCTTCATTGCGCTTGCTCCCTTCCAATTGTTTTAGGGTAGAGGCGGTGGAGGCTGCTAACAACGCACGAACTAGGCGTACTGAAGTCCCTCTTTTTCAGTCTTCAGAAGTTTCCGTAGACTCATGTCACGCTGTGTAGTCGTTTCGTGAGCCGAACCGCTCATTTCAACAGTCGCAGTTAATTTACGTAACTTGCGTCAAACCGACTGCGTGGTTTGTAACGTTCGCTGTGCGTATTCAAGCGACAGTTTGGCCCATATGGTTTTATTAGGTTCACGTTTTGAAACATTTTGCTCAGGTTCGCTGTAATATGGTCTCGTGTAGTGCCATTTACAAGTGAGCATATAGCCCCACCGTGCTCTACGGCGTGCAGGCGCGGCGGTGGAATTTGCCCCAGCAATGGAAATAAAATATCCGAGTGTACCTAAGCACATTTGTGAGTTGTGAATCGGACATCATAATATCCAGTTCAACGCGTGCGGTGCCTTGTTTAGCCTCGCATATTTTGTCGAAGAGCTCTGTCATCTTGCCGCCGGAGGAGCGCTTTGCTTTCGAATGGCTTTACTTTCGAGTGGCAACCCGATTCGCTGCTTCTCGTTTATGCCACCGTGTAATGAGGGCGCTGACGATGATGGTGAATTTCGGTGGTTGTTATTCCCCTACCTTCACTACTGTTTACAGGCGGGGCGACCACCCCTCGCTATCAACTATACCGCCGAGTTTAAGCTCGCACTGTGAAAGGCCTCGTGAAGGAATTGTTTTCAATTGATGAACGGCAACGCCAGACGTCGGGATTGTCGCTTAAGCTCGCATCTTGGAACGTCTCGTAAAACATGTGGATTGCACATAACGACGTCACCGCACTTTTTGATCGATCGCTGTCAGCTTCATCCGCGTTGCTCGAGATAAGAGCTGCAGATTTCCACTGTGCAACCAACCCACCAACACGGCAATACAGTGACGTCAGTGCAAGCTATCACGCCTCCGAAAAACGCGTCTACAAACTTTGTTCTCGAGTACACAAAGCACGGCAGAGCAGTTCTACGCTGCTGTAACGGCTGCCAAGTACCGGCAGCAACTGGGTGCCCTGCGGCCCTCGACTGCGACCGATACCGTCTCCACGCCCCCCCCCCTCCCCCCCCCCCCGAACACACACACACGATTCACTTCACTTTATTTCCTTAAAGACCCCACAGGGGGGTGTTACATAAGGGGCGCGTTCTACAACATAGATACAAAAGCCACAGATGCAGATGCATAGATGCATAGATACAGATGCATAGACGCATAGATACAGATGCATAGATGTTGCGACGTTGCCCTGCTCAGTCCGCCATCGACGCGGCGCAGAGGAGAGCGATGAAGTTGTCGAGCCGACGGTGATTTTAAGCTGCATTCATATACAATATATACAAAGGTAGCAAGGGCGTTACATGGCTCGCACAAAGGCACTTCTCAACTCAGTGCCTCCGATGAAATGCCGCCGCACAGCCGCTGCTTCAGGGCTGGTTTTATACCCCCGGGGTTCCGCCGCAGCCGCGTGCAGTTCGAATCTTTCCAATCAGGACTATCACTGGCCGCAGTTTGAATCCGGCGAATGCAGGCGAAGTGATTGCGTCAGTCGAGTCACGAATGGGAAAGGGGAGGCGACTCAGCGGCGCCGTCTCCAGAGTCTACTTGTCGTTGCGTGTCTTTTGCAGGCCGGTCGTCCCAAGCATGATTTGGTGCGGCCGTCTCGATGGGAAAAGGAGAGTAGACTCGGTGGCGCCGTGGGCCGCCAGTTGCGGCACGTCTGCCGCGGGCTGGCTGACCGAGGCGCGAATCGGGCCCACCGTCAGCGCGTCGCCAGGTGCAGCAAATTTGTGTCGGGTGCTCTGGTTAACCGCACACACACGCATAGAAAAATTAGTAAGATCAGACCCGTGTGGGTTTTGGCCTAGCTGTTAACGGAAATAGACACAACGACGCGTAGCGCCCGTCCTGTCCCTTTTCCGTGGCGGGACCTCCCTCTTTGGCTTTTCGCGCGCTAGCCGGTTTTCGTCTTTCTGTTTATCTCTTACTTTGCGGGCTGGGGGCGGTTGCGAGGGGTACGGTTGCGCAATGTTCGCAGAATTCGAAACAGCGGCGGCAGCGTCTCTTTCCAGATGGTTTTAAAGACGATAGTCTTTCTTTGGCCACTTGAGCGCGACAATGTTGGCCTGTCAGTCTGTCTGTCTGTGTCCGTCATAAAGCTAATTCATTATTCATACCCAGCTTTCTCGCTCAAAATTACAACCTCTCGGGAACCTAGAAAAACCACTTTAGGAAAATGATATTTGGCATAAAGCAAAAAGTTAACGTGAAGATTAAAGCGCTAAAAGAACATTTCAGGTTTCTGAATATTCTTTTGTGTAATTCGCTGTCAAATCTAACTCCCCATGTATTTCTATGGGATAGTTCCCATGGCTCATGAACCCAGTCAGTCGTGCAACGTGCGCGACTTGAAACTGTGCACAAAGCACGTATTCACCCCAAATACTAGCTGTGCGAAAGAACTTTTCATTTCGCTGAAAAATTGCAGAGTAATCACTGTTGAAAGGACTGCCATGAGCGGGAAAGCTGCACATGTGCAACTTAATATCACGCCCCGCTGTACATGCATGGGAGCTACTGGGGTCGCCGTTAAGTAGCTTCATGTACATAATGCGCACTCTCTACAACTGGCCAACTGCCCCGCGATTCAGCCGCGATTCAGCCGCGATTCAGCCCGCGATTCAAAACGCGAGTGCGTACGTCCCGTTTCGCTCTCCCCGTGTACGTGCCTTCGCGCAGTGGGAAGCCCTACGACAATGCACCGTGTAAGACGTTTTCTTCTCGGACTCCTCTGTCCTGATGTATATGTAATCTCAGAATTTCTAATTAGTTAAACATTTTATATTTTTCTGTTTAGCCTTTCATTCGAGCCACGACCTAGCTAAGATGTTGCAGTCGACAGGATCATGATTTAAGGCCACGGGAGGACGAACGGACGAACAACCTCGACGGACCACACCACGACTACGAGAGTGCAGCACGCAGACATGGGGCACCGACGCACTCCACGCCAGCGGTGGTCGACACAGTGCTGACTTCAACGGAACGCTACGTCCTATGCTCTACGAAGAAACAGCAGTTCGTGAGCGCACTACGATTACGAGGGCTACCCTGCTCTGGCCGTAAGGACGACATCATCTTGCGTCTTCTACAGGACAACGAAGGACGTCGCTGCTCTCCAAACGAACGAATGTGCCAACGCTACTTCAGGCTGCCTCCAACAACACACGGCAGAGGACCCTGCAAGCGGCGCTGTTTGAGAGCAGAAGGCTGCGTGATGAACGAGAAAGTTTTCTGAGACAACTGGCGAGAGTCGGCCGCACGTTTTCCACGGTGCCTGGACTGCACGAGATCCGAGCACAGGCAGAATGCACGACGGCACGCACATGAACGATACGACGCATGCAAAATTGTGATTGCGTGCTGACCGGACCTCTCTCAGGTAATCGCCACGATTACGGAAACGCATCGAAGGTCAGTGCATTTCTGGCGAGATAACGAACACACGTTGCTCTGCTACATTGCCCACGAGCTACATCGCCCACGCGCAGGTCATTCCAGCAACGAGCAACGAGACGCGCAACGTACGCAGCGTGCATGAGCCAGAAGGCACCACGTTCCTGGCCCCCGCTATTCCGCTACAGACGTACACGAACGGAACGCTGAGAGCACGGAACGCAACGGAGCCGGTACGTACATTTTCCGCGCGTGCTGTCCCGGCGCGGGTCCACGCAACCAACGACATCGCAGCCGGATGGGTGGATATGGCCACGACAAGCGAGCAAGACGCACGGCGCCCGAAATGCACCATATGTGGCGAACGACCGCACACCAATTATAGGGGAGTTTCCTAGATAAAACGAGACGCACAGCGCACGAAACGCACCAGAAGTGACGAACGACATCCAACTTGAACCAGTGGAGCTGACCACGGAGAACGAAATGCACAACGCACGGAACGCCACCAAGCCGCAGCACACACGGAGGAAACTGCTGTTCGCGACATCCTCCGCTCCTACTGCAGGTGCTATCCGGACTTGGCCAGCGAATGTTACAACCGCAGAAATCACCTGACCACAAGCAACAAAAGACCCAGCGCACGCGGTTCAACCCTACCGGAAAGTACGAGCTCTCCGACACCCGCTGCTCCCGCCCGAGTCCAGCGGACGAACGACATGACACTCGTGCAAGTAGGTCCGTCACCGAGCAACGACACGGCCAGCGCATGCGGCATGTCCGAGCCAGAATTAACAAGATCACCGGCACCCGCGCTCCGATCGAGACTCACACGACAAACACCATTTCGTACAAGAGGACGCAACCGCGAGCAAGCGGTCTCGCGATAAACGGATCCTGCTTGTATGGGAGAGATAGCGATTATAGCATTCTCGAAACAACGGGCAAAAGACGAGGTCTTGAGCGACGACACGGACACGGCAAGAACGGCAACGAATGAACCCGATCCAGACGAAGCATCGAATGCCCTAATGATGAAGTCACGCTTGCGACGCCGAGGAATGTGGGATCGAACGGACGGCACGAACTACGCCCGCTTCCCCACCACAACGGTTTCACTTCCGAAACAACCACGGCGACTGCGAGCACGGAGCCGCAACGACTTTGACCGATCAGCCACGCCACCCTTCGAAAACGCCACGCTACCGCACACTAAACGAAAAGCCAAACGGCTCCCGCACCATACGCAACGCACACGTCAATCAAGCAACGTCCTCAACGCACCGAACTATGCCATCCCTACACAGCGCAGCTCGCCACCGTACAAACCAGACGTCTACGCCCCCACATGCATCAAGCACGCGACGAGCTACACGAACACAATCGCCGACGGAAGCGGCGCAACCAACGCAACGCCGTAAACACTGTCAAGTTCAGGTCTGGCGAAGTGAATCCCACGGCACACACACAATAAAATCAAGCAGATTTGAAATTCACCGAAACTCAACGAGACGAACACCCTCTTAACGAAGTTTCTAGTATCTGGAACAACAAAAAACAAACGTCAGCATCGAGCATCTGTGAACAAGCGGACAGTGATCTGGATACGAACGGACGTCAATCTACGCGAACGCTTCATTGTGCCTGGGGGCAGGCGCATTTCGGATTCAGAGCACGATTAGGATACGTATCAGCGCGCCCGGAAACGAAAACGGACGAAAAAAGCTGCCACGACAAGCCCCGAGCTCCCCTGAGCCCGACCCGGCCTGAGAACAAGACGAGACGCCAGGCGCAACGCTAGTGCTTACGTTCCGTTTCGCTTTCTCACATGTACAGTGTACTTGCCTTCGCACAGTAAGTCGCCCAACGACAGTGCACCGCGTCATGCGTTTTCTTCCTCTGTCCTGATTTATATGTAACCCGTGTTTTTCTAATCAATTAAACAGTTTATTTTTTCTACTTAGTCTTTCATTCGAGCTACGACCTAGCTAACAGTGCAGATAAGTTGATTATTCGTGAGTAATACAAATTGAGTACTCATGAGTACTGATTGAGTACTCATGAGTGCAGAATGAGTAGTACTCATGAATGTAGGACGAGTAGTACTCGTGAGTGCAGAATGAGTAGTACTCGCGAGTGCAGAATGAGTAGTGCTCATGATCAGTAGTAATCATTGAGTACTCATGAGTACAGATTGAGTACTCATGAATACAGAGTGAGTACTCATGAGTACAGATTGAGTACGAATACTCGTGAGGACAAGTGAGTTTCAGTACAAGTGAGTACGATTACAAATGAGTATTTGATGAGTGAGTACGAGTGATTTTGTGAACAGAAGAACTTTTTGAGTCTGAGTTTGATTGAGTACAGCGTAAATAAAAAAAAATGTGATTGAGTTTGAGTGAGTTCTTTCTGTTTTGCCGACCTATGGTGGTGGAGAGCTGTTGCCTCGGCGTTATGAAGCGGTCACAATGGCACAGAAGGTGTTCAATCGTCTCGTCGGTGGCGCACGCATCACAAGCAGGGCTGTTGGCCATTCCAATGGTGTAGGAGTAAGCACCGGTGAAGGGAACACCTAGCCACAGGCGACAAAGTAAGGTGACGTCCGAGCGTGGCACGTTATTAGATAGGTGGCGCTGCAAATCTGGGTCGAGCGAGTAAAGACGAGCGTTAGAGAACTCAGGTGTATTCCACTTAGCGAGAGTGATTTCCCGGGCAATGGACCGCAGCGACCTTGCAGCATGAGTGCGTGATAGAGGGACGCGGGTCAATCATGCAAGGCTTGAAACATAGCGAAGCTGCAGTATTTCTTTATACGTGATTCCTGGAGGTCACATCGCCACGCATGTAACAAGTTTGTAATTGTTTATTTACATTTTCCGTCGTTGCTTTGCCCTGTACTAGGAGTGGTCATCGTCATATCCATCGATATCCTCGTGTTCCTGATGTCAAGTATTACATGCGTGTAGGGCTTCATGACAACGCTGTTGTTTTTTTTGTTTTTTTTATCAAGCATCTGCCCGAGCCGGGACCCAGACGTCGCTGAGAGGGAAGCACACACGAGCGCTCGGCACTTTCGGGCTCGTCGCGATTTTTGCCATTCTTTTTTTTCGCTAAAGCCCCTGCGCGTGCTTGGAACGCTCGGCGGTCAGAATTTTCTAGGTATTTTTTCCCCAGCGGCGAACTATTGGATTGTACAGGAGCTGCGCTGTAAAACTTTTCGACTTTACCGCCATGTGGGTGTCCGGACTTCACGCGGAATCCCCATTGGAGGCTGTGGAGCACTATTGGCTGTGTTTGCGTTCAGCTTGCAAAGGGCTTAAAGAAAATTCATAGAATTAAAGACTTCTAGCATTTCGACCGTTGGAGAGCCGCTCCTTCATTATGCGTGTCGGTTGATTGCGTGTTATCTAAACTTTAGAAATGAAACCAGCGGCGTTGCATATGCGTCCTCTTTCCCGTTGCCACAACTGAAATAAAATGGGTGGCCTGACTCTTTTTCCCCTCGCACCCTTCTTATCCCGGGAACGTTATTACAGGAAATGAACCTACGGCTTTCAGGCAGCGCAAATAAAGTGAAGCAGATACGCCCCCGGGAACGCTAGCGTCCCCTAGCGCAGGAAGGCAATGGCGTTCGCGCTTGAAGCGGTGTTGCAGAAGAGGGCGTCGAGTGGATATTCAGGCCGGCTGCTCATTAAATACGAAGAAAACCGGTTAAGGCACCGATCCATTACACTTCGCACAGAAAGTACGGGGAAGATGTAATCATATGGCCTACAGCGTGATTTATTGTGAACGACGCGCCATCCTCTTGTTCTGTGTTGCGGCTGACGCTTGGAAAAATAAGACATATTAAAAAGCTGCATTAAAACGGGAGAACACTGCATAACGAGTTACGCTTTTGTTCGTGCTCTAATAAATCGGAAGTGGACTAATAAAAGATGATCTACGTTCAAACTGTTAGGCTTAGCCACCAAGTGCAAGGACGGGGAGTATGAGTAGTTCTTCGGGGAAGGGAGGGCCGCGGATTAAGTGCGCGTTCGTGCGTGCGTGTGTATGTGTATGTGCGTGCGTGCGTGCATGCGTGTGTGTGTGTGCGTGCGTGCGTGCGCGCTTGTGTGTGTGTGTGTGTGTGTGTGTGGTGTGTGTGTGTGTGTGTGTGTGTGTGTGTGTGTGTGTGTGTGTGTGTGTGTGTGTGTGTGTGTGTGTGTGTGTGTGTGTGTGTGTGTGTGTGTGTGTGTGTGTGTGTGTGTGCGTGCGTTCGTCCGTTGGTCCATCTGTCCGTGCGTGCGTGTGCGCGTATGTTTGTATGTGTGTGCGTGTGAAATGCGGGGGTAGAATAGGTTAAAAATACAGTACGCCCGACATCAGCAGTTTTCGCGATGTCATCCCTAAACACAACATAATTCCCTCGTCTCAAGTACTACGATGTACACGCAAGAGAGAGACGCATGAACACGTTTAAAGGGACCGTGCAACACTTTCGATAAGCGCTTTCACTCTTTCCTTCGCGTCCGGAACCACTACGCAAGTTATGGTTATCGCAGCACGGAGCGGCACTGCGTGATTCGCTCGCCGTAATAGATACGACTTCCATTTCTGCTTTCTTTTAGTGGCTTTTTTTAGATCCTATCGAAAGGCGTAATTGCTGCAGCTGAAGTAAAAGCAGCCAACAGCTGCTATATGGCCATAGTGACTGTGATGAGGTAGAGGACAGTGCTGGTGCGTGCGTCGGAAAAGGCATCGACGACGAGGACGTTAATTTAAAAGATGCGATGACAGACCCTGGACAATCGCCCTCTGTGGATATGTTCCGGCTAGGTGTCGCCCGAAGGGTACTGTCAAAATAGTAGAGGCAATAATATGACGTTGGAGAAGAAAAAAAGATGGGCTGGTGACGGAGTAGTGGAACACAGGAGGAAGTCTTCCTAGGGCTACCCGCAAGGTGCGGTAGCCGTGGTCTTCCGAGGCCGTATTTGAGGACGCCTGGAGACACAGCCAGTTTACAGAGCCAGCCACATCTACTTGCTGCTCAACGGACGCGCATTGGAATCGCCGGCCTCTGCTGGGCAACGTGGGATCCACCAACAGCCCGCGTCGATGATGTCTCATCGACTGCATCAAGGGCGCCAGAGCACGTGAGACACTTCGTTCATTTGCAGTTTCGTTTTTGAACTGAACTTGGACGTGCTAGTTTTTAGGGCCTAGCGGAACTTTTTGTCATTTGGATTGCGGCCTTTGTATCATTCTGTTTGTAAGTGTATGTTCGTCTCGTTAACTCGTCTCGTCAAGATAAATGTTCATCTCCGTCTACGTCGTCATGGAGTTTCTCAAGGGCCTGTGTCGTTTGTGCGACGTTAATCCCCAGTCCTAGCCACCAATATCATCACAACTGTGACAACTGTGACATCATCACAGTGACATACTTTGAGCCGTCGAAGAACGTCAAGACCGAGAAAAATAAAATCTTTTGTCCGAGTTTACAAGTTATGTGAAGGGCATAGAGCAGTAATTTTTGACGGAGGTACTTTGCGACCCCCTAATCTAAGTACTAGGTGTTTTGGGTGGCTATGTTCTGCAAGCATTTAAAATTACAAAAATATTGAAAAAAGTGTTGCAGGGTCGCTTTAAAGAAAAATGTTCGCTCCCATGGCCAGGGCATTTATTGGAGTGTTGATATTCTTTTCGAATTCTTTGGGTCAGTTACCATCTAGACATGGATGCCCGGGGCTGCGGAGAACTCATCCCCTCGGGAAGTGGCGAAGGCAGAAATATTTCTCGGTGGGTGGTTTACGCCGCCGGCAGAAGAAAAAAACACGAGATGTCCTGCTCCTCAACAAATTTGATTCATTTTTCGGCTTTCATAAAGGTACCCTCTTCTAGTTTTTGTGTTTACATTATCGTATGTCAATTACGCAAATAGCATACGCGATAAAAACGGGTGAAAGTAAGGGGGAGAGAAGGTTGTGGCGCTCAGAAATTCTGGGGTGTTCTGTCACAGAAACACCCCCGTTCCCCCGGCTACGCCTATGCCCTCTTCTGCAGGAAAGATCCAGCCACTCCCCCATGAAATTAGTAGGGTGTCGGGAAAACAAGAAACGCTGTGAGGGCAGGAGCGCCATCCCAATGTATGTTTGGGATATTCGGTTACAATCACCGTGAGTCGTTCAACAGGAGACGAGGTAAAGCCGTGCGCAAATTGGAGTGATAGAAGTGTGTATTTTAGACTCATCGTGTGATGATCACAGCCTTTTTATAAAAGATAGCTAGAGGTGGTTGCAGTGCTGATTTAGATTAGCGTTCCGTTTTTTGGTACGGGTGGGGTTGCACAGGGCATAAACAAAACGCCACCCCAGATATTAGTAGCAATATAGGTATACGAAACTCATCGCCAGAGTTCGCAATTTCTTTAGCCTAGACCTAGCTCGATCAGTGTACCTCGGGCGCTTCGCTTGGGTTTCGCTTCGCGAGTGTGCCTTCGGCCTTCACGTCGTCTTTCCGTTTCCCCATTCCTTTTTGGGATTGCAGTTCCTCGGAGCTTTCCTTCAGGCGTATGCGTAGGTTTATGCAGAATTCTAGAGAAAGACGAAATCCATTTGCATGGCTATCTCTACGAAATTTCTCTCGAGAACCAAAACGGAATTAGGTTTTCTGCTTGGCGTAGACAATGCAGCCCGTGGCTCCGCTATGAAGACAGGACGGCTGTTTAGAGGCAGCTTTGCTATATTTTTAGTTTTATTCGTCTTTCTTTGTTTCCGATGTTTCTACTTATCCTGCACATTTAATTTGCTAACTATTTTTTTTGTTCTTGCATCGAGATTAGCTGAGTAAAGGCACAAGGCAGACTAACTCTCTTATCTGAAGTTTCGTTTCCTTGCCCTCTTTAGACTTCGAATTCCGCCTGCATTCAATTTATGTTCATTCGAGCGACTGTAATGGAGGTCACGTGCATCAGACATTTTTATATTTTTTAGATGTACCCATCCAATGCGTTCACATTCTGCCTTGTGTTTTCGACAGGACTTCGATTTTTCCGTATTTCCTTTGAAGGAGATCCAGAAGGTTCATGAGAGCAACCATGCCAGTTCGCCAGACAGCACTTTTGGTCTCCGCCTTTCCGAGGAGCATATCCGGCCACGTCTGTCTCGTTCCAATCAGCTGTTTTTGCTCTATTCAGGTTCCTTCGCTCGTTCGAGCTCCCTGTGTTATTTATACTTCAACTGATATGTATAAATCGGGAAGCACACCCCTTCCTACATTCAGTTCTTTTTGTTTTGAGTAAAATCCCGCTCATGGAAAAGTGTAAAGATGCATGAAATAACAAAAAAATTGTGTACTCACCTATATTCATGACGCAAAAAACACAGCACCACAGAGGGTTTATTCTTTCGGCATCGTGAGAGCTGAGAACGCTGTCGCTCAAACAAAGCTGGAAGAATGTGGGCTTTTTATTCAGCCCTAAGCCACATCTTAGCTGTTTCTCTCGTTTGTTATCATACGCATACGTATTACAGTTAGCGTGTTTACATAAAACTGGTGATTAAGGGTGCGCGCTGAGTGTCTTACAAATGTGTTTACGTGCCGAGGCGTTGTTCAAGGAGCCATGAAGACAAAATACATGTCGAGTTTATTAGAAAAACTGCTTAGTCCCGATAACAATGATACCAATATCATGGCAATCTTCGAACAAATAACGGAGATATTAAAGAAAACGTGTGAAGCAGTCGCGACCCCCTAGCCAACTTCCCGCAACTTTTGAATGACGTCGCGGAACCTTGTTTGCGCGATTGGCGGTCGCCTAACTAACCTGTCGCCACGACACATGAATGGACATCTGTAATGGGGCCTCTAGTTCCAATTGACCGCATCACTTGAATGCTAACGTGCAGTTAACGCACTGAAAATTATGTTTTATTGTTGGCCCGTATGACGCCATTCTTGCTCATAACGCGCCGTTGTGGCGCAAAATTCGAAAGTTTTTAAATACTTCTTGCTTTTTTTCGTTAAAAACACATCTTTTGTGGCTGTAATGAAGCTGAGTTAGATACTGAATCCTACTTCTTTCAAATTAAACAAAGTTGTATTTTCTCTTCATGGTTCCTTTCACATTATGGGCTTACAGTGCAGACCATTTGCTGATTGCGCCTAGAATGTTTTTTGCGAAGGAACTCAGCTGAGTCGATACTGCTGTACCACTTATTCTTCGCAAAGAATAGTTCTACTGCTGGATAGATTGTTTTTTACAAGCCTATAATGGCGCATATTTTTTGCGAAGGAACTCAGCTGAGTCAATACTGCTGTGCCACTTATTCTTCATAAACGATAGTTCTACTGGTGGATAGAGTCTTTTACAAGGCTAAAATGTCGCATGTTTTTTTACGAAGGAACTGAGCTGAGTCAATATTGCTGTACCACTTATTCTTCGCGAAGGAGAGTTCTACTGCTGGATGGAGTGTTTTTACAAGCCTAATGGGGCGCATGACTGCTATTCTTTGGTTGAAGCTGTTCAATTATCCTCTGAGCTGGACAGTAGTCTTGCTGGCATAGGGCACTTGTTATTGCTAGTGCTTGAGCTCAATACAGTTTCATCAAATTGTAGCGTCCCTTGTTTGATGCAGTATTTTCCGGGAACACTTACACACTTTCGTCGGCGGCAGGATATGCACATTTATAACCTGCACACCGTTGTATGATCCTCCAAGTAACATATTCCATATAGGTATGACTTGAATTCATTTCATTTTAACGGCGTTTCGCAAAGACCGTTGACGTCAGGACTGGCGTCACAGCTTCGGAGCATATCATCATTGAATATTTTTTCTTTGGTGGTATGATTGTCTCAAAATCCCTAAAGCTAACTGTGCACATTGCGTCGGCCTGAAGAGCCCAAATCGAAGGAAGAGTGTGGGGCAGTGCAGCCTTAAGTTCCATGCATTGTTTAGTGCTCCGCCCAGCTGTATTTAGCGCGTAAAAATTGCCCGCATAATCACGTATTCGTTGTACGGTCACCACCGTAAAATAAGAAAACCTATCTTCTTCCCACAAGCTAATTCACAGGAACTTGTAACATCATTCCCGCTTGATGCCATTATCGCGCGAGCGGGCCTGCTTAACGTTCCGCATAAGACTGCCTCCAGTGTCGTTCCCTCGTGAGCATGCCCACGTGGTGGTGCATTAACATGTTTTTTTAAGTTCATAACCCTTTTTTTTTTTTCAAAATACAACGAAGGTTTCGGTAGGTTTTCAAAGCCGGCCAAGCCGTTGTGGCAGTGCTTGAATTACAGCAACACTTTGCCGTCCTCGTGAACAGTCTTTTTTGAAGCGAAAGCAATTGAGCCATTTGAGCGAAAAGTTGACATCATAAGCAGCTAAAGAGCTCCTCAACCCACGTAATTGCGAAGCATTTTACAGCGTATGCGAGGTTTTTCCAAAGCACAAAGAAAAGATCTGCAGAAATTCTGAGAACTGTCTATTAATGCGTAGCACCCTGAGGCCGTTTGTCCAAAGTGTGAGTTCTTTACAGCCAAATATGGCTATTAACCACAAAAAACGCTGGATAATTTTATTGATTTTAAGTTTTTTCTTTCGTTTCGCCATTGATGTAAAATTATATTATTACCAACATTCGCTAGTTCTGCTTTTTTAGAACATGCAAGGCGTAGTGCTGGGTTGATGCGTCCTCGCTAATTTTATGAGTATTTTGAACGTTCTTTAGCGTTCTTATAGGGGCGGCGCCCCTGAGGGGCTCGGGCTGTCGGCGTCTCACAACACTGGGACAGCTGTTTAGGCCTCGCACGGGAACGTTTCGTGCTCCAAAGACACAAGAATTTTACAGCAAAGCTGTATACCTCTACCCCCCAAGGGTCTTATCCGTTTTTGCAAAAACGCCACGGCGCCAAGAATACACTTACAGGCTCCATGCTTCGCCCTTCCCAGGTTTCACCTTTGTGGAGATGGACCGCGATTTTTTTTCGTATATTCTTTGGCTTTTGGGGGGAGATTTTCAAGATAGACATTTTTGATTTTGTCGGATCATTTTTGTGATTTTTTTCTATTTTTATTACTTTGGGTTCTTCAAATTCAGTCTGGCCAATCGTTTGTACTTACGCTATTACAATGGTTGAAGGAGTTACTGCCGCCAAATCTGGATTTTCTGGAAATGCAGGGCGTTACACGCTCCTGGCTGTGCTCCGCAAAGAATGCTACGCGTTAAAAACCACGGCTTTTGCAACACCTGGTTGGGTGTGCACAGATTACGGTGAAAGCGGAGAGACAACGATGGCTGCATTCGGCGACCGCCATAAGCAAGCCAGGCCGCTCTACGCAGTGATATAATCCTGAACCCTATTGTCCAAGCGATTCCGGTATACGACCAACAGGCTAACATAAAAACGCACAAAAACCCACCAATTTTTAAATTCAGAATTGTTTCCACGTGTGCTATGCGTGAGGGGGGCAAAGATATAGGCGGAATGCCTGACAAAGCCTCTGCCCCCTAAAGTTCAGCGTAGAAGATAATACAGAAAACGTATTCTCAAGCACACAACAAAACACACGCGATACATAGTGATTACAGTAGAACATTCAAAAATTTAACATAACGTAAATAGAACTCAAAAGATGCATTTTAAGAAACTCGAACGATGACATGTCATGCACGAATACAACGAGTACATTCCATGTACTTAACAAAAGCCACGCGTTACATAGCATTTAAAATAAAATAAATCAACCCGATGTATACATGTGAAGGAAAGTTTGACATCCACCTAAATGCAGCCATACGGCTACAAAGGAAAGCTTTTTTAGGTGGATGTCAAACTTTCCTTCACAGAAACTTACTCCACATGGGGATTTCCCCTTAATCTGGTCGATTAACCGATGTATACATTTAAAATTTACACAACATGTCACACAGTGCGCAAATCTGTGTGAATACACAAGGCACATTGCAAGCAAACTAACTTTCACAGTTCTATGTCGGAGAATACACAACACCAATTTGAACCATAAACTTGTGCATGTACCTTTTAAACTTTCAAAAGACTGATGAAAATCAATGCATAGATTACCCCTGTTAAACATGCTAAGGGTCTGAAAGTGTAACGTCTGCCTAGCGTAATTTGGTCGTGTTGCAGGCAGCCTGTGCTTAGGATATCTTATATTGTACGCCCAGGAGCCGTCGCGCGGTAGTTTGTTATTAATTCTCGATGTTTGAATGCACGGCAAAATTTAAAGTAATATATTTGGTCCACCTTCAGCATATTATGTTTATTAAAAAGATGCTGCGTTTGGGGTTCTCGCTTATCCTCCCGATAGTTCTCGCACATGCGTAATACCTTTTTCTGCAAAATGATTACTCTATCACAATTGGAAGCTCTCGTAGTACCACATACTAAAATTCAATAGCTCTGCTTGGAGTAAAACAGTGAATAATACAGGCTTTCGCTCCCAAACTCGAAAACTATACGTCTCCGCAAAATCGAAAGCACTACTCGACGCGCAGAACTCAGAAATACACTCAGCGAAGTTTAATTGGGCATTAATATTTTTTCAGTGAACTCGTAAGATGTGTTTAGTGGTCGTCGGTTTTCCATCGCAACATTTAGCGAGAAATCTGGGTGTGGGTAGGCAAATATACATGTATACGCGTACATGATATTCGAAAGAAAAAAGTTACCCTCCGATAGAACGCTATAGTTTTCACTCTCACTCTCCATACCTTTCGACGAACTTCATACCGCCGCTAGCCAGTCATACGCATCTTTCCCAGACGTTAGTGCCCGTGGTTGCCAAAGCATACCCATTCTTATCTGTTCTAAATATTTGTGGTTGGAACTACACGTTCTAAGACGCATGGTTTAGTCCCGCAACGTTGATATCTTTTTTTTTGTCGGCTTTGAGGGACAACGCTATAACAAAACTGCAGATAGCCATTCGTGGAGAAGAAATAGCAGAAGCACCGCTTTCTTATTGCCGTGACACTTGTATTTTTTTTTTAGCACTTCGCGACTATTTTGGCGATATTCTTCACAATGAGCGCAAACCCCAGAGCTCGATAACGGGCGTGTTTTATACGTGGCACTAAAAAAAAAGGGCGGAAAGTTTTGATGGCAAGGTTGGTGGGAGTTTTACGAGTATAAAAAGTTTCTTTGGCAACTACACCTGCGCGAGATTACGTTGTCTTTTTGCAAGGTCGTCAGAGGGTTGTATTATTCGTTCTATCTAAAAAACATGGCCTTAGCCTAAGAGAGCGAGGCTTGGGATTCTAGAACGAAGTAAGGAAGCACAAAAAGGGAGGTACTAGATATGCGTCATTCGGTGGTAAACTGGTCTAGTAAGCAAACAACTTTTCCGGAGATGATACGGGCTAGAAGTGTAAACATTACAAGATAAGACCAAAGCTCTATTTAACTGCAATGTGAAAGAGGCACTTTTCCCTCGGGAAACCTGTCCCGCCACTCGAAGCGTTGGTGTTGCCTTCATTGATGCTTTATCAGTTCCTTTTTTTGGAGTACCTGCACAGGACCAAAATGTACCGAGCGGTGTGTTTGTTTTCCTTTACATTTGATAGATGTTTGTTGTACCTTGGAATCACCCTCCTTAAATGCGCCTGCCGAGAGCCCGAGGTTCATTTCTCCGGCGCTTACTCCCGTCGGTTGAAATACGGTAGTTTTTGGAGAGCTGTATCTACACAAGTTTGTTAGGTTTTCGGGGACTGATTTGTCATTTTTATTGAAAGCTTTCATTGGGATATGTTTAGGTTGAACTCTTTTTTCACTTTGGCAAACGATGAGAAAATCCGATTCAGCTTAGGGTCCAAGAGAAATGTGCAACTATTTTGAACTCGCCTCAGGAAAAACACACCTAGGACAATATTGTTTCTGAAACCCATTTTCTACTATCGGGCAACCCGCAATTGAATGTTATTAGGCTGAGAGTTGCTTTTGCCCTGGGGAAAATATCAGACAGCTTTAAAGGGCTACTGAAGCGCTTTTAAAACCGGGCAAAACTCTACTTTTTTACAATTTTTACGTTGGTCAGTTGATGCCTATAAACTTTTTTTCGGCATTTTAACTTAGGGACAGCGGTATTCGTCCTTAAAGTTGACTCTACGCCCCGCCCACTGCTCCCTGCCGCATCGCCGGAAGAGCGAGAAACCGAGAGGTAGCGACCGGAAGCAGCGTCATATTCGGAAGACGGCCAGCGACGTGCGCCGCCGCTTCGCTGTGTCCCAGTTTTTCCGGCGAAGTTCGGAATTAAGCAGGCGTGTAAACTGCACTTTATTAATCTTAATTGTGTTGAGTTGCTTCCGCGTCGATTTTCAACCTTAATGCTACTGTGTGATTCCCTAAAGCGACTCCTAGATAACAGAAATTTCCCACCCAAGCGTCCGTGGCTACTACATTGCCTTCATGAGTAGTCGCGAGGCCTGCCGTGTCGTCGGGTGCTCTGTGCTTCATACGCAAAGAGACGGGCTCAAAAAAATATGCAGGTATCACATGTTCCTGATCGATTATTATAAGGAGATTAGAAAATTTGTGAGACCGCTACGGTCCCACAAATTCGGGAAGCTCAGGGCTTCCCGAACGTCTTGCTCGTTTTCCCGATCAACGTTGTTGGCTGTGACGACAGCTTAGCTGATAACTAGATTTTAAGAAATCAAACAAGCTGAAAGCATGAAGCGTTTTCTGCGCGCGGAAGAGCTCCGCACACTCGCCGATCGTGCTTGCCCTTACGGCGCACGGCTCGCAACACGCATGCCGCGGCAGCGACCGCTCTTCGTTGCCGTCCAGAATCAAGGCACGGCCGCTCGATGGAAACTAGTTTCCATCGAGCGGCCTTGATCAAGGCCATCGCGAAAAGCAAGTGAACGTGCGAGAGAGTAGACAAATAATGTGGTGAAAAATTGGGCTAGGGATTGTCGTCCAAGGTGATTTTGAATGAGGTGATCGAATTTTTATCGCGATGCGGACCGCCGACCGGTCGCGGAGCCCGTGAGGGCAGCAAATGAACCTGCCCGAGCACTAGATGCGGCGAGAGGCCGATAGATGGCGTTACCTGCGCGCAAGGATGAACACAGCACCGGTGGCTAGAATAACTATCAAGGTGAAAATAAGGTTCCACACGCAAGAAAGGGGATGATAGTGCTGTGAAAAACTGTGTTAAGGATAGTCATTCGCAATTGTAGAGGTAGCAGCGACCAAATATAGGCCTCGGTGCTAAGCCTAAAATTCTCAACATCCGAGGCGATCCGTGCAACCCAAGCTGGCTGAAGCTGTTTGGGAAGGTGTTTTTCTCAAGTTCGTCGGGGACCAGCGTCCTGCGTTTTGATTCCTCTACCTGTCAGGGGACCACCAGCGTTCGGTTCACCTATTCTAAAACTCCGTTTGTTCCGCTCACCGGCCGCGCAGCAACCCGACACCAGCACCTCCGCACGACGCGACGACCGGCGGCGGCCCCTTCGCTAGCTGCTGCCTCTGCCCATCGCAGGCCGCTGCACACAGCTTGTTACCGCCTGCCCGAATGTAAAAACAAAGTCGCTCATGTGAAGAAGGGGATTATGGTGTGTCGAAATACTATGCTAGGAATTGTAACTAGCGCTGATGGTGAAAGCGGCAAACCAATATCTGCACAACTTCCCTGCACCCGAGAAACAGAAGTTGGCTATGAGTCGTCGGGGGATAACCCCTTTTTAAAGCTCGCCGCGAGCGAACTTGTTGCGTTTATACTTCCGTCAGGCTCTCATACTCTTAAGGAAAAATTGTGTGAACCCTCCATTAACCAGAGGTCCTGCTGGCCCATATCTGAACGGGAACAGAATTAGATCTTCAGGCCGAGCTGTCACCGCAGCACCGGCACTTCCGAATATGGCGTCATCTGCAGCCGGCCAATCCCGAAAGGCCGCCCGCGCTCTGACAGCGCGGCCGGGAAGAGGTCGTTTATTTTTACCAAAAAAGTTGGTTTGGGTGTATTTACACATAAAATAAACATGTTTTTCGAATTCAGCGTCAAGAAAACCATAAGGTAATGCCTCCAACAAATTTTTTTTGAAAAGCTCTTCTCCAGCCCTTTAAAGCTTTAATGCACTTTCTTTTCAACGGGTATAGTCCTGCTCTTGACTTTTTGGTTCCAGGCAAGAAAGGGCGCAATTCAGGGACTTCAAGCAGTAAGAGGAAAATAAAGGACAAAATATTATGATATTTCATGTGGAGCTCTAAGGTGCTAGAATGACGATGTCTCTAGGACTATGGCCGCTATATAAAGGATAAGTTGTAGTGCCCGTGCTAAGACACTCCCACTTCTTTTGTAGCGTAAGCTACACTGCCCGAGGTTGAGCAGTTTCGCGTGTGCCGTGAAGGGCCGTTTTGCGCAAGCGCAAAAGACATTGGCTTGGCTTGTCTTGGCTTGGCTTGGATTTGGATTGGATTGGATTAAAGTGGATTGTGTTAGATTGTGTTGCGTCATAGCCGCGGCAGATGCACTGGCGCCGGCGCGAGCTCAGGTGTGCGCCTCAATTGCGCAGTAGCCAAGTCTGACGCTGCACCGGTGCCGCTTGATAGCCGTTTCGCGTGGCCCGTGAAGAGCCGTGCTGAGCTTGCGCGAGGAGCAGTGACTGGACAGGACTGGATTGGACTGGTTTGGATTGAACTGGATTGCTGAACCTTAGCTCACGCTACGTATATCCTAGCATATCAGAGCTAAGCCACTACTAATTTTTTCAGGCAAACGCCTCAGATCTGTCTTTTATAGAACACTTGAGATGTAAAACAATCCTTGTGAAGTGCACAGAGTCGCACAGAAAATCTGAGCGTAAGGCACGTGCTGGACGTCGCACGTCGGGAAAGGGAAACAGCAGTGCCGGAGTGTTGGAGGAGGCTTTGATGAGGGTTGTGAGAAAGGATGACGCAGCGCACGTTGGGCAAGCAAGTAAGCCCTTCCGAAGGAGGGTAGGCAGCCACCGCAGGTGCAATAGGAGCCGCCTTGAAGATTGAAGGTAGCGAAGGGGACCAACAGGTGGTCTCGTGCCATGGGGGGCGACCGGAACTAGCTTCGAAGGGTGCGTTACCGGTGGGAGGGGAATAGAAGGCGATAAGTACATTAGAAGGCTCAGCTAGGCTCTCGCCGTCAATTTTTTCGGAAAGTTCTAGGCATCCCCCGTGATTTTTAACGCAAATTGTGCCTTACTTTGACAATTCCCTCATGGATTGCATGTACCTAGGTGGGATGGCGATCGGCTTGCGTGCATATCCATTTCGAGTTCACATCTAGGAAACACGCGTGCATGGCGTTGTCACGTTGGAGAAAGTAAATTATTTTTGCACGGACCATTCATCTAGATAACACGCTACTGTTGCATTGAGGGGACGAATTTATATGTTACCGCTCCTCAAGGTCAAATGTTAAATCCTTACCCCGAAGATCTGGCCTGTGATTAAGCCGTATTATGTACTACTTGATAGAAGCCCCATAGCGGAAGCCCCCACCCCTCCCCCCTTGTCTTCACGTTAGGAGCTGTGGATGGCTATCCTTGACTCCTATGAGCGTGGTCTGGGTCGAACTCGCTTCTGTATTCGTTGACGGTTGTCAAGAGGTGGTGTGTGCCATGATCAGATAATTAGGACGGCGTGATCATGACAATGGTACGAATGTTAGTATTTCCCCAAGAGACACATGTTGCATCATTCTCTGGTGGTGCGGATACATTTAGTCTTTACAAATCAAAAGCCTCCAAAAGGCGCATACTAATGGCGCAAGGGAAAGCGCAAACTCGTTCGAGCATTTAATAGTACCACGCTGCATAATTCATAATTTCCATTTCGCCTTAACCACTTCTAATTATCTACGGAGTATATTCGAGCAGGATACATTCGCTGCGGAGGATTTCGTGGCGGATACACGATAGAGCATTTTTTTTTCTTTGAAGCCACATGCACACTTAACACACTGTGGTAACAGGCACAAGACAGGCAGACAAACAAAGCGGTATTTCGTATTTTAAGGCCGGTCAGCGCACCATCCGCTCCACGTCTCACGCCGTGAGCAGTGAGGTGGGCGGATTGGGCAACATTAGCTTGCATTGTAACGGGTTGTGTGAGGCCGGCAGGTAAAGCCCGCCATACCCCCTTTGATGATTTTCGAAGGTGCTGGGGCAAGGGCGGGTATAGTACAAAGCAACTGGTGCCGCCCTTATCCCTCAACTGAACAAAACATGCGCCCAGCTTACCCATCTGATAAAACGTGTAAGCCACCAACATGCAGGGCTAAGGGAGAATGAATCCTGCAAGCTCATACAAGCTTTGCTACTTAGCCGCATCACCTATGGGACGCCGTATGTTGCACTCAAACCCGCCGAATTGAGAAAACTTGATATATTAGTACGAAAAGCCTACAAAAGGGCCCTTCATCTGCCCACCTTTACGCCCACACAAAAACTCCTCGAATTGGGTACTCACAATACTATTTCGGAGCTTCTTGAAGCACAACGCACGACCCAAATCCATCGCCTTCAACTTACTTCAACAGGACGACACCTGCTTGGTCTTCTGGGACATGACACCCCAAGAGCTCAGGATACGCCCAATCCGATCCCCATTTCTTTGCGTCAACGTATTCACATCGCTCCTATCCCGAGGCACATGCACCCAAGTCATAACAGGGGCAGAAGAATAGCTCGTGTCCGAATGCTACAAAGACTGGACAGGGATCCACACGTCCGATATACAGATATTGCGTCTACTCACCATGACCGGCGTACCACAATTGTGGCTCTCGACTCTACGGGTACCACCATGACTGCTGCCACGTATCGTGGAATCTCCTCCACTACCGCTGAATCGATCGCAATAGCTCACGCCGCTACCACGCACCGCAGTGAACACCCCCTTATGATTGTTACGGACTCTCTCCAGGCAAGCCTACGCTACCGTCGTGGACAAGCTCCTGTCGCAGCTATTCTCCTTCTGCAAAAGCTTCCCCCTCAACTATTCATCACAATAATATGGACCCCTGCTCACACCGGCCTGCTGGGGAATGAAGCAGCCCATGCTGCAGCCCGCGAGATCCACAACCGGGTATCCTCAGCATCCGAATGGGCAGCCACGGAAGACATCACCACCGAACCTTTGACCACCACTGAAGCAATTCTCACCCACTACAGGCACCTCCGCTACAAATATCCTCCGCCGCACCCCTCCCTCACGCACGCTCAAGCATACACCTGGCGACGCCTACAAACAGATACCTATTACAACTGTACACGACTCCACCACATTGCTCCTACGCTCTACCCGAAAACTTGTCAACCATGTAATACCCCACTAGACACTTTCCATCTTGTCATTGAATGCCCGCACTCTCCACCCCTCCCTCCCCGCCTGACCCCCACCCCTTCCCGTGAGCAGTGGGAGAGGTTGCTGACCAGCTCCGACCGTGAAGATCACGCTATGCTGGTCGACCGGGCGGTGACGGCGGCGTCCTCTCGCGGCCTCCTGGACATAGGAGGCTGATCACACCCCCTTCCCCCAACCCTTTGCTCTATAATAAACGTTTGTTCATCATCATCATCATCTCTCTTTCTCTATCTCTCTCCCTTCCTTTCTCTGGGGCGCCTTGTAAAAAATGTAAACAGATTGCACCAAGATGGCAAGTTGGGCGAATTGGTACGAGTTCATGATGAAAAACAACCGGCGCCAGAAAAACGAAGCCGAGGAAGCAGCGCTGTGTTTGTAGCCTTCCTCGTCCTCGTCTTTCTTTCGCTGGCTGTTTTTTTATCATGTAAAGATCGCTCATCATTCTTCACCATGTTTCGTCTCATCTGTTCTGCCGCCACGTAACCATTTGAACTCAACCTTTTCACTAAGTTCTCTCTTGCTAGGGCTCACGCAAGGTCATGTTTTTTTTAATCTTATTTAATATTCCGCTGTAGACGAAGGCTGTTTTGCAGTTCCTTTGTGACGAGCGCCGCAAAATAGGTATCCTTCTATTGCTGCTTTAGGACAAGGCTCGCTTTAGTGGGCTCTTGCACGGACGTTTCGCATCGGGAGTTCCCTATTCACATGTTTACGGGAATTTTCTTCACAAGGACCTTTCACTGATGTCATATCTCCCTTGGTTTGTGAGGTGTGACGCTGGAGAAAATGGGCTTATATCAATAACACAGCTTTCTTGAAGTTGTTTGTGTTTGCTTTCACTTAAAACGCATTCAATTGGACCTCCATGTGCGCCTGTATGCGTGGTGCACCGATTTTAATAGTTGCGGTTTGTAGAAGCACTTGATGAATGCGCACCGTTTTACCCCTAAGCGAGCTGGCATACCATGCGAAGGCCGGTTTCGAGCTTGTCCCTTTGCGTGCTGGTCATTGTAAGACACCGCACAGTGTATTAAACACGAGACGCTACGAAAATGCCAGTGGTCCGGTGAATCTTTGTTCCTTGAGTCCCGTTCATTTATTTGTTACACGTGGCATTATGCGTGCAGTTCATATAAGGTGGGTGTGAAGACGGTAGAGTGAGCCTTCCAGTCAGACGTTCAACTGCACCACTGCTTCTGAGATTTCGCTGCCATCACTTCGTTGCGTGCCAGTACTCTGTGCCATAATTTCGTTGCAGCTGCGATCTAATTCGATTATTTTCCGGGTAAGGTTACAGTAATTTGTACTTCTCACAGGATACGGTAATCCTTAGGGTGAAGGCACAATCTTGATCCGTGTCTTGCTACGCTTTTGTGTAGCAGGTATTCCTAATGCCAAATCGCTGCTCCATGTGGGTTGCTGTCGGTGAACGTTGTTGAATACATTTTCCCATGAATCTCGGCCACCTGCTAGAAACACGCAGTACATACTGCAGGCATATGTTATGACTCATGTTGATTGTTTAGCAGCTTAGTGACCGTCGATGGTTTTCTGGCGGTGGGTAAGCGGAAATCAAGGACAATAATGCGCAGTGCATTCCTGGCACCATTAACCGCCCCCCCCCCCTCCCCCGCACACACAAAAGACTAACTGAATATGACTTTTACACTGGCAAATACTATTGCCGTTTGAATGGTATTTTTCTTTTACTAAGTTTTCGTTTTACACGTCTTGAATGGGCCCGGTCTGCTCTCGCTGTGACTTATGGAAATGCTGGCGTGGGCCCGAAACCAAATAAAAGCTAGGACTCCACAGGCGGTGGTACTATCGCGGTAAAATAAAATACGTACAACGGTGCCCGTGGTTTCTATTATATGATCCGCACTGTAAACGAGGGGCAGTGTCTACGCAGTAAGAATGAGTTACCAGAGGGCATTCCCAACCTTATGCCTGCTCTGCATACACGGCCCGTCTTCAGGCAGCGCAGCATTTACTGAAGACCACACGCACCGTTGTTCCTATTTCAGCTTATTACGGTAGTAGATCCTCACGCAACCGTATCATATTAGTCCATTGAGCGGCTTTAGCATATCAAAAACGGACCGCCTATTTGTATCTCCCTTCATGCACTTCCCGTAACTGCTTCCCGTAATCTGCCGTAACTGCATTTTTTTCAGCAGCAAATTTGGAGGTGTATCTGTTCCGAAGTGCCGCCGACCCGAACTGATGTTGCTGTTTTGATGCATTGTTGTTCCTACATTTGTCTGATTCTTTTCCTTCTATGGTGTCTTTTTTTTGCAATGATGTTATTTTTACTTGTCTTTCAATATTCATAGTTTTTCTTTTTTTTTCTCGGCAGTTTTCTTTTTACTTTAGTTTTACGCAAAGTGACGTCTGCATAATTCTGTTGTACCTCTTCTTGTCTTGCCAATCCTGCTTGGGCTACGTGAAGGCTGCAGTGTTTATTAAATAAATAAATAAATAAATAAATAAATAAATAAATAAATAAATAAATAAATAAATAAATAAATAAATAAATAAATAAATAAATAAATAAATAAATAAATAAATAAATAAATAAATATATAAAAACCAATGAATAAGAAATAAATGAATAAATAAATAAATATCATTTTTTTTTTCTTTTTATATGTCTACGCGTTACTCTACAGTCATATACGCTGCCCTATTTATTTTCCGTGCTGTGGCCCCATACAAGCGATGTTCACGGGTATTTTATACCGAAAGACGTCTGGGTTTACAAGAGCTCTGTTATTACGTGCCACATCCGTGTATTTTCTTTCTGCGCGTACTGAGAGAGAGAACGAGAGAAACTCACAAGGGACATTTGGGTGCCTTGTAGAGACATTGCTTGAAGTAATAAAAAGAAACGCCGCTACAAAACATATTGAGTGACACAGTAATTTACCCCAATAAAGGGAATGTTTCAGTTTGCCGCACAGCAGAAAAAAGACCTCACATCAAACAGCCTGCGAGCGGAATCCTGGAATTCGGCGGTAATAACGCAACCGTTCTGGACAGCTTATCAGGATAACCGCAAAAAAACCCCCTGCTCGCCATCTTGATGCTGCCTCGGTCGTTCGGGATGCGACAAAGAAGGTTTAAATTCTGGGTCCCAAAGCCATGCTTCGTACGCTCCTTGTTAGGTATCAGCAGTCGCTGAAAGGTTTCTTTTTATCACGGCCTCATTCTTTTCACTCCCAACCTCATCGTCACCCCTGAGAAATTGCGAAAAACCATTGGCGTGTGCCCTTTCTAACACACCCTCTAACACACGCCCCCGGTTTATCTAACGTTTTAGTGTATGTGTTTGTTCCTTCGAAGCGGATCGGGACATATTCATTGTGCTTGAAGTAAAACAGAACGGGGTCGTGCAATGGCAGAGCCAAATTGCAAATGGTGAGATGCTCCAATATAGGCAAGATGATTTGGCATAAGGACATATTACGCACGTGCAATTTATTGTCTTTGATGCTCGCCAACATCAATAATCTGGTCGTATATCCGAAATCTCTAGTCCGTGACACACTAAATGGTCTCAGATGGCACGCAATACGGCCCGCGCACAGCCCACAAAATAGCTGGCAGGTCAAGAAATGAAATTAAAAAAAAAACATGTCAATGATTGCTCCGAATGACGCCGAATTTCTCAGGGATGCTCATAAAGAAACTCATGACGTTTTAAAAAAAATACTTGGTAAATTTGACCCTAGGTGGGTGGGAGTAGAACCGGGGCTGTCCGCAATGCGATACGACCATGCAACCACTGGAGCAGGGCAGCTCGGTTATTATAGCTGCTTAAAGGTGTATACATTGAATGAGTCATTTATTTTCACTTGAAAGCATGCTAGAGACACGTGTGCTAACCGTTTCAGCACGCAGAAAGAGAAGTAGCAATTAGGCGACTAGCAACGCATAACACGAGCGATTAGCCAAGAGGCCGACCACAAGGAAATGGGACCTTTACCCAAACTTTGGTCTCAGAAAATCGAGAGCAAACCCCTGCCCAAAAACATGATACCGGGTCGCAACGACGGGCGCAGAAAGGCCAGGGTCAAGGCCCTCATCGAAACGCTGAGACAAGCGGAAGAACAAGAAGATGGAACGGGGATCACCCTCTACACGGGCGCCTCTCTCCCCAAGTTTTCGACACGACCCGCGATATCGGTCACGACGAAAGACGCGCTGGTGACGTGCGCATCTGTCAAAACGGCGTTCCCGGAAGAAGCGGAAGAGGCGGCAATAGCCTTGGCGCTCACGTTGCCTAACGCGAGCAAAATAATTACGGACTCGCAAAAACCGTATGCCAGCTATAGAAAAGGGCAGGTGTCTCTGACGGCACTCAGAATACTAGAGGGAGGAATACGCCGCATACCCGAGCAGAAAGTCGAACTTATATAGACACCGGCTCACTCAGGGCTAAAGGGCAATGAACTCGCCCACCAGCTTGCCCGAGAACTTGAACACCGGGCAGACGAGCACGGGCCGCAGGCCATAACGACTTACAAGGACATCACCAGCCACTACAGGGAAGTCAGACGGCGGTACCCTGACCCGCACAAGTCGCTCAGCAGAGCACAGCAAACCATCTGTCGGCAAATACAAGCAGGATCCTTCCCGCACCCCTATCTCCAAAGCAGAATGTACCCCGAGATACACCAGAAAGAGTGTAGATTCTGCGGGCAATTGGGCACGCTCCGGCACGTCGTCGGAGAGTGCGATTTCACCGAGGCAATCCCCCAACCCCTTACCCAACCCTCCATCACCCTTCCCACACCCCTTAACGAGCGATGGGAGACCTTGCTAACCAGCCCCGACTTGGAAGACCAGCTCGTCCTGATCTCCAGGGGCCAGGCAGCCGCGGGAGCATATGGGTCCCGTGAAGAGGGAACCACCCCATCCGGCACATAGTCGCCGCAATTTTGTGCGGGCTAAATAAAGTTGTTCTCTCTCTCTCTCTCTCTCTCTCTCTCTCTCTCTCTCTCTCTCTCTCTCTCTCTCTCTCTCTCCTCTCTCTCTCTCTCTCTCTCTCTCTCTCTCTGATTTATAGTAACGAAGGGAAGAAGAGACAGACGTAGGTGGAGCAGAACGGCGGTAATATTGTAGGGCATAGCCGCAACACTGGGTCCGTCCTGTCCAAATCTGTCATTGAAGTTAAAACAGTCCTGGTTGCTGTGGCTGCCATCGAAGCCGCCAGATTAAAACCGGCAGCCACCACTCACCACAAAACCACATAACCACATAACTCAATAAACTCTCTCTCTCTTCTCTCTCTCTCTCTCTCTCTCTCTCTCTCTCTCTCTCTCTCTCTCTCTCTCTCTCTCTCTCTCTCTCTCTCTCTATCGCTCACTCTCTCCAAGTCAACGTGAAGGAGGTGGTGCTACTGTGGGTAGCACCTCGTTACTGCACATTAAAACGAACGCGCTACCTTCAAAACAACATTTGTCTCCAATTGCCATCGATGTAGTCCATGCGGCGACAACCTCTCAACTGCGGACATCTACAGCAGCTGGGGAAGCAAGTCACGCACGGCATATCACGCACGGCGCTTAAGAGGGCTGGGAGCGGAAGAAGGCCGGCACGAGAGTCGAACCAACCCGCATACCAGCGCCAAGAAACGTGAAATCACCCACCAAGAAGGATTCCGAGAGGGAAGCAGCGAAGAAGGACAGCGAGAAGCACGAGGTGGGACAGTGAAGGAGCAGAAGCTTACGTGATGTGCGGATTCTTGGCCAAGTAGGTGTGGCTATTTTGACGAATTCATGGCGCAAAGAACGAGGACAAGATTGGTCCTCATTCTTTGCTGTTTGAATTCGTCAGAACGTACGCGATGGGCTAGAAGGGTCTATCTGAGAAGCACCAGTAAAACAACTGCGATGGCGTAGCGCTCTTCTAACACAGGCAGGCAAGCCACGATATGAAGAACGCGAATGAAAAAACACGCTTCGACGTCATACCCAATGCAACATAACGGACCACACAATACCGGCATATCCGTTTTGCAGTTCAACACCGATGATTTCGTGTTCCTTACATCAGAAAGAGTGCTTAGTTGTCCCAGAATTTTAGTTCCTTGTTGGGACCTCATTCACTTACCTGTTTTTCCCTATTCTTTCCTGTGTACTGCTGCCTACAAATGTCCCATTTCACTACTCATCAACTGCTCCATGACTTCAGTGCTTTTCTTCCGAAATCAAAGAACACGCAGATGAAACACACCGAACTCATCACACCTTGATGGCCACAAACGCTGTCACGATGATCATCTGGTGGGGTGTAAAATAAAGTCCCTTTCAGCGCTACGAAAAGGGAACGTAACCATGATCTTCACATGATCAGGCATAAATACGCACTAAGTAAGGCATAGCAAAACTCTCCCCAAACGAACAATGGCACGATCTTTGTGCCAGCCTTAGGAAGAACGAGTCCCCTCCAAATTTGTGCTGGAATACCGTGGAATGTCCGGCTCCCAGAAAAGTACGTTTAGCTTTTTTTCAGTGTCACTCTTCAGGACATGCCTGTAACTCAGAAACACCTGTTCATCACTTACTACTCCTCCCACTGCTGTCCCTCATCCATCCCGACCGTCCGCCACCCAGCATTTCAGTTTCGGAGCCTGGTCCGAAGCCTATATCTCTTCTTAGCTTTGGTGGAGGTCCGCGCCGCCCTCCACCAAGACGAAGCACGCCCGCTCCTGGGTCATTCTGAGCTTATCTGGCAGCACCTTCGTAACCCCCGAATGAAGTAACTAACTTTTGCTTCTTGGCATTTTCACTGATATTTAGGCTGCAGGCAATGTTAGAAACATCTCAAACTTGCACTCCCAAATTCTATCCAAAACCTAAAAAAGATGCAGCAGCCACTCTTACTTTTCGCCGCTATCTTGGGCTCAGACCGTTTGCAAACCGTTTGTGAACCGTTTCCAGACCGTTCGTCGTGTATATAAGGTACACCTCCGGTTAAAGGTCTATATAAATGCGCGCTACCATGCTATAGCCCATCAAGATTGCGCCCTCACATGAGCTCGAAAACCTGTTATTGTTGCTGACCGAAGTCATTAATCATACTTACCAGGCGGACACCTCACTCAAGCTACATTTAATAAAATTTTCAGAAATATTTTCCAGCCGGTGGTCCGACAAATGAACAAAGTTAACGACCGATTTTTGCTGACGCCTATTTTTTCGGACACGCTTGATTATTCGGAATGTTTTCCCGGGACCAGCACACTGAGCTTTTTCGAGGAACACTAGCTTTTCAAATTGGCTGATTTTCCGGACATTTTCGCAGTCCCTTCAGGGTTGAAATAATCGGTCGTCGACTGTATGTTTTTTCTAGACAATTACCCCATCCCCCTCCGTCGAAAAGGCTCCAAAATAGAGCCCTGGGACCCTACTACAATGACATGCGTGTACCCAAGGCTCTCTCCTAGCGCGTTCTTCTTTTTAATGTTGCTTTGGATCACGTTTGAACGGCAGCGAGAAGAGAATTCTTCCACCTCTTTCCAAATCTATACCGAGGGGTTTTAATGCACTGACAGAAGGTTCAAAATTCATGTCAACCGAAGACATAGTTATTGCAAGCGGCATCCACCATCATTCGTTCGAACTTTCCGGCCCGAGGGTTGGACTTGACACTTGAGTAAACCGATGATACCACACACTCCCTTACGCACAATAACATGTATCAAAGGAGCACCACGCAAAACTACCACTGCGGTATGATTACCGTGCTGGATCCCCCTTCACCAGTCATAAGAGTGCACAAAAGGTTCATTAATCCAACTTCAAAGGCCCTTTAAGCCTATGATTCATGTTACCTCCAGAGCATTGGGAGCATGGAACTTTACTTACGCTCGCACGGGCTGTTGTCGTGGGCCACCATCTTCACTGCATCGCTTCCCATGAGTTCTCGACGTTCACCAAAATCAATTAGCATTCTATATAAGGCGCTGGTCTGAACACTGCATAAGCAGCCGCGTAGATTACCGTTGGACGCCCTCGAAGAGGCTACTCCTTTGAAGCACTTTTACTCTCTCAGTCATGCACGGAAGCTTCCAGTAAAAGTAAGATTAGAGCGCCAAGTTCATTTTCTGGTGGTAATTAGCTTTTCCATCGTATATGTTCTTTTTTGTTTGTCAGGGTGTATAAGCTTCATAGCGGGAGAGCCTGTTAGGGACAGTGATGAAGTTAAGGGGGTGGCAACTAATAGAGTAAAAAAGGCTAACTCTCAAATTCGACTCTGATGAGAAGACTACGGTATTGTAGCATAGGGGCGGATAAAAGAATAACAGCCACGTAAAACATTTCTATATACCATGGTGCAGGGTTGAATTTGATTTATTAGAAAATAAAATTTAACTAACCAGGCCTGTGGTGAACTTTATATGGGCCACGAGTGAAGTGGGCCAAGAAAACGCCTTAAGGCGGTTGTCAGTTCGTCTTTTTTCGTTAGCGTCGATCCTACGAAAGGAAAATGCCTTCATCTCCTGCTTTTATAAAAAAAGAGTTGCCAAGAAGGGGTAACCAACAGCGAGGCGACAACCGACGCGTCTATCGGTCTTAGTGGGCAGTACCGGAAAAAATCCGGGCCAACGTGAAACCTGAGGAGGAGTGAAGTAGTATGCACGCGTATAAGTATTCTTGGTGCCTTCGCGTCTTTGCCAACAAAGATGAACCATTCGGAAGATGAAGCTGTGCGGTAAGTCTCGTGTCGTTGAAGTACGAAGCGTTCTAGCGCAAAGGCGTTGGAAATGGAGTGTCCGGTGTTTTAGTACCGTGACTACATGATACTACTACTTTCGACGACGAGAGGAGACGCCAACAGCACCAGGCTCTAAGGGGCTGGTCCCTAAAAAACATTTATGTTGTGTTTGTCGATGTTGTAGCCCTAAAAATCCATGAAGTGGACGGAGGCTTTTTTCTCTGAATAAAATCACGACGAATTATACGAACGACAGCCCGCTGCCCGAGTGTTTCCAGCTCGTCTACAAGTGGCTTCAGCGCCAGTACCCAGGTCGCACTCTCAGCTGGCAATGCGCAAGTCTCCACGTTGTACATACTGTGTCCCTGGATATCAAATCACCCCTATGACTGCGTAGCGCATGATTCTATTCCCTCGGCTATGAACTCTTCAGTTATAAAAGACCACAAGTATGCGTGGCTGTCAGACTATTTTCCCGATAGGTATGTATGCATGTCAACAAACAGCGGCGACACACCACTGTACAATGTGACCCGAAGCTTTGACCGAGGTGTTGAACAGTTAAACCGAGGGGCGAGGCGCTTCTGTTGGTGCTTCGTGCGTAGTAATGCAAGCAGACACCACAAACAAATATCCAATCCAGTCACCGCTGGAGTCCTTTACTGCGCAAATTGTGCCACTGGCATCTTCTTCTGTGAAGACCGACGTTTTCACCTTGGACGAAGTCCTGACCTAACTGTCCATCTTGGTATTAGCTATGCATCGTGACCCACGCCCCTGCCTCTGCATCGCCTAAAGGCTGGTGATGAGCCCCTGAAGGAGCCTTTCAAATGTGTTCGAATGAATGGCTTCTGTGCGTTTGCTTCTGAGAAACATTATGGCCAGAAGCTGCTTCTTGTAGTCGAACGTAGATTTTTTTCCGAACAGCTTTGCTAAAGCTGCAAGTGCGCGATGAGTGCAAGGAACGAGGTTTGGGTGAATATGGTTACCCCGTTCCGCCGCTATCTGGCACGCGGCGTGTTCAACACAAAAGTTCCGAGGGATGCCTCCGCAAAAACACAACAAATGCATTCTGTGATGCGATCCACGCTCTTCGCTTTGCAACTCGGGCAGGATCGTCTATATGTGTGCGCAAATGCATTTGATGAATTCCATGGTGTTGATTTTTTTCGGCTCCGCCTGCCACCACTCGCTCCCACTTTTCCTCCGTAAGTAAAATATCGATC